>NC_080020.1:80754627-81492127 GCF_030020395.1 Manis pentadactyla | reverse complement strand
TCATGAATGGTGTTAAACAGGTGCCAGCAAACTCCACCTGTGGACTAAATCCAATCTACTCCTGTGAGCTAAGAATGGTTTTAACATAACTAAATGCTTGGAGAAGAAATCAAAAGAAAAATAACATTTTTGTGACCCTAAAATTTTATGAAATTCAAATTTCAATGCCCATAAATAAAGTTTTATTGGAACACAGCCACATTTATTCATTTACATGTTGTCTGTAGCTGCTTTGTATTACAATGGCAGAGATAAGTGGCTGTGGCCCGCAAAGCTGAATGTATCTATTATATGGTTTTTTACAGATAAAGTTTGCTGAAACCCTGGTACACGATGTATTCAATTTACATTGGTGTGATGAGGAGGAAAGTACTTCATAATAATGTCCTATTCTTCCCCCTCTCAAAAGGTAAATCTAAAGTTTCACTGTCAATACTTTTAAGGCTTTTTATAAGTCTGAAATCCAGAATGATAGCAGATATACCTTTATTTAGTACTCTCATGGAAAAATAGTTCCAGAACCATGGATACAGATATGTTATACTATTCTTAGATAGGTTCTATTATTCTTTTTATGTTTCTTTTCTGGTTTTTGGTTTAAGGGTGCTAATGAAATAAAACTTAACTTGGTTTTTAAAATGTTTAGCAGAAAGGTTCCAAAATTGGTTACAACAGATTTCACTAGAATCAGAACATTTTACATAAGCACAAATAATTACATATTGTTATTTGATAGATGTGATAATAATTTTAGTAGGTCTATTGTTTTCTCACTAACAATGGCAATGATGTATTTTAAAAAAGAAAACGTTAGTGTCTTCTTCCATTGTAACCAAGCTTAGAGTCTTGGCATTATTTTTGATATCCTCCTTATTTCCCTTCAACAATTAGTTGACAGGTTTGATATCTCTTGTATTCATTTCCTTCTTTTCTGTCCATTTACCACCACCTTAGCTCAGGTCATCACTGAAACTTAAAACACTTAAAATTTATTTTAAATTTAAAATAGCAGTAGTGCATGTTTATTGAAAAGAATTCCAAACATTATGGAAACATACAATGCCCCTCAGGTTTAACTGTAATTAATCATTTGGTATCTTTCCCAGTCTTTTGCTCCTTCTTTACTTCTGCTTGTTCATTCAAACTCGTCTCTTCAGATGCCTTACACTCTAATTCATAACACGGGCTCCTGCAAAAACCATTCTTTTAAAGTTTACCTCCCTTATATGCTCAGTGAGGTATAGTGGAAAGCACCAAGCTCTGAAGCCAGATAGACCTGAGCTGAAACTCTGGCTTTGTTTAGTAAGTTTACTAAACTCTATGGCACTAGAAAAATCACACTCCATGGACCTCAATTTTCACATCTGTGAAATGGGGGAAACTACTGCCTATCTCTCAGGGTTGTTGAAAATCTAGGCTAAACATAAAAGAAAATCTGGAGGAACTGAAGGGCCTGAGGAACACGATAGGCTCAAGTATGGGACCAAGATAAGATTTCAGAGTTGAAATAAGAATGTGTGGCCAAAATTCAGCACAGGTGGAAGTTATAAGAACTGAACAGGTGAAGAGGCTTTGAGGTTACATATTGCACAGGCTGTTAATGTGGGTAAGTGATTAAGAGATCCCGAGATGAGAATAGCAAAGAAGGGAAGAGGGTACAGTAAGGGTGAATGGGCCTCATAAGAGGAAATAATATAAAGATGAAAAGGGAATGACCTAGAAGCAACAGTTGGGAGCTTCACACAAACTGTCTTGTTGGTAGTAACGACTTTATAAAAGGCAGAATTATAGAGCATTCTGAGTAAGATCATGCTGAGAATATTTCCTGTAGGACAGCAAGATCCAAATGGAGATTCTCAGAGAAAAGCTAGGCTATGTAATAATAGTACTTTACAACAGTATGTGAGGGAAATTGGTAACTGTTCATGTATTTCACAGATAGAAACATTGCATCTAAAAAGTGGCCGCACTGCTTGGACTTAAATGAACTGTAGCTTGGGGGACAAAGGGATATGGATCTCATTAGATTAATACCTAGAGGATGGAAAAGTACGCATGCTTTGTTCATGCACAAATTGTAAAGGCAGTTTTATTAAGGCTACTTTAATTTTAAATAACAGGTTCTTCTAGGGATGCTCTCTTTGAATCTGATAGAGGGAGAAATGATCCTTTTACATCATAGATGCCAGTCAGACACACCATAGCTGCTGAGAAATTCCTGATGTAGAGTGGCAATAATGAAATAGGTCCTTCAGACCATAAGAACTTCAAACATTAAATATATATGTATATATTATATATATAAATATACATTATGTATTTATATGTAATGTATATATAAATATATAATGTGTGTATATACATAAAAATAAATATATATTTTTCTGATTTGTACATGAACATTTCAAACTCTTCAGTGAGGAAGCAGGGATGGAACCTTGGAGTCTTTGGAGTCTATGCTGCAGTAGCAAAGCCTTCTGATGACCCAGGTTTATTTTCATTAAAGTCCCGTAACTGAATTTTTCTGATCAAGTCCTGGAATTGGGGCCTAGGTGCTTGACTCTGGCACTGGCCCATGTATTTCTAGACTGTACCTATTTTTGATACAGGAAGCATTTTTCTTTAGAAGCAAGAAAGACTATATAGCTTCCTTCTTGTCAGACAAGGTTAGGGTTAGCAGTGGTAAAAAAGAAAACACTAGATTTTAAGTTAGAAGACCTGCAAATTATTTGATAAGAAAAAACTGTTTAACTTCCCTGACCTTAAGTTTGTAAAATCCTACCCGATCCAAAGGATTTTTATAAGGCTTCAGTGAGATACTGCATATGAAAGTGGTTTGTAGATAAAAGTACTCTTTGTTAATTATTATTAAAGACAATGTTATTAGCACAAGGGAAAAAGTAGTGACAGAACTGAGATTAGAGTTTAATATTTTTAAGTGTCATTTCTGTCAAGCAAAAGCTACAATTCCTTTCTCAGTAAATACAAAATACTCCTTACGATACAGGAAAATAAAGGTTAGTCATGTGAGCTAGTGGGGAGATGTTTCCCCCCTTTCCTTCAAAGAACTATAAGAAATGGGAAGAACAGGTATTTATTCTTTCTTTCTAAAGATTAATAACAACTGAGGAAACCTTTTTGAATGTGATCTTATTTATTAATCTATATCCCTAACTTAAAAGCAAATCAATTTCTGATATTAGAATTGTCTTTAAAATATCAGTTATATAATAAATTAGATACCTGAAAGTGGATTTCAAATGATAATTTCGTAAGCATACATCAGAAAGCAAAGGAATCTCAAGAAGTTTGAATTCCATTAACACCAAAGGAAGACCATTATATTTAGCGATATTTTATACTTTTAAAGCATTAATAAAATTGCTACCCTCTACATATCTATCTTCAGTACTGAAAGTATAGAATCCTAATTTTATTTTAATTATAAGGAATTAACTTGTAGTATTTGGACACATTGAAATGATCAATGAAGAATAGCACCAAAACAGTAACGAGGTTAACATGAGGCAGTTGGACCCGGTGCAGGACCAGATGTCGAGTCCTGGTTATGTTTCCACTGAGCCACACATTAGTAGTGGGATCTTAGCTCAATCCTGAGCTCACTTAGCTTCTGTATTTTTCTTCAGTAAAATGGGGCTAATTATATATATCTTATTTGTTTCACTGAACTGTGAGGATAAAATATTGTTCATGTGAAATTGATTTTTAAACTGTTCAATAAAAGGCATTATTAGGATTATTAGTAAATTGAGTTTTCAGTCAACACTGAAACACCAATCTGTCAGATAACACAGGGTCATCAGGTTAAAAGTATGTATCAAAAAGCTGAATCACCATTGGAGAAGGGCTTTTAAAACAATATTGCTGTATTTATTGATAGTACGATCCAAAGGCCTTTATAAAAGTAATCCCTTCCCCCATGACCTTTTTTTTTTTGTGTTAGTTGTGGTTGAAGAGGACTGTTCTCTAAAAGGTTTCTAAATGATGTTGATGTTAAAAAATATAGTATCACCATTTAACAGCCTTTTGAAGAGCAGTCCCTAGTATAGTCTTTGTTAACAACTGAGGGAGGAAGGGACTATTTTTTCAAAGGCTTTTAGAGGATGTTGTTAAAACAATATATAGTGACATCATTTAAAAGCCTTTTAAATAATAGTTCTCCTTCCCTCCCAATTGTAATGTCCTTGGCTTTCATTTATTTTGTACTACAAGTTGAAAATGGACATGCCAACATATTATTGGGTGTAACAGGCATTTGTTGGATAGAAAATGATGCATTGCTTTTAAAATGGTCAGTATCCAGAAATAAATCCAACTCCTCAAGAACACAGTACTATTTCTACACAGGATCTTGCCCACCCACCTTATCTTTGAGTTGTGGTATCTTCTGCTAGTTTTCTCTTAAGAGTGCACTGAAGATACCACACACAAAGGGAAGGAGTCATAGCCAGGTCATTCCAAGACTTCTTGTGGCACAAATGTAGTCCTACAATGCGCTGCTACTTGAGTTAACTATCCAATTTACAGCAAAACCTCACTTTTAGCTCCTATTCTGCTGTCTTTATTATACCATTTCTGCCCACTATGCCTCTAATGTTAAACTTTACCAGGAGACAGCAGTGGACACTTAAGACTTCCCCTCCATATTTATCTCCCAAGGAGAGGAACAATTAACCATTTGGTTTAAAGAATGAAGCGACACAGCCAATTTAGCTTTGGTTATTTTTCACATTAACATACCCCCCAAAAAGAATTAACCCTGGGGATATAATTATAAAATATGAAACAATTTTCCATCTCTTCTTGCATTGGGTCTTTTCAGAAAAGTGTCATTTCAGTTTAAGAACAGGAATTCCTGGATCTACAATACTTTAATGAAAAAAATAAGCCTTTAAAAAATCTAAAAGCACAGCTCTCCAAACACACTGTATTTTAATTATAAATTTTAGTGTGCCCCTTACTTTTACTTTTTGATAATCTTGCACATAGAACTCACTTGTTAGTTCTATGATTTACTTAAAAGATAGCAGTCATTGTTTACTTATAATTTGTGGTAATAAATCATATGACTTAAATATCAAATACTACGCCTAATCATTGTTTAGCTCAAGGCCTAATTTATCCATTCAACTCTTCCCGACCCTACGCAAGCCCATGATGTTAGTCACATTCCATTTTGACACTTCCTATAATTTAATTTCATATTATTATTTAAACTTCATGTATTTCATGTTATTATTTAACCTTATTCTTATGTGCCATGTAAATAATAAAGCGCTATGGCTGGACAATAATTTCTTTGCATATTTTTGCATGATTTAAAAAAACATAAATAATTTTTGAATTCTGTTGCCTTAATAGCACAAGTGAGTTAGTTATTTGTGCCTATAATTATATTTGATAGTAAATATGTAATTAAAAATATATATTTTAAAACCATTATGTAAAAATTCATGTCATCTGAGATGAGATTTCCTGGATCATCTGGGTTGCCAATATAATCATACTGATCTTATAAGTGAAAGAGGGAGGCAAGAGTGTCAGTGTCAGAGTGAGAACTCAGTCAGTCACTGCTGGCTTTGAAGATGGAAGGACCATGAGTTAAGGAACATGGGCAGTCTCTAAAAGCTGGAAAAGGCACAAAAAGGATTTCTCTCCGATAATCTCCAGAAGGAACACACCTGTGCTGACCTCTTGATTTTTTTAGTTTAGTGAGACCCATTTTGGACTTGTGACCCCCAGAATTGTAAGATAATAGTAAATTTGCATTGTTATAAGCCAATAGGTTTGTGGCACTGTATTATAACAGTAATAAGAAACTAATAAAGGTAATAACTGTGATGTCTAGCTGAAAACTACTGTTTGAATTTACATGGTAAAATCTGTCGGTGGAGTCAATGGTATAAATGTTTGCATGTCTTTCAATGGCTGATGTGTGATCTGAGGGACATAAAAAATTCTGCTTTCCCTATAGTATTATCTTAGTGGACTTTAACTTCAACTAGCATAGACTCTAATAAATTTGGGTGGCTCTCAAACCTAGATAATTATGGTCAGGATCACTTAGAGGACTGGTTTTTAAAAATCCCCCCCCCAACACTCCTTGTATTTTTTTTAATGAGCCCTTTGAGTTTATTTTGACCCTTCTGGTTAACGGACAGGTATTAAGAACCAATGAAAAAAATAAAAAATGAACTGTCTTTCAAAGGCTATATTTAATGCACTGAATATTATATTAGACTACCTCTCAACTCTCTTTAGATAGTATGTATTCATCTTTCTGATGAAATATGTATATAAAAACATTTGTATGAGTCCTACACAAGCAAAAGGGGATTATTATTTTTATTGAAGTATTGTTGATATACAATCTTATATTGGTTTCAAGTATACAATACTGACCTCCACTAGTGCAGTTACTGTCTGTCAACCTAGAAAGATGTTACAAGATCATTGGCCATATTCTCCATGCTGTACTACCATCCTTGTGACCAAGTTATATTACGGTTGAGAATTTTTGTGCCTCTTTATCCCCCTCACCCTCACCCGCAACCCACCCCAGGCCGTCCCCCATGGTAACCACTAGTACTTTCTCAGTGTCTATGAATCTACTGCTATTTTGTTCATTTTACTGGTTTTGTTTTTATATTCCACAAATAAGTAAAATCATATGGTATTTGTCTTTCTCCGACCATGTCTTACCTCTTAAATTTGCTGTAGCTCATGCCAAAATGTTCAGAATGTGGATAACACTCCATTCATGCTCATTAATATGAATATTTGACTTAAAAAGAAACAGTTCACCAAGAAAACCATAACCTCAAAGCTTTTACTAAACGCAAAAGAGAACTAGCTCCATCCATGGACATGAAGTCTGGGAAGAACGTAAGAGACATTAACCTATATTCACTATTCTACCCAAACAGTTCTTGTAGATCTGAAACTGAGAAATTTCAAACAACCAAGAAAGGTAATTTTTATGTTTAATCTGACACCTGCTCAGATCATTTCACTGCCTCTTGATATATAATAGCACCTTTCGGTTGATAGCTTTGAAATAAGTATTGAGACACATACCTATAAAAATATATTTGAAAAGCACAAGGGTGAGTTTCAAAATACACACAATCTCGTCAAGTATAAAAAAAAAAGATATATGTTATTAGTCCCTGTGCCCATTTATCAAAAAGCTGGTGGAACTGATAACCTTCAGATGTGTATAATTCCTTTAAAAATTAGTCAAAAGGTATTGTTTTCTAAGGAGGAAACAATTAAAATAAGCCAGATACTAATTTCTGAGGATTTTCTTTAAACTGCTCTACTTCACATGTTTAAAATTAGCAAGGCATTCAAAGTTGGGTGGTACATCTATAGGTTTTATCAAATGAAGCTATGTAAAATTTCAAACTTTTTTTTCAATGAATATGAGAACATTTCTGATTCAAATCAAGTATGCTAGAAGGTATAGGACTAAATTGTCAGTGGTCGACCTGTAGTCACAATCTACCTAACATTATGCTCTTGTGACTAAGCCATCTGATGTAATCCCCAGAAGTGAAACAAACACGTACCTGGAAATTTTCTGGCACAAAACATGTCTCTGTCACAAAGCAATGTCTTAATTTCAAATTCATATTGAGAACCACCACTTTGAGCAGCACTGCCACTGCACAAGGCCTGCACGAAGCTTCAACCCCCGTATTATCACCCATTGACACACTTGACATTTTATGAAGAGCCAGTCCCGTCTCCACACTGACAACCTCTGTACCCTGAGTAAATAACTAACAATTCATTTCCTAACCTTGACTTTAGAGTCCAGCCCTTCCACCCTTCTTTTTTTTCTTCTTTCTAAACAAGTGACAAAGAACAAGGAAGCTGATTGAAGGGGTCCATTATGTATCAACTTAAAGAAAGGCAAAGTGATTGATGAAACTAGCAGTCACCTTCACTGCTAGCTACTGCACCTGTATCCTTTTTGTCAAATGACCTGAAAATCCTGCTGACAGTTTAACATTCAGTACAAGGATATACAGTATGGGACTACAGTTTTCAATATTCCTATTGGCAATGAAATCTGGAGGGATATAATCTGAAAACAAAAGTTAAATTTTACAATCTTCGAAGCTTTTTAGTTTTCCCCTCCTTAGTCTCTGACTGCTCTCAGCTTGCTTTGCAAGGAATATTGTCATGGGTGGAGATAGGGTGGGCAGGTGGTGAGTAATGACAGGCAATGTGCGCTCATTTTAAACTTTACCTTTGTCCTTGTTTCGTTGGCAGAGATAAGATTGTTAATTCAGCAGTATTCTTTTTGTCAAATTATTTGATGAGTCATAAGTAATTGTACTTCTACAAGAGGACTTTATGATTTCTCATTTTTTCTCTATGGGGCAGTCCATAGCTCAAAAAGTAATTATTAATTAAAATAAAAAGTAGAAATGCACATTCAAAAAACAGTAATATTTTACCTAAACAAGCTAAAGTTGCTTCTGAACTTTTAATAGGTAATAGGCTTAGTGAATTCACTGGATAACCAAGAATTTCTTCTGTGGATGGATAAAAGTTTTCCTCAATTAAGGAACTCACAGTGTTTCCTTACAGCAGTGAATTCAGTCATAAGCTTACTGTGTCACAAGTAAAAACTTCACTAGGCAGCAGTGACACACTTGAGAGCCAGCAAAATCTCAAAAGAAGCCACAGTTCTCTGTGCGGACATGGCACCATTTCCTCTGGGCATTTATTACCTGTTAAAAACCAATCTTTTGGTGAGTGGCAGTTCAGGGTTTTTGAGAGCAAGCAGCAATATTTCTTCAGGTCTACAGAGTCATAATTAAAGCTGAACTGAGCGGAATTGGAGAGGGAAGGTCAGCGAGGTGCCGTATGAGAGATGAGGCTGGGCTGATGGGCACCAAATGAACAAATTATGATGGGCCCCACTCAATGTGATGAGGTCAAATGCTTGTTTCTACCCACTGACAGTTCAATTTCCCTGAAATGTCTCTCGGTTCTCTATGAGCTAATTATGAATGAAAAGTTATCAACTGCCCACACCAAAGGGGGCTTAAATACTATTTTGTGGAGTTCTTAATGTCAAAATATTGTTCAAAACAGCATGCTGTCCCACTCCAAATAAAATGTGTGGGTTAATCTAAATACCAGTGAAACACTATCAATTTTCTCCAGGTTTTCCACAATGTATACATAAACCGAATTTTTCAGCACTTGTCACAGCTTAACCAAAAAAAAAAAAAGAGAGATCATTTTACCAAGTATATCTATATTATATTTACAACTCATTTCCACAGTAATAGCAGTACAGTGCTTACAGTTTTACATATTATAATCTTCAAATAGCACTATATATTTTTCCAGGAATGATGTTGGATTCTTAGCTTCTAGCATCAATACTTAGATTTACCCCAACATACAAACTTATTATACTAAATCAGCACAAAAATGATTGACAAAATGTAAACTCTTTTTATGGGACCTCAGTTTTTGAGGGACAATTTTCCACAGCCTCCATTTATGATGGATGATTATTTTCTTTACATCTATAAGCCAAAGAGCATACAAGTTCTCTTTGAATCCTGTGACAAATGATAAATATTTGATAGAATTGTGTTCAACTAATTAAAAAATATACTGGCTTCATTCACAGTAATACAAAAGCAGATGAAAATTATGTAACATTTGCTGAAGCCCTATTATGTGCCAACCACTACGCAAAGGACTTTCATATAAGGATGTTTAACACAGTAAGCCTGGTGTTTTTTATCAACATACTACACATAAGAAAGCTTGGATCTATGTCCTCAGCTTAAAGGATACATCACACTAAAAATAAAGTGATATGATCTGCATAAAATACAAATAGCACTGAGCTTAAATCATAAGAAAAATTATAAAATACATAAACACAATATACCTGAAAATGACATGTCAACTTTCTTACTGCCATTAGTTTTAGAAATAGGCTCTATAAAAAAATAGATTTAACGTATAAACATAAAAAGTATTTGGCAGGAGTGGGGCAGAGAGAGGAAAAGATCAATTCTGATTTGAGTACAGATAACTGGTCATCAAAAAATGAGCCTGAAGTAGGGAAAATTTTTTGCCATTTAAAAACATCATATGTAGGTATATACACGTATTTTTTGGCAACTTATTAATAATAAAAAAGTTTTTAGTGTTAACCACTGTTTCTACATTTGACATAATATGCTTAGATATACAATTATCAATTTATATGATTCCTTAAGAAGTATAACCTTCTATATTCATGTTTAGAGATCACAATTTAATTCACTCATTAAAGGATCCTTTCTGGAAGTTGATTTTTTCTAATTCCTATTGTAATTACATTGTTCTAATCTTGTATTATAAAGGCAGCTGCTCGCCTATCATTTGTACTTTCCTCGTTAATCCTGACTCAGTGAATTAACCTTTAATTACAGCCGTTAAAATTGAAATGAGCCTCTTGTCTGGCTGGGGCTGCCCCCTTTCAGTGAATGATTCTGATGAAAATTTTTAGGGTCAATGAATATGTCCCATGTCATGTCTGATAGCTGCTAAAAATGTGAGGAGGTAAATGTTACCTTAGAAAGATGTGCTTTAAATTTTTAGGAGATCTGCTCTATTGACAGGAAAATAAAATAAAAATAATTTCTAGTTTCTCAGTTTACCATGCTGTATTTTTAGTTAAATTAAGATAGCATTTAAGAAAAATAAAGGATGTGTTACTAAGATACATTTAGCCAAACAATTTAAAGCAATAAGTTATTCTCAATTTTACTGTCTTAAATATTAGATGTTCAGTAATTAAAAGAACACATAAGAGGCACAAATATTTTTAGATATGTACTTGACAGTTTATTACATCACTGAGAGAATTATTCTTAACATATTAACAATACAGTCCTTTAATCAGACATCAGTGGGAATGGATTCTATCATGTTGAAGCTGAAAAACAGGAAAATATTAATGTCATTAATTTAACACACATTTAATGAGCACCTATTACACATCAAGCACTGGAAATAGGCCAATAAAAAGGCCCTGTCCTATCTTTCACGGATTCAAGAGTACAAGTCTTATTTGATCTGCAATATATTTCTAATACAGAATATAAGGTACCTATCCCCTATGCTGATGCTGACATTTACTAAAGTCACCTGGTATCTATCTCCACTTAATTTCCCATATATTTCTAAAGATTTAGAATTGGGTGGGACCCTAGGAACCACCTACTACATTCTTCTAATTTTACAGATGACAATCTAAACTGAACTCAAATTCTGATGTACTAGTTCAAGTTTACAAGATAACTTTGTCAGGTAACATACTCCATGAAGCATGGATGTCTAAGCTTCAGTGAAAATATGAAATACACAAGTTTCTGAAATTCAGTAAACATTTAATTATAAAAACTTTCAAATGCACACAAAAACAGAGAAATACATTGAACAACTAGTTACTCATATCTAAGTTTTTGAAAATTATCATTTGTCCCATCTTGTTTAATTCAGTCTTTTATTTTACTTCTGAATTATTTAAAAGCAAATTCCAGATATGATTTAATTTCATGGTATGTATATGGTTAGTGTATCAAGAGATAGACATTTTGCTTACAGTACTAATATTACATCTAAAATAAAAAAATTCTCCTTAATTTCATGTAAAATATAGTCAGTGTTCACATTTCCTTTGACCATCCACATTTTTTCAGAGTTGGTTTGCTTGAATCAGGATTCAACAAGATATACACATTACATTTGGTTGATATCTCTCAATTTAAAGTATGCATTTTAAAGCAGAATTTGCTGAAATTTTGTTTCTTCTTGGGTTTTATTTTTTTGGGAGCTGAAGTGTAAAATAGATTTTTAGAATTAATTTAGTATTTGGGGGAGATATTTATATACTCAATGTGGAACAGCTGCAAATTTAAAGAAATAATCCTTATTGATAGGTCTATAAAAGCTGTCTGTAATTACATTCCTGAATAATTTGAATAATAGTGTGATATATTCTAGGAGAAGTGGCTTTTAATTTTCTTTGATTTTAGGGTCATATATGTAATTATCTATTTTTACTCCATGCTTTCCTTTCTCTGGTGATAAATTCAATTTTTTACTGTAAGTTGGGTCTTTACCCTACAGTTAATTTCATTTTCTTTTCCTTTGAAGAGAAACAAAGTTTTCCTAAGTATTACAATAATATTTTCCATTTTTTATAAGGTTTCTCATGTGGAAAGTTTAAATACTATTAAAATAATACTTATCAATTTTCTGTATAAATCCCCTGCCCTATGTTCAGAAAATTTTTGGTAAGCTTTTTTAAGAGGAACAAAGGTAACAAAAGCTAGCTTGGCTAATATATGATTAAATAATAATACATGACAGGCCTAAGCATAATAATGTGACATATTTTAAAGCTTAAAAAATATATTTTTCACTGCAAACATCACAATTCAACACAAGCAGCAAAGTCTGAAATACATGTGACTCTTGAACTACATAGCGATTAGGGGTGCCAACTCCTGTGTAGTCAAAAATTTATGTATAATTTTTGACTCCCCCAAAGCTGAACTACTAATAATAGCCTACTGTTGACTAGAAGCTTTACTGATAATATAAACAGTCAATTAATGTATACTTTGTATATTATATGTATTATATACTCTATTCTTAGAACAGGCTACAGAAAAGAAAATGTTTTTCCAAATTGTCGCAAATCATTTTCCAATACATTTATTGAAAAAAACACATGCATAAGTGGACCCAAGCAGTTCAAACTGGTGGTGTTCAAGGGCCAACTATATAGCAGTTGATCATAACACAAAGTTCAGTCAGCTTTGGATGTGTAAAATCAAAGTGCCAGAATTTTAAAAATCTCTTGTTTCCTATTATAGTACATTTAATGATAATAAATAAAAGCTAAAGACCGTATTCTTAAGAAAGAAGTCAGTAGATGTTCAATAAACTGTCCTGGCTCTGAAAAGAGTGAACCCAAAGCAAGCAAAAGGAATGACATCACAAAGTAGAAGGAAGAGAAAAAGAAAGGGTCCAGGCTTTCTTTACCATCACCTCTTTAATCTTTCAACTTTTTGCAAATTCATATTTTCTTTGACAGGTGATATTTTTGCCATAGTAATTATTAGTTCATTAATAATTATAATTAGCATAGCATCTAATGGATTTTTTTCATTGTGGATTATTTTATTATAATATCAACAAAGCATTAAGAATAGCATCCACTGGTGTGACTTAGTTTGGCATATGTTTATCTAAGCCAAATAAAAATATTTTGCAATAAAAACCCTGCAACTAAAAACTAATGACAATTTCTTTTAAAAAAGTAGCTCCTTTCAATAATGCAGCAAAGGGAAAGATAATGGTCTGTTATGAACTATGAGACCTCTAAAGTAGTGCAGAAATAAAAAGATGAAGCAGTAGTATGGCACACCTTAAAGTTTAATTTAAAAATTAAAGCAACTCATACCCATAAGAGAATTGAATGAAAGAATAAGATGGGGCATGGCCAGGCAATGGAAGCACAAAATACTATCAAACTTTAATTAAAAACTGTTTTCAATTTAAGCAGACCCAGGCCAGTGATTTTTCATTATTTTTAACACAGTTCCATGACTACTGACATTTTCATCAGAACAAATAAAGGATTTTCCTCAAATTTAAAATGACAAAATTATTTTTAATTTTGACTTATAATTTCTTCCTCCTCTAAACTCAAAGAAATTTGATCTAAGATGGGCTTATCTCTTAGCCTGGAGCTTAAATATACCTTAAGCTTTTAAAAGAAATGTGTAGAAGTGCAATTTTTAAAAAGATAGTTCTACAATATTAGAAAACAAACTTTATCACAGATGTGTGTGTCATCATGTTTTAGGAACAAAACCATATATTAATGAAACATCTGGCACATGACTTAGTAAATGCTGTATTAAATAAAGACTGTCAAAGCAGTCTGTCCTTGCAGACTAACTAGAACAAAGCTGGCACTCTGGCAGTATAAGACAAACAGATGGGAAAACAAAACTAAAATGCCCCATCCTAGTATCAATTTGAAAAAAAAAGGGATAGATCTACTTATGATTAAAGTCCACTTACAAGAGCCAGAAATCAACTTCTATTACAACTGTCATCATTATAATGCACAATTATCCTAATAATTTCAAATACTGTTCAGTAAATTTCAGATTTGGTGACTCAAATTTTGCTTCATGAATTATGGTTTTTCTTCATATTGTTTGTTTTAAAACTGGCTGAGTAACGTCCATCCCAAAAGCAGTTCTAACAGGAACTTATCTTTATTTTCCAATTAAGTTCCTATAATATAAAGTCAATATACCCCATCCCTAAACTTGGACAGTTGCAACTTCATTACTTGCCAACCTTAGTTATCAACAGCAGAAGCTATAAGCCTAGTTACTAGCCATTTTTCTATATTCCTTGGACAAGGAACTTGACAGAAGTAATGATACACACTAGCTTCAGATGCTGAATTTGGTTTGTGTATAAAAAAAGTGCCTTTTCTTTGCCTCACTCTGCCTGCCCAAATTCAAGCACATTACCCATGAGTTTTCTTCTTCCTACCCTTCAACCTGTAAATCTTTTGAGGAGGTGGGGAGCTTCATTACATGGCTTCTTGGTCATACTGACAAACAGGCCATCTTTCTGCTGGTCACAGGAAATCCCACGCTGGCTTTCCTAACACGCACAGACCTTAGTTCCATGCTGCTGTTATCATGGTCTTCGCCATGGCGTTGTGAAGCTTTATTCCTTCATTAAATGAGGAAGTGATGCCCGACAGGGCCAATGCAAGGAAAGCAGCTGGTGAATAGCATTTGACTATGAAAATTATCCTTCTACTTGGTAGAGAGAAAAACTCAATTTTAAAGTTAAATGTTAAAAGTATCTCATTAGATTTTATGCTACAACAGTATAGAGGGATATAGGTGGGGCTATGGAGTTTAGCCAATATAAAATAATAGTATTATGTATATAATCAGAGAAATAACACTTGCATCTACAGAAATTCCTAAATGGGCAAAACTATGTTACAAAATCAAAGCAATTAGTATACTTCAATTACATACCTTTGAGGCAATTTTTCTTTATGTTCCTACTCAACTAAACTTTTTAAGGGCAAGAACCTAGCCATTTTGTTCACCACTATATCTTTGGCCCCTGCCTCATACCTGATAGTTTATGCCAATGAAATGATTCATGGTATGCCCTACATAGCTTGTGCCAAGCACATAACTCAGGATGGAGGCTGGCCACACCAGAAAGACCAACCATATGGTTAAAGGGTTGGGGCTCTGGCTATTGATGTTAGCCTAACTTGAAGACTGAGTTCAACCATGTGGCAATAATTCAATCAACTGTGCCTATCTAATAAACACTCAAAAAAACCTGGACACTACATGGTGAGCTTCCCTGGTTGGCAATACTCCATATATATACTGTCATACTTTGAGGTCAGCAGTGTAACCCAGAAGCTCTGAATTTGGAATCCAGCCAGAATCTCCTCTATGCATTTCTTTCCTTGACTGGTTTTAATTTGTATCCTACTGAAATAATAAACCTGTAATACTAACTATAGTGCTTTCCCAAGTTTTGTGAGTTCTTATTGTGAATTATCAAACTTGAGGGTGGTTTCAGGGAACCCTAAAACTCAGTTGATCTCAGTAGTACTGGGAGGGCAGTCTGGAAGGCTGTGCCCTTAACATGGAGTTTGGCTCACTCTGCGGAGCATACTCTTTTGCAAATCTTGTTTCTGTTTCTTGGACTATTCTTGGAATGATTTGCTTTTGTCACTCTATCACCTGTGTAGTCTACAATGATCACTTAATGAACCTTCCTGCATCCTCCTAAGTTAAATTCCTCCTAGGGATTGTGACTCATGATGATCAGGTCTGTTATATCTTGGCAGCTAAGTCAGTGCTTCCTCACTAATGTGCCACAAATGGGTTAGAGGTGCACTATGCTGTTGCCCATACCACTGGCCCTCAGGAAGACCAGTTGGAGCCTGTGGTGGCTGGAGCTCCCTGGTTGAGTGCCTCCCACCTCCTGAAGCATTCTCTGTTTACCCCAGAGCACACTACAAATATTATCATTTTTCTATATGTACTGTGACATGAAAAGATTAGAAAGCAAAGAGTTAAGGAATTATTACTACAGTTTTCTCATGATAGTATATCACCAACATACTTCCCCAACACCAGACTTGGATATTCCAACCTGTGTGTGCTATACATTTGCCACTATGAACTACTGTTTCTCTGATACTCCAAGTTCATCTACACTTCAAGCCTTCACATACACTATTTCCTCTGCCAGGGTCGTCATTTCCGTACTACTCTAGCTACCTACACAAACTCTTCCTATTCTTCAAGAATCAGTTCCAGGGTCACATGTGCATATTCTTTTCTAAGAGATCTTTATCACCTGGTAAAGCCCAGCAGATGTACACCTCCCATGTAGCACTTACTACAAGCCTATGTCCCTCCCTAAACTGAGTTTTCTGTTACCATGCTATACCATTCACCTCCTTCGATTTATTTTACTTGGTCTTTACCATTGTTGCCTCTTAAAGCATGGTTTCTTAAAATTCTATCTTCATTTCTATCTTCCCACTCCAAAAGCTAGCCATAGAATACAATTCAAACATTTTCAGATCCATTGTTTCATTTGCTTTTCATGCAAACACAATTAAGTGTTTAGGGAAAGTATTATCTCCATCTTATAAATTCAGAAATTGGAGTCAAAGAATTGCCCATATTCAGCAATGATAACTAGCTCATCAAAGGACAGAAATTAGGTGTTTGGGTTCCAAGTTGAATGCATTTTCTTAACGTCACCCTGTCTAAGTGAATTCTTGGTATTATAAGTTCTAACTCTAAAAAGTATGTTCCCACAGAAACCTTCTGACTTGTGGTTAGGGGCTAAAGAACCACAGGTACTATATTTCCATTATGGGTTTTGTAGCATTTGGCGGATTGCCTTGGGAACCTTATAATGTAGTAAGGTCAGAACTCAGAAGTCATTTTTCCATAGAAATATAAATCTTAAATATGAAGTGAACAACTTAATAAACTTTTTTATATAACTAGTTTGAGAAGGAACATAAAAAATGCGAAGAATGAGACAAGACTTCATGCTGATGTTTAACAGCACATTAATAGACTGAGTTTGTTCAAGAGGAAACTTTAAGTGAAGTCACTTTAATACTTTTGTGCCTCAAATATACAAAAAGTCATCTAAAGGAGAGAAGACTGGAGTTTGACTCCAATCTTTCTAACACCAGAGGTGAACAATTTATTCTTATTTCACACTTATTCTCACATGCAAAATATCTTTCCCCTCTTACTCTTTTCTTACCCTTCCAGCCCAGCACTCTGAACATTCTTGTTTTTGAGCTGTTGGAGCTTTATGTGTAACACATAATTTAGAAACTCTTGGGCTAACAATACTCTAGTCCAAAAATTTCACTAAAAAAAGTCAGTCTGTTCACTGAAATACTGCATTAAAACGCTTCTTCATTTTTAGCTATCTGTTGGCCTTTACTGGTGACAATTACTTGCATGGAAGACTGAAACAAAAACTGTGTTTATACATCATTTGTATCATACAGTCTGAAAAAAACCCATTCCTTTCAATGATAATAGTATTTATTAGGAATTATGTTTAAGAAAATCTGCGCTCTGAATATATATTTCAAAGAGCTAGAATCACCAGTGAAATTTTTCATTTGAGAAGTATTGTGAAAAAGGAACTGTTCTCTGGGTTTCACTGGACCAGTAATTTCAAAATATGAAATCTACCCATACTATACCAAATATGCAAGAAAAACAATTTGCTGAAATAAATAAAAATCATCTATGGAGTAGAAGTCATCACAAAAGCTAAAATATGTTTCATCTATTTATTTTCACAAACATTCAAATCATCCCAGCATAATTATTTTCATTGCCTTGAAATTCCAACTTAGGTTCCTAGATTCAAAGAAGAGTAGAGTTAAAAGGAAACATGGAGATCTACCTTGCTATTACTTGAGAATGAGAAAATTGAATGACTTGCTCAGTATCACAATTGGTAGTGGTGATTGAGAAAGACACATGTTAGATATTAAATGTCAATAAAAGGAATCCTAGCCATTCATATATATGCTTTTCCTTTCTATTAAAAAATGATTGCTTTTTGGATAATAGATATATTACACCTTGATTAGAGGAACTCTGGAAAATACTAAAAATATAAAGAAGGTAAATATAAATCATCAACAAATTCATCATTCAGAAAGCCTGTTAATATTATAATGCATTTTTTTAACTCTTTCAATTTTTCCTGTATTGAAAAACAGTGAAATGTACAATTTTACAAAATTGATAATACACATATTTTGTATGCCATTTATCACTTTACATTATACCATATTTCCTTATCTCGTTAAATTTAATAAAAACATCTAAAGACTGTATAACATTTGAGATTTGACTGTCATACTTTACGTAACCATCATTCTATCACTAGATATTGAGGTTACAAACAACCATGCACATAAACCTTTGTATTTCTAATTATTTCCTTAGAAGAAAAATCTAGACATGAGATTACTATGTCAAAGACTATGTGTATTTCTGACTTTCTGTAGGTGGCCCCAGTGGAGCAGTGTATAATGCTTATTTCATTGCATCCCTCACCAACAGTGGAGAGTGGTTAGTGTCTGTATCTCTTGTCTGCTTTTTAAAAAGTATTTTATTGTAGTACAATATACACACAGAAAAGCTTAAGTGTGAAGCTTAATGATTTTTTCATAAACTGAATACACCATGTAACAGTACCTAGATCAAAAAATGGAACATTATTGGCACCCCAGAAGCTCCTCTTGTGTTCCTTTTCAATCACTAATTCTCCTAAGGATAACCACAATTCTGACATCTAATACTATAAATATATTTTTCCTTTTTTGTACTTTTGCTCATTTTCATAGTAATAATTTTATTGTTTAAAAAAGTTAACTACTTATTATAAAACACTTAAACTTCATTGAAAAGTACCCAAAAAAAGGCAGGAAATCACCCAAAATCATCTCACCTAAATTAACTACTGTTAACCATGTTTACCTCTGCAAGCATGGGTAGACAGATGTACAGAGAAACAGATAAATTATCCTATGCAATAGGATTATAATCTTTAACTGAATTGAAGAAAGGGAAACTAAAAACTAAAACAAAAAACAAACCTCTATAACTTCCAAAAAAATGTTCTTTGAGCTTATACAAACCCATTAAAAGGTTTGAGTCTCATTAAACAGCAAAACCAAGGCATTTCCTACTATAAAAAAATGAAATGTAAATGAACATGCATCCTCTCATCCTTCCCTCCCCACCTGCTAGTTTTGGTTTCTTATATTATTCTTATCATTTACACTCAATTCTGTGACCATAATTCCCATTGATACTCTGGTCTTCTGGGCTACACCAGGTTCTGTGTCACCATGTTCCCATATCCCTGCATTGAAGCTGGTTTTCCCATTTGAGGGTCAAAATAATCTTGTCATTGTATATACCCTTGTATCTGGCTTTGATATTGATTCTATTAAGTTTGAGTCTTTCTTTAATTGGTTTTGACAACGAGCAGTATCCCCCCCCTTTTTTTCTTTAAAGGACTGACAGTTATTTTCATGTTTGGGAATATCTATGTGTATGTAGCCTTTATAAAGAAAGAAAGACAATACAATTATCTTGGGTCACTCCTTTCTTTACAAAGTTGTCATAATAATGTAATAACAAAAAATAGTAACAGGAAATACTTAGTGTTTAATATGTGGAAGGTACTGCTGTAAGCATTCCATGTATGTTAACTCATCTAATGATAACAACGACCCTATGAGACAGGCAGTGTTAGTATCTTTATTTTACAGGTGAGAAAATCTGAGACATCAAGAGGTAAACTGGCTGGTCATTGTGTAAAGTGACACAGCTCTGATTTGAACTCACACAGTCTGGCTCAAAAGTCTGTGCTTTTAAATTTTAACCACTGCTCTGAGTGTGTGCAGTTGGCAGATGACTGGGGGAAGGAGCAGTAAAAGATGCTACTAGCTTTAAGGGGTGAAGGGCAGGAATGCTAAATGCCCTGTAATAAACAGGGCAGATACACATAACAAAGATTATACCATGTTCCTTAGAACTTTCAAATGTCTTGTTGGACATTCATGAAATGAAAACTTGTTTAAAGTTACCTGATCCTAGAACACTACATATAAGTACAAAGCATTTTTTTTGCAAGGTTTTAATGTTTTCAGTTTTTTAGGAATGCAACAACCAGAAAAACTGGGCAATGTTTTGGAAAATTTTGTAAGTGATGGCAATATCACAATCCACAGTATTTGAGTTGCAAATACAACACACCTTATCATCTATAAACTTTTCCCCCACAGACCCATCTCTCCTGCCCACCTCAGCCCTGCAGGAGATGCATCTATAAAACCCAGGCTCTGTGCCACCATGTTTCCTCACTCCTGTATCAAAGCTTGTTCTTCCATTGAGGGTCTGGAGTTAAGCAGACTCAAAATGTCTTGTCATTGTATATATCCCTATACTTGGCTTTGAAAACAGGGCAGTGGGATTTCTGTTCCTGTTCTAATGTTCATGCTTTATGTTTTAATGTTAATTTGAAAATAAAGCATGTGCTGGGTGTCCCCAAAAATATCAGACTACATCAATCTGCGTTTATAGCTGCCACATTGTATATGAGTGCCAGCATCACTTAACTACTTCATTACATTTCTAGAGTAGTCATGGTCAAGCATTTATGCATCAATGTAACCATTACTTTATTATAAATTACTTTTAATTCTTCAGTTTAATTAATTAAATTCTTCAATTTAATCAGTATGCTGATTTTAAAATTATGGATATACTCTTATTTGTGAATTTCATTTTAGGACCCAAAGGCTCCTGTATTTGTTGAGCTCAATAGCATTATGTGAGGGTTGTAATTTTTTGAGGGTTTTCTTTGATTTTCTCCTTGAATGTCTTTAGTCTACTTGTTTCTAAATCTGTACACATAATGAGAAAACTTGTAATTTGGTTGCATCTTCTTTTTTAAATAACTGCTTTGAGGGCTGGAGGTTAGATTAGGAAGCATGTCATTCTGCAACAGAATATTTATTGTATTTCTGAAGGTTCCGCTTTTCAAAGTTCTGCTTTTTTCTTTAAATTCTATTCCTTTCCTTGTTTGCTTGTTTCTAGTGAATTTTTGGTTACCATTCTTATTACTGCTTATTGTCTGATCATTTTGTTAGCTTTTTGGGGGAGGAGTGCTGAAATCCTGCTTCACTTAACTGCATCACTCAGCAGTCTGCTTTAAGCACATTCTTTGGATGGAGTGCTTTTCTTTTCCTTTGACAAAATCTTCCCAGTAAACAAACTCCTCAGTGTGAAAGGGTGAGTCCTTCAGTTACTGTTCAATGTTTGAGTGAAAATTTACTACAAGCTTTTCTAATCTCAACTGCATTCTTCTTACAGCTAATAAAGTATGAGAGTCTACTCAGGGTCCATTATCACATATCATATCACTTCTGGAAATATTAGTTAATATTTATTGAGGGATGACAATGTGCCACTCACTGTTCTAAGAGCTTTACATTTATTATCTCATTAATCTCACAACAATCCTGGCAGGTAGATATTATCTTCATAGGAAACTGAAGAGCAGAACAGTTACTTAACAATTTGCCCAAGGTCACATAGCTAGTAAGTGGCAAAGCAGGGATTTGTACCCTGGTCATCTGATACCAGAATCCAAGTTTTTTATCCACTACCTTACCACCTCCCAAGTTTTTTGGGGCTTCCTTTCCCCTCAAGGACTAACTGCTTCACAGATTTTTTGATTACCAGTTTCTCTTTATAGTCTATCACAAATGCACAAATGTTCAATAAATACTTCTTGTTTAAATAAATGAAAGGCTTAACTGTTTATTTTCATTGTTCCTCCCACCCCATCTCTTTTAATGTTCCTTTTCCATTTGGCAACAATAAGAGCAAACTAAAATCCCAAATACCATTCTTACTCATTTTTGAGTGTTAAGAGAGAATTGCATTTTATAAATTGAAACAACATTATAAGCTTAGTTTTCACCTCTATTTTCTAAGTGAGCTGACCAAAGCAGAACAGAAATGCATGTAACTCTTTTGAGTATTTCACTGTATGGCCCTGATAACACATTTGTTTTGAAGGGGAAATTCTTTGTAATACATACAAGAATTAGGTACTCCTCTTTCCCACTTCTGGCAGAAGCAGTTCTATGCTCTCCAGCAATTCAGATCACCAATCATGTGCCCTTCAGGGCCCTGCCAGTCTTGGGACCCATTCATACACCAGATCTAGTCAAGTGACCTGTGTTCCCCATCAAAACTTACTGTTCTATCTCTTAG
Organism: Manis pentadactyla; assembly: GCF_030020395.1. NCBI lineage: Eukaryota > Metazoa > Chordata > Mammalia > Pholidota > Manidae > Manis > Manis pentadactyla. The sequence goes on along the minus strand of NC_080020.1, from coordinate 81,469,643 downwards.
TTTGCCAGATTTCTGACAACAAATTAACAGGAGGTCAAGCATATCAACAGATTATATATCCTAGGCAGCATGCTTGATTTAGAGTGAAAGGTTAGTGAATATGTTATGCTAACACAGAAATTATTGCCCTTTCAGATACTATGACAGGCTGATGGTTTTGGAATTATTTTGCAATATGCAGGCCTCTTGTCTCACTGTAAGTCACACCCCATAAATAACATTAAAGAATTTCTTTAGAGATATCAAGGCATGTAAGTAAATGTATGAATATAACACAAGGAGAAATACAATTGCAGATTTTTACATAAAAACAGGTATTTTAACAGCCAATGGTAAAATAACAGGGTGGTAGGAATAGAATGATTATGGGAATGAAAATCTGTTATAGACGATTCCTTAAGGCAGAATTTATGTATATAAACTAACTCAATGTGGCAAAGAACCCTTGTATGTTACAGATATATACCAGTAACCAAAAAGTATCATGTCCACATGATGTGAATAACAAAGAGAAGTAAATTGAAAGGATAATGGTTTGGATAGAGCAAATTAAAAAAAAAAATCACAAAATTAAAAAGATCTGAATTAGACTTGTTAGAGGAAGAACTGTTCAAGACTAAAAATCGACTTCAATTGTTGGCATTTTAATAAAAAATGCAATGGTATCATTTGAAAACTGAGCTAATGTTTTTTTAAAATTACTTACACTGATGACTGATGAAGAAGTTGACAAGTTTAAACCTTCAAGATCAGCTATCAAGCTTGGAGAAAGAGCTGGTGTGGGAAGTGCAACTGGAGTGGATATTGTGTTAACTGTAAAAAAAGGCCCAAATTAGCAAATGTGCATGAAAATTTAATTCATATTATTAAAAGCAACATTTTTAGTTTGTTAGGAAATCTAATTAAATTAATTTGATTAATAAATCTATGACAATTCTATTTAACATCTTGATTTAGTCAAGTTATTATTAAGTCATGGCAGTTATTAGTCTTAGCTTTCAAAACATAACAGCAAATCCTGTAACAAAATACAGATATAAATATTTTGAATAATAATTTTTGAACATTTTTGTCACATAATATTATCACTAACATTTATCACCTAGTAACTTCACTAAAAGAAAAAGGTAAAGGAGTATTTTTTTCAGATTAATATAAAAATAAGAAGAGCTTTCAAGAGTTCTCTAGTTAAGTTAGAAGTCTTAAAAGGGCATTTAAATCCTTTCTCTATTTTATTCTCCACTGTAATCATCACAAGAGCCCAGGCTAATTCCCTTCCAATTATAAATGCTTTAAGTCAGCAAAAGCTATGCTAGATAGAAATGTATGATCCTACAATTTTTATGTACTTGAGATCAGATACCTGAAAATATGATAACCTTTTAAAAATGCAAATCTGAGTACGTCATTGCCCTGCTTAAGACTCTTCAAAGGCTCACAGCAGCCTTCAAGATAAAATTCCAACTTCTTAATCAAGTGTGCAGGGTCCTCTACGAGCTAGCTCAGCACTATCCAATAGAACTTTTTGTGATGGTGGAAATAATTCTATAGTTGTGCTATATAATATAGAGACCACTAGCACATATCCTAATGTGCTCAGCTAGTATGACTAAAGAACTGCATTAAAAAATTTTACTGTGGCTATCAGCCACAGTATTGGGCAGGACAGGTCAACCTCTGATCTTATCAGCCATTCCTATGTTCCAGCTCTACCGAATAATAGTTCCCAAGATCTTGTTTCATGTTTTTGAGCCTTTTATATTCTGTTCCCTTAACCTAGAAGGTACTTAGCTCTCTGCCTTGCTCACTTTGCAACTTCTACCCATTAAGATACCATTCAGGGTGAAAGCATAACCTGACTCACCTACACAGCTTGTTTAGGTGTTGCCCTCTTTGTTCCAGATACACTTGGACACACTTCTATAACCATACTTCTCTCGTAATGTCAATCTGTGTGTTTACACATATTTTTATTTCTACTAGTGTGTGCCTTTAATGTATATGTATTAATTGTTGGTCCTTAGTAATTCAACTGTTTTTTCAATGAAATAAATTAAAATGTAGAAAAGTGTTAGCTTTTGACAAATTCTCACTCCAAAATAATGCTATAAAAGTAGCATGTAATTTGACATCACTTTTCAAAACATCTTTTTCTCATTTCATTTTCACAATATTCTTTAAATTAGGCAAAACAAATATTCATTCATAAAGTTAGCAATAAGTATTTCTTGAACAAGAGAGCAAGGCAGAGACAAAATTCAAGATAGTCTCTGTCTTCAATAACCTAAAACCTCATTGAGAAAAAAAAAAGATACACAAGCTTTAAGAGAAAATAGGTAACAATACAATCCATATATGATATTGCCCAAAGAAGAAAATTCAGAGGAAATCTTAAATAAAATCTTAACATATACAACAAAAAAATTAGAGGAGAGATCAGGTGGAGGAGGAAATGGAGACCTTGGTCTCTCCGTTGCACTCACTTTTCAGTATGCCTAAATTTAAAGGACTGCTACAAATTCCCAGTCCTCTTTAGCAAGTGCCACAGAGAGTTGAAAAATAAAAAAGGATCAATGAGAATAAGGTGGTGGCTTTATGTACAGGAAGGAATGAAGCCCAACGTTTGATAAAGGTCAGATCTGAGTAAGAGGAAAGAAAGAAGCCTGTTAATTACTAGATGAGAAAATGCTGTAAACAAAGGCTGAGAGGTGGGAAACTGGAAAGCAAAGGGGTTGGATTTATCTTACACACCAAAGGGAACGACAGAAAGTCTACCAAAAAGAAGAAAGATGTGATACATGGCACTGCAGGATGACTGATTACACAGTAGTATAACAAACTGAAGAAGGGGCAGTCAGGATAACAGGAAGAATTTACAATAGTTTAGGCATGACATGAAAAGGACTGAAATAAGATAATGGCAGTGAGAAGGCAGAACAGCCTTTATATTACAAACATTGTAAACAAAGGCATAGGGAGAGTAAGGCCTGCCAAGGTCATAAAACAACCGAAAGGGCGCTCTCCTCTCTCTGAGGTCGCCCGCACTTTCTAAGTGTGTCAACTTTTAATCTCCTTCTCTCCAACCTTTCAGGGCGCTCCTCTCTCTGAGGTCGCCTGTACTTCTTTCTAAGTAACTTCAAATAAAACTTCTACTCTGCTTAAAAAAATAAACAACAAAAAACAAAAAACAACAGAAAGGTAGAGCCAATGTAAGGCTAGAAAAGGGCTCTTCTGACTTGGATCAAAATATGTTGCTTTTCCATGAAACAAGTAACTTTTCTGGTGGTTACTAAATGCGTGTTTGTTCATTTGTTTGTCCAACCATTCACTTAAAATATTAGATGCCCATGCAAGAAATAAAAATTGAGTACAAAATAGCCTCTGATTTCTACTATGGATTGGCAAAAAACAGAGAGAGGAAAAAGACAAGAGTGGAAAATTCACATCTCAGGTAAGTTTGACTCTTAAGAAAAAGGATAGGCTTTTAACATTTCAGAAGACAGAGGCACTGGTATTAAAGAAATGATTACATGACTGTTTACAAGTCTGACAAGATGAAAGTTAGCCCTGAAAGTTTATCCTAAATTAGATTCTGAGGCCAGCTGACTTTGTTGAAGTATTTAATTAATGGGTTAGAAACAAAATGACTATCTGTAGTTTTTTAAAAAACCAACAACATGAAATACAAATTAAGGAGAGATATCATTTCCACCCATCAAATTGACAAAGGCAATTTTTAAATACAAAATACAGCATTGGTAAGGGTATAAGTAATCTGGCACTCACACTAATACGGGGTAAGTTAGTACAAGTTTTGCGGGAAGCAATTTTAAGCAACAGAATTCTTCAAAGCTTTTGTCCTGGCAATTCTGCTCTGGGGAATTTATCTTAAGGAAATAGTCATGGAGATGATGCAATAATATAATTATGATGATGTATATTGCTTCACTGATTGTGACAGCAAAAAAATGGATACAAGTTACATTTCCAACAATAGTAAACCTGTTAAACAGAATTTATTATAACAGTATAAAGGATAGCCATAGAGTCATTAAAAATGAAGCTCTTAAAGAATGTTTATGGATAGAAAGTAATGTGTATGATAAACAGAAAAATAAGCAAATGATAAAATACTATCTTAGTATGATCCAATTTCTGGGGTAGGGAGTCTGCATATGAAAAGAATCTGAACTGATAAGTCAGAATGTAAGCCCAGGGTTTTTGGATTACAAATCCATTTTATTTTCTTCTTTTTCAACTTTTACAAACTTCTTTTCACTAAAGCATATTTAATAAAATAATTATATAATTATTTTTAATATATTTAATAATTTAATAATTATACAATTATTTTTCTTATCAAATTTTTTATTTAAAATTTAAGAGTAAGTTAAACTTTTAATATATAATGGTTTAAATGAAGTTATTTAACTTGTTAAATGTTATATGCTGCTGCATCACTGTTATTTCTATCATAGCTAGCTAACCCTTATATAATGCTTATCATGGGCCAATCACAGTTTTAGGTGGTTTTATATTTGTCAACTCATTTAATCCTTGATACTCCTAAAAAGTATTACTATTATCCCAATTTTACACATAAAACAAGTAAAGCACAGAGAGATTAAGTAATTTACCCAAGGTTACACAGCTTCTAAGTAACAGAACTGGGATTAAAAATCAGCCCAGCTTCACTGTCTTCTTAGCCTCTCTATTCCCTTTACTATGACTTATTCAACAACATGGTATCACAGATCCTAAGGCTCATCTGAAGCACGATTATTGTTGGCTGATAAAAATTTTTAAAAACTTAATAGTTATGCTAATAGTGTAATTACACAGGCTTATATTTCCTATTAAAGAACACCAGAGTATGATTGCTATTTTATGATCATCCTACTGAGATCACATGGTATGAGTATGAAAAGATATTTTAATTTCTAGAAATACAAATATACCTGGAAGAAAGAAAGTACATTGTTCTCTCTCAGCCTAATTTATTATTAGGCCATAAATTATATCCCAGCATAAATAATTTTCTAATGTATTATTACCTGGCCCCATGAAATAAAGTCATAATAATGCATAATCTAAAGGTACTATAGAAACTTTTTAGCCATTCTTTTGTTTCACAAATGAATAAAAGGAGGCATAAAGAAATTAACTCACTTAACTGATTAAAGGCCATACCAGGATAAATACTTGTAATTCTGATAACATCCCCTCAACAGATACAATAGGTAAAACTAAGTTACTTACTCAAAATCACAGAAATATTTTTAGTACAGCCAGTCTATTGCAGGGTTGCTAGCTATACTGCTTCCTTAGAGAGAGACAATGATTATTTGAGGAAGCAGCACATTCTTTCTGTCCTCCATGCCTTTACTTCCTCACCCTCTTCTCTTGCCTTCAGCTGCTTGACTAATTCTTACTTATACTAGGTTCAAGTGTTAATCCTGATACTGCTAGATGGGTTAGGTACTCCAAGAAGCAGTCTGTGTTCTCTTTCTCATTCCTTTTACAATGTGGCAATCGAATTGCCAACTTTTCTGTTTCTCCCATTATACTTTGAGAGTTTCTTGGGTAGGGACAATGTTGTATCCATTTAGAATTGCCAGCATATAGCAGATTACCTAGGTCATAGCAAGTACTTAATAAATGTTTTCTGAATGAAGACAAAGATAAATTCAGTACAGTTGACCCCTTAACAAATTGGGAGCTAGGGGTGGTGATCCCATGCAGTAGAAAATCTGTGTATAACTTCTGACATCCCCAAAACTTAGCTACTAATAGCCTACTGTTGACCAGAAGTCTTACCAATGACATAAACAGTCAATTAACACATATTTTGTATGTTACATGTACTGTATACTGTGTTTTTACGATAAAGCTAGTGAAAAAGTTTTTTTTTCAAATTATCACAAATCTCCAAAACTTTTCCAGTATTATCTACTGAAAAAAATCCACGTATAAGTGGACCCATGCATTTCAAAGCTGTGCTGTTCAACGGTTAACTGTACTTGCAGTCTTCTTGGTCTTCAGTGTGTACTGAACAAAGCAACCTCTGTGGACTATGATGTATCTCTTATATAAGACATAAGGAATGTTTCTGCCCCTCCTTCAAAATTAATCTACTTCTCACAGCTAAGAACTCAGGCCATTGAAGAGTGACTTTTTAGTTTTTAATCAATAAGCTGCTTGCTACAGAGAATGGAGAACTATTGTAGGCTAATAAACAGCATACAATAAAGTCAGTATTTTAAGAACCATTATCAACAATGCTTTTTTCCCCATAAAACTCCACTTTATCTCTAAGCCTTTATCTCTGTCTTGATCTCTAAATTCACATACTTCTTTGTAAATATGCTTACAAGGCCTTTGAACATTTTTAATTGGTTATTTGTCTCTCTCCCCATTTTTTTGCTATACTTTGCACCTCTATTATATCTCTTCTGTAACAGTTACTTGTTAAGGTATCTGTGTCCCTGATTAGATTTTAGTTTCCAGAGAGAATGACTAAATTCTATTTATCTGTTCTTTCACCTAGCAAAGTACATTGCACTTAGCAGACTATCCATAAAAATCTGAACTGACTTGTTAAAAAGTTTCAAGAGTCATTTTTGACAAATACAGGAGTGTAAAAGGTGTTCAAAGAAATAGTTCTTAGTTATTAAAAACAAACAAAAATATCCTATGTTGGGTAAAAGTAAATGTAAGTTGAGATGAAATTTACTTAAAATAAAAAGAGACCTTACATTTAAATTTTTAGAACTTACTATTTTAAAAAAGCTTTGCTTCTATATATAAAACCATACTTCAAAAATGATCAAATAATAAGTATATCATTTTATAGGTTTCTCTTTTCTCCGTAGCTGCCAGGGAAACCAGAGCCAAATATAAGAAGGTGTGATTAGTGCCTGTAGCACCTTGTAACATTCACTCTTAATTCGTTTTTAAATGTGCTTGACTGTTATCATTTACAATTTTAAACTTTTTAAATTACAAAAGTTACATACATTAAAAAATATTCATTGTGACCAAAAGACATAAAACATAAGACCAAGTCTGTTACTACTTTAGTCCTTTATCCCAAAGGGGTCAAAGTCAACTGTTAATTGTTTTTATGTAGCCTTCCAGAAATATATAATGTACAATGTTTCTCTTTATTTCCTTTTTACACAAGTGGAATCATGCTCGAGATATATATATATTTTTACTTAAAATATTTCAGTTATATAATTATGTTATTAGCATACACAGATTTGCTTCATTTCTGTTAATAGTTGTATTACCCCACTGTTAAATGTTTTATTTATTTTCAGGATTTTTCTGTGATACAAAATAGTGAAATTAAATTTTTATATATACCTTTGCACATTTTATTAATTCAACAAATATTTACTGGGTGCCCACTATCTGCCAGGTGCCATTCTGGGTACTTAGAATAGCAGTGAGCAAGACACAAAAGGAACCTATTCTCACGGAACTTATATCCTAGTTGAGCAAGACAAATAATAACAAAGTAGTGATAAGGAAAATATTCAACACAGCTGTCAAGGTCAAGCAGGCCCTAAAGGGCACTAACTAAAGAGCCAGTCTACCGCAAAACATTGACCTCTCAAGTTTTTCTGTGACAGATTAAGCAGTTTAGTATGACTACGGGGTCTGCCTTCAGTCCCTTGAGTGTCCTCAACTCCCCCTTGGCTGCTCATTTGCTGTGCACGTACGAATGTTATAGATACAGAAGCAGAAAGATATATATTGCTTCCTTTGCCTTTGTTCAGGGCTCAGACCTTGGGAGAATACTCCCCTCTGGGTCTAAAAGTGTAAAATAAACCTCAAAATTCCAAGACCTCTGAGTGCTGCTTCATTCTTTCAGTCAGTGATCCAGTCCAGGTTTTCCAGTATTTTCCATAACAGTAGTACAAATATCAATGATAATTTCAGATAGTGAAAAATGCCATGAAGACAATCAAGAGTGATTAGTGAAGATGTGTAAGAAAAGGTGACTTTTCAGCTGGGACATGAAAGATTAGAAGTTCAGCTTGCCATGAGAAGATCTGGAGGTGTTGTTATTTGCAGGGGGAAGAGCAGTACAAAGACCCTTGGCAGGATGAGCCTGGTACATGTCAGAAATGCAAAGGAGCAGAGTAGATAAGAAGTAGGCTGAAGTCGGATCATCTAAGGTCTTAGAAACCTAGGAGTATGGACTTCAACTGTAAAATTAAGCCATTAAGTTAAAGGTTCTAAAAAAAGAAAGGAGTATGATTTGAGTTTTCAGTTTATCTGTATGTGTGTCCAATTTAAGTTTGATAGATACTGCTAAATTGACTCCAAAAGGGTGCACCTACTTCTATTGCTATCAAAAACATATGCAGGGTGCCTGTTTCTCCAAACCTTAGCAATACTGGGTATGTTACTTTAAAATCTTTGCCAATAGGTGAAAAATGATTCAATTTGGCTATAATTTTTTTTTGTTTAAATTTTTTCAGGTCTACATCATAGTAACTTGATATTTTTACATATTACCAATGATCCCTATGATAAATCTAGTTACCATCTGTCACCATACAAAGTTATTACAATTACTGTATTTCTTATGCTGTACATTACATCATGATGACTTTTTGTTTTATAACTAGAGGTCGGTATCTCTTAGTCCCCTTCCCCTATTCACCTGCCACCCAACAGCTCCCCTCTGGTAACCAATAGTTTGATTCCTATATCTATGAGTCTGCTTCTGCTTTTTGTTTGTTTTATTTTTTTAGATCCAAATATAAATGAAATACATTATTTTTCTTTCTCTGACTTATTTCACTTAGCATGATACTGTCTAGCCCAGCCATGTTGTTGCAAATGGGAAGAGCTCATTCTTTTTTATGGCTGAGTAATATTCCACAGTGTGTACACCACATTCATCTATCAGTGGACACCTAGATTGCTTCTATATTTTGGCTATTGTAAACAATGCTGCAATAAACATAGGGGTGCACATATTTCTTTGGATTAGTGTTTTTATTTTCCTTGGATAAATATCTAGAAATGGAATTGCTGGATTGTATGAAATTTTTGTATTTGGTATTTTTTTTTGAGGAACCTCCCTGTTTTCTATAGTGGCTGTACCAATTTACATTCCCACCAACAGTGCACAAGGGTTCCCTTTTCTCCACATTCTCACCAAAACTTGTTATTTTTCATCTTTCTGATAATATCTAGTCTGACAAGTATAAGGTGGTATTTCGTTGTGGTTTTGATTTTCCTTTCCTTGACAATTAGTGATGTTGAGGATCTTCTCATGTATCTGTATGGCTTCTTTGGAAAAATATCTATTCAGGTCCTCTATCCAATTTTTAATCAGGTTATTTGCTTTCTTTACATTAAATTGGGTAAATTCCTTGTGTATTTTGTATATTAATTCATTAATGGATGTATGAGTTGCAAATATCTTCTCCCATTCAATAGGCTGCTTTCGTTTTTTGATAGTTTCCTTCACAGTGCAAAAGCTTTTTAGTTTGGTGTAATCCTATTAGCTTATTTTAGCTTTTGTTAAACCATTGCCTGCAGAGATTGGTCCAAAAAAATACTGCTAAGACCAATGTCAAAGACTTATTGCCTATGTTTTCTTCTAGAAGTTTTATGGCTTCAGGTGTTACATTCAAGTCTTTAATCCATTTTAAATTTATTTTATAGGATAGCTAATGGTCTAGTTTCATTCTTTTTCATGTAGCTGTCCACTTTCCCCATTAACAGTTTATATCCTTTATATACGAATGCCTCCTCTGTTATAAATTAATTGAGCAGATATGAATAGGTATGGCAGTACCACACTGTTTTAATTTTTATAGCTTTTTAGTATAGTTTGAAATCAGGGCATGTGATACCTCCAACTTTATTCTTTCTTAAGATTAAGATTGCTTTGACTATTCGGGGTTTTTTGTGGGTCCATGCAAATTTTAGGATTCTCTGTTATAGTACTGTGTTATAGTACTGTGTTATAGTACTAAAATGCCATTGGTATTTTTATGGGGATTGCATTGACTCTGAAGATGGCTTAGAGTAATACGGACATTTAAAAAATATTAATTCTACCAATCCATAAGCATGGTATACATTTCCATATATTTGCGTTGTCTTCAATTTCTTTCATCAATGTCTTACTCAGAGTACAGGTCTTTCCACCTCTTTCATTACATTTCCTAGGAATTTTATTCCTTTTGGTGCAACTGTAAATGGGATTGTTTTTGTAATTTTTATTTCTGATTGCTCATTATAGCATATAGAATTGCAACAGATTTCTGTACCTTAATTTTGTATCTTGTGATTTTATTGCATTCATTAATTAATTCTAATAGTGTTTTGGCAGAGTGTTTAGGGTTTTTATATATATCATCATGTCATCTGCAAATAGTGCAGTTTTACTTCTTCCTTGCCAATTTGGATTCCTTTTATTTCTTTTTCTCGCCTAATGGCTGTGGCTAGTACTTCCAATACTATGTTGAATAAAAGTGGTGATAGTGGGTATCCTTGTCTTGTTCTCTATCTTAAGAGGAAATGCTTTCTGCTTTTCACCATTGACTATAATGTTAGCTGTGGGTTTGTCATATTATGGCCTTTACTATGTTGAGGTTCATTCCTTCTATAGTCACCTTCTTGAAGTTTTTATTATGAATAGATGCTGAATATTTTGTTAAATGCTTTTTCTGCATTTACTGAGATGATCATATGATTTGTATCCCTTGTTTTGTTGATATGGTGTATTATCTTGATTCATTTGTGGGTGTCAAGTCATCTTTGCATCCCTGGAATAAAATTTACCTGATCATGGTCTATGTTCCTTTCGAAGTATTGTTTAATTTACTTGCTAATACTTTGTTGAGGATTTTTGCAACTATGTTCTTCAGGGATACTGGCCTGTAATTTTTTCTTTTTGTGTTGTTTTTGCCTGGTTTTGGCATCTGGTGAAAGTTGATCTTATATAATAAGTTTGGTGGCATTCCTTTATCTTTGATTTTTTTTGGAATAATTTGAGAAGGATAGGTACTAACTCTTCTTTAAATGTTTAGTACAATTCACCTGTGAAGTTGCCTGGTGCTAGATTTTTGTCTTTTAGGAGTTCAAAAGTTACCAATTAAATTTCATTACTTGTAATTGGTATATTCCGATTTTCTATTCCTTCATGATTCAGTCTTGGAAGGTTGTGTGTTTCCAGGAATTTATCCATTTCTTCTAGGTTTATCAACTTACTGGTGTATAACTGTATACTCCAACTTTATTTTTAATTGCCTTATAGTATTTCTCTGTACTAGACATTTTAGTTTCTTTATATTCAGAAGTTCCCATGACTACTGAAGACAAGCAAGGTACACACTATAAATAGAACTGATCCACGAAAGAATGAGACAACATAAAAATGTATTCACCTCTAGCATGGAAAAATCATACTGAAAAATGACATTTTAATATTCATTAAATCTGACTTGTTGTTACTTTTCTTCTAGTGCAAAATCTAACTACCAATAAAATAAGTTCCACTATCTTTCTCTCACACAATGCAGAAGGTTTTAAGGGGAGATGATGAATATGAACATTTGCATGCTTGGGTGAGTATATGTGTAGGATTTTAAATTCACAGAAGTAATTTGCTGAAACAAAGATTTTTTTGCTGATAGCCACACTGGCCTTCAAAATCTTTGTGCCCATTACTGTTCCAACAAAAAGTGGCAAGTGGAAGATGGTGGTGTCCTTCACAGTTCCAATTACTTTCCTAATTCCCCACCTCCTTAAGTTAGATGTCTCAATACCCATAATTAACACAACACTGAAGAACTTGTGAAATATATATCATTTTGTACTAAAACAAGTATAAATTACTAAAACAAAAGATGTTAAAATGAATTTGGTGTACTTTTACTTGACCAATTATATTTATTCATGTGATACACAACTGATATGCTGAATAGATGAAAGTAAAAGATTCTAACAGTACTAACTTCTAAAATGTTATTGAGTTATTCATTTATAAATCTTTCATAATAGATGCCGATAAATTTTGAGACATGAAAATAAAAGGTACTATAAAAATAAAAAAATATTACAGCTAAACACAGAAAAAAAGTTACATTTCAATACTTACAATCATCTAGATCTAGAAGTGAAATGTCTTTGGTAAGAGCATTACTATCTTGCTTTGTTTTCTTTTCTTTCTCCTATAAAATAAGAAATATTTCATTTATTACATGTTCTACTTCAAAAATCTATGATGTAGTCCTTAATATTTTAAAACACATTTTTTCCCTTTTGCTTAGCCTTTCAAGAAAAAAAATATCAAAAGCTTCTGTATGGTACACAAAATGTTTTTTTGATTCAAAGTTTTTATTTCAATTAACATACAGTATTTCTTCTCCACCAACAGAACAGTTGATTATTTTAAAATATTTTGTTTAAGCATTATAAAGGCCATTAGAAGAAATTTAAAGGTAAGTAGTTATTTTATTTATAAAGCTGCAAACTTTCTGTTGTCATTATAATGTAATGTGGCTCTTTGGTAGACAGTGTGCAAACATTCTTGAAAATAATTTTAAACAAGTTGATTTAAGAAGAAGAATCATTCAAGCACATGTTTAGCTCTGAAATTGTCAACAAACTTGTGACAGTATGTTGACTGTCACAAGTCAACATACTGAGATGTAGTTTGTGACAGGCATTGTACTGGGCACTGTGTATTTCAACAATAGGTTGTGTCATACTTTTTTGCCAAGAGTATTTATTAAAATTTATAGATGACATTTTCCGACTCTTGATCTTTAGAGCTGAGAAGGATTAATTTACTTTCTTTACTATTTTCCTTTGAGGAGAATAAGCGTATTTCAAAACATACCTGTACATAATTAGATCCTGCCATCTCAGATCTGCTTATTCGGTCTACCTTATTTTTGAAATGTGGGTAACCATGCACTAGAAAGCAATAGGCCTAAGCCTAAGTTGTTCACAGGTTGGTTACAGATTCAGAAAAGATGTATAATCTTTAAAAAGGAGTGGGGTATAAATTAAGTGCAATACTAAATAGCATTATAAACAATTGGAAATCAACCAAGATTAGGGTGCTAAATAGATGTATTTGGGTCAAGGTTACTTACCTTCATAATCTATATACTTTTTAACATTAAATCTTCTCATATTCAATGCAAAACTTAAGGTTCTGTTAAAAAGTTTTTGTTTATTCATTCAATAGATATGTTCAGAATTTTTAACATGTATCAGATTCTGTGCTAAGCAATCAAAATACCACAGCCAAAACACATGTAGTCCTTACCTTCAGATAACTTATAATCTATTAAAGGTGTTTATAGCTTATTGTTAAGGTGAATTATTAAAATGTTTTTGAAGTATTCATTTAATTACAGAAAGGTATTACTAAAGCAAAAGTTACATCACCATAAAGTCTATACCATGTTAGCGCTCTTACAACATATACATGAACATACAAGAATAAGAGCAGTTAAGTCAAATTATATATTAGGTAACATTTTAAAATAATTTTAAGTTTTGCTCATTTTTTTCCCCTTATATCAATAATCAGAAACATTATTTTCAAGGAAGGATCATACAATAATACACATTAAAACAATAACTGAAAACATTGGCATTGATTTTCTTCCTCAAAATAATTATTTCTGCCACTGAAAACTGCAAATCATCTAGATGGGTTTTAATTTTTATTTATTATTTAAAAACGAAACAAACAATATTTGCCCCTCTCTCCACATCTCAAAAGAGTAACAATTTCTAGGACAAGGGGAAAGAACCCAGAAGAAATATTAGTTTTGAAGCTGAAATTTCAAAGTTCTAAGTAACAAAAACAGGTTCAGAATGAAAATGCCATCTCAACTAGAATATCATTTTTGTGAAGGAAGAACATATAACAAAAAGCTTATCATTATGTGACTTATCAAAATACTATACTAAGCACAATGGGAGTAGCTTGCTATAAGCTACAATGGTGCATGACTGTCTTTATGGAACTGTAACCTCCCCACCTGAAAAATTAGAAACCTACCAAATCAAGATAAAGTTAAAGCTGGAGGCAAGTCTATACCTTATTTTCTACTTCACAGCTAAGAGTGTGTAACAATATCTATTAAATAGACATCAGATCACATATACAAAATGACAGAACTGTATGTGAAATTGGCATAGTCTCTACCACAAGTCTAAAACAGAGAGGAAAAAAAGGCTCTCAAAAGGACAGAATTTCATTGACTTTCTGAGAGGAGCAAATAACCAGTGACTGAAATACAACATTAGCAATAGATAACGGTCATTTCTACTGAACTGAAAAAGCCTTGCATTCCAAATCAAGGCTATAAAAAGCTTTGTGATGTGTTTGGCATTCCTCTCTTATATTATATTTCATTTTTCATTTAAAAAAATCCATAGTAAGTTCAAAACATTTTCATACTTAAAGGATCTACTATAAAAATAAAAATCTGAATTCTAAACAAAGAAGTTAAGAGCCCTATTCCATCAAACATTTCTCCATTTGCAATTCATCTTGGTAATAGAGACAGAACCTGGGTAAATGCATATAGGACTTGAGGCAGGAGATTTTTCTTGCTCAATGCATAATTCATGTGCTCCGCCTGCAAAGTGTGTAAAATGAGAATTTCACACTGCAGCATGAGCCATGGAACTGCAGAGAAAAGGCAGATGAAATCATATTTTACTGTGTGAATTTTATTTCTTACCCTCCCAATATTTATACAAAACCATCATTGACAAACCAAACATACTGACAGATCACCCACTGTTTCCATTGTGTTAGTACTTGAGAAGAGATCAGGCAGAAAGACAGACAATTTGTTTTTGTATATTTTTTTAAATAGAGGATTAGGTTTTTAACAGCTGAGTGACTGTATTAGACTTTTATAAGGACAACAGTAACTGATCTTAAAAAATCTCACTACAAAAATACCTACTTATCAATTCATCATCCTCAAATCTCCATTTTGTTCCAATGGTATTCGATTATACACCTCAACACATTAACATTTACAAAATGAAATATAAAGTCACAGGGTTAAGAAACTGATTTCTACTTAATATATTTCAAATAATAAATAAAAGATCCTGGAAGTACTTACTAAGCTCCAAATAATATAAAAAAATATGTAATATCTGTAAAGATTTTTATGTATTATGCATGTTCATTTTCACGCTGATTTTAAAAAAAAGCAAGTAGAAAAAAAAACACCTGGCATGACAAACGTCAAATATACTTCCTAAGAGGCGGAACAGTTGTAGAAAGATCCTCAATTTAAAACTATAAAACAGACAAATGGTATGTTAAGTTTGTCAAACTCATACTGTGCTTTGAAATCAACAAAAGTTCAAGGCTGATTTCTAAGCCTCACACGGCAAGATATTTGCAAGAAATATTTTCAATTAGAATTGTCAACCAAGGATAATTTAATGACTCTCTTGCCTGCAAGTCATCTAACAAATTTGATTTAAAAAAATCTGAGGCTCGCAGTTAGACTGTGCTTTAAAACAAAAGTATCTTGCCAGTAAATTGAGACTTCTTTGTAAGTTAAAAGGAAATCTAAACTATTAAACAAATCTTTTCTGTTAGATTGTATCCACTTCAATAAGAAAGCTTGCTTAATAGCATTCACTTTGATTTTAAGATTTCAATTGAAGCAAAATGGTATTTTTGTTCTGGAGAACTTAAAATATGAATAAATTAGTTAAGACATAAATTGAAAGAGGTAAGGTTTTGAATTGTTAGAGTAAAAAAAATCAATATTTTACAATATTCACAGAAGTCATGTAACTGCAACATACAGACATACTTGTAAAAACACAAGTGAAATGTATTTCCTATTTCTCAAATAGGGCAGAACACCAATTAGAAAACTTGCTTTCACTCTTATCCGCGATTTGTTTCACATCACATGCCAAATTAAATTTATTCCCAAGAGTCCTTCACATGATACATCTTTTACTAAGGAAAATCTTAACATTTACTGATGTCTAGACACTAGTGACAATACCATTGACTGGTCCATAGAGCACTTAAGAGATTTAATTAGCCTTCTGTACCTCTCAAAAGGGGATTAGCAAAGTTTTATGAGATCCACATAACCTGTAATAAAGATAACTGACAAGAGCATCTCACACTTATGTGTATATACAGATGGTCCTATTTTTCACAGCCAGTATAAATATTGATCTTAATTTTAATTCCAATATGGAAATGCTTTTAATTTGAAATATTAAGTACAAATACACTAAATATATTTATTTTCCACTGACAGAATTCTGCTTTATACACAATTCATGTTATTAACATGTTAATATTTACAAGGAAAATACATAAAAGTTATTCACAATAAATTACAACCATGATTTAAAATTTTTATCACTTAAATCACAGATTACCTAAATCTTTAGCAGTTTTGGTACACAGACACTGAATATATAGTTAGAACTACTATAACACAGTGAAGGTATGAATAATGGATAAACAAGGTGATAGTAGAAATAACCATAGTATGTAGGAACAGTCTAATATACTGGCTAGTTATAAAAACACTGAAGCCTAGGTTCAATTAAGAAATAATCATGGTAGTTTTTAAAAAACATTTAAGTAAGATTGTCCCCATAAGTTCAACACATAATTTTAACTACAAGCAGAATATAACTCAATTATATCAGTAAAAAAATAAGATAACATGATATAAATGTGAATCTCTTCTTGATACAATGTGGTCTACATTACTGATTTTTCTTTCCATTCTTCTGTGTTAAAAAACAAACACAAACTCTTCCCTTTATACTGTGTAAAGTATGTGACAGCACTTACAATATGGAGCTATTAAAAGTAAGTTTGTTATAGTTATTATTTGGGGCAAAAGAATCATTTCATAAAAAGTATTAGAGTCACTACACTGATGGACAGTGACTGTGAAGGGGTATGTGGGGGGGACTTGGTGAAGGGGGGAGCCTAGTAAACATAATGTTCTTTATGTAATTGTAGATTAATGATACCAAAATAAAAATAAATAAATAAATAAATAAAAACAGTATTAGAGTCAAATTAAAACATTCCTTTCTTTTTTTTTTTTTTTTTTTTAATTATTATTTTTTTTTATTGAAGGGTAGTTGACAACAGCATTGCATTACATTAGTTTCAGGTGTACAACACAGCGACTCAACATTTTTTTTTTTTTTTTTTTTTTTTTTTTTTTTTTTTTAGATAATTGTTTTTTATTGAAGGGTAGTTGACACACAGTATTACATTACATTAGTTTCAGGTGTACAACACAGTGATTCAACATTTATATACATGATAATTCTAAGTACCAGCTATCACCATACCAAGTTGTTACAATATTTTGACTATATTCCTTATGCTATACATTACATCCCGGTTGCTTATTTATTTTACAATTGGAAGTGTGTACTTTTTCTTGGTTGTTGTTGTTAGGGCATCTCTCATTTTTATTGATCAAATGGTTGTTAACAACAATAAAATTCTGTATAGGGGAGTCAATGCTCAATGCACAATCATTAATCCACCCAAAGCCTAATTTTCGTCAGTCTCCAATCTTCTGAAGCATAACGAACAAGTTCTTACATGGAGAACAAATTCTTACATAGTGAATAAGTTACATGGTGAACAGTACAAGGGCAGTCATCACAGAAACTTTTGGTTTTGCTCATGCATTATGAACTATAAACAGTCAGTTCAAATATGAATACACATTTGATTTTTATACTTGATTTATATGTGGATACCACATTTCTCTCTTTATTATTTTTAATAAGATGCTGAAGTGGTAGGTAGATACAATATAAAGGTAGAAAACATAGTTTAGTGTTGTAAGAGAGCAAATGTATATGATCAGGTGTGTGCCTGTAGACTATGTGTTAATCCAAGCTAGACAAGGGCAATAAAACATCCACATATGCAGAAGATTTCTCTCAGAACAGGGGGGGTGAGGTTCTAAGCCTCACCTCTGTTGATCCCCAATTTCTCACCTGATGACCCCCCAGCGACTGTGCCTGTCTTAGGTTGTTCCTCCCTTGAGGAATCTTACCCGTCTCTGGCTAACCAGTCATCTTCCGGGGCCATACAGGGAAATGTTAAGTTGGTAAGTGAGAGAGAAGCCTTATTGTTTGAAATGGTTAGCTTTTTATTTCTTTGCATATTTATGCCCTGTGGCTTCTATGCCCAGCATTTGTCTTGAGGTATCTTTACCACTTGGAGGAGTTATGATACTCGGTAAATTTGATATGAGGCACGAATTCTATTTAAGAATTCGTTGTAATTAGGAAGGAAGAAGAAAAGCTATAGAAGTAGCAGGCGGGAGAAAACATGGGAAGATTGATTATTTCTTTGACATATCTTCTTGTAGAGTAACTTCAGCATGTATATATTTTAAGCTACTACTTAAATTGCGCACACACATTAACATAATAGGAGTATAGTTACATAACCAAAGCATACCTGTAATTACCAGCCATCTCCAGTGAAACCAAGAAAACCAGTTAGGCACCCTAGGCATTTGTGAAAACTTATCAATGATATGATGGTTATTATCTAACTGAATTTGAATAGTTTGAGAAAAATCAGACAAATTAAAACAACCCATTCCTGGGCACTGTTCACATCCCATATGTTCTTTTAACAGTAAATAGTCTGTAGTTGTAAGATTTTGGAGCGCTACAATTTGCACTTCTCCTAATTCTTGGTTGAGTTCCAACAGTATAGATCCAGTCAAATTTGTTGTTTTACTGTATGCACAGGCCAGCTTAGATATCTCCTTCATTCCCATGGCAAGTCCAGGAGCTGGTGGGATGAGTGCATCTACAGCTGTAGCAGTGCGTGGATCTTTGTTGGGGTTTTTTGATGATCATCTTCTGGCATGAGTCTTCCCGAGAGTGCTGATGTTGGAAGTTCTCTTTCATATCGTTTCTTAGTTCATTTTCGGGGTAGCCAAATTAGGCTTTGATCCTCTGTATAAACACAAACAGACCCTTTGCCTACACTTTTATATGTCCTTTATATTATTGTGTAGAACTCATTAGAGGTCACCACATAGGAACTGCATTTTTTTTTTTTTAATCATTAATCTACACTTACATGACGAATACTTACGAATACTTTGTTTACTAGGCTCTCCCCTATACCAGGTCCCCCCTATATACTCCTTTACAGTCACTGTCCATCAGCGTAGCAACCTGTTGTAGAATCACTACTTGTCTTCTCTGTGTTGTACAGCCCTCCCCTTTCTCCCACCCCGCTATGGATGCTAATCTTAATACCCCCCTACTTCTCCCCCCCTTATCCCTCCCTACCCACCCATCCTCCCCAGTCCCTTTCCCTTTGGTACCTGTTAGTCCATTCTTGAGTTCTGTGATTCTGCTGCTGTTTTGTTCCTTCAGTTTTTCCTTTGTTCTTATATTCCACAGATGAGTGAAATCATTTGGTATTTCTCTTTCTCTGCTTGGCTTGTTTCACTGAGCAAAATACCCTCCAGCTCCATCCATGTTGCTGCAAATGGTTGGATTTGCCCTTTTCTTATGGCTGAGTAGTATTCCATTGTGTATATGTACCACATCTTCTTTATCCATTCATCTATCGATGGACATTTAGGTTGCTTCCAATTCTTGGCTATTGTAAATAGTGCTGCGATAAACATAGGGGTGCACTGATCTTTCTCATACTTGATTGCTGCATTCTTAGGGTAAATTCCTAGGAGTGCAATTCCTGGGTCAAATGGTAAGTCTGTTTTGAGCATTTTGATGTACCTCCATACTGCTTTCCACAATGGTTGAACAAGTTTACATTCCCACCAGCAGTGTAGGAGGGTTCCCCTTTCTCCACAGCCTCGCCAACATTTGTTGTTGTTTGTCTTTTGGATGGCAGCCATCCTTACTGGTGTGAGGTGATACCTCATTGTAGTTTTAATTTGCATTTCTCTGATAATTAGCGATGTGGAGCATCTTTTCATATGTCTGTTGGCCATCTGTATTTCTTTTTTGGAGAACCGTCTGTTCAGTTCCTTTGCCCATTTTTTAATTGGGTTATTTGTTTTTTGTTTGTTGAGGCGTGTGAGCTCTTTATATATTCTGGACGTCAAGCCTTTATCGGATGTGTCATTTTCAAAGATATTCTCCCATCCTGTAGGGTTTCTTTTTGTTCTATTGATGGTGTCTTTTGCTGTACAGAAGCTTTTCAGCTTAATATAGTCCCACTTGTTCATTTTTGCTGTTGTTTTCCTTGCCCGGGGAGATATGTTCAAGAAGAGGTCACTCATGTTTATGTCTAAGAGGTTTGTGCCTATGTTTTCTTCCAAGAGTTTAATGGTTTCATGACTTACATTCAGGTCTTTGATCCATTTTGAGTTTACTTTTGTATATGGGGTTAGACGATGGTCCAGTTTCATTCTCCTACATGTAGCTGTCCAGTTTTGCCAGCACCATCTGTTGAAGAGACTGTCATTTCGCCATTGTATGTCCATGGCTCCTTTATCAAATATTAATTGACCATATATGTCTGAGTTAATGTCTGGATTCTCTAGTCTGTTCCATTGGTCTGTGGCTCTGTTCTTGTGCCAGTACCAAATTGTCTTGATTACTATGGCTTTATAATAGAGCTTGAAGTTGGGGAGTGAGATCCCCCCTACTTTATTCTTCTTTCTCAGGATTGCTTTGGCTATTCGGGGTCTTTGGTGGTTCCATATGAATTTTTGAATTATTTGATCCAGTTCATTGAAGAATGTTGCTGGTAGTTTCATAGGGATTGCATCAAATCTGTATATTGCTTTGGGCAGGATGGCCATTTTGACGATATTAATTCTTCCTAGCCATGAGCATGGGATGCGTTTCCATCTGTTAGTGTCCCCTTTAATTTCTTTTAAGAGTGACTTGTAGTTTTCAGAATATAAGTCTTTCACTTCTTTGGTTAGGTTTATTCCTAGGTATTTTATTTTTTTTGATGCAATTGTGAATGGAGTTGTTTTCCTGATTTCTCTTTCTGTTGGTTCATTGTTGGTATATAGGAAAGCCACAGATTTCTGTGTGTTGATTTTGTATCCTGCAACTTTGCTGTATTCCGATATCAGTTCTAGTAGTTCTGGGGTGGAGTCTTTAGGGTTTTTTATGTACAGTATCATGTCATCTGCAAATAGTGACAGTTTGACTTCTTCTTTGCCAATCTGGATTCCTTGTATTTTTTTGTTTTGTCTGATTGCCGTGGCTAGGACCTCTAGTACAATGTTAAATAACAGTGGGGAGAGTGGGCATCCCTGTCTAGTTCCCGATCTCAGCGGAAATGCTTTCAGCTTCTCGCTATTCAATATAATGTTGGCTGTGGGTTTTTCATAGATGGCCTTTATTATGTTGAGGTACTTGCCCTCTATTCCCATTTTGCTGAGAGTTTTTATCATGAATGGATGTTGAACTTTGTCAAATGCTTTTTCAGCATCTATGGAGATGATCATGTGGTTTTTGTCTTTCTTTTTGTTGATGTGGTGGATGATATTGATGGACTTTCGAATGTTGTGCCATCCTTGCATCCCTGGGATGAATCCCACTTGGTCATGGTGTACGATGGTTTTGATGTATTTTTGAATTCGGTTTGCTAAAATTTTGTTGAGTATTTTTGCGTCTACGTTCATCAGGGATATTGGTCTATAGTTTTCTTTTTTGGTGGTGTCTTTGCCTGGTTTTGGTATTAGGGTGATGTTAGCTTCATAGAATGAGTTTGGGAGTATCCCCTCCTCTTCTATTTCTTGGAAAACTTTAAGGAGAATGGGTATTATGTCTTCCCTGTATGTCTGATAAAATTCCGAGGTAAATCCATCTGGCCCGGGGGTTTTGTTCTTTGGTAGTTTTTTGATTACCGCTTCAATTTCGTTGCTGGTAATTGGTCTGTTTAGATTTTCTGTTTCTTTTTGGGTCAGTCTTGGAAGGTTGTATTTTTCTAGGAAGTTGTCCATTTCTCCTAGGTTTCCCAGCTTGTTAGCATATAGGTTTTCATAGTAGTCTCTAATAATTCTTTGTATTTCTGCGGGATCTGTTGTGATTTTTCCTTTCTCATTTCTGATACTGTTGATTTGTGTTGACTCTCTTTTCCTCTTAATAAGTCTGGCTAGAGGCTTATCTATTTTGTTTATTTTCTCGAAGAACCAGCTCTTGGTTTCATTGATTTTTGCTATTGTTTTATTCTTCTCAATTTTATTTATTTCTTCTCTGATCTTTATTATGTCCCTCCTTCTGCTGACCTTAGGCCTCATTTGTTCTTCTTTTTCCAATTTTGATAGTTGTGACATTAGACCGTTCATTTGGGATTGCTCTTCCTTTTTTAAATATGCTTGGAGTGCTATATACTTTCCTCTTAAGACTGCTTTTGCTGCGTCCCACAGAAGTTGGGGCTTAGTGTTGTTGTTGTCATTTGTTTCCATATATTGCTGGATCTCCATTTTGATTTGGTCATTGATCCATTGATTATTTAGGAGCGTGTTGTTTAGCCTCCATGTGTTTGTGAGCCTTTTTGCTTTCTTTGAACAGTTTATTTCTAGTTTAATGCCTTTGTGGTCTGAAAAGTTGGTTGGTAGGATTTCAATCTTTTGGAATTTACTGAGGCTCTTTTTGTGTCCTAGTATGTGGTCTATTCTGGAGAATGTTCCATGTGCACTTGAGAAGAACGTGTATCCTGTTGCTTTTGGATGTAGAGTTCTGTAGATGTCTATTAGGTCCATCTGTTCTAGTGTGTTGTTCAGTGCCTCTGTGTCCTTACTTATTTTCTGTCTGGTGGATCTGTCCTTTGGAGTGAGTGGTGTGTTGAAGTCTCCTAGAATGAATGCATTGCATTCTATTTCCTCCTTTAGTTCTGTTAATATTTGTTTCAGGTATGTTGGTGCTCCTGTATTGGGTGCATATATATTTATAATGGTTATATCCTCTTGATGGACTGAGCCCTTTATCATTATGTAATGTCCTTCTTTGTCTTTTTTTACTTTCTTTATTTTGAAGTCTGTTTTGTCTGATACCAGAATTGCAACACCTGCTTTCTTCTCTCTGTTGTTTGCTTGAAATATCTTTTTCCATCCCTTGACTTTAAGTCTGTGCGCGTCTTTGGGTTTGAGGTGAGTCTCTTGTAAGCAGCATATGGATGGATCTTGCTTTTTTATCCATTCTATTACTCTGTGTCTTTTGATTGGTGCATTCAGTCCATTTACATTTAGGGTGATTATTGAAAGGTATGAATTTATTGCCATTGCAGGCTTTAAGTTTGTGGTTACCAAAGGTTTAGGGTTAGCTTCTTTACTGTCTTACTGTCTCACTTAACTCGCTTGTTGAGCTATTATAAACACAATCTGATGATTCTTTATTTCTCTCCCTTCTTATTCCTCCTCCTCCCTTCTTCATATGTTGGGTGTTTTGTTGTGTGCTCTTTTTAGGAGTGCTCCCATCTAGAGCAGTCCCTGTAGGATGCCCTGTAGAGGTGGTTTGTGGGAGGCAAATTCCCTCAACTTTTGCTTGTCTGGGAATTGTTTAATCCCTCCTTCATATTTAAATGATATTCGTGCTGGATACAGTAGTCTTGGTTCGAGGCCCTTCTGTTTCATTGCATTAAGTATATCATGCCATTCTCTTCTGGCCTGTAGGGTTTCTGTTGAGAAGTCTGATGATAGCCTGATGGGTTTTCCTTTGTAGGTAACCTTTTTTTTCTCTCTGGCTGCTTGTAATACTTTGTCCTTGTCTTTGATCTTTGCCATTTTAATTATTATGTGTCTTGGTGTTGCCCTCCTTGGATCCCTTGTCATGGGAGTTCTGTGTACCTCTGTGGTCTGAGAGGCCATTTCTTCCCCTAGTTTGGGGAAATTTTCAGCAATTATTTCTTCAAAGACATTTTCTATCCCCTTTTCTCTCTCTACTTCTTCTGGAATGCCTATGATTCTTAAATTATTTCTTTTATATTGATCACTCAGCTCTCTTAAAATTCTTTCATTCCTGGAGATCCTTTTATCTCTCTCTGCATCAGCTTCTCTGCGTTCCTGTTCTCTGTTTTCTAGTCCATTAATGGTCTCTTGCATCTCGTCCATTCTGTTTTGAAGTCCTTCCAGAGCTTGTTTTATTTCTGAATTCTCCTTCCTTAGTTCTTGCATATTTCTCTGCAAGTCCATCAGCATGGTTATGACTTTTGTTTTGAATTCTTTTTCAGGTAGACTGGCTAAATCTATCTCCCCAGATTCCTTCTCAGGGGAAGATGTAGCAGATGCCGAAGCTGTCTGGGTTAGTCTTGTCTGAATCATATTTTTTTGCCTTTTCATGTTGACAGGTGCTATTGACTGTCAGCTGGGAGGGCCAAAATTTTCACTTACTACTGGCCTTTCTTTACTTGGGCAACTGCGACCCCTAGTGGCTTGTGTTGGGTAATTGCGTGTAGAGTGGGTCTTTGTGTCTTGCCTGGCCGGAAGGGAGAAATTTCCCTTTCTGTGGGCGGAATTTGTCTCAGGCTGCTTCTCTGCTTTCGCAGCGCCCGGTGGGGTGATGGATGGGGGGGCTGCTTGACTGTTTGCCTCCGTGAGGGGTCTCAGAGCTGTTGCCCAGGGGGTTAGTGCACCCGGTTTTCCCTGTAATTTCCAGCTGCTGTACTGTGACCTGGGTTGTTTCCGTCAAGCTGTTAAGTCCCTGTCCCTTTAAGACTTTCAAAAAAGCCCCCGCTTTTCTTTGTCACAGGGGCATCAGCTTCAGCACCCGCTCTGAGGTCTACCCCCTGTTCTCCCAGTATCCAGGGCCCCCTGGGCATATACTGTGTCTGCGCTCTGGCCCGGATGGCTGGGGCTGGGTGTTCGGCAGTCCTGGGCTCCGTCTCCCTCCCGCTCTGCCTATTGTTCTCCCGCCGGGAGCTGGGGGGAGGGGCGCTCGCGTCCCGCAGGGCCGGGGCTTGTATCTTACCCCTTTCACCAGTCGCTGGGTTCTCGCTGGTGTAGCTGCAGTCTGGCCACTGTCCTGCGTCTTCTGGTCTCTCTTTTAGGGCTAGTTGTGTTTGTTGTATTTTCAAAAGTATATATGTTTTTGGGAGGAGATTCCCACTGTCCTACTCACGCCGCCATGTTGGCTCCGCCTCCAACATTTATATACATGATATTTCTAGGTACCAGGTATAAAACATTCCTTTCTTAGATATATTTCAGAAAAGAATATGTACAAATAAAAATACGCTTGCCCATCAAAAATAACTAATTGAAGAACTGAAGATAATTACCTTTGGTTATTCCTGACAATATCTGATTTCAAATGAGGACATCTACCAGTCAGTAACACAAACATTGACACCAAACTGCATGAGTATACTTTTGCATCTTATGGTATGCTGCAGCATGGTGCTGAATGACAAACATTTCAAGAACATAATTCAACAGTGGTTCTCACCCCTTTGACTATGCCTACACCAGTCACATGAGCAATACGCTCTCATTAGGAACATTTTTTATTCCATGAAGTCATTCTCAACTAGGGGAAGTAGAGGGACCACCCTCAACATAATGCCACTTTCTTCTCAGCTTGTATTTTCTGTAGTAAGAGAAATGCTGCAAAAGGAAGAACAAAGACACAGAAATGGGAAAGAATATAGCAAATTAAGAGAGCCACAAATAGCCCATTGGGATTAGAACATAGAGACCATGAAGGGAATTAAGACTAGAAAAGCAGGTTTGGGCATGTTAGTCTGATGAGTTTACTGAACTCAGTGACAATGGGGCATCATTGGAGCTAAAATTAACATTAATCTGGCAGCTGTACAGAAAGACTGAGTTGGGAAAGCATCTGAGGATGACCTATGGCAGTGGTCTATGAGTGAGGTTATGAAGAGCTGATCTAGTATGATGGTGGTGGTAGGAAAAGAAGAAACAGATATGAGAAATAATACACAGGATCTAAGCCTTGGCAACTGTGTAAGCATACAGGATCAGGGAGACATCAAAAATGATTCAGAACTGTAGATCTGGAAGAACAGAAAGAATGCTAGTACCAAATGACAGAACATGTCTTCTCTGGCTCTATTCAGTTTCGGAAAACAGTAGCTCCTGAAGGGTTTAAAATTTTGGTTTGAATTTGGGAAGGAAAGTTAGAGATGTTATAGGGCTGAGAGATGTTAGTATGGAAGTAGTTCACATAAATGTTTTAGCTGAACTATAGGAGTGAATGGGTTTCACAACAGGAGTAGAGAAAAAAAGACTAAAAAGAAATTAATTCACATCAATAAATAATTTTGAAAAAATAATGTGTACTAAGCATTAACTTGGAGGCAATGTTCTTACTTGGGGATAAAAAGCGAAACAATCAAAAGGTTGAAAGGTCAAAGAAGTTAGTAGAAAAGGGATACAGAGAGTTTCAAGTAACAGGGGAATAGTCACATGAAAAGAGTGAGGAGGATAATAACTAAGAGAAGGCTACTGGATTTAGGGAAAGGTCATGACTGACTTTTTAGGGAACAATACCTATAGGAAGTGATAGGAGTGAAAACCTATTTAAAAGGGGCTAAGAAAAAATGAGTTAAGAGCTACCAGACGGAAAAATCTAGATTATTTGGCTAAACTCCCACTCTCACACAGCCTGTCTCTGTCTCTCCCTTCTTTTCTCCTTTAAATGCTGGGGAAGCGCAAGGGCTTTGGCTGGCAGGGGAAGCATTAGCAGAGAGAGAGACTAAGAGTGCAAAGGAAGCAGATGATTAGCAACAACACAAGGCCAAAAGGAAGTAAGACTTATTCTTGGCTAAGTGGATAGGGATCACTTACTCAGGCCTACACTCAAAGAAAAAGGAGGATAAACAGAGATCATGTGTTAAAGAGCAGAGACAAGAAAGGCTCACAGTGCATGGTTTCAGTCTTCTGCAGAAAGTGGGGGAGATCACAGGCTACAGGTAAGGGGTAATACTTGAGTGTTAATTTTTACTTGAATCGTATAAAGAGTCAGAAAAATTCAGAAAACATGAGTTACAAAGAAAAAATTCTGTTCCTTTTAGCAATGGTGTTCTATAACTCTAACATTGTTGGTCTCTCAGGGAATTAAAAAATGTTAACTTTGATGTTTTATAGTTACACGGTGCTTTTATATCTTTCACATTTGATTTTATAACAACACTTGAAAGAAGAAGGTACTAGCATTTCTACCTTTTAGATGAGAAAACGAAAGCATAAATATGTTATCTTTCAACAAGTAGAACACTACCTATCTCAAAGGGCCACCATAAAATGAACCGTTTTCAAAGCCATACATGCAAGGTACTTTCAAGGTCTCATTTTCATGCTCAGTATCTCCAAAAACACATTGTCCAAACAAACGAAAAGGAAGAGAAAAAGTATGGATTTAGTTGGGCTGTAGATTAAAGGCATATGAATTCCCATACTAACATACTGTCATGCTAAATCAAAGTAAAGCACTCACCATCTGCCTTCATTACTCATAATTTATAGCAGAAGCTGTAATACTTGGTGCAAAGAAGACTTTCCAACAATTCTAGAGTTGTTGATTATTAAAGAATTGGTACACTTGTAATTGCATGGCATACTCCAAATCACTCAGAAATATAAAGAAAAAACAGCCACTGTGCCTCCAAAGTAGAGAATACTCCAACTGGTAAAATAAACATTCATATCTGCCTTTGGTAGACAGGAAAAGGCATTTTAAAATAGAAAAAAATAGCCATGTAAGCAAAACACATAGATATAAAACTATCAAAACTATGAGTAAAACCCAAATTTCTGTTTTTTTTTTGACTTACTGCAACGCTTAGAAATTTTATTGTGATCTCCTACACTAAAATATTTTCAATTATTAAGAGATTTAATCTGATCATTGAAAGCCTTTGACAAAGAAGGAACAAACTGAAATGCTCACCTGGGGTAGCTACCTCTGTGGCTTTTTAATGTGGTCCTAAAGCCCCGCTTCTAAACTACACAGTCACTAAGGTCTACAATTTTTCAACGTTTACAAAACTTCGTAACACTAATTCTAACCATTTGACATCCACTGATTTCTTTTTGGCCATTTTTTAAACATTGACTTCTTAGTTTTTAGAAATTGAGATATCAATTTCTAATTTCTTTATTTCAAATTTCTTCATTTTAAATAAAATCTTAAACTTTTAAAATATGTAAATAGGAATTGCATAATTTAATACAAGCGGGAAATGAGAGGATATCAAACTTGCTATGTGGTAACTTATGTGACGCTAGAGTAATAAACCCAAAAATTTCTAAGATTTTATGTTAATTTTTGAAAAAATGGAAATCTTATATTCTATATAACATGGATATGTAAATTTTAAACATAAATTCAAGTGTAAAATAGGTTTTACTATATGCACAAATATTTAAAATCAGACAAATGCTAGCCAAGTTTTAAACATGCATATTCTTTTCTTTTCTTTCTTTTAAATTTTATTTTGGTATCATCAATCTACAATATAAATGAAGAACATTGTTTACTAGGCTCCCCCCTTCACCAAGTTGCCCCCACATACCCCTACACAGTCACTGTCCATCAGTGTAGTAAGATGCTGTAAAATCACTACATGTCTTCTCTGTGTTGTAGAGTCCACCCCGTACCACCCCAACATTATACATGCTAATTGCAATGCCCCCTTTCTCTTTCCCGCCTTTATGCCTCCCTTCCCACCCATCCTCCCCAGTCCCTTTCCCTTTTGTAACTGTTAGTCCATTCGTGGGTACTGTGATTCTGCTGCTGCTTGGTTCCCTCAGGTTTTCTTTGCTCTTATACTCCACATATGAGTGAAATCATTTGGTGTTTGTCTTTCTCTGCCTGGCTTATTTATTTCATTGAGCATAATACCCTCTAGCTCCATCCATGTTGCTGCAAATGGGAGGATTTGTTTTCTTCTTACGGCTGAATAATATTCCATTGTGTATATGTACCACGTCTTCTTTATCCATTCATCTACTGATGGACATTTAGGTTGATTTCATTTCTTGGCTATTGTAAATAGTGCTGCAATAAACATAGGGGTGCATCTGTCTTTTTCAAACTGGGCGGCTGCATTCTTAGGGTAAATTCCTGGGTCAAATGCTATTTCTATTTTAATCATTTTGAGGAACCTCCATAGTGCTTTCCACAATGGTTGAACTAATTTACATTCCCACCGGGTTCCCCTTTGTAGGGGTTCCCCTTTCTCCGCAACCTCACCAACATTTGTTGTTGTTTGTCTTTTGGATGGTGGCGATAATTACTGGTGTGAGGTGATACCTCATTGTGCTTTTAATTTGCATTTCTCTGATGACAAGCGATGTGGAGCATCTTTTCATGTGTCTGTTGGCCATCTGAATTTCTTCTTCAGAGAACTGTCTATTCAGCTCCTCTGCCCATTTTTTCATTGGATTATTTGCTTTTTGTTTGTTGAGGTGTGTGAGCTCTTTATATATTTTGGATGTCAACCCCTTATCGGATATATCATTTATGAATATATTCTACACATACTGAAGGATACCTTTTTGTTCTATTGATGGTGTTCTTTACTACACAGAAGCTTTTCAGCTTGATATACTCCCACCTGTTCATTTTTGCTTTTGTTTCCCTTGCAGCAGAGATATGTTCATGAAGAAGTCACTCATGTTTATGTCCAAGAGATTTTTGCCTATGTTTTTTCTAATAGTTTTATGGTTTCATGACTTACATTCAGGTCTTTGACCCATTTCAAATTTACTTTTGTGTATGGGGTTAGAGAGTGATCCAGTTTCATTCTCTTACATGCAGTTGTCCAGTTTTGCCAGCACTATCTGTTGAAGAGACTGTCATTTTCCCATTGTATGTCCATGGCTCCCTTATCGTATAGTAATTGACCATATATGTTTGAGTTAATGTTTGGAGTCTCTATTCTGTTCCACTGGTCCGTGGCTCTGTTCTTGTGCCAGTACCAAATTGTCTTGATTACTGTTTCTTTGTAGTAGAGCTTGAAGTTGGGGAGTGAGATCCCCCCGACTTTATTCTTCCTTCTCAGGATTGCTTTGGATATTTGGGGTCTTTGGTGGTTCCATATGAATTTTTGAACTGTTTGTTCCAGTTCGTTGAAGAATGCTACTGGTAATTTGATAGGGATTGCATTGAATCTGTAGATTGCCTTAGGCAGGATGGCCATTTTGACGATATTAATTCTTCCTAGCGAGGAGCATGGGATGACTTTCCATTTGTTAGGGTCCTCTTTAATTTCTCTTAAGAATGTCTTGTAGTTTTCAGGGTATAGGTCTTTCACTTCCTTGGTTAGGTTTATTCCTAGCTATTTTGTTCTTTTTGATGCAATTGTGAATGGAATTGTTTTCCTGATTTCTCTTTCTATTACTTCATTGTTGGTGTATAGAAAAGCCACAGATTTCTGTGTGTTAATTTTGTATCCTGCAACTTGCTGAATTCCAATATTAGTTCTAGTAGTTTTTCAGTGGAGTCTTTAGGGTTTTTTATGTACAATATCATGTCATCTGCAAATAGTGACAGTTTAACTTCTTCTTTACCAATCTGGATTCCTTGTATTTCTTTGTTTTGTCTAATTCCTGTGGCTAGGATCTCCAGTACTATGTTGAATAACAGTGGGGATAGTGGGCATCCCTGTCTTGTTCCTGATCACAGAGGAAAAGCTTTCAGCTTCTCACTGTTTAGTATGATGTTGGCTGTGGTTCATCATATATGGCATTTATTATGTTGAGGTACTTGCCCTCTATACTCATTTTGTTGAGCGTTTTTATCATGAATGGATGTTGAATTTTGTCGAATGCTTTTTCAGCATCTATGGAGATGATCACGTGTTTTTTGTCCTTCTTTTTGTTGATGTGGTGGATGATGTTGGATTTTTAAATGTTGTACCATCCTTGCATCCCTGAGATGAATCCCACCTGGTCATGGTGTATGGTGCTTCTGATGTATTTTTGAATTTGGTTTGCTAATATTTTGTTGAATATTTTCGCATCTACGTTCATCAAGGATATTGGTCTGTACTTTTCTTTTTTGGTGGGGTCTTTGCCTGGTTTTGGTATTAGGGTGATGTTGGCTTCATAGAATGAGTTTGGGAGTATTCCCTCCTCTTCTATTTTTTGGAAAACTTTAAGGAGAATAGGTATTATGTCTTGTATGTCTGATAAAATTTCAAGGTAAATCCATCTGGCCCTGGGGTTTGGTTCTTGGGTAGTTTTTTGATTACCGCTTCAATTTTGTTGCTGGTAATTGGCCTGTCTAGATTTTCTGTTTCTTTCTGCATCAGTCTTGGAAGGTTGTATTTTTCTAGGAAGTTGTCCATTTCTTCTAGGTTTTCCAGCTTCTTAGCATATAGGTTTTCATAGTATTCTCTAATAATTCTTGTTTATTTCTGTGGGTCCGTTGTGATTTTTCCTCTCTCATTTCTGATTCTGTTGATGTGTGTTGATTCTCTTTTTCTCTTAGTAAGTCTGGCTAGAGGCTTATCTATTTTGTTTATTTTCTCGAAGAACCAGCGCTTGGTTTCATTGATTTTTTCTATTGTTTTATCCTTCTCAATTTTATTTATTTCTTCTCTGATCTTTATTATGTCCCTCATTCTGCTGACCTTAGGCATCATTTGTTATTCTTTTTCCAATTTTGATAGTTGTAACATTAGACTATTCATTTGGGATTGTTCTTCCTTCTTTTTTTTTAAATTTTATTTTGGTATCATTAATCCACAGTTACATGAAGGACATTATGTTTACTAGGCTCCCCCCTTCACCAAGTCTCCCCCACATCCCCATTCACAGTCACTGTCCATCAACATAGTAAGATGCTGTAAAATCACTACTTCTCTGTGTTGCACAGCCCTCCCCGTTCCCCCGCCACACTATACATGCTAATCATAATGCCCCCTTTCTTTTTTTTCCCACCCTTCCCATCCATCCTCCCCAGTCCCTTTCCCTTTGGTAACTATTAGTCCATTCTTGGGTTTTGTGCTTCTGCTGCTGTGTTGTTCCTTCAGTTTTCTTTTGTTCTTATACTCCACATGTGAGTGAAATCACTTGGTACTTGTCTTTCTCTGCCTGGCTTATTTCACTGAGCATAATACCTCTAGCTCCATCCATGTTCTTGCAAATGGTAGGATTTGTTTTTTTCTTATGGCTGAGTAATATTCCATTGTGTATATGTACCACATCTTCTTTATCCATTCATCTATTGATGGACACTTAGGTTGCTTCCATATCTTGGCTATTGTAAATAGTGCAGCGATAAACATAGGGATGCATCTGTTTTTTTCAAACTTGACTGCTGCATTCTTGGGGTAAATTCCTAGAAGTGGAATTCCTGGGTCATATGGTATTTCTATTTTTAACATTTTGAGCAACCGCCATACTGCTTTCCACAATGGTTGAACTAATTTACATCCCCGCTAGCAGTGTAGGAGGGTTCCCATTTCTCCACAACCTCGCCAACATTTGTTGTTGTTTGTCTTTAGGATGGTAGCCATCCTTACTGGTGTGAGATGATATCTCATTGTGCTTTTAATTTGCATTTCTCTGATGACAAGCAATGTGGAGCATCTTTTCCTGTGTCTGTTGGCCATCTGAATTTCTTCTTTATAGAACTGTCTATTCAGCTCCTCTGCCCATTTTTTAATTGGGTTATTTGCTTTTTGTTTGTTGAGGTGCATGAGCTCTTCATATATTTTGGATATCAACCCCTTATCGGAAATGTCATTTATGAATATATTCTCCCATACTGTAGGGTGTGTTTTTGCTCTACTGATGGTATCCTTTGTTGTAAAGAAGCTTTTTAGTTTGATATAGCCCCACTTGTTCATTTCTGCTTTTGTTTCCCTTGCCTGGGGAGATATGTCCATGAAGAAGTCACTCATGTTTATGTCTAAGAGATTTTTGCCTATGTTTTTTTCTAAGAGTTTTCTGGTTTCACGACTTACATTCAAGTCTTTGATCCATTTCGAATTTACTTTTGTGTATGGGGTTAGACAGTGATCCAGTTTCATTCTCTTACACGTAGCTGTCCAGTTTTGCCAGCACCATCTGTTGAAGAGACTGTCATTTCCCCTTTGTATGTCCATGGTCCCTTTATCGAATATTAGTTGACCATATATGTTTGGGTTAATGTTTGGAGTCTCTATTCTGTTCCACTGGTCTGTGGCTCTGTTGTTGTGCCAGTATCAAATTGTCTTGATTACTGTTTCTTTGTAGTAGAGCTTGAAGTTGGGGAGTGAGATCCCCCCCAATTTATTCTTCCTTCTCAGGATTGCTTTGGCTATTTGGGGTCTTTGGTGTTTCCATATGAATTTTTGAACTATTTCTTCCAGTTCATTGAAGAATGCTGTTGGTAGTTTGACAGGGATTGCATTGAATCTGTATATTGCTTTGGGTAGGATGGCCATTTTGACGATATTAATTCTTCCTAGCCAGGAGCATGGGATGAGTTTCCATTTGTTAGTGACCTCTTTAATTTCTCTTAAGATTGTCCTGTAGTTTTCAGAGTATAGGTCTTTCACATCCTTGGTTAGGTTTATTCCTAGGTATTTTATTCTTTTTGATGCGATTGTGAATGGAACTGTCTTCCTGATTTCTCTTTCTATTAGTTTATTGTTAGTGTATAGGAAAGCCACAGATTTCTGTGTGTTAATTTTGTATCCTGCAACTTTGCTGTATTCCGATATCAGTTCTAGTAGTTTTGGGGTGGAGTCTTTAGGGTTTTTTATGTACAGTATCATGTAATCTGCAAATAGTGACAGTTTAACTTCTTCTTTACCAATCTGGATTCCTTGTATTTCTTTGTTTTGTCTCATTGCCATGGCTAGGACCTCCAGTACTATGTGGAATAACAGTGGGGATAGTGGGCATCCCTGTCTTGTTCCCGATCACAGAGGAAAAGCTTTCAGCTTCTTACTGTTCTGTATGATGTTGGCTGTGGGTTTATCATATATGGCCTTTATTATGTTGAGATACTTGCCCTCTATACCCATTTTGTTGAGAGTTTTTATCATGAATGGATGTTGAATTTTATCGAATGCTTTTTCAGCATCTATGGAGATGATCATGTGGTTTTTGTCTTTCTTTTTGTTGATGTGGTGGATGATGTTGATGTATTTTCAAATGTTGTACCATCCTTGCATCCCTGGGATGAATCCCAGTTGGTCATGGTGTATGATCCTTTTGATGTATTTTTGAATTCGGTTTGCTAATATTCTGTTGAGTATTTTTGCATCTACGTTCATTGGGGATATTGGTCTGTAGTTTCCTTTTTTTGGTGGGGTCTTTGCCTGGTTTTGGTATTAGGGTGATGTTGGCTTCATAGAATGAGTTTGGGAGTATTCCCTCCTCTTCTATTTTTTGGAAAACTTTAAGGAGAATGGGTATTATGTCTTCTCTGTATGTCTGATAAAATTCTGAGGTAAATCCATCTGGCCGGGGGATTTTGTTCTTTGGTAGTTTTTTTGATTACTGCTTCAATTTCGTTGCTGGTGATTGGTCTGTTTAGACTTTGTTTCTTTCTGGGTGAGTCTTCGAAGGTTGTATTTTTCTAGGAAGTTGTCCATTTCTCCTAGGTTTCCCAGCTAGTTAGCAAATAGGTTTTCATAGTACTCTCTAATAATTCTTTGTATTTCTGTGGGGTCCGTCGTGAATTTTCCTTTCTAGTTTCTGATTCTGCTGATTTGTGTTGACTCTCTTTTCCTCTTAGTAAGTCTGGCTAGCGGTTTATCTATTTTGTTTATTTTCTCGAAGAACCAGCTCTTGGTTTCATTGATTTTTGCTATTGTTTTATTCTTCTCAATTTTATTTATTTCTTCTCTGATCTTTATTATGTTCCTCCTTCTGCTGACCTTAGGCCTCATTTGTTCTTCTTTTTCCAATTTTGATAATTGAGACATTAGACCATTCATTTGGGATTGTTCTTCCTTCTTTAAATATGCCTGGATTGTTATATTCTTTCCTCTTTGAACTGCTTTCATTGCGTCCCACAGAAGTTGGGGCTTTGTGTTGTTGTTGTCATTTGTTTCCATTTATTGCTGGATCTCCATTTTAATTTGGTCGTTGATCCATTGATTATTTAGGACCATGTTGTTAAGCCTCCATGTGTTTGTGAGCCTTTTGCTTTCTTTGTACAATTTATTTCTAGTTTTATACCTTTGTGGTCTGAAAAGTTGGTTGGTAGAATTTCAATCTTTCTGACTTTACTGAGGCTCTTTTTGTGGCCTAGTATGTGGTCTATTCTGGAAAATGTTCCATGTGCACTTGAGAAGAATGTGTATGCTGTTGCTTTTGGATGTAGAGTTCTATAGGTGTCTATTAGGTACATCTGTTCTAGTGTGTTGTTCAGTGCCTCTGTGTCCTTACTTATTTTCTGTCTGGTGGATCTGTCCTTTGGAGTGAGTGGTGTGTTGCAGTCTCCCAAAATGAATGCATTGCATCCTATTTCCTCCTGTAATTCTGTTAGTATTTGTTTCACATATACTGGTGCTCCTGTATTGGGTGCATATATGTTTATAATGGTTATATCCTCTTATTGGACTGAGCCCTTTATCATTATGTAATGTCCTTCTTTATCTCTTGTTACTTTCTTTGTTTTGAAGTCTGTTTTGTCTGATACTAGTATTGCAACACCTGCTTTTTTCTCCCTGTTGTTTGCATGAAATATCTTTTTCCATCCCTTGACTTTTAATCTGTGCATGTCTTTGGGTTTGAGGTGAGTCTCTTCTAAGCAGCGTATAGATGAGTCTTCTTTTTTATCCATTCTATTACTCTGTGTGTTTTGATTGGTGCATTCAGTCCATTTACATTTAAGGTGATTATTTAAAGATATGTACTTATTGCCATTGCAGGCTTTAAGTTTCTGGTTACCAAAGGTTCAAGGTTAGTTTCTTTCCTCTCTTACTGTCTAACTTAACTCGCTTATTGAGGTATTATAAACACAGTCTGATGATTCTTTATTTCTCTCCTATCTTATTCGTCTTCCAGTCTATCCTCTTCCGTTCTTCCTATGTTGGGCGTTTTGTTCTGTGCTCTTTTTAGGAGTGCTCCCATCTAGAGCACTCCCTGTAAGATACCGTGTAGAGGTGGTTTGTGGGAGGCAAATTCCCTCAACTTTTGCTTCTCTTGGAATTGTTTAAGCCCTCCTTCATATTTAAATGATAATCCTGCTGGATACAGTATCCTTGGTTCAAGGCCCTTCTGTTTCATTGCATTAAATATATCATGCCATTCTCTTCTGGCCTGTAAGGTTTCTGTTGAGAAGTCTGATGAGAGCCTGATGGGTTTTCCTTTGTAGGTGACCTTTTTTTTCTCTCTGGCTGCCTTTAATACTCTGTCCTTGTCCTTGGTCTTTGCCATTTTAATTATTATGTGTCTTGGTGTTGTCCTCTTTGGGTCCGTTCTATTGGGAGATCTGTGTGCTTCCATGGTCTGAGGAACTATTTCCTCCCCCAGTTTGGGTAAGTTCTCAGCACTTATTTCTTCAAATATACTTTCTATCCCTTTTCCTCTCTCTTCTTCTTCTGGTACCCCTATAATGCGGGTATTGTTCCTTTTGGATTGGTCACACAGTTCTCTGAATATTGTTTCATTTCTGGATATCCTTTTATCTGTCTCTGCATGAGTTTCTGTGCATTCCTGTTCTCTGGTTTCTAGTCCATTAATGGCCTCTTGCATCCCATCCATTCTGGTTTTAAGTCCTTCCAGAGACTGTTTTATTTCTGTAGTCTCCCTCTGTACTTGCTCCTTTAGCTCTTGCATATTTCTCTGTAGATCTATCAGCATGTTTATGATTTTTATTTTGAATTCTTTTTCAGGGAGACTGGTTAGGTCTGTCTCTGCAGATCCTCTCTCAGGGGTTGTATGGGCTATTTTGGACTGGACTAAATTTTTCTGCCTTTTCATGGTGATAGAAGTGACTGTAGGCAGGTTGCGGGTGTGTCAGCTGGGAGAGGAAAGTCCTTTCCTGCTTACTGGATGCCTTGCCCTCCCCCACTGTCTGTGTCGGTTACCCGCACGCCTGGAGCACCTACCAGGTTAATCCCTAAGCTACTGTGGGCAGGGTCTCCGTCAGAGTAGCCCAGAGCTCTGTGTGGAGTGTCAGGCATGCCAGGTGCGCTCCTCCATGATAGTGGCACCCCTGCTAGGCAGTTGTGTGCCTGCAAGCAGTGGCCTTTGGGTCTGGCCCGGGCGGCTGTGCGTTGGGCTTGGATTCCGATCAGCTGCTGGGAGTGCAGCTGCTCCTTCTGGCACTGCTGCAGGTGCGCGCAGGCCTCTCCTTGGCCCCTGGGGCACCGCGGCTGCCGGTGCACACAGGCCACTCCTGGGTTGCTCGGTTGCCGCCGCAGAGGGCTCGCACAGGCCAATCCCGGTCTCCTCTGGCGCCGCCACCCCCAGCGCGCACTGGCACTCTCCACTAGTGGGCTGGTGTGTCAGGGTCCATGCTGGTTGGGGGAATGACTGGAAGGCTGCTTAGTGCCGTGAGGGGCTTCGGAGCTGCGCTGCCACCCAGGGGGTTAGGGTGCCTAAAGTTCCCCGGGATTAACCAGCTGCTGGCTAAGTGTGCTGGGACAACTTCATCCAGCTGTGGGGTCCCTGTCTCTTTAAGACTTGCAAAAAGCACTCGCTTTTCTTTTGTCTCAGGGGCGTCGGTTGCGGGGACCTACCTGCCGGTTTTGCTTTTCCGTTTCTTTAGTATCCAGCACACTGTGCACCTTGTGTCTCCACGCCAGGTGCGGATTTCTAGACCTGGTTGTTTAGCAGTCCTGGGCTTTCACTCCCTCCCCATTCTGACTCCTTTCTTCCATCCGGGTTCTGGGATAGGGGGGCGTTCAGGTCCCACCTGGCCACAGCTTGTATCTTATCCCCTTCGTGTGATGTTGAGTTCTCGCTGATGTAGATGTATCCTGCCTGTTGTACTGTATGCATTGGTGTCTCTTTTAGGAATAGTTGTATTTATTGTATTTTCATAAAAATATATGTTTTTGGGAGGAGATTTCCACTGAACTACTCACACCGCCATCTTGGCTCCACCCCCTCTTCTCTTTTTTAATATTCTTTAACATAAATCTCTGGATGGGGTAGGGCAATTACCTACTTTACTGAATTTATTTTCATCCTTGGCTACTCAAACAACTTATTAAAGAAATTCAGTTTAACAGAACAAATAAATTAGAAAACTATTAGGTTAAAATGAAATTGAATTCAATAAAAGACAAGGTTTGACCATATTTTTAACATATGGAATGATATAGTTTATTTATAAAAACTACTGCACTTGAAGCCGCGCATCAACATGATCCATTCACAGGAAGGGATGAGCAGGAAGATATGTATTAGGTCTGAATTTCATATTAATAACTACATTTTTAAAATTAATATTTTTACTTTTTGTTGCTAAACAGACTTGTAGGGTTTAATATTGTCTCAATATTACTAATATTGTATCAAAAAGCTTTATTATTCTATCATACAAGTGGTTCTTGCCTTTGTCTTTGGATATATGTCTACTGCATTTTTATTAACTAGTTAAGGAATGTGTACCCTTTAATTAAACTTGAAAAATATTTTAGTATCCAAAATGCTTAATATTTTAAAAAAGCATGTCTCAATTTCTTATGATGCACGTACATTTACATTGCCTTGTTCTATACTATTTCTGCAACTTCCTTTTACTTCCCCTTTAGCAAAAGCCTCCCTTGTCACATCCTAGCCAAGAATAAAAAAGACCATAGTCATAATAAAGAGCTCTCTAATTTCAGTGGCAAAAAATGAGGTTAAAAAACATTTCTATTCAAAAATACAAGAAAAAGATCATCCATCATGATCAAGTGGGATTCATCCCACGGTTGCAAGGATAGTACAACATTAAAAAATCCATCAACATCATCCACCACATTAACAAAAAAGAAGGACAAAACCCACATGATCATCTCCATAGATGCTGAAAAAGCATTTGACAAAATTCAACATCCATTCATGATAAAAACTCTCAATAAAATGGGTATAGAGGGCAAGTACCTCAACATAATACGACAT
This sequence comes from Manis pentadactyla, assembly GCF_030020395.1. NCBI lineage: Eukaryota > Metazoa > Chordata > Mammalia > Pholidota > Manidae > Manis > Manis pentadactyla. The sequence goes on along the minus strand of NC_080020.1, from coordinate 81,430,614 downwards.
AATAAAGGCCATATATGATAAACCCACAGCCAACATTATACTTAACAGTGAGAAGCTGAAAGCTTTTCCTTTAAGATCAGTAACAAGACAGGGATGCCCACTCTCCCCACTTTTATTCAACATAGTTCTGGAGGTCCTAGCCATGACAATCAGACAACACAGAGAAATAAAAGGCATCCAGATTGGCAAGGAAGAAGTCAAACTGTCCCTGTTTGCAAATGACATGATATTGTACATAAAAAATCCTAAAGAATCCACTCCAAAACTACTAGAACTAATATCTGAATTCAGCAAAGTTGCAGGATACAAAATTAATACACAGAAATATGTTGCATTCCTAAACATTAACGATGAACTAGCAGAAAGACAAATCAGGAAAACAATTTCATTCACAATTTTATCAAAAAGAATAAAATACCTAGGAATAAACCTAACCAAGGAAGTGAAAGACCTATACCCTGAAAACTACAAGACACTGTTAAGAGAAATTAAAGAGGACACTAATAAATGGAAATTCATCCCATGCTCTTGGGTAGGAAGAATTAATATTGTCAAACTGGCCATCCTGCCTAAGGCAATCTACAGATTCAATGCAATTCCTATCAAAACACCTATAGCATTCTTCAATGAACTAGAGCAAATAGTTCTAAAATTCATATGGAACAACAAAAAACCCTGAATAGCCAAAGCAATCCTGAGAAGGAAGAATAAAGCAGGGGGAATTATGGTCCCTGACTTCAAGCTCTACTACAAAGCGACAGTAATTAAGACAATTTGGTACTGGCACAAGGACAGACCCATAGAACAGTGGAACAGAACAGAGAGCCCAGATATAAACCCAAGCAGATATGGTCAATATACGATAAAGGAGCCATGGATATATAATGGGGAAATGACAGCCTCTTCAACAGCTGGTGTTGGCAAAATGGAAAGCTACATGTAAGAGAATGTAACTGGATTACTGTCTAACCCCATACACAAAAGTAAACTCAAAATGGATTAAAAACCTGAAATGTAAGTCATGAAACCATAAAACTCTTAGAAAAAAACATAGGCAAAAATCTCTTGGATGTAAACATGAGCAACTTCTTTATGAACATATCTCCCTGGGTAAGGGAAAGAAAAGCAAAAATGAACAAATGGGACTGTATCAAACTAAAAAGCTTCTGTACAGTAAAGGCACCATCAGTAGAAAAAAAAGACATCCTAGAGTATGGGAGAATATATTCATAAGTGACATATCTGATAAGGGGTTGACATCCAAATTATATAAAGGGCTCATGCACCTGAACAAACAAAAAGCAAATAATCCAATTAAAAATGGGGAGAGGAGCTGAACATACATTTTTCCAAAGAAGAAATTCAGATGGCCAACAGACACATGAAAAGATGCTCCACATCACTAATCATCAGAGAAATGCAAATTAAAACCACAATGAGATATTACCTCATGCCAGTTATGATGGCTAACATCCAAAAGACAAACAACAACAAATGTTGACGAGGATGTGGAAAACGGGAACCTTCCTACACTGCAGGTGGGAATGTAAACTAGTTCAACCATTGTGGAAAGCAGTATGGAGGTTCTTCAAAAAACTAAAAATAGAAATACCATTTGACCCAGGAATTCCCCTTCTAGGAATTTACCCTAAGAATGCAGCAGCCCAGTTTGAAAAAGGCATATGCACCCGTATGTTTATCGCAGCACTATTTATAATAGCCAAGAAATGGAAGCAACCTAAGTGTCCATCAGTAGATGAATGGATAAAGAAGATGTGGTACATATCCACAATGGAATTATTATTCAGCCATAAAAAGAAAACAAATCCTACCATTTGCAACAACATGGATGGAGCTAGAGGGTATTATGCTCAGTGAAAAAAGCCAGGCGGAGAAAGACAAGTATCAAATGATTTCACTCATCTGTGGAGTATAAGAACAAAGAAAAAACTGAAGAACAAAACAGCAGCAGACTCACAGAACCCAAGAATGGACTAACAGTTACCAAAGGGAAAGGGACTGGGGAGGATGGGTGGGAAGGGAGCGATAAGGGGAATAAGGGGCATTACAATTAGCATACATAATGTAGTGCGGGGGTGACACGGAAAAGGCAGTATATACAGAGAAGACAAGTAGTGATTCTACGGCATCTTACTACGCTGATGGACAGTGACTGTAATGGGGTATGTGGGGGGGACTTGATAATAGGGGGAGTCTAGTAACCATAATGTTGTTCAAGTAATTTTACATTAACAATAACAAAAAGAAAAAATGTTTACAATTTCTTGGCAGGGTTAAGTTATAAGGGAAATGATTACCCAGGAAAAAATAAACTAAAATCACAGATGCAGGTGAATGAAGATGGTGTTTGTTTTAATTGTCCATGACAATGTTAAATTCCTTTCTCAGTTTCTTCATTTTCAACAAAATGCTAATTTTCAGAAATATTTATTCTTAATTCAGAAGAGGCTACAAGAATATTGACTTTTAATGTTAACAAATACGTAATCTCTTACCTTAGTGACTTTTCTGGATTCAGATTCATTTTCAGATTCTGATTCTGATTCAGAACCTGAAGAACTTTCTTCTACTGAACTAGATTCATCACTGGAAGAATCTGAAGTTTTAGGCTTTTTATTTTCCTTCCTCCCATCTTCAGAATCTCTATGCATAATAATAAGTTTTGAAATATCAACTTCATATCTTTAACATAAACAGGTTTAATAAGTTTAAAAAAATCAAATTGCAAATATTCTGATTTGTTCACTGTACCTATAAATCAGAACCTTTACCATACAAGTATACTTTACTAAGAACTATTTCTGTTTGGTATATGTATTTTTTAAAAGGCTTCAAAATTCTGGAGTATATTAATGAAATAATAAAAGTAGCAGTATCTATAACCAAATAAGTAAGAACCTATTTAAAACCAATTATGCCATCCCACACACACTCCAATGCAAAAGGTCACAAAATAACACTGAAGGATATTGTAAGTAGAAGATAATTAATAATTAAATGTTTGATTTACCAGGAATATATATTAGGTATTAACAGTAACAACTTTAAAGATAACTTAGGCTGATTTTAAAATGCCATCTTAAAATACTAACTATACATTAATAAATTTAAATATTTGTACATCTTTCTTTGCTACAATAGACTTGCATTTTATAGACTTTTTATTCCAAGAAAATTACTTATATTTGTTCCCAAATGTGATCCTTAAGCAGATGAGAGAATGTTAACCAGTTTAAGAGAATTCTTCTAATGTACTAAGTTTTAGTAAAAAATGTAAGTAATCAAATATAAACTTAGAAAATACCAAATAATCAAACCTAAGTATTGATGCTACTTACTCATTTGTTCACTCACTGACTCATTTAACCACTATTTTTTGATTGCCCACCATGTGTTGGTACTATGCTAGGTGCTATGGATAATAATGGCTAATGAGATACAGATGACCTCCATGTGTCTCCCTTAGAGAGTCTATGTTCCATTGGAGGACACAGAAAAGAAAGGTGCCAGTGACAATAAACTATGTCAAGTAATAAGTAATAAAGTCTAGTGTGTCATGAGAACATCTGGAAGAGCATCTAAATAAACATAACCAAGATAGGGAATGCTTCCTAGAGGAAGAGACACAGAAGTTGAGAAAATAGGCTTATGGCAGGCAGATGGGTAGGGCCATAGTTTCTACAAGGAGAAAGAATAACAAGTGAGATAGCTAAAAGGTCTTCTCTTAGGGGAAGAGGACCCCATACCAATTACCTAATTTAGATGTTCTAACATATTCTTACCTGGTGCATTACTATCTTATAAAATTCAGAAAAGTTAAGTAGCTTGCTCAAGGACATATAGCAAGGAGGGGCACACCTGGAATTTGAACTCAAGTTTGACTTACTCTAAAGACAGTATTTTTCCTGCTATACCATACTATCTCCCTTCAAATGAGAATACTCTGGAATGTGAAATTCAAATTTAGTCTTAAATAGTTATGATTACTAGAGAGTGGTTTTGAAGATAAAGCTCCCCTGCTTTAAAAAATTATCATTCAGTTATATTGCCAAAGTCTGAAAAAATTCTAAGAGACAGGCAGAAAAACATGGGGGGAAGGAGAATGGTTATTAGGCAAGGGAAGAATCGATATTTCCTAGAATTGATTTTCGTGGAGGAAATATGACTTTATTAAAAGTGGAGTCATGGTAACATCTCAGAGCACATGTAATTGTATTTGATGACTAAAAAATATGTTTTTTCCCCCCAGCAAAGAATGGCAATTTATTATCCCCAATTCAATGGCTTAAACATGTAGTAAAAAAGTAAGGTTTAGAATCTGTCTGAGATTCCCTCTGGTGTAATAAACAATTTTTAAAAATTCAAACATGGGTAAAGAGAATAGTCCATTTCTGAAGAAAAAAGTTATGAAACTAATAAAATACATGATTACAAATTCATTGCTATCTGAAAAGATATTTAGTGCACTGAACAAAACTTTCCCTTCCTAGAAATAAGACATTTTTTATAAACTATGTAAACATGATATTAAACCTCAAGTATAGAATTTCTCTCAAAGAAAAAGCTATTATAAACCAAGTAACTCTTTTGCTGCAACAAGTGAATGACTGAATATATTTAACTTCCAGCTTTTAAAATAAAAATTTAAAGGTAAAAGTGTTATTTTGTTATGCAGCACTCAATTTTGATGGGTAATTATTGTTTACCTTATTGCTTAGAGTTTCAGATGTTAATCTAATGAAAAGAATTTACTGGTAACTAGCTTTTTAACTTTGCAATGATGAAAAGCCTGTATTAATTTAACCTACAGATTTCATTTGTTCTGAACAGGAAAAACAATATAAATCACTTTTAAAATCATTAAATCCTGACTTAAATTAATAAAGTCATAATTAGGGCATTATGCTGTGTTTGTTATGGAAGTGGCAGGGCGAGCTGCTTTAATTACTGTCTGTAATAAAAGAAGCAGAGAGCGTACTGCGTCCCAATCAGTGCTGTCAGCCACGGCTGAGCTGGGCTGCAAGCTCATCAAGTGAGCGGGCAGCAGGCTCCCAGGGAAAGTGCCATCATGTCTGCAGAGGCCACTCACTGACAGCAGTGGGGAAAACAGACTTCTATAATCCAAGATATTAGCCCCAATTATTCAAAATTTTAATGACACTTTAATACATGATAATGTTGTTGATAATGGGAGATCTTAAAAAGAGCTAACACTTAAATATCTTATGACCGTCTTCCTTCACAACCCCTGATTCTAATATTTGGATCATAATCTTTTTAATATAACATTATTTAGAAAAATCAATTGTCTTGGTTACATAATGGCCAAGTGCTGAAGGATTTAATTTTAGCCCTCAGCAAAACTGCTACAAAAGGTAATTAAGTGTTTCATACCTACTGCTTGATCACTTAACTCAGCCCTCCAAGGTTATACCAATTTTCAAAATGTAACCCTAAGATACGTTCAAGTTCAAAATGAAAACTAAGCATTATAAGGAGTAGAATGATATGAACTAGTGTCTTAAATTAATTTTACAAAATTTAATGTCTGTTCTAGGAAAAATACACACAATTATTTTCTCACTCAATGAATTAAAGAGAAATGTTAGCCTGGGGCAAAATATCACAGAATACTTTTTGAAGGAAATTCTGGTAAAATAATTTACCTTGTTCCTTTGGTTCTGGAGTTGCTCTCGGCTGTTTGTCTATTTTCTCCTCCCGACTCACTCCCACTCCCACTCTCACTCTCAGGCTCACTGGAAGAGTCCTCACTGCCAGCATCACTATTCTCCCCTTCCTCGTCTCGTTCTCCACTCTGACTTCCAGACTCACTCTCTGAAAAGATATTACCAGATTTATAGCCAATTTAATTATACAGACACAAGTAACTGTTAATATTCATCATAAATGAAGCTACATGCTGAATTTTAGTTTACTGGACCCCACTGGTTCAACATTTTCTATTTCCGTACTCCAACCATTCAGACCTCTGGAATCCTGCAGCACGGTGAGCGTGGAGGGACCCCAAATGACAGAGCAGGTCCTCTGATAATGAGTAGGAAAAGGCAAAGGAAAGATAAAGCAAGTAAACCAAATCTGGGAGAATCTCACTTTCAAACCCGTAAGTATCTAGCTATGGCAAGACCCTTTTAAAAAAAGAATGACATGAGGATGCTGTATGGATAAAGAAATAATTTTTACTTCTTCTACTGTTCATGAGAAATTTTATTTAGAGAAGGCAACAGGTGAATCTTTTCAGGAACAAATTTTGGAGGGAAAGGAGGTATTCAAACCATCTCTAAAAATTTCTAAATTCAAAGGCAATAAGCAAAATTTCTAATTAGGAAGTTCTTACTTATTTTAGCTAGGAGAAAAGTTTTCCATAAGTCAAAGAGATATAAAGTTAGTTGAGGAGCTATACATTTAAATGTTTTATTAAAAATTATGGTATTCTAGGACTCTTTTCAGAAGTGATACATACAACATATTTATATGTATTTTAAACATGAGGTATAATATTTTACTATTTGAAGTGATTATAGGTGCCAAGTTGTATGCTACGTAAGAGGCCAAACTGTTGTCCCCGCCTATGATCTGATGAAGTACCCTTATGCAGGAACATACCCTCTAATTAGAGTATTTTCCAATAGGTAAATAATGTCTGTTTTTTGAGGACTGATTTGATTGATAACATACACTGAAAACTAGGAGTGCATATATTCTTTTGAATAGTGTGTAGTGGTTAAAAGCAGGGGTTCTGAGGTTGGAATGTCTCGGTTCAAATCCTGGCTCTGCCACTTACCAGTCTTAAGACTGAGCAAGCCTCTCTGGATCTCAGTTTCCTTTTCAGGGAATGAGGTTAATAGCTACTTTATAGAGCTGTGGTGAAGACTAAATGATTTGAAATATGTAAAGACAATAGAACACAAGAGTGCCTGCCACATGGTAAGGTACTCAGTATCATCATCTTTTACAAAAAGAAAAATTTATTTTACCCTAATTTTACAAAGATAACATAAAACTACTGAATAAGAATATTTTGAATTTGTTATAACACTGAAGTTGTGAACATATGTATTAACTCAGATTACTGGCTCACAGTATAAATAATGAAAAGAAATTATAGCATCTAAGTTATGCTCTCACATTAATTACACGGAAGCTCAACATGAATATGGGTCCATTTCACTTCAGGCACCATTATCTAAATTTTTAAGTTAATAAAATCCTTGAGGAAATTTGTTTACTCTCAAAAAGACTTGCTCACTGGGAAAATAATCTCATAACCTCTAATGGAAGTTATTTTTTCCCTCTGGTTGCTAGAGTGGACCTGCTGCACATGACTCGCCACTATATGTATTCAGATACACCCATGACAAGTCTTAATGTTAATGGAATATTTCAAATATGTATTGAAAAAAGGTTAGCCTATGAACAGGCATGAGCTTGTGAAGAAATGGGATATATTTTTCCACATACCCACATGGTACACTCTTAACCCTACAAATAGATCTTTCCCAATGGTTTACATCATCCCTGCAATTCCCTATTTTTTAGCATTAACTCTATAGATGGAAGTATTTTCTCCATTTTTCAGCTTATTATTTCAGAAGGTAATGTATCACAGATTAATTTATCACAACTGAAAACAAAGGCTTTGACAGAGAAACAGAGGAAATAATGAATGAATTACCTGAGACAAAGCTAATGCGTTACTAAGTAATAGTTAAGGGACCTGGTTCCCTAAGGAATGAATAAAGGTTTTAGAAGGAGTTGTTATTTGATCCTGGGTCAGATATGTCTATTAGGTTAATTGTTAATAAGAGTCTTAGAAAGTAAAATGTATTTTTCATTATGCAAATCACAGAATTACAGTATTGAGGGGACTTAAAAAACATCTAAATCTACCTCTTCATTTATCAGGTATAAAGGTAAGTGCTGTATTGAAATTGTATAGCTAAAACCCAGGACTTCAAAATCCTTCCTACTTGGTGTCCTTTTCATTGTATATGGTTTTCCCCATCTCTTTAGCTTTTTGTTTCTTTATAATACACAAAATATTTATTAACTTAAGTTTTCTCTCTATACAGGTTCATGTAGAAATAGAAGAGTATAAAAAATGGGTGAGGAACAGATTGCTTATGTTTAAAATAAACACTGCATCTTTACAAAAGTAAGTTACTTTTAAAGGCCCCACTAAAGGCTGATCAAATGTAAAATCATGTTTTTCAATATGCTAATGAATATAACAAGCAGCGTGGGTTAGAATTCAGATGAGCATGAGTTTCTGATTCAACACTATCATTTATTAGCTGTGTCCAAGAGCTAGTATCAAATGAGAAGGGATTGGAAATTACTTTCAAAACTACACAGTGATGTGTAAATGAAAGAAACTATGATAATAGTACACATGTTATTTAAACCCACTTGTCAAATGTTATGTACTAGGCCTTATTGTTTTGCTGGAGGCACAGCACACAAGCTATAGTGAACAAAGTTGTTCAATAAATTATAAACCCTACCACTATCACTGCTGCTATCAGAAGAGTCTTCTTCTTCCTCAGATTCAGAATAAAATTTCTCAGCAGGATTCTCTTTCTTTGCTTTTCCTGCTGGAATCCATTCTTTTGCCTGTTTAAAAAAAAGTATAAATAGAAATGAATTCTCATTAAGGGATTCAGTCTTCTGGCAGACTTAGTCATTCAGAATGCACTGTGAACCCAGAACAAAGTTTTAGGCCTCAACAAAGAAGGTAAACGTTAGAAGTCCTGGCATTAGGGCTGATTCCTTTTTTACTCCTAAATAGAGGAACATAAATTATCACTGATTCTGTTAAATAAAACAACTTATTTTACATATAGCTTTAAACTCTTTTGTATTTGTTAGTCTACAGAAGATTTAAACTAAAGTATCATAGTCTAGAAAAGAGAGGGCTTTTAAAGGTAAACAAATAACAGCAATAAGAAAGGCAAGCTCATTCCTAAGTAAAAGAAAAAAATGAAAATCATATAGGCAATAAATAGCCCTAATCATCTCAACAGCCTAAAACCTGGGGGTAATCCTTGATTTCTTTCTTTCTCTCTAAACACCAAATCCATCCAGAAAGCCTTTAGCCACCTTGGTCCTTCCCCACGTTGGTCAGAGCCATCTCCCTCTCTCCTGCATCACTGCCACAGTCTCCTAACTGGTTATCTTGCTTCTATTCCCACCCCCCATCTCTCACTCCAAACTTGCTCCACACAGCAGCTAGAATGAGTCCATTTAAACCTAACTCTGGTCAAACCCCTCTTTGGTGTGAAGCCCTACAACAGCTCTCCATCTCACTCAGAGAAAAGGCCCAAGTCCTCCCACCAGTCTGCATGGCCTTCTGCTGCTACTCTCCCTACTGCCAGCTCTGCCCCAGTCACTCCTCACTGTCCTGCCAACCCCAGGGCCTCTCCTTCAGCTGTTCCCACTTAACACTCCCCTGTAACTGCAGAGCTCACTTCCTCCAAGTCTCAGCACAAATGTTACCTCAGGGAGAACCAATATTCCAAATTCCTGTGCCTGGCACTCCTGGTCTTATTTTGCTATCATCTTTTTTGTTAATCACAGCACTTATCATTTTCTAACATCCAATTTAAATATTTATTTTTGTCATCAGTCCATACCTGCTAGAATGTCAGTTTCTGCAAAGCAAGGATTTTTTAATGTTTTGTACACTCATGTATCTCACATATGTCTGGCACAATAATTGTCAGTTATGTGAATAGCCCCTTAAAGACATTAATACAGTGTGGTAATGTAAATTACTTTCACAACTGTGACCTTCATTCATCAAAAAATTAAATTATGCTTCATGTACTCGCTTAAAAATTAAATTATGTTTCATGTACTCGCTTAAATCATCAAAAAATTAAATTATGTTTCATGTACTCGCTTAAAGGGCAAGAAAATGTGTATTCTTTAAAAGGTCAAAAATGGTTAAAACTCGATTATCACATTTTTAATTGAGTTTCTACTATGTGCCAGTCTGCTAGAATACACATTTTGTTGTAAAAGAATTTACAGCACGACAGAGGTTGTTATTCAAGAATGGTTCTCAACACAGGATGCACGTTAGAATCAACTGAGAATATTTTTAAAAATACAAAGAGAAACAATAAAAATACTAATACTAAAAAAACTAATGCCTGGGATTCACCTCTTAAAATTCTGATTTGATTGGTCTGGGGCAGGTCTGACATAGATTTGTTTTGTTTAAACATCTCTATGTGATTAAAATGTGCAGCTAGGGTTGAAAACCACTGATCTAGAAGGCTTTAAGGCTTAAGTTATGTTGCTTAAAAAGATAAGCTTAAGTAACTTGGAAAATTACTATATGGACAATAATAGAAAAATGAGTAAAAATTACTGGAATATATTTGAACAGAATACTTACATAATATCAGCACAACTGCCTTATATATATATATATGTACATATATATACACACATATATATTTTATATGTTCTATCCTTCAAATATGAATAAAGATATTATCTTATAAGCAAAGTTCTCCTACATTTAATAAACACTGAAGTTCATATTTTTCTTAAATCCAAAGAACCATATTTTTCTGAAGTCTGGTAAAAAGTGTATTGGATCAATTTACGGGAAAAAATTACTTAGTTAGACTATGGCTTACTTAAACAGACTAAATCAACAAATAAGGAAAATTAGGTTTCTATGTCCAAAGGGGCCAATTATCTTGACATGGCCATGGACTCTCCATTCATGGAGTTTTGGGGTTTTGAACAATAAAAATATTATTATTTTTGTTATATCCTTTTATGACTATGATAATTATATCATTCTAAGCAAAAGAAATACCAGGGAAAAGAGAAGAGGAAAAGAGTACTGAGACACTAATTTCAAAGTTCCTCTGACAGATAAAATACTGAAAGTAGATATTCTTATAAAGCACATACCCTTGATATACTGAAGACAGGCTTTCTGTAACTGAGGAGAAAAGGATTTTCTAGAACTGAACAAAAAAAAATTCTAAAACATCTTCAAAACTTACTGATATCATAATAAAAATATATGTTACATCTGATATCCTGGAAATGGTAGTGTGTAAGTCCAAGTGACTTCTAGGGTAAATATGACTAGGTCCCCTATTACTTTATTTAAAATATCAGATTACCTAAATCTAGGCCATTTTTTTTTTTACTAAGTTATATTTCACAGAAATGAGATGTGACCCTATAAGATCACTATATAGTGAAACTAGGATAACAGTGTATTATGTGCATGAAATACACTGATGTGACTGCAGAGGGGGTGAGGAGACAGTAAAGGCAAGAAAGGCTGTAGGAACACCATTTTCTGCATTGCTGCAGCTGCATTAGAAAATAAGACTATGTACACTATTTTTATATTAAAGTGTGTCTTACAGTATAATTTTAAGCCAATATGTCCTGAGACCAAGATTGAAACTGTTTTCTTCATGACATCAACAAATAGTGACAGTTATCTTCAACCAGGTTCCATCATTTATAATTACTCTCCTTAATAAGTTACCAATTATTAATTTCAAGAATGTAGCTAGCAAAATGAAAAATAAATCAATTTGTCTCTGTTGAACTGGGCAGGTGAAATTAACATAAGAAAATAAGACTATTTAAGTGCTGTCCCTATAAGGTAGTTAATGCTTAGAAGAGCACATTAAAATGGAAGCCAGCCAATCAACCAATCTATCAGCCCATATAAGGATACCGCTGAGACAAAATTAAATTGCATAGCATTGCCATCAATTTCTGAGAAGATAAACTATTTTTATTTTTATTTTTTTTGGTGGAGTGGGGTGGCAAGGAGGAGGGGCAAGGTAGAACTGGGAGGAGGACAAAATATTCTACTTGTGCCAACACACTGTATATCCAATAATAAAAAAGGACAGGAATGTAAAAATAAATAGGAATAATAGTAAGTTAGAACAGAGAGTATATTTGTGGAAGGAATCATAACAAAGAACATTCTCTTTGTGCTGTAGGATCCAACCAAAAGTTGCACAAATAAACCAATCTTTTTGAAGACTACTTAAGAGTATGAAGATTTGAATGAAAAATCAACAAGCTTGGTTGCAAGGACTCAGATCTGGGTTAGAACCCTAGTACTATCACTTATTAGCTACATGAACTTGGGCAATTTACTTAGGTTTGCTGACCCTGAGTTTCCTCATCTGAAAATGGGAATAACAATAACCATAACTTATAATCATTAAGAAGTTTAAGCAAAATAATGTTTGCGAAACATTATTATCAAAGTACACTACCAAGGTTTGCTAAATAGAGCCGTTATTATTGCTTCTGGCCATGCTCCAAAGCCAGAATAAGCTTGAGTAGTTAAGAGAAACATATTTCAAAAAGATCAAATTACATGGTTAAGGCCATTACAGAAATTCCTCCATTTTAAAATAATAGGGATTTTCTTCCACTGTATATGGAAAAGTTAATAGGCAAGGAGGTTAAATGACTTTCCCATAGGAATTAATGGTAAAGAACTCTGGTTATCTGAATCCTAATTCAATATATCTTTTCTGCCAGAGAAGCATCCAGAATGTAATACCTAATTGTTCTTTTTTTTATTAATGCTAGGATTGTATATACTTCGCATAATCAATCTCTAAAGACAATCAGAAGATCCCTCTCTTAATTTTTTTTTTCTATAAGATTAATTCATTTACTCTAGCAGCCAGCATTTTTTAAAGATCTAGGAAAAGAATATTTATATTGAGAGCTTTTTTTATTTAGTGTGAAAGCAACATATTATTCATTTTAATTGTGACTTCATCTCAGGACATTTTTGGTACATAATGCTCCCTTATTTATGTTTAGGCTTCACTTAAAACAGGTTCACCAGAAAATACAGAAGAACACTTTGTACAGCAGAAATTATTTAGAAAAATATTGATAGGAAGCTTACGAATCTCTAAACAAAGGAGAAAAAGCTCAATCCAATGAAACTAAATACCTTAGAAATTTAATCAACACAGCTACAAATGCAATACCACAAACGTGGGTGGCACTGATGCAGAGAATTCAATTCTGTATTTCCTTGAAGAAAAGGAACAGTACACGTACAGTGACATAGGAATAGTACAATATTTCGTTCCCATAACAGAAGATATACCTAACACATTACATTTAGAAACACCAGAACAATTTTCAATTTTCAACCACCCAAAAAGCTTTCATATAAAGCAACAGTTATTCTAAAATCTCCCACTGCTTGACAAAATTAATTTCAGAAAGGTCAACTTACCAACTCTATTACTTCTACATTTCGAACTGATGGGTCCGGCGCCACCTCTGGCCAATTAGATAATTCCAGGTACCCAGTAGCTTTAGTGTTGAGAGTATGAGATAAAGTGCCAAGCTGGAAATGATCCCTATCTATTAAAATAGGGGAAAATATGAAATAAACAATATGAGCTGTATATAACAGAGAACAATTCTAATCAGAGCTCAAGGTAATTGGCATATTACCTCAAATGTCAAGGAATAAATATAAACTAGGAAGCTCTTCATAGGTCAAAAAACTGATTTCAGTCCATAGATTACAATAATCTCCCCCATAATGGTCAATAAAAAAGCTAATCAGTCAGTGTGTTTAGAGGTGTTGCTCTGAAATGTAGCTTCTCTAAAAATTACTTTACTGTGAATATTAAGAATGACAGCACAGTTAAACAATCCATATACATGTCTTAGCACAAACACAGCCAGAATTTTAATAGTTTTTCTACAAAACTGAGCTGCTTCTTATTACTTTGCAACAATTAAATAAGAAACAATACAAAAACCAAGGTATATAATCATTTGATTCCAACTGCAATGACTACTTTTAAACTAGTAAGATAATTACTCTTTAAATAGCTGGGAAAACAAGTTAACTTCCATCTTTGAAAAACAAACTCAAATATAAAGGGATATTTTTATGAAATAATTCTTCCTAAAAAAGTTTGTTAATTTATAAAAAATATTTAATTAACAACTCACTATTAATACAAATTGTATTTCTTATTAAATAAAGCTATTTAAAATAGAAATGAAGCCAATGTCAAGAAGAACAAACCTTTATCTTTTGTTCACCTGTTTAATAAAAATAAAACTAAAATCAGAAGATTGAAATTATTTAGGTAAATAAAAACATAAACCTTAATATAAAGGTTGCTCTGGAGAACAGATGAATGAGTAAAAAGCACATGCTCCACTCTTCTTTTATATTTATACATACTAACCATTTATATTTTCTAAGAGATAAATTTTAAACACATTATAAATGGAACATATTGTCATAACTGTTAAGATAACATATACTTTGCAGTTATATTCAGATAATAATACCTTTAAAAGGAGACTCAAGCAGTGGTGCAGGTTTTTGTGCTAGGAATATTTTTTTGGCATATTTACTTAAAGCTCCACTCTTCTCATTCGGAACAATAAGCTGCCTAATAAATCTTGTACGGTCTCTGATGTCGTAGTTTTGATCATACTTGCCGAGATTTAATATGTACTGGGTAAGCAATTTTGTCTGTTGGAAAAAAAACAACAAGATGAGAATACAGTTATTTATGATTATTGATAACTCTGGATAAACATATTTAAAGAGGTAATAAAAATGAATGGTTATGTCAAACAAACGTTGTTCCATAGGGAATATGTATTTCTAATGCTGCAAATGGAATTTTGAAGCCAAAGCACATGTCCTCTTCAGTATTGGGGAGGTGAATGCTGAGTACTGAGAAGCAGCCATGTGCTAGATTATTAAACTGCTGAAGTGGAAAGAAAGGCATCATTAAAAAAATAATCATATATGGCAAACCTGCTGAAGGTTCTACGTGAGAATAATGAATGTGGAAATACAACTAAAAACATGGCACTCAAAACTTAATCGGAAAAATATGCAGGACATCAAAACATCAGAGAGTATTAGAGGGCTGGCAAACCACTTCTCCTGAGGTGTGTTTTATGAAGAGATACTGTCCCTGGCATAAGCAGTGTCTGCACTCTGACTGCACTCAGTTACTTTATCCTGAATTATGAGCCATTAAAGCAGACACATGAATCACTGAACTGGATTACTGCAAATTATTTGCAGTGCATTTAGCTGTTACTTTTTCATAAAGCAAGCTGCTGATGCCCTCTAAAAACTAGGATAAAAGACTCCTTCTATTTTTTTTCCCCATGCTGCTTATAGCCTCTAGCAATATTGGTCATTTATTTATTTATGTAAGGGAACAACTTATTATAGTAGCTTTTACACCATAATAAGATTTCTTAAGTCAATTTTTGAATGTACTACATTAACATATATTGAGATAATTTTAATAATTAAACCAAAATTGAAATGTTAACAAATAGGTTTGTATTTTAAATTCTAGTTAGTTTATTGAAAAAGCACAGTTTTAATTTACAAGGTTACACACATACAATTATAACTGAAATTAAATGGGATTCACAACACCTGGGAAAAAATTAATACATTTGGCCATTTTATAAATATTAGAAATGGATAGAAAAATAAAATCAATCAAGTCAGGCACAGCTAAAGACAATTCTAGAACAGTAAGTCAAAGTACAGGAATGGTGCGATATATTCTTTTACAATAATAATCGGTTAAGATAATTGATTTGGATAGAAGCAACCTTACTTCAGTGAGAATGTATTTTAAATGCATTGGCCTAGTTTTAATAAAGGAGAACAATAAAAAAAATGCAAGTCAAAATGTTAATAGAGAGCTCTTCTGAATTTGGTTACCAACAACTGTTATTCACTAACTACTGGACTATGTTGGTTCAACTACCAATAATAATAATTCTATGATTCATTGTTAAAGACAATTAACAAAATATTCACCAAGTGAGGAATACAGCTAAAAAGAAGTGTGGTACACTGGACTGTGTAATTAACTTGCTGTGATAACCTGACCATTAGTTTTCTTCAATGCAGGGTAAGGATTTACAACTAAGTTAACTCAAATGTCAATCTGAGTTTTGAAATTTAGAATATGCAACTAAAATCAGGGAAAGAAACTAAGTCTGTTCATTGAAATGATTTTTTTTAGCTAGCAGAGGGATAACATTTTGTTTACATTTTCAATGCCTCAAATTAATTTTTAGGAAATAAAATTATTTCAATGTTAGCAGTCACAATTGAGAGTGAATAAGGGAATTTTAAGTAATTTTATATGATTTAAAAATTGTATTTACTGACTATAAAACTTGTTTTACTATACTGGTGGGCTTGTAAAGCAGTTCTATTAAAATATATCTTTAAAAAAATTGGTTCTACAAGATGAAAACATACTCATGTATAATGATGCATTGAAAACAGAAGCAAAATAACTATTCACTACATATTCATATACTTGAATCAGCTTCTTAGCTGTATCTTCCTCCAAGACCAAGCCATTGGTATTTCTCTGACAAATGTATTTTCATATGGTCATGTTATTTTGAAGGTTTTTTTTTTTTAAATAAGATTGCCAGAAATCTTCTTCAAAACTGAATTTCATTATCAGTAATTATGAAATTGTTGACATTTTCAACTTACTCTTTTCTATAGACCATAATATTTTAATGGAGAAAAACTTCCCTTATGGTACTGAACAATCTGGTAAACACAGAAAAATTCTGTTGAATGAAGGACAGTCTCAATGCTTTCTTTTATGCTGAAATTTTAAACATTTCAAGCCTAGATACTGGATTTTTTCCCCTTCCATCCTATGAAACTTTTGATACTGATCTTTATGAGACGAAACTTTTAAATAATTTTCCATGCTATTTTTAAATGTTTCATTGAATTTAGTTACTACAAAATAAAAAATTAATTGCCTTCTCAATTTCATTTTATTCTAATACACAATACAAACTTACCCAATTAAAAATAGGAGCTCCATCAAAAAAGTCTTCACAAAAAAATGGTTGAGATACTGAAAATGCCAGAATATATGAAATAAATCTTGAACTCTTGTCTTCCTGTTTCCAAGAATTGCTACTTGTGAAAAATTTCAAAAATACAAGGTTTTGGCACTCTATGTGGTGACTACTTAGAGATTTGCAAATAATTTTGAAACAAATATAACCAATATATGTTTCATTTAATTCTTTCCAACCTCCTCTCTACTCCCAGACAAAAAAAAAAGCTAATATAGGACACTTCAGTTATTTTATAAAGAAGTTCTTCACAATATCACATCTCTAAAATCCCACTGGTAATATGCAGAGCTGTGTACAAGAGTGCACACTATCATGCTGAAGTATGTTTCTTCAATTACAAGAATCTGTAGCTCAGTTAAACTATACATATCAACTATCAGTAAAAGTAACCATTACAGTTTTATTTTAATTGGTAGAACAAGCAGTTTGTTTGCATGCACCACAGCTAATTTCTAAAATATTTCTGTTCCAGTTTTCCTGATAAGAATGTGACAACATCCTTTTGGCAAAAAAGAGTAATTTTATCTTCTGTATTGGACTTTCAAATTTACAATGGCATTTATAGCATTTTTGGCAGAATAAACTTCCAAAAGCTTTGATTCCATTACAGAATGGACAGAACAAACACACAATAAAGCTTTGAGAGAAAAAAGTCAAACTATTATTGGAATGAACTGATTTTCTATTTGACAACCAGCACTGGCTAGGTCCTCTCTCTGCTAATGGAGCAATTCATTAACAGTTATCACTTTATTTTTCATATGTGCAAAAGAACATTTGGAATAAAAAGTGAACAAAATTAATTTGAAATAAGTTATTTGATCCAAATGAGACCATCTATCACAGAGAGATGTAAACATCTTCTGCAACTGTATAAATTTGATTGTCATCTTCAGGCACAATCTTCTTAAAGTAACTTCTAACTTTTAAAACAGATCCTGATGCTTTGTTAGCAGATATGTCATGTATTCTGGTTGTGTGGTCAGTCTTGTCACTACAACTCTCATGGTGGACGGTCAATGTTGATAAACATTCTGTGCATGTTAGGTACTGAAAAATAAATTCAGTACTTCATTCTTAATTAAATATAACTTCCATTTTTAAGAATTGATTGCTGCTAGGTTTATAACAAAATAAAAAAAGAACTGTTAAATAATAAAATAGGTTTTAGATTTACACTACACAATAAATGACAAAACTACTATAGCAAAAGTGCTCTGACACTGTCTTTAATGATCTATATAACAGGATAGTCTGTCTCTATCTCCTGAACATATTTCACCTACAACCAACCTCTAACTCCCCATGTTTTCCTCTGACACCATCCACTGACAGCTGGGTGTCATGCTTCACACAGGCCATGGCACAACTTGCTGGTATATCAAGATGCCACAGATGATACACTTAAACACTTATCTCACCACCACTGGAAAAGAGGACTTAGCTTTTCCTACCTGCCTTGTGAGGGCACACTTCATTTTATCAGTACACACCTTAAATGCTGCTCTAAAAGGGAGAAGTTAGTTATGTTGCACCTCAAAAAGGCTGGATAAATAAATCCAAATTCTTTATGATTTAAATGTTTCATATAAAAATAAGATCTCTGTTCACTGCATTTGTGTCTTCTATGGCACTAGACAAAAACCATGACAAAGGTTAGAGGGCATCATAGAGGTGTACAAACTTACTCTGTCTTATTTTAACACAACTGTTAATGATACTATTTCATTAAAAATGAAAATTTTGGGACAAATTCTAATCTGCATGAAACAGTGAGACAACAGACATAAGTTAGATCTGCCCTGGGTAACAGTTCCAAAGAAAGTAGAAGACTAGTCAAGTAAACAATCAAGGCATTTTAATATGACCAAAGGCTCAATCCAAAACCAGAAGGGACATTAAACAGCACTTTTAAATAGGTTTTACTCATAAAATTATACAAGACAAGCAAGGAGAATAATATCCTGTACCCTCAGTAACAGAAATATTCAATATATTATATATAGCTATTTATTAAATTTTGATTTCAGATTAATTTTCCTGCTCACACTGAAGTGATCATTACTGTTACCAACTAATTGCTAATGCTATCTAGACAATATTAATACCAATTACAGTCTCTTTAGATTGACTCTAAGTTACTGTGACATAGGAAAAATCAATTTTGGGGAATGCTGTATAAAAATTAAGGAATTCATTATTTTAAAAAGCTCAAAATACGGACATATCATACTTTTACCTAAATACCCTGACAAGTAATAAACTTCCATTTGATCAAATAATAACTTTCTTCAAATATTTAATATGTCAACACAAAATAATAAAGCTCTCTTAAAATACAGTCCTAAAATCAGCTTAGATAAAATACTAGTTTAAGGAATATAAAAAAGTACACATAATTCAGCATTTAGCATAACAAAGATTAGTATGAGTTCCACGTAGTTGTTACTTTTAAAAAGAAGGATATCAGCAATTGTTATTTGGTAAAAGAAGGAAAGCTACACAGAATTTTTAACCTAGATAAAAGGCAAAGCTAAGCAGTATTAGTTTTCCAGTTAATCAATTTCATCATTTCATGACTAAATGCGATTCTGTATATGACTTGATTTCATGAATTTAACAGTCTCCATATTTTTGTCAACTTGAAAAGTTTTCTGTAAGTTCTGCCTTTACATGTTATATTTACTTGAGTTATTTAGTGCCAAGAAAATATACCCAAGAAAGGACAGAGATGTCACTGCAGAGCCTGAGTCCCTTTTACTAAGTCATGCTAACAGAGAAGGGGGCAGGGACATATTTCTCCAAAGATTCAAATCATAGGGCAAGAGAGAATTTGCTTTTAATTTCAGGAAAGGTCCCCAAAACATCAGTGTGAGTTATAAAATTTATCACTAAGAATCAAAAAGTCTGAAATACAAAAAAAAACACAAGTACTAAGGATACTCCATGAAGCATTTTCTTTTCTAATAGTAGAAAAGTATAAACCTGTCTCACAGAGAATGAGAGTTAAATAAATGAATTATATCTACATATGTCAGTATTTTAAAAACATGGTATTAAGTGAAAAAAGTTGCAAAAGCATCATACATAAAAGTAGAATACCTACTTATGCAAAATTTTAAAACCCACAAAACAGTAACATACACATACACTGTACATGGATTTGTACTCATATAATAATAATAAAAATATAAGGTGTGCATAATTGACACACACCACTAATGACAGTGGCTACTAATGGGGAAGAAAGAAAGGTGCAATCCAGAACTTCAGGTTTTACCTCTCTGCATTATACTGACTTAGAAAATATTAACAAAAATGGTAAAAAATTCAACTTAATCTTAATGGTGGACACATATGTATGTATCTATGCTACTTTGTACTTCTGTATAAGTTTGCATCAATTCATAATTAAAAATAAAACATTAGCTCAGTAAAACATTAATTTATGCTACTTATCATTATCTTTAAAAGATGACAGAGGAAATTTAAACAAATGCACCTTTTATTCCATAATTTTTAATTGCTATTAATCAGTTTAATAAAATCATAACTTTCTTTCTTGGACTTCAGTATGCTATTTCAAGGAAGTCATGCTAAATCTTTGTACTATGTCTTAAGAACTTCAGAGTTGCAGCAACTTCAACTGGTTTCAAAATCTTTTGAGTTTTCTAATGTTTAACTGAAAATTGTCAGTTTTCTAGCAGTGTTTTTCTACTCTTAGTATTTATTTCTAACAATTTTTTTCTTTATAAAATATCAAAGAGGGATTTTCAGCACCCTTTTCTCAGTAGGATAAACTCAAATGAAATGTTTTTTGCAATGAGAATAGAGATTTTCAGTAACTGGATTCATTCCCTTACTGTAAATACTCGCATTCTCTTAAGAAAAATCTAGCATTGGTTAACAGTGTCAACTAGGGTTAACATGAACTAAGCACTATCTTAGCACTTTACACAAACTGCCTCATTTAATACTCACAAAAACTTTGTGAGGTAGGTATAGTCAGTTCTATTCTAAAGACAGTTTGGATAATGTGAATTGTTCCAACTCAGTTGACATATTAGGAAACAATTTGGGCATAATATGAATTTTTTGTTTGCTTAGGCATGATTTCAATGGCAAGAAACACTAGGTGAAGGCAGAATACTCTACCCAGCTGCACTGGGTTGTGGAGGAATAATGAAACACACCCAACTCAGATCACCACACCTGTTATAGGTGGTACAACTTTATATTCAATTTCAGATTAACCTTCTTTCCACCATTTAATTCACAATACAACCTTTTTAATACCCACTTCCATAAGCAAACCTCAGGTCTCTTTCAAGGTAAAGAGCTATATTCACTGTAGTATCTATATATTTTTTACCCATTTAATATGTGTAAAACTGTGCTGTTTTATTAGGTACTTTTTTTTTCCTTTTAATGCATCATGAAGGAAGTTTTTGAGTATTGTACCCCTAGCTCCATTTTTCCAATGATCCTTGTGTTTTTTATTGTGCAATTTTATAAAGCACAATGACTTTTAAGAAAATATATGTTCCATTAAAAGGAACTGACTACATTACTGTAATTCCCACTTTACAAATGAGGAAACCAAGTCTTGGAAAGGTTATATGATTTATCCAAAATCATGTAGTTAATAAGTGCAAAACAGATTTGAAACCAGTCAGTCTAATAGTAGAGCCTGTACTCTTAATCACTACCTGCCTCCCAGTAATTGACAGCAAAAGTTTTATGGTAGTTATCACACTCTGTTAAACTGCTTTCCAAATACAAACTTCCATCTGAAAGAGCCTGGAGTCAGAAAATTAAAGAAGCTTACAGAAGTTTACCTTGAAAGTCTTAATCATAATGCAAGAGTTAAAAAAAAAAACTGTATGTGGCAATTTGTATCTCTATATCCAAAACAAAAAATAATAAAATGTTAAAGAATATGTAATATTAAAGATAGGCAATATATTGATTCTTAAAGTACTGTATTTTTCAGTTCCAGAATTTCGATTCGATTCTTAGAGTTCTATGTATCCACTGAGAGTTCCTACCTTTACATTTATTTTGAGTACATTTTGCTTTTTACCACCAACCACAGTTATAAAAAACTGTTTCAGAATGTTTACCTGCAAATTCCAACATCTGGGTCATCTCAGAGTTGGTTTCTGTTGTTTTTTTTCTTGAATGTTCATTATATTTTCTTGTTTTTTTTTTATTATGGTAAAATATACATAAAATTTACCATTTTAAAGTGTGCAGTTCAGCAACGTTAAGTACATTCACAGTGTTGTTCAATCACCATCCATCTCCAAACATTCAATTTCAGATTAACCTTCCTTCTACCACTTAATTCACAATACAACCTTTTTAACACCCACTTCCATAACACCCACTACCTCATAAAGTTTTTGTGAGTATTAAATGAGGTAGTCTGTGTAAAGTGCTATTTTTATATGTTCACAAATTGAAACTCTATACCCATTACACAGTAACTCCCCATTCTGGTTCCTAATATAATTTGGGGTTATATGTTAGATATTATGAGACCCTGTACATTGTAGAGACCCTGGACACTGTTATACTCTGAATGAGTACTGATGTTTGTTTTAGTAGGCAATTAACTTGGTTGAGTTCAAAGTGCAAACTCTCTCTTTGGTGCAGCTCAAATTTCAGTTTGGTTCCCTTATTTGTAGCTATGCTGCTCTGAATCCACCCTGGGTATGTGTGGTACAGGGGTTGGCCAGAGACTTGGGGAGAGTTATTCACATATTTTGAGGTTTCCCCACTCTGGCTCTCTCCTTTCTAGAATTCATCCTTCACTTTCCAATATCTGTAGTTTTCCTGAACTATGTCTTCCACTTTCTCATGCCAGAAGGACTCTAGGTTTCATTTTGGAGTTTTAGCCTCTGTGCACAGTGTCAACTATAGCCTGTCCTCAGAATGAAGGCCATAAAAAAGCCAGGAGATTTATTCTGTGACACTCCCTTCTTCCAAGTGTCAATTCTCCTCCAAAATCTTCCTGTTTTCTTTACTCTTCTGAGACTTCAGACACTTATTTATCTTTTGTATTTTTCCAGAGTTTATAATTATTCTCTCTTGGAGTGTCAGTTCAGTAGGAACTTAACCATACCAAGAGCAGACTGTTGAGTAAATTTTAAATTCTTTTTTTACACCAGGTAAAACATTTTGAAGCATTAATGAATTTTACTATGCAATTATTCCTTATAATTGCAATGAACACAATGTCCTAAATCTAATAAAGGTCAATTTAGATTCCCTATAGCTAAATAATTTAATAAAAATTATGGAAATCATTATTGAGTTATATAGACCACACAGAATATTCAGATCTACAAACAAATATCAGAACTTTATTGCACACCAGTCCCTGACTACTATGGCTCAAGTTTCCCTAGTTCATTTTAAAGATGGCTAAAATAAGTACAGAAAACAATTATTTACATGTAGGTCAAAGCAATCATTTTAGTCTCTTATATCCAATGCATAGGAACCATACAACTTAAAAATGGTATTAAGTTGATGGTGCTAAAAAATCACTCTTTAATGCTAATTTTCATTTCTCAATTCTCTCAAACTCCTTTTCTTGAAAAACATGAGAAACTGGAAAATAGAGCACAACCCTACAGGACACCTTCATCTATTTATATATTTACTCATTTAAAACCAATGAATTATTTAAAGATATGTGTGAAAATTTGGTACATTTTCTAAACATCACTGTTTTCACCAGTTGGTGGTGAAGTCTATTGTGGTTATCTAGAAGTGAGGTAGAGTAGGTAAATGGGACAAGGGTCATGCCATTGTAAAATCTACTTAGTCTTTGAAAAATGCCAAGCTTATTCTTTAACTTAACCTACATGCTGTTCTTCCTCTTCTTCCAGTTGCCTTAATTAATTAAGTAACACTGTAACCAGGATGAGCAACAGACCTCTGGAATGTAAATGAACCAATGTGGGCAGAGAATTCAGAGTCTGTGTCAACACACTCACCTAAATAACCCTATTCTTAAGACAAAACTTCAAAGGGAATATTAACCACCTATATATATCATGCCTTATATCAACCCCTACCGAAAAGATACTATAATATAAAACCCCAGCCCCTAAACCCCTAAGCATGCCTCCTTTTAGGTTGCCTGAACACCTAAATGTGTGCTGTCACTTTAAATAAAACAACTACTTGATGCCTCTTGTGCTTTGTTTCTGAAGTCTTTCTTTTGACAAAGATAAGGGCTCAGACCTTACTCTGGTTCAAGAGATCCTCCACCAGTATTATCTTCATCACTTTGCTATTTCATTCAATATTCTAGTCTTTAGCACAAGTCCTTTCTCTGTTTTATTTCTGATAAGCAGGGAAGCAGCTGCAGGATCCTCTAAGTATGGAGGAGCTTGCACTCTCCCATTGCTTGGGTGATCTGGATGGAACAGCAGCCGTTTGTTCACATTCTTTAGCAGCCTGCTAGAAAGTCTCCTTTCTTTGCTTTGGAAAGTTCTCAAAACATAAAATTCATTCCATCCAGCACTCTATGGCTCTCCCAAATTCTGGGGTGACAGGGACACAGCTTCCACAATGTCTGTGCATATCAAGAGGACACTGGATGCAAGGTGATCCCAGCTTTACGAGTAGGCAAGGGATAATATTGCCTTTTCTTCCTCCGTTCTTCCTTGCTTTCTGCTACTTGTATGGCTATACAAATAAAAGAGCCACTTTTCCTGGCACTATGCTATGCTGACACTCACTACTATTTTCACTTTAATGAATTCCTTTCTTACCAGCATTATTTAAACCTGTTCATAAATTCTTGCCTGATCAGAATCAAGAGCCCTCTCTCCTGTCTGGGTTGAGGTTTTGCCTGGAGTACAAGGAGAGAGCTCCCCAGATGAAATCGCCTGGCAAAAGAAGTATCATTCTACAATATATAACAGAATCCTTCAGAAGCTGAGCTCTAAAATTCCAATTAATAGTAAAGTTAAAAAATATATATCTGGCTGAAAACTAAGTTGTCTTCAAGTTCACTGGATAAAAGATATAGAATACACTCTACAATTTCTGAAGAGTACTACATTTCTTTAGTAGTTCATAGCTACAAAGAAGAGGGCG
Organism: Manis pentadactyla; assembly: GCF_030020395.1. Taxonomy (NCBI): domain Eukaryota; kingdom Metazoa; phylum Chordata; class Mammalia; order Pholidota; family Manidae; genus Manis; species Manis pentadactyla. The sequence continues at coordinate 81,405,513 of NC_080020.1, read as the reverse complement.
AAACAACCTTCATTTAGTTTAATAAGACATAACTAGAATGTTAATAAAGTTAACATAATAATTTTATATTACTTTTCTCTTATAATAATCTATAAACTAGATATATTTAGTCAAACTACACTGAAAGTCATAACAATCACAATACTGTAGATGTTATACTGACTCTCACAATACTGCATGGATTTAGTGAACACAAGGAATGTCAGGCTAAAATAGTGTTTTCATCAATAAACAAGAAACTCAATAGTAAACATACATTTCCTTTCTTTTACTCAGCTTTTGAAAAGTAACCCATTGCATGAAGCAATCTACATGACACTCAGAAATAATTAACTGATTCCTTTCAAAGACTGACTTAAAATGTGGAGATAAAATCTAACATGAAAATATACTCAAAATATTCATAATCATTTGATCATAAATCTTGTATACCAATCAGCAAAAGTTATAAAACTAGCAACACAAAAAAATCTAATAAAACTCACAACATAATTAGGGATGAAGACAATCCCAAAGCATACACAGAAATTAATTTGAGAAGATAACCTGAGGTTTCTAAATGGCCAACATCAGCTTATTAGAAACGAGTGTGGCCTATGGGTAGGTAGAGAAGGCAGAAAAAAGGGAGGCAGATATGGAGAGACTCACAACAAATATAAAACAGGAGAGATGCACACTAATAGGAAAGAGAGCAGAGTGACAGACACAGACATTAGACTGTGCTGGTGGGGTGTGTGCATGAAGGTATGAAGGATGTTAGAAAGATACACAGGCAGAGTGGAGAAAGAGAGCAGGAAAACAGAGAAATAGGGAAGCAGAGAAAAAAATCCACAGAGGCAAAGTGTCAGAGAGAAAGGAAAAATTAGAGAGAAATAGAGACAAGATATGGAGCATAAAGTCCACTAAGAGGACTTGCAAATGAGCAAGAATCCTTTTCCAGCCTCACTAATCAGGTTAAATCCTCCACCTGTGAAGAATAGCAATTTAGATAAAGAAAGAAGGATGGGAAAGTCCCTATTTGATATATGGAAGTGATTCCACTTCTTACCAAGAATTCCTCAATGAATCAACTGATATAAAAAGTAAATATTCTAAACTGAAAATCTGGTAAATTATACCACTGTTTAAAAATGTTTAATGGTTTTCCCTGCACCTGTAGGACAAGGTCTATAGCACTTGCCGCTCCAAATTCTGGCCTTGCCTATCTTTCCAGACTCAGCCTTTAATTTCCTGAAAACATCAAGCAGTATTGTGGCTGACCCTCTGCTCTCTTCTTTACTTATTCTGTATAGTAAACCACTCTTTACAAGCCCTTAGTCAAGAGTCTTACTCTTCATGAAAGTTTCTCTGATCTCTCACTTCTTTCATACTTCAGACTTTTAGTAACTTTCTCCTCTGGAGTTCCACTGTATCTCAATACTTCAATATTATAGCAATTACTACATACTATTTCATTTTTTATCTGTTTTTCTCCCTTACTAGACTAGAATGTCCTCTCTTTGCACACTACCATCTAATGCAGAACCTTGAAGAGGCAGCACCTAGTAACTGATGGGCAGACCAATGCATGAATAGACCTTAGCTGCTTCATCAGAGCACAGAGGAAAGCAGGTATCATACAGGTGAACTAAGGATAAGACGCTTACCTGTTTGGAGTTGGTTAAATACAATTTTGCTCCCAGATTTAAAATCTGCAGTTTTACCAGATCATCTTCACTAGTGAAACTCTTAGCCATCTTCCTCAAAACATCAGGGGCAATTTTAGGAACTCGTTCACAGTTTTCGCCCATGAGCCAAAGAATACTTGCTCTTGCCACAGGAACCTAATATGAGAAGCAGATCATATAGTTTACAAATAAATAATCATACTCTCCTTAATGTTAACATAGAAAAAGCTTTAAATATTATAAAGATTCTACATCTATTAATCTATTTAATGTATATGGACATTTTTCAGTTATCAAAAAATAAGCACACAGGAAACCTCCTTAAAACTGACTTCAGAGCTAATGCCTTAGAAAAGATTCATACAGGAAAAAACAGTGGTACAAAATCTTGAGTCTATCAGAGATCTGCAAATTCTTGGGCCAAATCTGGCTGCACATACCCATTTACGTATGTATTACTATTGCTCCTTTTGTGCTATAACAGTAGAGGTGAATAGCTGCAACAAAGATAATAAGGCTGAAGATATTTACTACCTAGCAATTTACAGAAAAGTCTGCTGCCCTCTGTTCTAGGGCACTGGCTCACAAATCTCAATGTCCATAATGATCCTCTAGGGTTCTTACTAAAACTGCAGAGTTCTGGTATCAGCTCCAGGATAAAAGGTTCTGTGGTAGAACCCTGTAATCCACATTTTATGGAGCATCAGGGATGATTTCTCTGACAGGTGGTCTGCAGCCCATGTTTTGAGAATCCACAGATAATAAAGAAAAAGGAATAGATTCATTAAAGACTATGATTTAAATCAAAATTCTTATTGTCCTCTATGTATCTGTATCTACAGCACTGAAAATACATAAAGCTGATAAGATCATCCAGGTCTGCTTATAAATCATGAATCCTTGTCTATTATTTGTTAATCAACCAAAGAGATAAGGATACATTTGTCCAACATTGCACTTTGGCATTATTTTTTTAATAAAGTACATTTCAATATAATTTGTTTTTTTTAAATAACTGCTTTGCTATAAATTGGAAACGTTCCATCAACACCATTAAGACCAACATTTTAGAGTATGCAAATTAGCTTTATTACTATTTGTTTATTTGTATCCTCTCCTATTCCAAAAGGAATTTGAAGGGGTATGTAAATTAGTTTCCATAAACATTTTCACCTTGTATAGAAAATTTGCTGTTTATAATAAATGAAAAGCCAATGCCTATCATTAAGAGGTAGCATCACAAGAAATAACACTCTTGAAGTCCTTTTCCAAATCTCAAATAAAGTCCTAATATTTTCACTATACTTTCATAGCTGTACATAGTATGACTGATGAAGAAGAAAATAAGAATAAGGACCTTTGTACAGCTAAAATTTTATCACAGTATCTACCATCTTATGTTCTTTCAAAACACCCATTATATGAAATAATATAAAATTAGTAAGGTACACCTAAGTAAGGTCTTTCACTAATATCAGAATGAGGTCATCAAAAATAATCAAAGCATATATTTTCAAATATGATAATAGCATCATCTATAGATTAATATTAGAATAAGTTTAACAAGGGAGAAGAAATCAGTATATTATGTAATAAGTGTAAGTACTAAGTATAAGTACTAAATATAATGCTAAATACTATAATAAATTTATTCATGTATGATAGAACTGATATCCTTAATGTATACTGATTTCTGGAATAAAAGAGGTTATTTCTAATGTTCCATAGGTTACACTGCATTAAGGCCTTACTCCCAATCTATTACTTTAAATTGAGCTAAAAAATAGTAATTGAGTGGTACATTAAATTTTCCAGTATGAAGCAATTCATATTGTCTGCCATAATGAAAGGTACCTCTAAATAAGGATATAGGGGCAACTTCAGATTTCAGTTATGGTAGATTTATTTTTCTTAAATATTTTATTATATATTGCTAGCATAAAAAGTGTTAATTTATGACATATCACAATTTATTGCCCCACTTTTAAGTAATTTCATCTCGTAACGCACTTATAATTCTTTTTGCAATTAAAAAGACAATCCCTAAAAGTTTTAAGAGATTGTTTATATTCCTATTAATAAACTAAGATAAAAATAACTATATTTAAGCATTCTAAACATTCATAAGGCATTTATTTGAAATACAGCTCTTTGAAAAAAAATTAAAAATCAACAAATTCTAATACTCTAAATGAAAATCTCAAGGTGGTGTAGGTGTTTGGGGCAGGATAATATTCAGAAATTCTGGAGCTGAGATAATAACATTTCCAAGTAAACATTTAAAAAAACTCAGAAAACTTCACAAGAAATATCAATAAAAACATATTTATACCAAACTTCTGGCAATGGCAATGGCATTTTATTAAAAAGCTTAGGAAAATGAAAGACCCATATTTTCATGCATTTCACTGTAATCAGAATCACAAGATTTTCAGATTCCAGCCCTCCCTTTCTCTCCCAATTAACTTCCTTCCACTTTTACACCACTGATACATTGGAGACTATTTTCAAAGACTTTGCAGCTATTAACAAAAGAGCCAGTAAGAAAATTAGTCACTTTTTGTTCTCCATGGTCTTTTCTATGATGGGATAAATAGGATTGTTGAACTAAAACCAAACTAACAATACACATATGCATATGATAGAATACTTTCATTATAGATCTTTGTTTTTCAAGATTTGCAGAGACAAACTGGCCTGACTTTGCCTGACTCTTTATTCTAAATGCCCTGAGCAAGCGGTTAAGTGCACTTTTTAAACTTCTCTAAGAAGGCAGTTTCCACTGCCATTTTAACACATTAACTTGCCTGCAAAAACAAATAATGTCTCTTGCTGACCACAGCAGTTCTAGAAAGACATCTAGAAAGATTTTAAAGATCACTCTGTAAGCAGTTCAATTTAAAAGCTATTGTGTTTCAACACCAGTTCACTACACAATGCAACAGTGTAAAGTAAGTTCTGCAAAAACATCACTTTTATTTATTTAAATTTGTCAAAGGCGAAATCAGTAGACATCTGAACAAACTAGATACAAGTAGCAAATCAGATCCAATATTCTGAATCTGGACTCAAAAAGCATTAAAGCTTAAGTCTGAATTAAATTGGGGTGGCAGGGCAAGTGTAGTTAACTTGTGAAATGGCAGGTATTCAGCGAGACCCCTAGACAAGTATATAAAGTGCTATTTCAATATTACTCGGTAGTCTTTATGGAGTAATATCTGTCAACTGTTCTTTTATGATATGAAATCCTCAACTGCCCCATTCAACATTATGTGAAACCCTGTTAGAACAATCCTCAGGTAACATATATTTTATTGTGGAAGAATTTTTCTCCAAAAGTTGTATTTACTACAAGTGAAGGATAATGCAAAGGATAAAATATTCACAATTAGAACATATAGTTCTGATTAGGTAAGTTCTGACAGCACTGCTGACATAAATCTATTCAATTTGAATGAACTTAGAAAGTAGATTTAAATTTTTGTTTTCATATTTTCAACTATGCCACTTAATAAATAACAAATAGACTCAAAGTCCTGATTACAATAAAATCTATGTTTCTGTGATGTTTTTTCATATACAACAATGATAGTATTGTATTAGCCGTAACAGTAGTAACTCCAGGTTCCTGGACCCGATTCCAATGTGATTAAGTATGTGGGGAGGGGTCTTCCCACACATAACACCAAGTAATTCTTGAACACCAAAAGGGTGTCCAAGAACTCAATTCTGATGCTATTTGCTTGGAGACAGTAGCACATTCCCCAGGTTTAAGGGATCTGTCCTACAAGACTTGCCCTCCACCCCCAATTCCAGACACAGTTCGTAAGCCCCAGGCAGTTAACCTGTGCTTCTGACCTACTGGCTACAGATTGGAGTTTCCAATGACTTCCCCCTTAGGTTTGATTAATTTGTTGGAGTGGCTCACAGAACTCAGGAAAACATATTTACCAGATTAATAAAGGATACTGTAAAAGATACAAATTAACAGCCAGATGAAGAGAAATAGGGGCAAGGTCCCAAATAAAGGAGCTTCTGTCCTCGCAGAGCCCGACTGTGTGGCAGGTGGGAGAGCTCTGATTCCCCAAACAAAGAAGCTCTCTCTGACAAAGAAGTGGTGTCCAAGACAGCAATAAGCTCTTCTCAAAGGTTTTTGTGAGGGCTTCACCACATAGTCAAAATTGACTAAATTATTGGCCACCGGCTGATTCAGCCTCCAGCCCCTGCCCTTGGGTGGGTTCCAAAAGTCTCTTATTAACATGACAAGGCACCCATTTCACCTTTAAGGCTCTGAAGTGTTTTCAGGAACTGTGGATGAAGACCAAATATACCTGGAAAATACATATTTGGTCATTCGTACTTCTTATGACTCATTATATCTCAGTTCCCTTTTAAAAAATTACATAGCCTACAACTATTGAGCTCTTACCATGTGCCCAGCACTGCTTTTAAGACCTGTTTTCTCAATCAAGTATCACAAAAACCCTAGGAAGAGGCTGTACCATTATCTCTAGTTGATATATGAGAAAACAGGGGCACAAAGGGGTTAAGAAACTTGCCCAATATCTCCCAGCTTGTCAGTGGTGGAACCAAGATGGAACTCCAAGTCTGAATCCAGAGTTCACTGTGGACATGGGTAGACAAAATGAGTTTGCTCTACTAGGAAAGATATCAGCTAGCAAGACAAGAAGACTAGCTCTGGTCCCAGATTGATCATATATACCATGGAGACTGATAACTTCACCTCATTAACTCATTAATCAAATGGAGGATTAATCCATTGTGCTGTTCTTCTGCCGCAGTGTGCAATGGCTCCCTTACAGCCTCCTGCAGCTTCCCCTGGGAGCCTGCCTCTCAGTGCAGGTCTCTTATGAGTCTACCTATGTATTTCTGAGTATCAGCAGTAATGTCTCATCTTTATTTCTAATTTTACTTTTTTGATTCTTCTCTCTTTTATTCCTGGTTTGTCAATTCTGTTTATCTTATCAAAGAACCAGTTCTCAGTTTCAGTGACCCTTTGTACTATTTTTTCTGGTCACTCTTTTGTCTATTTCTATTCTGATGCTTACTATTTCCTTCTTTCTGCTAACCTTGGATTTAATTTGTTCTTGTTCTTTTTGTAGTTCCTTAGGGGTGTAAAGTCAGGTTGTTTTTTGAGATCTTTCTAATTTTTTAATATATGCACTTATTGCTATCAACTTTCCTTTCAGAACTGCTTTTGCTGCATCCCATAATATTTGATATGCTGTTTTCATTTTCATTTGTTTTGAGATTATTTCCTTTTTTATTTCTTCTCTGTCTCAATAGTTGTTTAAAAGTGTGCTGTTTCATTTCTACACACTTGTCTTACTTTCCTCATGTTGATTTCTAGTTTCATATCATGTGGTCAGAGAAGATAACTGGTATGATTTCAATCTTAAATTTGCTAAAATCAAATCTGCCTTCTTAACCTTCATACCTCTCATACAAAAGTTTTATGAGAAGTCCTTGCTTTGATTATTAGACTCAACAATAAGAGTAGATAGGAAGACCAAGGAACTCTCTGGCAAGAGCTGTGGGTGGAAGCTCAGATGCTAAGTGATTCCTATGAATCTTACTGTTAGCTGTAAGATAAACATATAACTGCCCTGCAAGCTTTACTAACACCCAGAGGCAAAGAAATTTTGCTACTAGAGATATTAAACACTGGTCCTGACTGGTAGGCACCAAACTTTGCCATCTACCACCTTCAACTACACAAATATTACTCTCTGAAGAGATTCAGAATATAGATTATCTCATCTTCAAAGGAAATAATATACTTCTCATAAACTATAACCCTGTCAAGAGATAGACATAGTAAAAGACAAACACAATGGAGAAGAGTTTGAAGAAAAAGCAGATGAATGCCATGGAGAATGTTTCAAAAGGCAAGAGGTGATCAGTGAAGACAAATGCTAACTCTTGTAAAATTAAGAAAGACATGGACAGCAAATTATCTACCAGATTTAATAAAAAATAGTAACCTTGGAAAAGGCAGAATTAGTAGACTGGTGGGGAGTCAAAATCAGGCTGTGTTGGGTTGAAGAGTTTAAGGAAAGGAAATTAAATTCCTTTCAGATAATTCTTTCAAAAACTTTAGTTTCAAAGGGAAGAAGAGAATGAAATAAGACATGATAATAACAGCAAGCACTTATGCAGTGCTACTATATGCCAGGCAATGTTGTAAGAGTTTTACATATATGAACTGAGGCAATACTTACAATATAGATTCTTTTGCTGTCATCATTGTACAGATGGGAAAAGTGAAGTACAGAGAATTTGATGTAAAAACACAGAGCTGGTAAGTGGTGGAGCCAAGATTAATATTTATTTTTTAACATGATTTTTAAACATAATTTCAGATTTATAGAAAGGCTGCAAGAATAGTAAGAGTTTATAGTAAGTAACAATTTCTGAACACCCTTCACCCAGATTCCCCAAGTTACATTTTACTGCATTTGCTTTAGCTATCTATATATAGTAAGGTTTTCTGAATGAATAAAAGTTGTAGACATGCCCTTATACACACAAAAAAACACTTCAATGTAAACTTCCTAATAAAATGCTTTTACATATCTATTGTAAAATTATTTAACAATCAGGAAATTAAACAGTGAACCATACTACTGTCTAATCTATAGATTTATTGAGATTTTGCCAATTATTCCTACATATCCTTTATAGCAAAAGAAAGTCCAAAATTTTGTTGCATAGAATTGTCATATCCTTTAAATCTTTCATTCTGAAAAAGTTTCTGAGTTTTTCTTTACATTTCATGATACTGACATTTTTAAGGAGTACAAACTAATTATTTTGTAGAATACCCTCATCTGGGTTTGTCTGATGTTTCCTCTTGATTACATTCAAGTCATTTATTTTTGGCAGGAATTCAATAGACTTGATGCTGAGTTCTATTCACTCTATCTTACCAGAACGTACATGATCCCATTGCTGGCAATGTTAGCTATATTCCTTTAGTTCAGCTAGTGTCTGCCAGGTTTCCCCACTGTAAAGTCAAAAGTCATTAATTGTACCCTTTGTAATTAAGAAGTATATTATGAAGATAGACTTGAAGACAGTACAAATATCCTATTATTCAAATATTCACCCCTTATTTTATTTTTTAGCATTTATTAATGATTCTTGCCTGAATTAATTATCATTGTTATGGCTGGCAAATGGTGATATTCTAATTGTATTATTCATTTCACAGTAATTGTTTTTTTAATTGTAAGGAAGAGCCTCCCTTTTTTCTTATTCATTCATTCATTCGTTCTAGTGTGGATTCAGAAATTCTTACTCTTACTCTATTTAACAGGTTATAATCCTTTTACTATCATTTATTTTGTTGCTCAAATCAGCCAGTGGGAGCCCTTTCAAGACTGCTCTTGGATCTTTTTGACATGTCTCTATCATTCTAGAGTATGACCTTGCTTTTTTGGCACAATAAGATGTTCTAAGATCATCTTGTTCTTTCTTTGTTCTATGCCTGAAATCAGCCATTTTCTCTAAGAAGTGCTGGTTCTTTAGAGAAATGGAGAGAGGTAAATGGAATTTAGAAACCAGCGTCTACTGTAAAATGCAGTACTACATTCTACAATATGCATGAACCTTGAACACACGCTAAATGAAAGAAGCCAGACACAAAAGGCCACTTATTGCATGGTTCCATTTATATGAAATGTCCAGAATAGGCAAACTCATGAAGACGGAAAGTAGATTAGTGGTTGTCAAGTGCTGGAGTAAAGGAAGGATCAGGAGTTTGAGGCATGGAACTTCTTCAGAGAAGACAAAATGTTCTGAAATTACACAGTGGTGATTATTGCACAACCTTATGAATATATCAAAAACTACTAAATAAAGTGAATTTTATGGTGTAAAACTTTATCTCTAAAAAAAACAAGATATGGGTACTAGTTCTGCTTATTAGTACTGGGGTATTATTGCATATAGGCCCTCTCAAATGACAATCTTGGGAAACAGATGTTTGAACACATCATATACGCATTCAAGTGTGTACATATAAATGTATAGACATACATACATGCAATATATACACTCACACACCTAGAAATCCATATAAAAAGCCATGAAGTTTACACTGATACCTCCAATTCCAATCTAACACTGCAGTGTGTCTTGTACTCTTCCCCTTTCTCAGATGTGTAACTTCCTTCCACAGCAGTGTGGAATCTTAGAACCAGGATTTGAATCCAGATAGTTTAGCTCTCTTAACCAATATACTTCAGAATGTCCATTTCTTTGAACAAAACTACAATTTACTGACTAAAATTAAGCTGAATTCAGCAAAGATCTCTTAATTGGTACTCACAGCGATACTGTCCAAGAGTTTAGCCATATGTTTAATAATTTCACCATGTTGTGCAGGTTGCATTTGCAGTAACTTCTTAATAACAACCACACTTTCAGCAACAACTATTTCTGAAAAAGACAGAGATTATTTCTATTAAGTATGTATAACTCAATTCAAGTGCAATATCCTTGGTAAAATGTAAATTTAAATCAGCAAAACATTCTACATGTCTTAAATGACAAAGTAAAAACTATAATCAAGAGTGTGCTTTCAAAGCTTTTGGGAGAACATTCATCTTAAGTAGAAGAGTATACTTTAATTTCTAACCTTTGTTGCTATTGCCTAGCTTCTGATATCCTTTTCCAATCTCTGCTTCTTGAAATCAGAAAAGCAAAGTAAGGTTATGTTGTTCACCATAATATTCAAGCATCTTTGGCTTGTATCCACAGCTCTCAAATATCGTTCTTTGATTCCCACCAATTACAGAGTGGTAGTCAAACACCTACAGTCTAACATTTTTCTAATTCTAAAGAAAACAGCAAACTAGAAAAAAAATTCCTTATATGGTATGTCCAGAAAAGTGCCTAGTAAGGATTCTTTGTAGTAGGAAAGGTGTTTCTATAGAAACAGCATGGACTTCAGAGCCAGAAAAAGTGGGACTATGAGCCAGATTTTCTCCATGTGTCCCATGAATAAACTCTCTGCCTTTCTTGGCTCAACTCTGTGACCTTAGAGGCTGACCTCTATGGACTGCATTCATCTACCAGACTCCCTTGCCAGTGGGGAGGGGATACTTAGTGGATCTCTCTCCTGCCCAGCCTTCCTGACAGTGCTTGCTCCTCCACTGAAGGTTTCACTTCCTGAGAGTGGCTTTTTCATTATTTAGGGTCTGGTAACTGCTCCCACAACTCACACCCCTTCCCTTTACTTGTAGATATGATAAAGGCTTCCTACTGTTGCTGAACTGTTAACCCCCCAGGGGTTGCATCATACTTTGTTGATGTTACATCATACTTTCTTGGTGTCCCCCAAACCTGACAACATCTTACAAATAGTTCCTTTATTAAATTGTCTTCAATTGTTCCTTTTAAGTGTGTCATCTGTTTCTTGCCAGAGCTTTAACACATACAGTAATTGATACTGGGAGTGGCTCCAAGAAGCAGATCCTCAAAACTGGGATTCTGAGATTGAGTTAATACACTGAAGTGGCTAATCACTGATTCAGAGTTACATTTTTGGTGGCAGAAATAGAGAAATGTAATATAACTAACCAGAGCACCTGACCTTATGGAATGAATCTTATATTAACAATTATAAATGCCACTGACGCAAAGAAATAAATCAACATTGCCTTTACTTATTATTTTGGCATTTTTTTATTAATAGGGTTTCATGGATATTAGAGATTCTCCTGAAATACACTACAAAGGTTTATTTTAATATTATACAGAGGCAGGATTGGCTATAATTGAAATATGTATTTGGCATTATTCATCCCTTGATGCTGTATTAGTTTCCTATTGTTGTCATAGATTATGACAAGCATAGCGGTTTAAAACAACACTAATTTACCATTTTATAGTTTTGGATCCAGAAGTTAACATGAGTTTTATGGTGCTAAAATCAAGGTGTCAAGATGACTAAATTCTCTGTGTAGGTTCTGGGGGAAAATCATTATTTTGGCTCTTTCCAACTTCTAGAGGCTGCCTGCATTCCTTTGCTCAAGGACCCCTTGTAGCACTGGCATTTGACCTCTGCCTCTGCTGGCCTCCCTTGTTCTTTTATAAGCACCCTTTTAATCACATTGGGTCTTCCCAAATAATCTTTCCATCTCAAGCATCACAATAACAATCATATCTCTTTTGATGTATAAGGTAGGTAACACAGTCACAAGTTTTAGGCTTTAGGACCTGGACATCTTTGAGGGGATCATTATTTTGCCTCCCCCACATGTGTTCTCATTCCTTTAGGTAATTCCACCTTGCTTTTCCTTTATGGTACCTGCTGCTGCTCAAAGGCCACAGTACCTGGTGCTACTCCACCAGAAGCCCAATATGCACAAAATGATCCTATGTTCTTGACCATTCCTAGCTTCCTCCTTGACCTCAACAAAACTTAATGATCTTCACTCATAAGAAGTACAGCCTATTCACTGCTGAATTTTATCAAACATTTATTAAAGTTTTCCAAAAAGTATAAGAGGAGAGAATACTCCCAAACTCATTCTATGAGGCCAGCATCACTCTAATACCAAAGCCAGGCAAAGACACCACAAAAACAGAAAGTTACAGACCAATATCCCTGATGAAGATAGATGCAAAAATACTCAACAAAATATTAGCAAACCAAATTAAAAAATACATCAAAAAGATCATCCATCATGATCAAGTAGGATTTATTCCAGGGATGCAAGGATGGTTCAACAGTCAAAAATCCATCAACATCATCCACCACATCAGCAAAAAGAAGGGCAAAAACAACATAATCATCCCCATAGTTGCTGAAAAAGCATTTGACAAAATTCAACATCCATTCATGATAAAAACTCTCAACAAAATTGGTATAGAGGGCAAGTACCTCAACATAATAAAGGCCATATATGACAAACCCACAACCAACATTATACTTAACAGAGAAAAGCTGAAAGCTTTTCCTTTAGGATCGGGAACAAGACAAGGATGCCCAATAAATATACAATAAAGGAGCCACAGACATACAATGGGGAAATGGCAGCCTCTTCAACAACTGGTGTTGGCAAAACTGGACAGCTACATGCAAGAGAATGAAACTGGATTACTGTCTAACCCCATACACAAAAGTAAACTCAAAATGGATCAAAGACCTGAATGTAAGTCATGAAACCATAAAACTCTTAGAATATAACATAGGGAAAATCTCTTGAATATAAACATGAACAACTTTTTCCTGAATGCATCTCCTCAGGCAAGGGAAACAAAATAAAAAATGAACAAATGGACATATATCATGCTCAAAAGCTTCTGCACAGCAAAGGACACCATCAGCAGAACAAAAAGGCATCCTACAATATGGGAGAATATATTTGTAAATGACATATCAGACAAGGGGTTAACATCCCACATATATAAAGAACTTACATGCCTCAACACCCAAAAAGCAACCCGATTAAAAAATGGGTGGAGGATATGAATAGACACTTCTCCAAAGAAGAAATTCAGATGGTCAACAGGCACATGAAAAGATACTCCACATCATTAATTATCAGGGAAATGCAAATTAAAACCACAATGAGACATCACCTCACACCAGTTAGGATGGCCAACACAGAAAAGACAAGGAACAACAAATGTTTGCGAGGATGTGGAGAAAGGGGGAACGTCCTATACTGCAGGTGGGAATGTAAACTAGTTCAACCATTGTAGAAAGCAGTATGGAGGTTCCTCAAAACACTCAAAATAGAAATACCATTTGACCCAGGAGTTCTACTCTTAGGAATTTACCCTAAGAATGCAGCAGCCCAGTTTGAAAAAGACATATGCACCCCTATGTTTATCACAGCACTATTTACAATAGCCAAATGGAAGCAACCTAAGTGTCCATCAGCAGATGAATGGATAAAGAAGAGGTGGTACATATGCACAATGGAATATTATTCAACCATAAGAAGAAAACAAATCCTACCATTTGCAACGAGATGGATGGAACTAGAGGGGATTATGCTCTTTGAAATAAGCCAGGTGGAGAAAGACAAGTACCAGATGATTTCAGTCATCTGTGGAGCATAAGAACAAAGCAAAAACTGAAGAGCAAAACAGCAGCAGACTCACAGAACCCAAGAATGGACTACAAGTTGCCAAAAGGAAAGGGATTGGGAAGGGTGGGTGGGAAAGGAGGGAGAAGGGGAATAAGTGGAATTATGATTAGCACGCATAACACAGAGGGTGGGGCGACTTGGGGAAGGGAGTATAGCACAGAGAAGACAAGTAGTGACTCTATAGCATCTTACTACGCTGATGGACAGTGACTGTAACGGGGTATGTGGTGAGGACTTGATAACGGGGTGGATCTAGTAACCACAATGTTGCTCATGTGATTGTATATTAATGATAGCAAAATAAAAAAAAAGAAGTACAGCCTACTATTTTTATTTTCATTTTGTAACATGAGATCTATCACCTTAACAAAACTTTAAATGTACATTACTGTTGATCACAGCAGATCTCTAGGGCTTACTCATCTTATGTAACTAAAACTTTACTCGCACTGATTAGTAACTCCCCATTTCTCATTTCCCCCAGTCCCTGGCAATGGCCATTCCATGTTCTGATGATGTGAATTGACTAAACTGTAGATACCACCTACAAGTGGAATCATTCAGTGTTTGTTTTTCTGTGACTGGCTTACTTCACTTAGCACAATGTTCGTAAGGTTAGTACAGTCTACTATTATCCTCATTTTGCAAATGAGGAATCTGAAGCACAGGGAGATTGCATAACATTAACAAGATAACATTAACTCAAACAGCTGGCAACAGAGGTAGTGGTCAATATATGGAAGACTGTAATGCACTAGTTTTATATTACTGTCTTCCTCCATTAGATTGTGAGCTCCCTAAAGGCAGGAACCTTTTAGAGACTGAATAAGCATCTTATTAATCTATTCAGCATTTAAAAAATACTTAACTGATTCAAGTTCTCAATAAATGTTTATTGAATTATATAAACCCAAACAAAACAAAAAAAATTAATCTCTGCTCCAGTCTTTTGAGTTAACAGGAGATGGTAAGATTGTTATTCAGACAAGAAAATTTTGCTAATATGTTAGCTACAGCAAATTACCTTAGATAATTAAATTATCCTAAACTAACCAAAATGCAGATTTCTCCCAAATGTCCTTATGAAATTTGTTTATCAAATTGATCTTAGATAGTGATACTGGACTATTTCAAGGCAAGCTTCATGTTTGCCTGGAAAAGTCCTTTCCATGTCAAGAAGGGAGAAGTCAGTAACATTAAAAAACAATAAAACTACAGGTCTAAGAATATATTGAATATATGTAAAAACAAGGGATCTTTTAAAAATGCTGTCCCTAAGATTTTAAGGTACAGTATGTGAAAAGATAATGATCTATGGATATTAATGTAAAATCAAAGTATCACAAATTCTTACACCCTCAAATGATTTTACAACTATTTAAAGAAACTGAGGCCTCATTCACAGCATTTATTCTTAAAATCAGACCTTGTGATAGGAAGAGGGAGGGCTCTGTTGTCAGGATTTAAAGTTAAAAAACATTATAATGGGACAGGGGCGGCAGATGGCGGCATGAGTAGAGCAGCGGAAATCTCCTCCCAAAACCACATATATCTATGAAAATATAACAAAGACAACCCTTCCTAGAATAAAGACCAGAGGACACAGGACAATATCCAGACCACATCCACACCTGAGAGAACCCAGCAACTCGCGAAGGGGGTAAGATACAAGCTCCGGCCCCGCGGGAGCCGAGCGCCCATCCCCCCAACTCCCAGCGGGAGAAGAATAGGCAGAGCGGGAGGGAGATGGAGCACGGGACTGCTGAACACCCAGCCCCAGCCATCTGGGCCAGAGTGCAGGGCCCTCTAAGAAAACAGGGCAGCAAGAACAGTGAGCGGGCACCGGAGGCCGGGCGCCGGAGGACATAAGAAAAGCAAGCGACCACATTTTTTTTTTTTTTTGCTGTTTTGTTTTGGCGAGCGCTTTTTGGAAGACTTAAAGGGATAGGGCCCCCAATACTAGGGAAACAGGGCAGCAAGAACAGTGAGCGGGCACCGGTGGCCTGGCGCCGGAGGACACCAGAAAAGCGAGCAACCATTTTTTTTTTGCTGTTTTGTTTTGGAGAGCGCTTTTTGGAAGTCTTAAAGGGATAGGGCCCCCAATACAAGGGAAACAGGGCAGCAAGAACAGTGAGCGGGCAACAGTGGCCTGGTGCCGGAGGACACCAGAAAAGCGAGCAACCATTTTTCTTTTTTTTTTTTTTTTGCTGTTTTGTTTTGGCAAGCGCTTTTTGGAAGTCGTAAAGGGATAGAGACCCCAATACTAGGGAAACAGGGCAGCAAGATCGGTGAACAGATGCCTGAGGCTGGTGCCAGAGAATAAAGAAAAATGAGCGGCCACCTTTTTTTTAAATTAAAAAAAATTTTTTTTTTCTGTGGTCGTTGTTTTGTTTTGGTGGGTGCTTTTTGGAGGTCTTAAAGGGGCAGGGCGGGACACTTAATCCAGAGGTAGGGAACATGGAGATCTCTGGGCACCCTAACCCCGGGGCTGCAGGGAGAAGGGAGGCCCCTTACGGAGATAAATAGCCTCCAGGCCGCTCCCCCTCCAACGCGACTCCACCACTTTGGAGCAGAGGCCCGAACCAGGCCACACCCACAGCAACAGCGGAGATAAACTCCATAGCAGCCCGGCAAGAAGCAGAAACCCTGTCTGCGCGCAGCTGCCCAGCACAAGCCAATAGAGGTCGCTGTTCTCCCAGGAGAGGAGGGCCACAAACCAAGAAGAGGGGACGTTCGTCCAGCCGTCACTCGTCCCAGCTCTGCAAACTATTCCTATCACCATGAAAAGGCAAAGCTACAGGCAGACAAAGATCACAGAGACAACACCAGAGAAGGACACAGACCTAACCAGTCTTCCTGACAAAGAATTCAAAATAAGAATCATAAACATGCTGACAGAGATGCAGAGAAATACGCAAGAGAAATGGGATGAAGTCCGGAGGGAGATCACAGATGCCAGAAAGGAGATTGCAGAAATGAAACAAACTCTGGAAGGGTTTGTAAGCAGAATGGATAGGATGCAAGAGGCCATTGACGGAAATGAAACCAGAGAACAGGAATGCATAGAAGCTGACATAGAGAGAGACAAAAGGATCTCCAGGAATGAAACACTATTAAGAGAACTGTGTGACCAATCCAAAAGGAACAATATCCGTATTATAGGGGTTCCAGAAGAAGAAGAGAGAGGAAAAGGGATGGAAAGTATCTTAGAAGAAATAATTGCTGAAAACTTCCCAAAACGGGGGGAGGAAATAATCGAACAGACCACGGAAATACACAGAACCCCCAACAGAAAGGATCCAAGGAGGACAACACCAAGACACATAATAATTAAAATGGCAAAGATCAACGACAAGGAAAGAGTTTTAAAGGCAGCTAGAGAGAAAAAGGTCACCTATAAAGGAAAACCCATCAGGCTAACATCAGACCTCTCGACAGAAACCCTACAGGCCAGAAGAGAATGGCATGATATATTTAATGCAATGAAACAGAAGGGCCTTGAACCAAGGATACTGTATCCAGCACGACTATCATTCAAATATGACGGTGGGATTAAACAATTCCCAGACAAACAAAAGCTGAGGGAATTTGCTTCCCACAAACCACCTCTACAGAACATCTTACAGGAACTGTTCTAGATGGGAGCACTCCTAGAAAGAGCACAGCACAAAACACCCAACATATGAAGAATCGAGGGGGAGGAATAAGAAGGGAGAGAAGAAAAGAATCTCCAGACAGTGTATATAACAGCTCAATAAGCAAGCTAAGTTAGGCAGTAAGATACTAAAGAGGCTAACCTTGAACCTTTGGTAACCACGAATTTAAAGCCTGCAATGGCAATAAGTACATATCTTTCAATAGTCACCCTAAATGTTAATGGGCTGAATGCACCAATCAAAAGACACAGAGTAATAGAATGGATAAAAAAGCAAGACCCATCTATATGCTGCTTACAAGAAACTCACCTCAAACCCAAAGACATGTACAGACTAAAAGTCAAGGGATGGAAAAATATATTTCAGGCAAACAACAGCGAGAAGAAAGCAGGGGTTGCAGTACTAATATCAGACAAAATACACTTCAAAACAAAGAAAGTAACAAGAGATAAAGAAGGACACTACATAATGATAAAGGGCTCAGTCCAACAAGAGGATATAACCATTCTAAATATATATATGCACCCAACACAGGAGCACCAGCATATGTGAAACAAATACTAACAGAACGAAAGGGGGAAATAGACTGCAATGCATTCATTCTAGGAGACTTCAAAACACCACTCACCCCAAAGGATAGATCCACTGGGCAGAAAATAAGTAAGGACACGGAAGCACTGAACAACACAGTAGAGCAGATGGACCTAATAGACATCTATAGAACTCTACATCCAAAAACAACAGGATATACATTCTTCTCAAGTGCACATGGAACATTCTCCAGAATAGACCACATACTAGACCACAAAAAGAGCCTCAGAAAATTCCAAAAGACTGAAATCCTACCAACCAACTTTTCAGACCACAAAGGCATAAAACTAGAAATAAACTGTACAAAGAAAGCAAAGAGGCTCACAAACACATGGAGGCTTAACAACACGCTCCTAAATAATCAATGGATCAATGACCAAATCAAAATGGAGATCCAGCAATATTTGGAAACAAATGACAACAACGACACTAAGCCCCAACTTCTGTGGGACACAGCAAAAGCAGTCTTAAGAGGAAAGTATATAGCAAACCAGGCATATTTAAAAAAGGAAGAACAATCCCAAATGAATGGTCTAATGTCACAATTATCGAAATTGGAAAAAGAAGAACAGATGAGGCCTAAGGTCAGCAGAAGGAGGGACATAATAAGGATCAGAGAAGAAATAAATAAAATTGAGAAGAATAAAACAATAGCAAAAATCAATGAAACCAAGAGCTGGTTCTTCGAGAAAATAAACAAAATAGATAAACCGCTAGCCAGACTTATTAAGAGGAAAAGAGAGTCAACACAAATCAGCAGAATCAGAAACTAGAAAGGAAAAATCATGACGGACCCCACAGAAATACAAAGAATTATTAGAGAGTACTATGAAAACCTATTTGCTAACTAGCTGGGAAACCTAGGAGAAATGGACAACTTCCTAGAAAAATACAACCTTCGAAGACTCACCCAGAAAGAAACAGAAAGTCTAAACAGACCAATTACCAGCAACGAAATTGAAGCGGTAATCAAAAAACTACCAAAGAACAAAATCCCCCGGCCAGATGGATTTACCTCAGAATTTTATCAGACATACAGAGAAGACATAATACCCATTCTCCTTAAAGTTTTCCAAAAAATAGAAGAGGAGGGAATATTCCCAAACTCATTCTATGAAGCCAACATCACCCTAATACCAAAACCAGGCAAAGACCCCACCAAAAAAAGGAAACTACAGACCAATATCCCCAATGAACGTAGATGCAAAAATACTCAACAGAATATTAGCAAACCGAATTCAAAAATACATCAAAAGGATCATACACCATGACCAACTGGGATTCATCCCAGGGATGCAAGGATGGTACAACATTCGAAAATACATCAACACCATCCACCACATCAACAAAAAGAAAGACAAAAACCACATGATCATCTCCATAGATGCTGAAAAAGCATTCGATAAAATTCAACATCCATTCATGATAAAAACTCTCAACAAAATGGGTATAGAGGGCAAGTATCTAAACATAATAAAGGCCATATATGATAAACCCACAGCCAACATCACACAGAACAGCAAGAAGCTGAAAGCTTTTCCTCTGTGATCGGGAACAAGACAGGGATGCCCACTATCCCCACTGTTATTCCACATAGTACTGGAGGTCCTAGCCATGGCAATGAGACAAAACAAAGAAATACAAGGAATCCAGATTGGTAAAGAAGAAGTTAAACTGTCACTATTTGCAGATGACATGATACTGTACATAAAAAACCCTAAAGACTCCACCCCAAAACTACTAGAACTGATATCAGAATACAGCAAAGTTTGAGGATACAAAATTAACACACAGAAATCTGTGGCTTTCCTATACACTAACAATGAACCAACAGAAAGAGAAATCAGGAAAACAACTCCATTCACAACTGCATCAAGAAAAATAAAATATCTAGGAACAAACTTAACCAAAGAAGTGAAAGACTTATACTCTGAAAACTACAAGTCACTCTTAAGAGAAATTAAAGGGGACACTAACAGATGGAAACTCATCCCATGCTCGTGGCTAGGAAGAATTAATATCGTCAAAATGGCCATCCTGCCCAAAGCAATATACAGATTTGATGCAATCCCTATGAAACTACCAGCAACATTCCTCAATGAACTGGAACAAATAATTCAAAAATTCATATGGAAACACCAAAGACCCCAAATAGCCAAAGCAATCCTAAGAAAGAAGAATTAAGCAGGGGGGATCTCACTCCCCAACTTCAAGCTCTACTATAAAGCCATAGTAATCAAGACAATTTGGTACTGGCACAAGAGCAGAGACACAGACCAATGGAAAAGACTAGACAATCCAGACATTAACCCAGACATATATGGTTAATTAATTATTTGATAAAGGAGCCATGGACATACAATGACGAAATGGCAGTCTCTTCAACAGATGGTGCTGGCAAAACTGGACAGCTACATGTAGGAGAATGAAACTGGACCATTGTCTAACCCCATACACAGAAGTAAACTCAAAATGGATCAAAGATCTGAATGTAAGTCATGAAACCATTAAACTCTTGGAAGAAAACATAGGCAAAAACCTCTTAGACATAAACATGAGTGACCTCTTCTTGAACATATCTCCCCGGGCAAGGAAAACAACAGCAAAAATGAGTAAGTGGGACTATATTAAGCTGAAAAGCTTCTGTACAGCAAAAGACACCATCAATAGAACAAAAAGGATCCCTACAGTATGGGAGAATATATTTGAAAATGACACATCCGATAAAGGCTTGACGTCCAGAATATATAAAGAGCTCACATGCCTCAACAAACAAAAACCAAATAACCCAATTAAAAAATGGACAGAGGAACTGAACAGACAGTTCTCCAGAAAAGAAATACAGATGGCCAACAGACACATGAAAAGATGCTCCACATCGCTAATTATCAGAGAAATGCAAATTAAAACTATAATGAGGTATCACCTCACACCAGTAAGGATGGCTGCCATCCAAAAGACAAACAACAACAAATGTTGGCGAGGCTGTGGAGAAAGGGGAACCCTCCTACACTGCTGGTGGGAATGTAAGTTAGTTCAGCCATTGTGGAAAGCAGTATGGAGGTACATCAAAATGCTCAAAACAGACTTACCATTTGACCCAGGAATTGCACTCCTAGGAATTTACCCTAAGAATGCAGCAATCAAGTATGAGAAAGATCAGTGCACCCCTATGTTTATCGCAGCACTATTTACAATAGCCAAGAATTGGAAGCAACCTAAATGTCCATCGATAGATGAATGGATAAAGAAGATGTGGTACATATACACAATGGAATACTACTCAGCCATAAGAAAAGGGCAAATCCAACCATTTGCAGCAACATGGATGGAGCTGGAGGGTATTATGCTCAGTGAAACAAGCCAAGCAGAGAAAGAGAAATACCAAATGATTTCACTTATCTGTGGAATATAAGAACAAAGGAAAAACTGAAGGAACAAAACAGCAGCAGAATCACAGAACTCAAGAATGGACTAACAGGTACCAAAGGGAAAGGGACTGGGGAGGATGGGTGGGTAGGGAGGGATAAGTGGGGGAGAAGTAGGGGGGTATTAAGATTAGCATTGATGGGGGAGTAGGAGAAAAGGGAGGGCTGTACAACCCAGAGAAGGCAAGTAGTGATTCTACAACATTTTGCTATGTTGATGGACAGTGAATGTAAAGGGGTTTATAGGGGGGACCTGGTATAGGGGAGAGCCTAGTAAACATAATATTCGTCATGTAAGTGTAGATTAGTGATACCAAAAAAAAAAAAAAAGGGCAGTTCCTGTGTGGTAACCTCCAATGAGTTCTACACAAGGGTATAAAGGGCACATAAAAGTGTAGGCAAAGGGTCTGTTTGTGTTTATACAGAGGATCAAAGCCTAATTGGGCTACCCTGAAAATGAACTAAGATACGATTTGAAAAAGAACTTCCAACATCAGCACTCTCTGGAAGACTCATGCCAGAAGATGATCATCAAAAAACCCCAACAAAGATCCACGTACTGCTACAGCTGTAGATGCACTCATCCCACCAGTTCCTGGACTTGCCATGGGAATGAGGAAGGAGATATCTAAGCTGGCCTGTGCATACAGTAAAATAACAAATTTGACTGGATCTATACTGTTGGAACTCAATCAAGAATTAGGAGAAGTGCAAATTGTAGCGCTCCAAAATCTTACAACTACAGACTATTTACTGTTAAAAGAACATAAGGGATGTGAACAGTCCCCAGGAATGGGTTGTTTTAATTTGTCTGATTTCTCTCAGACTGTTCAAGTTCAGTTGGACAATATCCACCATATCATAGATAAGTTTTCACAAATGCCTGAGGTGCCTAACTGGTTTTCTTGGTTTCACTGGAGATGGCTGGTAATTACAGGTATGCTTTGGCTATGTAACTATACTCCTATTATGTTAATGTGTGTGCGCAATTTAAGTAGTAGCTTAAAACCTATACATGCTGAAGTTACTCTACAAGAAGATATGTCAAAGAAATAATCAATCTTCCCATGTTTTCTTCCGCCTGCTACTTCTATAGCTTTTCTTCCTTCCTAATTACAACCCTTAAATAGAATTCATGCCTTATATCAAATTTACCGAGTATCATAATTCTTCCAAGTGGTAAAGATACCTCAAGACAAATGCTGGGCATAGAAGCTACAGGGCATAAATATGCAAAGAAATAAAAAGCTAACCATTTCAAACAATAAGGCTTCTCTCTCACTTACCAACTTTACATTTCCCTGTATGGCCCCGGAAGATGACTGGTTAGCCAGAGACGGGTAAGATTCCTCAAGGGAGGAACAACCTAAGACAGGCACAGTCACAGGGGGGGTCATCAGGTGAGAAATTGGGGATCAACAGAGGTGAGGCTTAGAACCTCACCCCCCCTGTTCTGAGAGAAATCTTCTGCATCCGTGGATGTTTTATTGCCCTTGTCTAGCTTGGATTAACACATAGTCTACAGGCACACACGTGATCATCTACATTTGCTCTCTTACAACACTAAACTATGTTTTCTACCTTTATCTTGTATCTACCTACCACTTCAGCATTTTATTAAAAATAATAATAATAAAGAGAGAAATGTGGTATTCACATATAAATGAAGTATAAAAATCAAATGAGTATTCATATTTGAACTGACTGTTTATAGTTCATAATGCATGAGCAAAACCGAAGGTTTCTGTGATGGCTGCCCTTGTACTGTTCACCATGTAAGAACTTATTCACTATGTAAGAATTTGTTCTCCATGTAAGAACTTGTTTGTTATGCCTCAGAAGATTGGAGACTGACGAAAATTAGGCTTGGGGTGTATTAATGATTGTGCATTGAGCATTGACTCCCCTATACAGAATTTTATTGTTGTTAACAACCATTTGATCAATAAATATGAGAGATGCCCTCACAAACCAAAAAAAAAAAAAGTACACACTTCCAATGGTAAAATAATAAGTAACCGGGATGTAATGAATAGCATAAGGAATATAGTCAAGATATTGTAACAACTTGGTATGGTGATAGCTGGTACCTAGAATTGTCATGTATATAAATGTTGAATCACTGTGTTGTACACCTGAAAGTAATGTAATGTAATACTGTGTGTCAACTACCCTTCAATAACAAATAATTATCTACAGAAAAAAAAAAAAGACATTATAATGTTCTTTACTGTTACTAATTTAAATATAAATATTCTCCTTATTTGTTTTACTACTCACTTTTATTGAGCTAGATTTCAAATCTACAGAAGTGTAGCATATGTGATGAAGAGTTAAAGAATTAGGTGAGATAGGTTAATGATGATTACTGCAAACAGCACCTGGAAAGTGCTGAAGGGGTAGAATATTCATGTTAAATCAAAGTCAAGGAAAATATTTTCTGACTAATTAAATTAATGTGTTATCAAATCTAAAGTATAAATAATTGCTTTAAAATCCATAGCCTGAAAATTTCACAAGAAAAAGAATCAAAAGATAAAAAATTGAGAAAACTTGTATATATTTTGCTCTGAAAGAACTAATCAGTATTCTAATTATTTGTTGTACTTTTTGTATACAACTAAATTTTAAAAGAGCGATTGCCCTGGTAAGCCTTGGTTCATAACCTTTAACTCTGGAAATATTTTCCGAAGGAGTGTGTCTTATCAAATAAAAGGCCTTATTAACAATACAAGAAAATAAAAATATGCTTTTTAACTCACATTTTAAAATGTGACACAGCATTAGAGACAAAAAGAACATAAAAATAGAAATAGACAAAATGGATGACATTAGCATCCTATCTATTATACCCTCTAGTTACCCTCTACAATCAATTTTTTTAAAAAACCTATTTCCTTGATCATTTCTTTTGCCATTTACTTGGGTTTTAATACTGCAGGTGAATAAAAATGTCCTATCCATCATATAATCTTGAGTTTACAGGTTAAAGTTTACAATACTGTGTTTTTAAAAATCACTCTTATTTGGGAATAAATTTTGTTTCAGTTTTTGCAATATAAGTACTTACAATGTTACAGTTTTCTGAATGTGGGAAAAGATAATTAGGGATAAGAGTTATTTATTGTAGTGAAAAGCTGTTTTTCAAATAAAATATAAAAAATAATCCACTTTGTTATGTTTCACCTCATGGTTTTACAGCATACATGCCTGTGTTTAAATGACATAATTATATTTAGAATCCCACAAATAATTTAAATGCTTTTACACAGAAAATTATGCTTTACCTAAAAAGAACCTCCTTTTAATGAAATATACAATTATAATAAAAGTCCTCTAAATAAATATATAGGGGGAAGTTTACTCATTTGCTTTCTTCAAATAGCCTCATTTATTCTAAAACCATACCATAGAAATAACTGACATTTTTACCATAAACCAGTATGAAATCTATGTATTTTACTGGATATTACTATCCAGTTTTACAAAATGTTTATATATTACATAAAAACATGAAGCAGTTATAAACTGATGACTTATAAATCTACTTAATCTTGAATATAAAATTATTAGATGAATTTCTAGAAAAAAAACTTTGAAGGTACACATTTTTCATACTTTCTTGATCCAGCCACTCTCCATGTTATAGTCATTTGCCTGCTTTTAGCACCCTCTGCAGGTGAACCAACATTATACATGACTTATATGCCATTAAAAAACAGTAAAATAGAACAGTGTAGAAAGGGTATAATGAAGATGCTTAAATTGTCAAGAAATAAACAAATCACCTTTTCTTAGTTCTGTTTATGCAAGGTACTGTTTACAAGTTAATTATCTAATTTACTAAAACAACAAAAATATGTGTGTATGTATATTTCAAAGATAAAATGTTATTCATCATGACCATGCTACTGACATAAAGAAAAAATTTAAATGTAATATTAAAAACTGTCACATTTTAAAGATCATACCAAGAATATTCAGATTATAAATTACTTGAAAATAAAATCAAACTGTCAACTTACCATCTCTGTTGGACAGCAGATATACCAAGCCATTGAGGCATGTGTCAGTGACTTCTGAGATGTTGGTTGCACATCTGCCTATAGTTTGAATAGTGGCTGCAGCAAACTGTTTATCCTGGCTTTTCACATAGGTCTAAAAAAAGATTATTTCAATTTAGTTTATACATTGGTACTATCAAGTGAACAACAACAAAACCCCTATTATATTAAACAATGCCAATACGTAAGAATTCTAGAATACATAATCTTCTGATTTATAACAGGAAGTCCTACTGATGACTTAATTTAATTTTGTTTTTTACTTAAAGATTGTACCTATGATAGAGGCACATTTTCAAGTCAGGTTCATTCACCTGTGGCCACAATGGCTCTGACTTCAAAACAGATAGTAGGGAGCAGTCACCCAAGGACAGCAATTAGTTTAAGTGCAAGGTTAAAAGAGATGATGAGAACTCTCTCTTTGGAGGTTTCAGTTCATTTAACCAGTAGCATCTGTGAATCTATGAAAAAAAGGTTGCTTTTTCAGAACTACTAAATCTAAAAACTGCAAGAAGGGCAAATATGCTACTAACAAACATTTTACTTTCAAAATGGTAACTGAATAGTAGCAAAACTACAACAGTGAGCAGCATTTCAGTAAAGACTTTATACTCAGTTTACAACAAACAAAATACCACACTTTTGAAATAGATTTTCTATAAAAGAATACCTTAAAAATATAGTGTAAACCATGTATTTTTTACAAACTTAAAAAGAAATAACTCATTGAACTAACAAGAGGTAAAAGATATTTACAAAATGTATTACAGCCCTAAAGAATTTCACTTTGGTTATAACTTTCCTAATTTAAAAATGAGGCTTTGTTTACAGAAGTAAACGTACTTTTAATATTAATATTTATATATTATGTAACATTATGTATAAATAGAATTTAAAATCCCATTTTCAACTGAAATTTTTTAAAAAGATTCCCAATCTCAAATGAGACATAAATAATGCAGAATTGACACTATAGTTATCTAACATGCAAAAAAATATATACATTTATATGGTGCCTAAATAGCAAATGGAGGATAAAATCTAAGAATATTTAAAAAACATACAAATTTTGTGAAAATGGTACCAAGAACATGATTAAATGTTAAAGAAATAAATTAAGCAAGTTAAACTCTTAGTACCATGTAGGAAAGATCAATTGTATTTAAAAGTCTTTTCCCAGTTGATTACCTAATTTCTTCAATTAAAAAAATATGAGTCTTTTAAAAAATTCTCTTACTAAAAAGTTATTATTAAAATTAAACTGTAATACCTATTAACATAACCCATAAACAACAGAAATAAGTCACAAATATAGGCAGTGATAAAAATGGATACATGAAGACAGACTGTATTTAAAACTCTTGACTAAACAATAGACTTATTAAACA
Source organism: Manis pentadactyla (assembly GCF_030020395.1). NCBI lineage: Eukaryota > Metazoa > Chordata > Mammalia > Pholidota > Manidae > Manis > Manis pentadactyla. The sequence goes on along the minus strand of NC_080020.1, from coordinate 81,378,591 downwards.
TTGATATTACCAAGACTCACTCCCTACAACCCCAGCAAACTTGATACAAAAAGAAAGTGGATAGCAAAAGGATATCCAAACAGATTATACACAACAGGAAAAAGCACAAATGCAAATACAAAGAAAAAACTTTAAAAAGTTAAAAATAAATAGATAAGAAAACAAAAAAATGAAGTAAAAATCAAATTCAAGCAATGTTCTATAGCTATTGATTACTAGATAAGGAATTAAGATACTGTATTTTCTGGCATATAAATATGAGTGGGTATCTAAAACATGCTAATTTGCAAGGAATTTTTCTAGAAAAATATACAGCATGAAAGTACAGTAATCCAGTTATGAAATTACCAGTCATGGACATGCTATATACTATTCTATTACTCCTGTTAAAAACCCACGATGTCCATATAACTAAAAAGAAATTTAATGTGGGCATGCAGAAGGATTACAGCAACAAAATTAATTAAAATCCATAAAAATTGGGAATTGACAAAAACTCTATGATTAGTAGGTAGCACATGGTATGCCTTTGCTGAGAAAACTGTTGATGAAATATAAAACTCATAATATTGATAATACTCACAAAGGCCATAATATGAATGAGGTAATTTTTGAAAAATATTTTTGAGGAGTGTGCTGCTGGGAGGTATCTTATCTATCACCATACATGGTTAAAAAATACAGAAAACAAAAACAATAAAAAAATAATGACAGGGGCAATTTAAACAATTTTTTTTAGCTATACATAAAGCTAAGAGGACAATGTCTAAAACAGTGATAGGTCAATCAAATAGACAACCAAATGAAGACATTTTCAAGAGTGCAGAGTACAGAATGGACTATTGATGATGACAGCATAAAGAGACAGAATCCTTACCAGTAATGTAATTTTGAATAAAGATAGAGTCACAAATCAAAGGTTTTCAAATTCTATGAAAACATGATAGGTACTACTATTCTATTTACCTTAAATTTTAAATTTGTAGTTACTGTTTATCCTTGAAAATTTATAGATTTCTTAATTGTCAATCTAGTCCCAAATCACTGTGTTATTTTATGTATTTCTAAGTGGAGAAGGATGTACATTTAATATTATGCTGAACAAATGTTTTAGAAGTTATTTTATAATTAGCATTGTATGCAAACCTGAAATTCTCGAAGAAGAGTTGATATGTTCGCTTCATTTGCCAAGTTTGTCAAAATTTCAAGCTATGGTAGAAAAAAGAGAAAGTAAACATTTTAAAACACAAAAAATAAAGGATGAATTTAATAAAGATTTCTGTTTTTTAAAAAGTCACATTGTTACAAATGTTGTTAAGACATTATTCCCTTCAGGTGAACTTTGTCTCCTTACATCTATAAGTAGAGAATAGATAGTTACGTACTGCTTAAAAAATACTAATTCTCAACTTTACAACTTATGTCTAATTATCCTAAACAGTTTAATATAGATTTTATTCTTTTGTTAATAAAGTTAGAAAATAAGTTATTCTTCATGTAATAGCTGTTTTCGGATACCAATAAATCCTCTTGATCTGTTCATTCATCCTGCCATCCTACATACTTAAAACATTTTAATTCTCAATTTGTCTTTACGGTTTTAAGAAATATACAATTAGAAGTCCATCTCTAATAGGCTCACTAAAAAAATTTCAATTTTTACTCATAAAAACACAAGATGTAGCTATAAACAATTACATTAAAAGTAAATGATCCAAACACTCCAATTAAAAGGCACAGATTATAGGACTTCTTTTAATGTTCTATATACTAGTCATTTTTCAGATATATGTATTAGGGATATTTTCTCCCAGATTATGGCTTCACTTTTTACTTTGATAAGTACATTGTAATTTTCTGTACAATTTTTAAAAACAACCTAAAACATACAGAAAACTTAAAAAAAAAACTATTTCTGATCTGATTTGAGACTAGAGTTTTGATTTGAGAGCAGAGTTGCCAATCTGATACCACATCATTTTCAAATACCTGTGTATATGTTTCCTAGAAACACAGACATTATCCCACAGACTACAATACAACCAAGAAAATCAGGAAGTTAACACTGATATATCACATCTATGCAACTGTCACTCCTCATTTACATTTTCCTAATTATCTCGATCATGTATAAAGAAAGGATCCAGCACAATATCATGTGCTGCACTCAGTTGTCTATTTAGTTTCCTTCAGTTTCTCATCTTTCTTCTGACCTTCACAATATTGACAATGATTGCAAACCAATTATTGTGTAAAATATCCTTCAATTTGGTTATATTTTATATTTTATTATTAAACCCAGTTTCCATATGAATAACTAATTATTCCAATATTTATTGAATAGTCCACTCTTTCCCCATTGGTTTGTAATGTCACCTGTATTATATTGTACATTTTCACATGCATGGATCTGTTTCCAGGCTTTCTAGTCTATTCTGTTTATTTTGCTAAGCACCACATTGTCTTAGTCACTACAGATTTAAATCCCTAACTACATCTATACTGTAGTTATTTCCTGAACACAACATCTTTTGTAATCCCTTATGTTAGTACAAACTGCCTTTCCCCTACTCCCAAACCCTACAACCTCCCAATCAACCTATCAAATAACAAAAAAATTCACAAAAATGTTATTCTTTTAAGATATACTCAATCATCATCTTTTCTACAAGTCTCTTCTAAATCTCCCACAGAATTAATCCCACCTCTGTGTTTTACACAGCACTCAATTCAAGTCTCTGAAACACTTAAAACACATAATAATGAAATTATCTATTTATATCAGTCTTCTTCAGAGTACCATGAGTTACTCGAGGTATAGGTAGCATGTCTTACTTTGTATTATTAGAATGAGCACAGAAACAAGTATATAATAATAATATAGTTTAGAAAGTATAAAGAAAATCCCTAAATGTACCTATTTTTTTTTTAAAGCAGGTCCCTATTTTGCAGATATGAGAAGCTATGGCAATACCTTCAAAGTAAACATGCATTAGAGTATCTGAAAAATAAGAACATGCATACCTTCAGTGTCTTGATCATAGTTGGATCAGTTGACCTAACATAGAAACTCTTCAGATAAGGTTCAAACATACCCTAGATTATAAAAATAAATATATAAATATAGTTATGGTACTAATGCATTCATTTCTCTATTGAATTATTCAGTGTACATACCTTTCTTTGAATTGACATTGTTGCTATATTCTGTAGGACAATATACTGCACCTCTCTAGAAATTAAAAGAATATTTTTCATTAGGTATATTTTCCAGTGAAATTATCTTTAATCAACACATTAGAGAAAAATAATCAGCAGCAAGTTTCATATTGAATGGAACTTTTAAACATAATAGTGAAAAGTTTTTAGTAAATCTTGGATTTTTAAAAAAATTTTTTAATTTTGGTATCATTAATCTACAATTACATGAGCAACATTATGGTTACTAGACTCCCCCCATTATAAATCTTGGATATTTACCCCCGCTTTTTAAAATACATTTTAAGTAAATATATTTTATAAATATATATTATTAATAAATTAGATTTGATTCATCATGAGGAAGAGTTAAAACCAGTTTTATAATATCATATTCCTAAGATGTAAAGCCAATACTGTAGCTGCTCTGAATGCATGCAAGGAAGGTATTCTTAGGGCTACTGGAATAAATATGATTACAGCAATAATATAAACTCTTGGTTGGTTCACTGCGTCACTCAATTCTGCCCAGAGTGAAAGACAAGTTAAAAAAACAGTCATTTTACTTTATGCCCAAACATCTAAGAAATGAAGGTAGAACTGAATCTGGTATAAGGCTTCATGTGAAAGTTGCATTCTAGATCCTTCTGATAATTTTTGAACTAGCTATAGTTCAAGAAAGAAAAATTGTTGAACTGATAGAAGGGAAAAGAATGACTATGTATAAAGACAGGGGAGAGAACAGGAACATAAAGGAAATAGTATCTCACTAAGGAATGTCAGAAGCCAATATAGGCCTCAAGTTATAGCACTAAGTTTGAGTTAAGGACAAAAATAAATATGTATTCCCCTCCCCACCCCAGCTCTATTAGTAGAAGTAAGCACTCAAAGAAACAATTTAATTTAAAATAATTAATTATTAACTGAAATAGACTCATAAACAGAGGGAGAACAGAATGATGGTTGCCATATGGTGGGGGATTGGGTGAAATGGGTGTAAGGGGAAAAAAAATCAGTGAGAATGTTTGGTATCTTGATCTGGGGCAATGGTTACATGAGTATATACACATGTCAAAATTCATTAGCCTATACATTAAGATTTGTGCATTTTATTATATATACCTCAATATAAAATATTTTTAAAAAACTATTAATTACGAAATACCCAGGGTAAGCTAAATGTTTAAATTCTTAAACACAGAAAATAAAACAAACAACAAAAATCTGATCTTAAAATTTCAAAGTACATGTCACAGGAACTCTATGTAAGTTTTCTGAATTGTTGACCTGAACTGCTGAATTACAGCAAGGTAAAATTAAAGAGAAAGGTATTCTTGCTGTCTATCTATCTACTTATGTATCTATGTATCTATGTATCTATGTATCTATCTATTTATCTATAGGAAATGAAATGAGTATGCACCTCCTTAAAAAAAGTAGCTATTAAGAACATAGTTCTCTCCTTAAATAGAGCAAACTACAGTAATTAAATACAGCAACTTTACAGAAAGCAGCAATTCTGCCATAAACTACATATTTAGCATATGTATTGCTTTATATAAAATCACATATAATTATACTAAGCCAATGTGATAATACTGAAATGTGAAATGTATAGTTTTTCAGTGTTTCCAGATTTACTTGAACTCCTAAACACTGTCATTATCACATGTACAAAAACACTTTACTAGGCTACTACTGGTGATAGCACATACTATTTGACAAAAAATATTTTCAATCTCTTTGGGCTTGTGTTAAAACCATCTAGTACTTATCATTAACTTTGAGATAAACTGTATACGGGCTTTTATGATGATCCCCTTAAGCATGAAATCTTATTGGTAAAATACAGTAAGAGCCACATATTAGATGTCTGAAGACAGATTGTATTTGTTTAAACATTATGTTTGAATGAATACAGCAGAGAAAAAATTCACAAAATCATGTCCTACCTATTGCTACGAAGTAAACGCACTAGTGATTTGGAAATAATGCCAGCTTCAGATTTTGGTGATATGTGCCAAAACAGCTGAGCAACTGCCATAACCACCTAAAAGATAAAGCATGAAAACAGTCAAAACTATGAACACTGAGCACCCTATAGTTTCAAAGTACATTCTTATATATTATTTCCATAATTCCTATAGGATTCCTGTGAAGTAAGAAGAATATGTAGTTACCCTCTGTAGCAGACTGAAGTGTCCCCCCAATAATTCATGTGTATCCTCAGAATGTGACCTTATTTGGAAATCAAGTCTTTGTAGATGTTATTAAGATAATGTTTAGATGAGATCATACAGGGTTAGAGCGGGCCCTAAGTCCAATGAATGTCCCTATAAGAGACAGAAAAGGACACAGAGACACAGAGAAGAAGGCAACGTGAAGATGGAGGCAGATACTGGTTGATGTATCTATAACCCAAGGAATGCTGGATTGTTGCCACCCATCAGAAGCTAACAAAGGCAGTTTCTCCCACAGAGCCTCCAGAAAGAATCAACCATGTTGACACCTTGATTTTTGACTTCTGGCCTCTGAAATATGAAAGAACAAATTTCTATTGTTTTAAACCACTCAGTTTGTGGTAATGTGTTCTGACAGCCCCTAGGAACTAACACAGCTTCAGAAAAGAAAATACATGTTAATTGAAATGCCCAACGTAAGAGAGCCAGTATATGATAAAGCTTGACACAACACTTCAAATCCCATACTCTTAGTATTGCTCCTGCTGTTCTGAAATTGTGAATTTTTAAAAATTGCAAACATGTCTTTTCAAATGAGCCAAATACTTCAGAACAAGAATATCAGCAAAGCCGAAATATTTTTAAAAATCACTGTATTTAATATATAATTAAAGTGACTATTAAAACAATTACTCTAAAATAGCAGCATTTGGGATGACACACATATTACGGACTGTTAACAAATTAAATACTCTCAACCACATTAACATAACAGAGAAATACAGTCTTCCATCAACTGAGAAACATCTTGAGCTCCTATCTTAGGGAATGCCAATAAACAAAGCCACTTCAAAAAAGTAAATGAGGTCCAGTAGGCATATAACTACCAAACCAAATCATCTCATCAAAACCTGATTTTTTGTACTACAAACCAATAAATGTTCCATTAGCACACTCAAAAATAAGACTTGCTTACTGAACTTATATACTTTTAACCACTGTTTGAAAAAATTCGGTTATTTTTTATAAGGGTTTTAACATACCGCTGCATTCCTGCTCTGAAGCAAAGGCTTCGTATTCCGAATTAAAAGTCTATGGTCTGGATCCATAGTATATGGCTTCTTCTTTTTGCCAGACTTTTCCTTCTGTTCATCATCAGATTCATAGAAATTCTTTTCATTGTCTTCTAGATCAACATCCTATGGGAAAGAAATCCAATCCAAGATTAGTTAAGACCTTGATCAGTCCAAATGTTATATGAAGACATCTTTTTTTTAACATCTACAATAATGGTGATGTTTTACTGGAGAATACTACTGTTAAGGCAATTTGAAAATATACTACCTAGGTGAAAGAAAGTCTTGCCTTTTCTAGTATTTTATAATACAGTAACTGTCCTTTCATGCTACAGATGATAATTCTTTTATATTACACAGTAAAAACCTTTGAAAATACTAAATCCCCATAGAAATACCTTTAGCTACCCAAAGGGAAAACTTGACCATTAGATTCTAACAAAGCCTGAAATAATGAGACTACTTAAATTCTGAAAACTATTTCCATAAATTATTAGTCCCTCTGTAACTGGACCAAAGGGTCTGAAGAAAGAAGAGAACTGTTTGAATTATAATACACATAAAAGGGATGATAAAGTTTGACAAGTTTGAAACTACTGATTAAGTGGTCCCTGTGTTGTGGAGAAAGACTCGGTTTAAGATTTATGTATATCCACAAGAGCTGATTCTGTTTTGTTTTGTACTTTCCATTTGAACTCTTCATTATCTTTGTCAGTAAATTAGCCTATGGGCATTTAGCCCTAAAAATAAACAAACAAAGAGCAGGCTAAGACAGTAATTTCCACATGGATAAAATTCAACTACTGTTTAGAAGTAAGTTCCCTTACCAAGTAACTGAAACAGAACTTTCCCCTTCTGGGAAGAATAAGCAGATGTAATTTTCCTTGTTCCTCTTAGTAAATACAACTAGAAATCCAAAACATTATATATATATAAAATAAACCTAAAAATTGAAAGGCAGAGAAAAGAAGAAAGATTGGATAGAACACCAGGACCCAAAAAATGACACAAGAATGAGTTCCTTAGGTTTACATTCTATTTCATATGAAAAAGACTGGGTGCTACAGAAGCTGGTAACCCAGAAACACCAACAAGCAAAGAGAAAACAAAGCTTCCAAAGTCTGCTCTCTGTAGACAAAGGATTAAGAGAGGAAAAAACCAGCAAGACAAACCTTTTTTAGAAATTAACTGCTCCAAGTGCAGTTAATTCTCCAGTAGAGGAAAAAATTGTAGCCCCATATCCACCCATATCCCATCAGCAAAGGCTGACATGGAGAACCTACTTCCGGGTTTGGACTTCAAGAGATGCCCCAACCATCCCACTAGAATGGTGTCAGAAAAGACCAAGATGGGACCAAGACTTTAATCCTCACCAAGAGGTAACAAGGCACCAAGGCAGTGTCAGTGGATGCCAAGTGGGAAGCTCAGATAGCCAGGCCCACCCATCAGTAACAAGGGACCTTTTCCCTTCCCACTATTCTAGTGTTAAGAGGATACTTATTGGACACTCCAAGGACTTGCAGAACTGATATCCAGTGGTAACAAAGACACACCACTCTGTGATGTGGAGAACACATATGGAACAGTCAGGAGACACTTCTACCCCTCCCAGCCAGACAGCTCTCAAGGGAATATTAGTGGGGAGTCAAAAACCCCACATTCACCCACAGTAACAATGAGCATAACCTCTCTGAGGTGTTAATGGAGTCTGAGTAGGGAACCTGGACTTCTACCACAACCTGGCAGTAATGAGGTGCCATGCACCCTACCTTTCCCTGGTGCAGCAGGGCCAAACAAACCTGGCTAAACTGTAAGATTTGATAAGATCCAGAATCTCACAATCAATTCAAAAAGGGGCAGAAGACACTGTGACGGACTGAATTCTACCCCCACTACCCCAATCACATGTTGAAGCCCGAATCCTCAACCGAGACTGTACTTTTGTAAAAACAGGACCTTTAAAGAGATAATTAAGGTTAAATTAAGTGATGAGGGTGCAGCTCTAAGCTCTAATCCAATAGGCTTACTGTTCTTACAAGAGAGAGGCCAATGATGGCACAGGGAAAAGGCATGCGAAGGCTTGGGAGAAGGCAGCCATCTGCAAGCCAAGGAAAGAGGCCTCGGGAAAAACGAAATCTGCCAACACCTTCCTTGTTCAGGGACTCTCAGCCTCCTGCAAGAACTGTGAGAAACTGTGGGAATATAAATGTTGATCAAGCTACCCATTCTGTAGAATTTTGATATGGCAGCCGTAGCAAACTAAAATCAACAAATGATTCACCAAAGGAGCTACACAAATGGCAAAAAAGCACATAAAAATACAATCAACTTCATTAGCTAATTGGGAAATGCAATTAAAACCACAGCAAGATACCACTACACACAGATCAGAATGGCTCTCTTCTACAAAAAATACTGATAATACCAAATGATAATGAGGATATAGAGGAAAGGATCACTCATATACTGGTGATGTACATGAGAGGTTACAGTCATAAGCAGGTTAAATAAACAAATAAATGAGAGTGGAAATCCTTGTCTTATTCCCGATTCTAGAGGAAAAGCTTTCAGCTTTTCACCACTGGTAAGATGTTAGCTGTGGGTGTGTCATGTATGGTCTATATTATGTTGAGAATATACATACTTTGTTAAGAGTTCTTATTATGAATGGATATTCAATTATGTCAAATATTTTTTCAGCATCTATTGAGTTAATCATATGGTTTTTATCCTTTCATTTGTTGATGTGCTGTGCCACACTGATTGCTTTATGGATACTGAACCATCCTAACATCCCTGAAATAAATCCCACTTGGTCATGGTGAATGATCCTTTTAATGTATTTTTGAATTTGGTTGGCTAATATTTTGTTGAGGATTTTGCATGTATGTTCATCAGGGACACTGGTCTATAACTGTTTTCTTTGAAGTATATTTTATTTTGGTATTAGGATGATACTGGCCTCATAGAATGAATTAGAAAGCAGCAGTCCTTCCTCTTGTATTTTTTGGAATAGTTTAAGGACAGGTATTAACTCTTCTTTAAATGTTTAGTAGACTTCTCTTACGAAACCATCTGGCCCTGGACTCTTGTTTGTTGGGAGTATTTTGATTACTGACTTAATTTTGTTAGTAGCACTTGGCCTGTTCAGATTTTCTATTTCTTCCTGGTTCAGTCTTGAGAGATTGAATGTCCCTAGGAATTTATCCATTTCTTACAAGTTGTCCAAATTGTTGGTATGTAATTTTCCATAGTAATCTTTTATAACCATTTGTATTTCTGTTGGTTGTTACTTTGCTTTCATTTCTGATTTTATTTATTTGAGTCCTCTTTTTTTTCTTGATGAGTCTAGCTAATGGTTTCTCAATTTTGCTTATGTTTACAAAGAACCAGCTCTTAGTTTCATTGATCATTTATAATTTAGTTTTTTTGGTCTCTATGTTATTTATTCCTACTCTGGTCTTTATTATTTCTTTCTTTCTACTAGTTTTGGACTTAGTTCTTTTTCTAGTTCATTTAGGTATATATAGGGTTAGATTGTTTATTTGAAATATTACTATGCTGTTTAACCTTCATGCATTTGTGGGGTTTTTTTTTTTGGTAACTGATACCCAGTTTCATACCATGGTGGCTGGAAAAGATACTTTATATGAATTCTTCAATTTGCTGAGATGTGTTTGTGGTATAACATGTAATCTATCTTAGAAAACACTTGGTGTGTACTTGAAAAGGATGTTTTGGGATGTAATGTTCTGTATATATCTGTTAAATCCATTTGGTTTAATGTGTTGTTCAAAGACAACAGTTTCCTTATACAGCAGCACTCTCCCAGTCTCCAAGGAGTGGCCTCATGTAGGAATGTCCTGGGTAGACCGTGTGCCTGGTTTTCACTGGCCGGCCAGAGGCTGGGTGAACATGGGCTAAGGGTGTGCTGCTGCTAGGGTTCCTGGGTGATAGTCTGGGGTTACTCTCACGTAGGTACCAAGCTGGAGGTTGGAAGGTGCAGTCTGGGGGGCTCCTGGGTGAGTCCTGGGCTGGGAGGCAGTCTGTGGAGCTCCCAGGTGGGCACTAGGCTAGGCCATCTGGCAGGCAGCCAGGAGCAGACACAGTCCAGAGGACTCCTCACTCACAACACTTTTCATCAAAAATATTACCATTAGATTTCTTAGAAGAATAATGTCATCTCAGTGCCTTTTAAATCCACAAAAAATCTTGAATTCTCCAAAAAGAAACAACATTAACATCATATTATTTGAAAACAAAGGCAAGTTTTAAAAGTAATACCCCTCTTCAAAAGTAAACTACAAATGATGACATTATCATCTTCCTTTGAATATACAATTCAAAATGAACAACTCTCAGTGCTTACAAAAAAAAAGGACTATAATTGAGATACACTTTTATATATCAAGGCCAGAGTTCAGTGACTGCTCTTTATGCAGCTCCAGGCCACTGGTTCTATTAAATGCATTAGTAAACTAATAAAATGATATGCAAATAATCATATTATCCAAGCATAAGCACTCACCTATAATCTTTATTCAACTTTAATCAAGCAAATGTTCAAACTCTACCTAAAATTGATATATGACAAAACTGATGTATTAACAAAGCACTATACCTAGGAAATAAATCCTCAAACGCACTTAAAATGCTGCTCTCAATAAGCATTTATTCTTTCAATTTCTCCTTTGTTATTAATTAACACACTTTACTAAAGTTCTATTTTATTATTTTAATAAAGGACATATTTGTATTGCTTACTGTACAGGTATTTAGGATTATGGTGGTACTTAGTAAAAAGACTGTGAAGTAGTTTTGCCTTTCATTAGTATCTTTTCCACAAAATTTCAAAGACCTTATGAAACTATTAGGAAAAACATCCACATCTGTGATACTTAATGACAACTTAAAGACCATAAATAAATTAGTATAATTTCTTGAGAGGGATTATTTGAAATAGCATAAAGTTTTAACAGGATTATGGGATAACAAATATGAAGGACATGTTATGTAATACTGAAAATAGTTTTTGATATCAATTTTTAATTCAAAGCATATTCCCCTCAAAAGTAATTTTCTCATACTTTTAATGAAATTTTAATTTGGTCCTACTGCTTTAAGAATATCATGGTATAACTTTTTAGAACTGGTTCTGCTAATTACTAGACGTATGTAGGTATCAACTATACAATTCCCTAAATTTGAACTAAAAGGAAAACAATTAATTGATAAATGAAGGGATAATATATTTATGAGGTTAATGAAATGAATGAGATGAGACTTCCACATAGGATGGGAAACAATCTCCAATAACTTTATATCTGAATTTGTGTTACTGCTGGCTACGTTTTCAATCCATGAGAACAGACATTAGCCAAACATAATGGAATCTATATACATACAACCCGAATGGGTATACTAGGTGACACCAGCTCAGTATCACTGCTGGCTGTATGACCATGGCAAATTACTCGATTTCTCCTTGTCTTAACTTATCTGTAAAAGGGAGTAAAAACAATATCAACATTTATTAGTTTAATGGTTATACAAGCACTTAGTGCCTACTGTACACTGAACACTCAAATAGCGGCTATTACTACTGTTTTTATTTATTTTTTAATTCTTTCTAGAAACCATGTAATAGAACCGATTACTTTACCTCAAATCAAATATCCTTAGATGTCAAATATGAAGGAAAATTTCCTCCTAAAATTATCCCCCAGGAAAGTACCTGCCTCTGAGAATTTACAAATATATCATGAGGCTCTTATAAAATCACTTCATTTCGAACCAAATGTATTGCTTGGGGAAATCATTACACGGAAACAACTTTAATCAGTGGTAGTCACAGATGCTTAAAGTAAGTCGCAAACCCCAGTGACAAAATGTTATTTTAAGTAAGCCTTTAAAGATCACTTTCATAATACAGGTAATACACTATTATAGAGTTTGCCTACAGTAATGGCTACATAAGCAATTTGGAAGTAGTTTCAGTAAGAACTAGAAAAGCCAGGGAAAATAATATGAAACACATCTCTTTGAAGGCACTGAGAAGCTAGAAGAACAGTGATGAATTATGTAGGCAAGACAGAAAAAATATAAACCTAGAAATCTGACTGACATTTGTCATTGCTTTCCCCCAAAAAACATGTGCTATTACTTAAACAGGAGACTGAGAAGCCTAAAAGTTGACTTGAGCTATCAGCAGATTCACAAAACTACAGAAACAAAAATTAGAAGTTAGGATCCATCAGAAAGCAAAATTATACTTTTCCTAGTCTTTGGTTTAAAAGCCTGAGAGTCAAATGGATCAAAGACCTGAATGTAAGTCACGAAACATAAAACTCATAGAAGAAAACATAAGCAAAAGTCTCTTGAATATAAACATGAGCAACTTTTTCCTGAACACATCCCCTTGGGCAAGGGAAACAAAAGCAAAAATGAACAAATGGGACTACATCAAGCTACAAAGCTTCTGTACAGCAAAGGACCAATCAGCTTCTGCTGTAGGCATCCTACAGTATGAGAGAATATATTTGTAAACGACTTACCCACTAAGGTTAACATCCAAAATATATAAAGAGCTCACACACCTCAATACCCAAAAAGCAAATAACCCAACTGAAAAATGGGCAGACGATCTGAACAGACACTTCTCCAAAGAAGATATTCAGATGACCAACAGGCACATGAAAAGATGCTCCACAAAGCTAATTATCAGGAAAATGCAAATTAAAACCACAGTGAGATATCACCTCATACCAGTTAGGATGGCCAACATCCAAAAGACAAGAAACAACAAATGCTGGTGAGGATGCAGAGAAAGGGGAACCCTCCTATACTGCTGGTGGGAATGTATATTAGTTCAACTCCAAAGTAATATGGAGATTCCTCAAAAAACTAAAAATAGAAATATCATTTGACCCAGGAATTCCACTTTTAGGAATTTACCTGAAGAAAACAAGATCCCTGATTCAAAAGACATATGCACCCGTGTTTACTGCTGCACTATTTACAATAGCCAAAACATGGAAGCAACCTAAGTGTCCATCAGTAGATGAATGGATAAAGAAGATGTAGTACTCATACACAATGGAATATTATTCAACCATAAAAAGAAAACAAATCCTACCATTTGCAACAACATGGATGGAGCTAGATGGTTATTATCCCTCAGTGAAATAAGCCAGGTGGAGAAAGACAACTACCAAATGATTTCACTCATTTGTGGAGTATAACAACAAAGCAAAACTGAAGGAACAAAACAGCAATAGTCTCACAGATTCCAAGAAGGGACTAGCAGTTACCAAAGGGAAGGGGATGGGGAGGGAGGGAGAAGGGGATTAAGGGGCATTATATTTAGCACTCACAATATAGGTAGGTTACAGGGAAGGCAGTATAGTACAGAGAAGACAAGTAATGACTCCATAGCATCTCACTACGCTGATGACAGTAATTGCAATGGAGTGTGGGGGGGACTTGATAATACGGGTGAATGCTGAGACCACAATGTTGCTCATGTGAAACTTTCATAACATTGTGTATCAATGATACCTCATAAGTAAAAAAAATAAGCCTGAGAGTCTATAGCCCTGGGAACAAACATTATAAAATTAAAGCCCAGCTTTTAATCACCTCAATCCATAACTGAGGTGATCAAGTGAACTCAAGATTATTGGCACCCTTACCTAGTTATATTCAACAGGCAAATTCAAATCTATCATCTCAAGCTTCAAACTAACGTAACTTCCTTTTATAAAGGAAGGAAAGAAGGGAAAGAAGAAAAGGCAGTATCATTAAGGGTCAGGATATTGTTTCCATTTGGGAATGAAAACAGGATATTAAGTGGAAGGTGTCAAGAGAGGGCTTATGAGTAAACTTACAATTTCTGTTTCTAATCTATGCACTCGTTACATGGTTGTATTCAGTTTGTGAAAATTCATGAAGCCATTTGCTTCTGGCACATGTACATCATATATTTCTAATTTTTAAAACTAAGCATATAAAAGACAATGATGTGAATGTAAATTAAGAAAAAGTAAAAACAGATGTCAAAGCTAAACAGTGAGGATAAAGACAAGAATTTTAAATGGACTGTAAAATAACTATGGATAATATGTTCAAACACTTAAATGATAAGATTGAGCTTTTGGCAGGGAACTCAACAATGTATGACTTTTACAGAAAAGTCAGACTCACTTTTTAGTATCATTTTGATACACAGCACTATAATTTCAGCAACCACTTGTATAGTTCATAGGCATTCTTTAAATTTGACTCTAATTTTACATTTGTGATAATTTGGACAGAACACAAGATTTGTGCTCTCTTAGAGATAATAGGCCAGATAATTAAATAAGTTAAGTGAGGACTCAGACTTTGTGCCTTAGATAACTTTGAACAGTCTTAAAATAATCATTCTTAATTAACATTTAAATGAATGATGGAATGAATTTTATTTTAACCTTGTCCAGAAGTGGAAAACTTGATTAAACAAGCTAAACAAGATATTCTGAGAAAGATGTTTCGTCTATTTAAGTGTAAAAATAGATAAATGGGTTTCAAAGGTATTGAAACATACTGAAATCCATTTATAGTAAGAAGTTTCTATCTGCTCAGCTCATTTCACTAATTGTACATTAGATACAAGAGGAAGATGAACCAATTTTAATATACTACCATGTGCATTTGAAAGAAATATTTTAGAAATATTTCTGGCTGAACTGCTTAATTTTTAAACTTATTTTGTACCTTCTAATATATTTATCTAAAGATTGGTATTAGCAGTCTCCATTTATGCAACATATCTGTAAATCTGGAACCAAGTAAAAAGACCTCTCCTACATAGCTGCTTTAAAATACTGAAATAGCTGTTATGAAGCCTTTAGGCATCATTCTAAATATAAAGTCCTTATTCAGAGTATATTATGCACATAATTTTAACTATCTGGTTAAATAGTCTGGCTTCCTGACACAGAGATAATAAAAGGTATAACTTACAAAGAAAAAAGAAAATATCAAGTATATCTTTCATTCTCTATCAAGGGGCAGGAAAACAGAAATGTGTGTTAGAAGTTTCTGCAACATAAAGGTAAAAAAAAAAAGTCAATTATTAAATGTACTGTTTCTATTGAGCCTGGAGAAATGAGACATTGTCAGACATGGGGTTTTTAATGGATATTAATTAAAACTTTTTACATTGTAGTTATGTTGGCAATATTTCCAAGCCCCATGGTCATCAAGTAATGCCACATTTACTCTAATACACTATTGATATGACTATTACAAAAAGATGGAACCCATTTGACAGAAATCTAACTGATGTAAAAAACAACGAACCCATAAAAGCTGTTCTTTTGGAAAAACGGCTGGTTCTAGAGCCAGGGCCATTAAAATAAATTAAATCATAAAGTATTTAAACCAACAAAGTTTTGTTTTTTCAAAGCTGAAAATTTTGAGCAACCAAATAAATACTGACAGAATTATTTTATAACCCAATGAATAAAATATCTATTATTCCATACTCAAATTTTAAAAAATGACTCAAAAATAAATGGAAAAGTCAAGCCTACCTTACAGAAGAATTTCAGATAATAACTATAGTACTATTATGTGAATGTGTACTGGAGGCTTGAAATGTATTTCCATGACAGCATCATCTCCACATTCCAAGATGATGTATATCTCAAACAACTAATAAAGAAATAAAGATGCTTCTCCACAGAAAACTATTAAATGACTCAAAAAGGAGCCCTAGCCTTGAGGACACAAAAACATAAAACATATGTGATAAAGCTCATAAGAGGAGTATAAAAAATATATTTGTAAATAAATATTTGATTTTTCTGTGATATAAAATACATGTGTATGAAATGAAATTACATATTAACAATAGGCTACTTTTTCCATCTTTCTGAAAAAGTATACATGCCAGCTGAATCCAGAAAAAAGCTTTAATTCTCTCACTTGGAAAACAGGGACAAACTTATATTTGAGGAAGTTTTGTAGTTCCCTTAGAGTGAAGACAGCGTTTTAGAAATACATTCTCAATTAAATTATATAATATCAAGAATTTTACATAAAATCTGGGAGTAGAAGTGAGAAGGGGTAGAGTTAAAATGATAGCAACCATGGGTAGTTAGATAATGTGTATTTGGGGATATAACAGACTGTTAGTTCTAGCGTTGTATATGCTTAAAGCTTCCCATGATTAAGAATTTAATCACTGAGTTTGACTTCAAGAACTACTATAAAGCTACAGTAACCAGGACAGGGTGATATTGGTGAAATAAACAGATTTATGGAATAGAATAGAGAAGCCCAAAATAGACCCAAATGAATATAGTCAACTGATTTTTGACAAGGGATAAAAGGCAATACAATGTAGAAAAGACAGCCTTTTCAGTAAATGGTGCTGAACAACAAATTGGACATCTACATGCAAAAAAATTAATCAATGCATGGGTCTTACACCATCATAAAAATTCTCAGAAAGGTTTATATACAAATATAAAACACAAAACTATGAATTCCAGAAGATAACAGATGACAAAACCTAAGTAACCTTGGGTAAGTGATGACTTTTAGACAAACATCAAAGGCAAGATACATGACGAAGTGACTGATAAGCTGAATTTATCTCATTAAAATGAAAAACATATAATATCACATTTGTAAGTGAATATTTGATTTGTGTGTGATTTAATACAAAATCAAAAGATTTTGCAATAAAATCTGTAAAAGACAATGTCATGACAAAGAAAAGCCACAGACTTGGAGAAATACTGGGAAAAGACACATCTGATAAAGGGCTGTTATAAAATACACACAGAACTTTTAAAACTCAAGACAAAAGAAAACTTGATTAAAAAAACCTGAAGAGACAGCTCACCAAGGAAGATATATATAGAGATGGCAAATAAGCATATGAAAAGATGTTCAATATGTAATTAGGAAAATGCAAATTGAAACAACAATGAGATACCACTACACCCCTAATAGAATGGCCAAAATCCAGAACATTGACAACACCAAATGTTGATGAGGATGTGGAACAACAGGAACTCTCACTCACTGCTAGTGGGGATGCAAAATGCTGCAGCCACTATGGAAGACAGTTTGGCAGCTTCTTACAAAAACAAATATACTCTTTACCAAATGATCTAGCAATCGTGGTCTCTGGGTGTACCCAAATGAGTCTACACAAAAACCTGCACAGGGTTTATTGCAGCTTTATTCATAATTGCCAATTCTTACAAGCAAACAAGATGTCCTTCAGTAGGTGAATGGATAAACAAACTGTGGTACCTCCAGACAATGGAATATTATTCAGTGCTAAAAAGAAGTGAGTCATCAAGCCACAAAAAGACATATAGAAACCTTAAATGCATATTATCAAGTAAAAACCCAATATGAAAAGGCTATATACTATATGATTCCAACTACATAACATTCTGGAAAAGCAGAACAATAGAGATAGTTAAAAAGATTAGTGACAGCCAGGACTGGGGGTGGGGATGAAAAGGCAGAGCACAGAGGATTTTTAGGGCAGTGAAACTATTCTCTATGATATTATGATGCAGTCATGTCTAAAACCCATTAAATGTACACTACCAACAGTGAACCCTAATGTAAAGTATGGACTTAGGTGATAATGATATATTAACATATGTCCACTGACTGTAACAAATGTACCAATGTGACACAAGATGTTGATAGTGGGGCAGGCTCTGGTGTGAGGGGGCAGAGAACACATGGTAACTTCCTGCATTTTCTGCTCTATTTTGCTGTGAATCTAAAACTGCTCTAAAAAATAAAGTTATTTTAAAATAAGAACCAGTGAGTTTAATACATCTGAACTAATATCATATGAAAACAGGTCTCCCTCATGAGTAATGACTACCTCAAATGCTCGTATAAAAATATAAGAATAAAATTAGCTTTCACTCTGCTCTAAAACATTCACTTCCAGTAGAGAGAAATGTTGTTACGTTAAATATAAGCTTTACAAAACACAAAAATAATTACCTTTTACTCCATAAAGCATATTTTGGAAAGGTAAAGTTTATACATCTTCAAAGTACTATTACGTAATGGTACTCATGGAATATTTAGACTCACGGAATAAAGAAAAGTGTGAAATTATACTTCAGTAGTAATAGTTTATATAGATTTTTGTAACTGAAGCTCCAAACAAAAAGTTTGCAAAAATTATAATAAGTCAGTGTTTAAACCCACAATTGTGGAGTCTAAAAAGCATATAATCTCTGCCTGTTAGAGAGAATTAAGTACTTGGAGACTTGCTCATTTTATCTGAATGGATTCTTCATGTCAGTTCATAAAGAGGAACAAAAAGTAAAGAAAAAATAAAATTGATGACAGTTAAACTGCACACAGCAAAATTTCCTTATACATTATATAAAAATTGATGAAGGAATCAAATATTCCTGAAAAATATCTACTTTTGCAACATGTGAACAGTAATACTGAAATTACAGAAATGAAAGGCAACTTCAGCTGAAGTAATGTCTAATATTAACAAAGTGCTTTCACAAATACCTAATGGAATCCTTCAAACAACACCATAAGGTATGCAGAGTGGGTATTTACTATCTCTCACAGATGAGAAAACTGAGGTGCACACAGTTTATATGAATTTATCAATAACCTCAGAGATTAAAAGAGAATGAGCCAAAATTTTACCTCAGAAATCATCATTCTCCATCCTGTCATTTCTCTCTTTTATTACCTTGGCATTTACAGTAATCAAGAAAAAGACATTTCATGTACCCATTTACCTTCTGAATTCCCTGACAGGCTGGAGGGCACTAGCACCTTCTTAAGATTTGTACCAGGACAAAACAATCTCTGCAATCTGCTGTGGATACGGACCATTATATAATGCTGAGGGGTGAGTACGATATGACATTCACATGCTATCTGAGACACTGTATTAGTCAGCTCAGGCTACTCTGACAAAATACCATAGACGGGGTGACCCAAAAAACACATTTATTTTTCAGAGTTTTGGAGGCTGGGAAGTCCAAGGTCAAGGTGTCAGCACATGGTGAGAACCCACTTCCTGGCTTGCAGATGGCTACCTTCTCACTATGTCCTCACGGGGCTGAAAAAGAGAGAGGAAGCAAGCTCTCTGGTGTCTCTTCTTGTAAGGGTGCTGTTCCCATGATGAGGAACCCACCCTCATCACTTCATTTAAAATGAATTGCTTCCCAAAGTCCACACCTCCAAATACCATCATACTGGAGGGTTTTGAGTTTCAACACATGAATTTCAGGGAACACAAATATTCAGTCCACAGATATCATAGCAGTACACTGGTGGTACATCTCTCTGATACTGGGTTAGATGCCCCCGACAAGACCAAAGTGGGAAGGTGATTAGCAGTATGCTAATAGCTAATTTAAGTTACCTATTCTGTATGGACAGCACACCTCATCAGAGAAATATATTCACTAGAAAAAAATGCCATGTTTAATAAAATTTTAAGTTTTTCTCAAAAAAAAAGTCTTCAACCCCTAAATCAGGTCTATATAAAACAACCCAAGATAGTCATACTGGTTTGAGACTTTTTTCCCTTTTGTGAGGTAACTGCTATGCTCTTCACTTAAATGTTATCACAGTCCAGTGACCACTATACCACACAGGTGGAAATGTGAGTTTGAGGACCATTGAACACTGAATCTCCCCCAATACATCACAATTACAGAAACACCTGTGCCCAGTAACTTTCTGTTGAGCCACAATGAAAATTCAGTGTTCAATTGCCCACAACACTCCTCATTTGTTATGACTATGTGTTCAACTCCAGTATATAAGAAACAAGCTTTCTGAATGCCAGTTTCCAAACTTTGTTACTGAGAAATCTGGAAGCTCTACATAAGGCATTTTTCCAAATTTTTCTGAAATAAAATATACTCATGATTCATGTTGAACTGAGGTCTAAGGGTTCCAAGACATAAGAAATAAGGTCCTAATATTTGAAAACTAATCTTGACCTAATGATAGGAAATAAGAATTGCTTTTTGTTAAGCAGAATGCATTTTAGAGTAGTTCTCATTTAATCATAAATTATGAAATAAAATTAAAATCAACCAATGCAGAACTAATCATGATTCCTCATGTATTCATTCCTTCCTTACCTTAACCTCTGAGATAAAAACAATATATCAGAGAACGTAAATGCTTATTAAATTGAGACTGATAAATTTAATTCTCCCTAAGGACACTAAAAAAAAATTATAGGGTTATGAAATATTTGTGAACATTAATGGAGGAGGGATAAATTAGCAAAGTTTTTTATTTTTAATCTTATGGGGAACTCTAATACTTAAAAAAAAACATATATGTACTCTAGATAAAGTGAGGGTGGGAAATTAGGACTCCAAGAAACGACAATTTAAAAAAATCTAAAGCAAAACCTAGGTTATGAAAAATTCATTATATAAAATATAAAAAATTTAAATATGACCATTTATTCTTCATTACCAAAATATTCATATCTCTAAGAAAAATGACATCCTTTAAGTCACTAGAAAAAGTTTTATAAATAAGTTCTTTTAAAAATAATATGAGGATAACTAGTAGAAGATAAAGCTAAAAGAGTGAGAACTGGGTGTGTTTGGAGAGTACTAAGAACACAAATTTACTATACAATCCAGCAATTACATTTTTAGAGAAACGAAAATACAGGTCCACACAAAGACGGGTGGCACTGGAGACAAAAGTTACAGCTCCACTGTGTGTACAGAAAAAAGTTCAGAGTATAATAAGCATAAGCAAGTGAAATCCATGACTGTCAGATATATATATATATACATATATATATATATATATATATGAAAGCATGCATTTTGTATGTTAAAGAAATTGTATGTTTTCATCAAGACAAAAAATAAAAAGTATACAGTATTACCCACATGTACCATTTATTTCATTTATTCCTTTCTATAGTTATTACCATCTATTATCATTTCTCTTCAACATAAACAATTTCCTATATTTCTTGCAATACAGTTGTCCTATGTATGAATTTTATAATTTTGTTCATCTGAAAATATCTTCATTCTACCTTTATTTTTGAAGATTGTTTTCAATATAGAATCTGTTGTTGACAATTTTTTCTTTTCACAATTTAAAGATGATATTCCATTGTTTACTAGATTGTATTGTTTCTGATTAGCAGTCAGTCATATCACAGTTCCTCATAATGCATTGTTTGTCTATGTCTTCATAGGTTTTCTTTTGCCCTTTTGATTTCTTAAGTTTGACAATGACGTGCATAGGTGTAACTACTTACTTTTCTGGAGTTTGATGAGTTTCTTGGATCTGTGAACTTTTTTTCCCTCTCTTAAACTGAACTTGAAATTTTTTCAGACTTTATTTCTTCATTCATTCACTCTTCCCTTTCATTTTGGAACTTCAATTACAAATATTTCATTCTATTTGATATTATATGGGTCTGAAACTGTCCACTTTTCATCACTTGTTTTCCTGTCTGTTCTTCAGATTGATAATTGATCTCCCTTGAGGTTCCTTGACTCTTTGCAGCCTCCTCTTGGCTGTTAAGCCCATCTAAGATATTTTTCATTTAACCACTGTTATTTTTATCCTCTAGAATTTCCATTTGGTTCTTTCTTAAAGTGTCTTTTTTCCTGTTATGATTCTTCATGTATTCATACAACACAACTACTGTTTTTTATTATTTTGGCCATATATATATATAACAGCTGCTTTATACAATTGCCTCTTCTTGATTATCTCGAGGTTACTTTCTATTGCCTACTTTTCTCTCGAGCATTGGTTAATTTTTTGTTTCTACTGTCCACTGATTTTTTTATAATTATATTCTGGATATTATCAACCACACAATATAAAATTATTCCTAATACTGCATATTCTGAAGTACACTGTTTTTTTTTTTTAAATAACAGGTATTTGACTGGTTTCAAACTCCAAACTCTGTCTCTCCTAATGTGGCTAGAAACTGAAATCTCCATTTAGTTCTCCTATCTTCCAGTCACTGTTTTGCTAGACCCACTGGAGTCTTCCCTACACACGCACAGTTTATTGGTCAGCCACAGATTTAGATGGTGTTTACATGAATTTCCAAGGGCTTCTCTTCTGTGGTTCCCATACCCTTCTGGAATTTCTCCAAAACATTTTAGGTATTCTACTAGTCTTGAAGTCTATTCTCTACAACCTAGATAAGGCTGTGACTTCTTCCATTATTATATGGGATTGGGGAGTACCCTCAAGTGAAAACCTATAAATTTGCAAATCTCATACCTTGAAATTTCAGTCTTTCATGTCTTCTCTAGAGGGTACTAGTAGGGTCCTCTCTAATTTTTGCCTACTTTTGACTGTTCTAAAGCACCACACCGTGAAATTTCAGTCTTTCATGTATAGTGTCCTCTCCAGTTTTTGCCTACTTTTGATTGTCCTAAAGTACCTTTAGATCACTGTTTTTTTTAAATAATCTTCCGGAGAGTTAATCCAATCAAGGTATTTCATCAGTGGAAGCCAAAACTATTAACTCTATGAATTATACCTCAGCTACAGGTCAAATATCTTCTGGCTTTTTATGTGAAAGTAAACCTTTCTTGTACCCCACTCTCTTCACATTTTTTATTCCTCAGATTTGCACTATATAACCATTCCTAAATCCATCACATACAAGGGAAAAGTAATTAATCTTAACTAGATTAGTTTGGACTGAGAAGCAACAAGGCTTCTTCAAAAACACTTGTGTGCTCAATCCCTGCAGAAAACCTTTTTCTGGTTTTCAGTGGGGGATGGCTACTGGAGATGATGAACAGAGTGTGACACATTCTCTACACCACCTAGACAATACTGCACTGGCAGAACCTATCGGATGTAACTATTTTAGAACTCTGGAGTCTATTGAAGGCTTGCAACTTCCAGCAGGACTGCAGTGATTTCAAGATATGTATCAGAAATATATGTCTGGATAGATACAACTAAATAGAGAATAAAATTGAAAACTTCAAGTAACCATATTATTAGACTAAATAAAAGTATAATGTTTTCTGAGGTGAATATAGAAAACTACTAAGCAGCAAAATCACAAAATTAAAAATTAATGTAAAAAACTAACTTGCTGGAAGACTAAAATTTACCACTAATCATATCCACTCCTTTATGCCACAATAATAAGACCAATATAGGAAAAAAAAATAAGGAAACAAATGGATTATAAAGGAAACCCCCTTGCCTGAGGGTTTCAGCCTTGGGCAAATTCACTATGGATTAGTGAGACCAAGAAATGACAATGGAAGTTCTCAAAGTAAAAGGGTTTATACCCGGCTTTATTCTCCCAGTGGTAGGTCAAGCACTAGAATCAAGTGTGCATCCAACAGGTCTGCAGGTCTGTAATCTACCTCCATCTCTGTCTCTGCCTGGAGTACTGGGCAGAGCTCTTTGTATAGTGACTCGGCCAATAATTGCTTACAAGTGTGGAAGCATTAGCTTAGCAGTAGGCCAACTATATAATTAGGTAGTGTAGGATCAGGTGAGGATTCTGGACACAGGAACTTCCATTTTCCCCAAATATGTTCAAGAGAAAGTACAATGATAAAAGCGTCATAGGAGATAGCAGGAAAAAGGAACCTTTGAGGACATCAGAGAATGGAAAAAGAATGGATCATATTTTTTAACTTCTTTAACTCTAAAACTCTCCTCCTAAATTCATTTAGCATATGTTGAAAGTCATAAAATAGTTCTAATACATGAACATTTTGGTGCTTCTAAGTAAAGATGGTGAACTATAAAGAATAGAATCTTTCTTCAAAATAAAATATGTGAGGAAAATAAAAAAATTTAAACTAGCAAAAAATAAGTCAATATGAAATGAGAAGAAGGCCACCATCTAACACGATAAACTTACTACAAGTTTCTTGAAAAACTGAAGATTCTAGAAAAACATATTCTTCACTTCTTGAGAATGTTCATTAATAACCTTCTCCTCCCAAAATCTAGAAAGAAGAAAACCAAGAGCTTATTCTTATCTTTTTACTCCAGTTGGGGGCAGGGAGGAGAGGGAGATTCTTAGTGGAAATAGTTGGTGAAGAGAAGCAGGTGGGACCCAGCTCAAGGCAGGGAGGAAGACAAACGGAACAGAGAGGGAGTGGAAAGCCTGGGACTGCTGAATACCTAATACTGGAGATCTGCTCTGGGAGCACAAACCTACATTTCATGGTGCTTTCATGATACTCGCAAGATTACGGGGTTGGAAAGCTAATACAGGCAGAATTCCTGGAGAGACTGAGATTCCAGTCACTTGTGGAAAGCAGGGATCCATATCTGGCTGCTCTGGGACAAAAGCTTATATCTGTGTGCTTAGCCCACTAGTTCAGGCAGTGGAGAAAGGCATAGCAGCCAGGAAGCAGGAAACAGCTCTTTCCTCCCCCCAGGCACCAATACCGCTCCCCTGCAACCCCTGACATTGCTTCAAGGGCTGAGCAGCTCCAGAGACTACAGCTTCTGGACACTAGAGGGCACAATATACAAACATGAAACGCCAAAGGAACCTTGTCCAGAGTAAAATTATTAATACAACTCCCGAGAAAGATTTAAATGATATGGACCTCGTGAATCTTCCTGAAAGGGAGTTCAAAATAAAAATCATCAACATTCTAATGGAGGTATGGGAAGACATCCAAGAACTCAGGAATGAATTCAGGTCAGAGATCCAATCGTTGAAGAGCACGATGGAGGGTATTAAAAGCAGGTTGGATACGGTGGAGGAGACAATAAATGAAATACAAATTAGAGAAGATGAATACAAAGAAGCTGAGGCACAGAGACAAAAAACGATCTCTAAGAATGAAAGAATATTGAGAGAACTGTGTGACCAATCCAAATGGAACAATATTTGCATTATAGGGATACCAGAAGCAGAAGAGAGAGAGAAAGGGATAGAAAGTGTCTTTGAGGAGGTAGTTGCTGAAAACTTCCACAATTTGGGGAAGGAGATAGTCTCTCAGGCCATGGAGATCCACAGATCTCCCAACACAAGGGACCCAAGGAAGACAACACCAAGACACCATAGTAATACAATTGGCAAAGATCAAGGATAAGGAAAGACCATTAAAAGGAGCCAGAGAGAGAAATAAGATCACATACAAAGGAAAGCCCATCAGGCTAACATCAGACTTCTCAGCAGAAACCTTACAGGCAGAAGGGAGTGGCATGATGTATTTAATGCCATGAATCAGAAGGGCCTGGAACCAAGATTACTTTATCTGGCAAGATTAGCATTTAAATTTGAAGGAGGGATTAAACAATTTCCAGACAAGCAAAAGCAGAGAGAATTTACCTCCCCAAAACCATATTTATACTCTATTTTAGAGGGACTGTTATAGATGGAAGTGTTCCTAAGGTTTAATACCTGTCACCAGAGGAAATAAAACCACAGTAAAGAAAGAAGAATAGCTAATTACTAAGCAAATGGAAAATTAAATTAACCATCCCCAAAGTCAATCAAGGGATAGACAAAGAATACAGAATGTGATAACTAATATATAAAGAATGGAGGAGGAAGAAAAAGGAGGAGAAAAAGAAAAGAATCTTTAGATTGTGTTTGTAACAGCATATTAAGTGAGTTAAATTAGACTCTTAGATAGTAAGGAAATTAACCTTGAAACTTTGGTAACCACAAATCTAAAGCTTGCAATGGCAATAAGTACACACCTATCGATAATCACCGTAAATGAAAATGGACTGAATGCACCAATTAAAAGACAAAGAGTCACTGAATGGATAAAAAAACAAGACCCATCTATATGCTGCCTACAAGAGACTCACTTTAAACCCAAAGACATACACAGGCTAAAAGTGAAGGGATGGAAAAAGATAATTCATGCAACTAACAGAGAGAAAAAAGCAGGAGTTGCAGTACTTGTATCAGACAAAACGGACTTCAAATCACAGGAAGTAACAAGACACAAAGAAGGACATTACATAATGATAAAGGGGTTAATCCAACAAGAAGATATAACCATTATAAATATGTATGCTCCCCAAACAGTAGCACCCACATATGTGAAACAAATACTACCAGAATAAAAAGGGGAAATAGAATGCAATGCATTCATTCTAGGAGACTTCAACACTTCACGCACTCTGAAGGACAGATCAACCAGACAGAAGATAAGTAAGGAGACACAGGCACTGAACAACACAATAGAACAGATGGACCTAACAGACATCTACACAACTCTACATCCAAAAGCAACAGAATACACATTCTTCTCAAGTGCACATGGAACATTTTCAAGAATAGATCATATACTAGGCCATGAAAAGGGCCTCAGTAAATTCAAAAAGATTGAAATTGTACCAACCAGTTTCTCAGACCACAAAGCTATGAAACTAGAAATAAATTACGCAAAGAAAATGAAAAATCCCACAAACACATGGAGGCTTCACAACATGCTCCTAAATAACCAATGGATCAATGACCAAATAAAAACAGAGATCAAGCACTATATGGAGAGAAATGACAACAATAATTCTACACCGCAAAATCTGTGGGATGCAGCCAAGGCTGTGCTAAGAGGAAAGTATATAGCAATACAGGCCTACCTCAAGAAAGAAGAACAATCCCATATAAGCAGTCTAAACTCACAATTAATGAAATTAAAAAAAGAACAACAAATGAGGCCCAAAGTCAGTAGAAGGAGGAACATAATAAAGGTTAGAGCAGAAATTAATAAAATTGAGAAGAATAAAACAATAGAAAGAATCAATGAAAGCAAGAGCTGGTTCTTTGAGAAAATAAGCAAAATAGATAAACCCCTGGCCAGACTTATCAAGAAAAAAAGGGAGTCTATACACATAAACAGAATCAGAAATGAGAAAGGAAAAATCACTATGGATACCATAGAAATACAAAGAATTATTAGAGAACACTATGAAAAATTATATTCTAACAAACTGGATAACCTACAAGAAATGGACAACTTCCTAGAAAAATACAACCTTCCAAGGCTGACCAAGGAAGAAACAGAAAATCTGAACACACTAATTACCAGCAACGAAATTGAACTGGTAATCAAAAACCTATCTAAGAACAAATCTCCTGAATCAGATGGCTTCACCACTGAATTTTATCAAACATGTAGTGAAGACCTAATACCCATTCTCCTTAAAGTTTTCCAAAAAATAGAAGAGGAGGGAATACTTCCAAACTCATTCTATGAGGCCAGCATCACTCTAATATCAAAACCAGGCAAAGATACCGCTAAAAAAGAAAATTACAGACCAATATCCCTGATTAATGTAGATGCAAAAATATTCAACAAAATATTAGCAAACTGAATTCAAACATACATCAAAAAGATCATCCATCATAATCAAGTAGGATTTATTCCAGGGATGCAAAGATGGTACAACATTTGAAAATTGATCAACATCATCCACCACATCAGCAAACAGAAAAAGGACAAAAACCACATGATCATCTCCATAGATGCTGAAAAAGCATTCGACAAAATTCAACATCCATTCATGATAAAAATTCTCAATAAAATGGGTATAGAGGGCAAGTACCTCAACATAATAAAGGCCATATATGACAAACCCACAGACAACATTATACTTAACAGCGAGAAACTGAAAGATTTTTCCTTTAAGATCGGGAACAAGACAAGGATGCACACTCTCCCCACTTCTATTCAACATAGTACGGGAGGTCCTAGCCACAGCAATCAGACAACACAAAGAAATAAAAGCATCCAGATTGGCAAGGAAGAAGTTAAACTGTCCCTATTTGCAGATGACTGATGTTGTACATAAGAAACCCTAAAGAATCCACTCCAAAACTACTAGATCTAATATCTGAACTCAGCAAAGTTGCAGGATACAAAATTAATACAAAGAAATCTGTGGCATTCCTATACACTAACAATGATCTAGCAGAGAGAGAAATCAGCAAAACAATTCCATTCACAATTGCATCAAAAAGAATAAAATACCTAGGAATAAAAATAACCAAGGAAGTGAAAGACCTATACTCTGAAAACTACAAGACACTCACGAGAGAAATTAAAGAAGATACCAATAAAGGGAAATACATCCCGTGCTCATGGATAGGAAGAATTAATATTGTCAAAATGGCCATCCTGCCTAAAGCAATCTATAGATTCAATGCAATTCCTATCAAAATACCAGTACCATTCTTCAACAAACTAGAGAAAATTGTCCTAAAATTCATACAGAACCACAAAAGACCCTGAATAGTCAAAGCATTCCTGAGAAGGAAGAATAAAGCAGGGGGAATTACGCTCCCCAACTTCAAGCTCTACTACAAAGCCACAGTAATCAAGACAATTTGCTAGTGTTACAAGAACAGACCCATAGACCAATGGAACAGACTAGAAAGCCCTGATATAAACCCAACCATATATGGTCAATTAATATATGACAAAGGAGCCATGGACATACAATGGGGAAATGACAGCCTCTTCAACAGCTGGTGTTGGCAAAACTGGACAGCTACATGCAAGAGAATGACACTGGACTAGTGTTTAACCCCATACACGAAAGTAAACTCAAAATGGATTAAAGATGTGAATGTTAAGTCATGAAACCATAAAACTCTTAGAAGACAACACAGGCAAACATCTCCTGAATATAAGCATGAGCAACTTCTTCCTGAACCTATCTCCTCAAGAAAGGGAAACAAAAGCAAAATATGAACTCATGGGACTACATCAAACTAAAAAGTTTTTGTATGGCAAAGGACATCATCAACAAAACAAAAAGGCATCCTACAGTATGGGAGAATATATTTATATGTGCTATATCTGACAAGGGGTTCACATCCAAAATATATAAAGAACTTACACACCTCAACACCCAAAAAGCAAATAACCCAATTAAAAATGGGCAGAGGATATGAAGAGACAGTTCTTCAAAGAAGAAATTCAGATAGCCAACAGACACATGAGAAGATGCTCCACATCACTATTCATCAGGGAAATGCAAATTAAAACCACAATGAGATATCACCTCACACCAGGAAGGATGGTCAGCATCGAAAAGACTAAGAACAACAAATGCTGGTGAGGATGCGGATAAAGGGGAACCCTCCTACACTGCTGGTGGGAATGTAAGCTAGTTCAACCATTGTGGAAAGCAATATGGAGGTTCCTCAAAAAACTAAAAATAGAAATACCATTTGACCCCGGAATCCCACTCCTTGGAATATACCCAAAGAATACAACTTCTCAGATTCAAAAAGACATATGCACCCCTATGTTTATCGCAGCACTTTTTACAATAGCCAAGATACGGAAGCAACCTAAGTGTCCATCTGTAGATGAAAGGATAAAGAAGATGTGGTACATATATACAATGGAATACTATTCAGCCATAAGAAAGAAACAAATCCTACCATTTGCAACATGGATGGAGCTGGAGGATATTATGCTCAGTGAAATAAGCTAGGTGGAGAAAGACAAATGCCAAATGATTTCCCTCGTTTGTGGAGTATAACAATGAAGCAATACTGAAGGAACAAAATGGCAGCAGACTCACAGACTCCAAGAATGAACTAGTGGTTACCAAAGGCAAGGGGTGTGGGATGGCAAGTGGGGAGGGAGGGAGAAGGGGATTGAGGGGTATTATGTTTAGTATGCATGGTGTGGGGGATAATGGGGAGAACAGTGTATCACAGAGAAGGGACATAGTGGATCTCTGGCAACTTGCTGCACTGATGGACAGTGACTGCACTGGGGTATGGGTGGGGACTTGATAATATGGGTAAATGTAGTAACCACATTGTTTTTTTCATGTGAAACCTTCATAAGAGTGTATATCAATCATACCTTAATAAAAAAATTTTTAAAAAAAAGAGAGAAGCAGGTGGAAAAGGAAACAACAATCTGGCTCTCTCAAGAAAGTGAAGAATCTGGGGCAACACTGTCCAAAGAAACTTTTGTGATAAAGGAAACATTTCATATCAGCACTATCCAATACACCAGGCACTCACTACATATGACTACTGTGCACTTGAAATGTGGTTAATGCAACTGAGGAAGTGATTTTCAATTTTAGTTAGTTTAAATAGCCACACGTGGTTAGTAGATGCTATACCAGACAGCACAGTTCTTGGATTAAACAAAGAATAAAGAAAAACAACTTAAGAGTCAAGAATTTTTCTCTGTAGGACTTTACTAGGTGACATGAATGCTAGTATAGGACACTTAAAAAAATCCCAGAAAAAGTGCTCAAGTATTCTAAATAAGACAAATCTCTGCTGAGACTGAATTTACTATCCCACGAATTACTCCTTTCCCCAAATACACAAACAAGAAAGAATAGGCTTGACTACTCACATCTGAAATTGAAACTGAGAGGAAGAATATTCTTTAGGTGTGGCGGGACAGAATTAAGAAGTCACACGATAGAACAAATAAATTGTCTGTATCAGAGCTCCCAGGTATTTGCAATATGAAAAGCATAGCTAACTATGCAGTATTTCATGGCAAAAAGGAAAAAAAACATGCAAAACACAAATTATTCTGGAAAGAAATTCTGTTAAAAATAAATTCTCCAAGATACTAAGAATATAAACTCAAGAAAACACAAGCTCAAAGATGAGATGATAAAACTACAGAATAAAGGAAATACATTACTGAAACCTGAGTAAGTATACTAAAGACTAAGCACTATTATTGCCAAATTAAATAAAATCTGTAAAGAACAGATCATTGAAAATCAAATTACTGACAGAGAAACGACTTGAGATAATATGAATGCAAATAAAAAGATAAACATTAGAGCAACTTTTTTAAAAGGTGAGAGACAGTAGACAAAAATTGTAAAATAGAAACTGGTATTCCTAAAGCATAGAACTGACAAACCGAACAAGAAAAAAAGTCAAAAACAGAAATTTTCTAAAACACAGGAGGAAGTGAAGATGCAGAGTATATGGAATGATCCACACTGAGATGCAACATCACTAATCTTCAAAGATTTTTTTTTTAATCGATTTTTGAGGACACAAACCAAAAAATTAAGTTACCTGCAAAGGAGAAAAAACTGTATGGCTACAGAGCTCTCAAAAAGGCAAAGGAAAAAAAAAAGGTGTCACCCAACAGCAATACATCCAGTCAAGATGTCCAGTGTGAAAGTAGTAAGATACTCATTGGAATATTATTCAGCCATAAGAAGAAAACAAATTCTACCATAGCATGGATGGAGCTAGAGGGTATTATGCTCAGTGAAATAAGCCAGGTGGAGAAAGACAAGAATCAAATGATTTCACTCATCTGTGGAGTATAACAACAAAGCAAAAAAAGAAGGAACCAAACAGCAGCAGAATCACAGAGCCCAAGAATAGACTAACAGTTACCAAAGGGAAAGGGACTGGGGAGGGTGGGTCAGAAGGGAGGGATAAGGGGAAAAGGGGACATTACAATTAGCACACATAATGTAGGGCGGTGCATGAAGAAGGCAGTATAGCACAGAGAAAACAAGTAGTGATTCTATAGTATCTTAATACACTGATGGACAGTGACTGTAATGAGGTATATGGTGGGTCTTGATAATGGGGGGGATCTAGTAACCACAGTGTTGCTAATGTAATTGTATATTAATGATAACAAAATAAAAATAAAATAAAATAAAAAATATAGTAATAAGACATTTCAAACATAGAAGATCTAAGAGAATACTGATCCAAGAGCCCAGGCAAAATACCAATCAAGTGTGAGAGTGATACCGAAAGTCTTACAATTTTATCTGTCATCTATCCATTCTTACGAAGATGCTGGAGGATCTTCAGCTGGAGGATTTTCCTAGAATCCCAGTCAGAATATTTCCATAAATACCTCAATTTCCAACTGGGTAACAGAGCCAGTTCTGACTCCAAGAGAATCTGGAGAAATTGATTATTTTTAATTGGATATATCACTACTCTGAACAAAATCAGGACTCTGTTATTTTTTAAAGGGGGTTTGGAGATTTGATATTAGGTAGGCAACTAAAAGCATCTCAAGAGCAGCATATAAAACCTTTGGAGTGGATATTATAATACTGTGAAGAAGATTTGGAATGCTTTCTAATAGTGACATGATAAACTAAGCAAATTAAAAATGAGGAAAATTTTGATTCCAAAAAGAACCAAAATTTCCACAAGAAAAGAGATGAAAATGTTACTATACAGCATAAATAATACTCATAAAATCTTATAAATTAACATATTTGTTGAGAATTTATAACATAATTACATTACAAAGATGGAAGCATGAGGTAATATATTACAAAAATGCCAAATTCTCTACTTCTAAAAAATAGGAGTCTATGTCTGAAATTGATAAATCAAGAGACAGCAATATGTGTATATTACTTGGAAATGAAGGAAGGTACATGCACACACACATACACATGCACACAAAGGCCTACCTAAACAGAATTTGAAGTAGTTAATTTGGGCATGGGGAAGTGTCAGCAGGAAGACATTGCTTCTTATAAGCCTTATAGTATTATTCAACATATTTCTTTCAACCATGTACATGCTACTTGGGTTTAAATTTTTTAAAAAATGTTTAAAGAAACTTCATGAGTCAAAATATTTCCAATCAAAATTAAATAATGAACAACAAAAAGAATAAAGAATCATTAAGATAAGTACTTCATAACCTATGGAGGGAGGGGAGACCTATTTTCAGTTCAGCACATGGTTGACAGTTTCCCATTAAAATGCATATTGATTCCTTCATCAGTAGGTGCCTGAAGGAGCACGCAAAAACTTTTTTATTCGCATTGTAAAGCATGGATTTTACCACGACTCTTCACTATTTTTTTTTTTAAGAATTCCACAGGATAGTGAATAAGATTAAAAAATACTTCACTACTAAAATACAATACAAAATTTATTTTACAAAGGAAAATTAACCTGTAAAGAGAAGTAAAACTCAATAAAAAAATCATCTCTAATACTTAGGTCCTGTAAGATGGGACCTGGATGTGGAATTTTGAACCCTTTCCCAAAGTACATTTTTACTTTCAGAAAACCACAAAGAACCATGTATACTAAATTTGTGTTCTGGTGAGTTCTTATTTTATAGCTATTCCTAAAAAAATTAAGGAACTTATCTAAAAAATACTTGAAATGGAGTTCTAAACTTGGAATTTTCTTACACCTATTTAAACTTTTATAATTTAAGTACAGATATACCGAGAGAGAGAAAAGCAAATACATGATTCCAAAGTTCAATTGACATACATACTGCTACCAGAAGTACATTACCTGGATTCATATGCAAAAAAAGTAACTGAATATGTACAGCTTTAAGTTGTAAATTATTAAAGTAAAATACTTTGATAATTCTTGCAAAACTGTCATCTCCTAGAGAAAATTCAACTTTAAAGAGCTAGAGTCATAAAAT
Source organism: Manis pentadactyla (assembly GCF_030020395.1). NCBI lineage: Eukaryota > Metazoa > Chordata > Mammalia > Pholidota > Manidae > Manis > Manis pentadactyla. The sequence goes on along the minus strand of NC_080020.1, from coordinate 81,344,700 downwards.
TAAAAACATTCCTGTCAGGCCACAAGTACTGGTTTTATTTCAGCTTATAATTAATGCCATGAAAGGTTTTTGTTTTTTTTAAAATCACTGTTAAAATTTACCTGGTGTTTTAAAAACATTTACTCTTAAAAATCCATTACTTCTACCAAAACAACTTTAGCCTTAGAGATTTACATTTATGCTTCAAGTATTCTCCCATAATAGGTTTGAATGACAGAAAGAAAATATTTAAGTAATCTTATATCCTTGAAAATTATACAAACTTGACCTAGAATAAAAAACAACATGGACCACAAATAGAAAGGTGAATTTAAGGAAATAAAAATGCAAATATGCATTTTAGCAGTCTCTTGAATTTATTAACCTAAAAGGTTTAATTTCCATTTTCCTGCATCAGCTTTATTTATAAAATGTCGTGCCCTATAAATATGCAGTTATTTTCTATAGTCAAGCACCCTCTTAACAAATCTTCTCATTAATATGTAAATTTAAAGTCAATTGGTCTTCTCCCTGACAGCCCCATGAATTCCTAGTGCACTGTATAATCGGCTTTGACTTGGCATCCACTATTTATCATCTAAGACGTCAGTTAGAAAAATTATGGAAAATGCACTGCAATTGATATGACCCGCAATCTACTTTGTCAACACTTAATTGTTCCTCAAATCATACATTTACATATAAACAGCCTGAACACTGATCTATAATGATGCAAATAAACTAAATTAAAAATCTCTTCTGTCCCTGAGGAAGCTTATTTGTATATGATGTGTTCATTTGAGAACTTACTGACAAAAGCATGTACATCAGTTCATCTAAAAAAATACTTATACTTACTTTCAATTCCTCAAAAAAAACAATTTTGCTACCCTTCAAGCATAAAAATACAAACAAATGTTTTAAAGAATTCAAAAAGACACATGACTTTTTTCTTTGAAAAACAAATTTAATTATGGTTGTTAGCTAATTGCAGTATCTGATAACTATGGATTTGGGGGAGGGACCTTCAAAGTTAGCTTTGAATGGGACATAACAAGCCAATAAGCAAACACAGAAACTTATTAAAAATAAGCAAAAAGATATCTTAGTTTAAAAGTCATGACATAATAGAATTTAAAGGAAAGAATGCTGACCTAGGCATTGCTCTGTTTGTATTTCCAGATAAGTAATATTATCTTAGGTGACGTGTTAAATGCTGTATGTCTTAGTTTCTTCATCTATAAAGTGCATATAATAATGCCCACTACACAATCTCAAATAAAACACTATATAAGAAAGAAAAGTAAAATGATAAATTTGTGAACAGAGCTTCACAGTATTATTTTTCACATTTTCTCTTAGTACTCAAGAAATTTCTTGTATTTTAAGGAATTTGGTATTTATGGGCAGTTTTTTATTTTAAATAAATTTTAAGTCAATATACTATTTTAGTGATGCTGTTTTCTTACTTGCTAATACATTTACTTCACGATAAATGGACCTCTATATATCATAACAGTGTTCAAATAACCTTCATGTAAATGACTTCTGCCTGTGTGTAAAAGGGGACTAGGTGCAAGAACGAACACCTTTCTACTCCACTGATTCCATGAAGAAAACATATTCAAGCGTTGATGGTAAAAGGATGGAAAAGGATGGTAACAACTCAGCACTGACACTGCTCCAGTATGTTCCACTTTGCCTTTCCATTCTGTAATACTCTTAATGTTCATTACATAGTATGCTTTTTACAACAGAAGAAGTGAAAAATGAAAGCAGATATAAATGCCAAATATTTATCAGTTTCTTCCAGGTCTGGTCAAACTTGACTTTATCATTCAGTTTAGCAACTTCTCAAATTAAAATTACCACGTGGACATAACTTCAAGTCTAGGCCAAAGTCTCCAAGACTACAAGTAGCTACACTGCTCACTCAAAGGTTTCTCAGTAAAACAGAAGAATAACTAGCCACAGGTAAAGTCAGAAATGTGCTTACTGTGTTTACTGAAGGAGTAAGCCCAGTCATAGTGTAAATAACAGTAATCCATTTGAAACTTAGTTTGCGCTTAAGGTCTAACATCTTCGACAATCCCTTACTTCTAATACTACAACAAAGGATGACCCCTTCCAATCTCTCCTGCTGAGACTGAACACAACATATATATATATATATACAAAGAGAGATTAAAAAGCCTGTTATTTTGGTCATTTTGAAGTCAACTAATATTTTAAATTAGTAAATAAAGTGGAATGTGTTATCCAAAGTAAAATTTGTGACCACCAGAACAACTGGAATTAAATGGCTGCCAATAATTGTCTCTTAAGGGGTTAACTAAGAGATTATGAGAAGGAAGACTTACTTTTTAATTTCACCATGTACTTGAATTGCTTCTATAATTAAAAATATATATATATGATTATAGTTAGCTAAACCTTTAAAAATCTCCTATTTTAGTTGTTTTTCTTTTCTTTAAGCCAAGGAAATCATATGCAAAGTTACGTATGAAAGGCAGGCAAAGGTGAAGCCTGCTCTGTTTGAGGGAGGGCAAGAGCCCAGAGAGCTACACAGTCTAGTGCACCACTGCCCCCCTTGGTTGTTCCTGGGACAGTGCTACAGCATCCTGAGGGCAGAGGAGTACATTTGAAAATTACTGATTTAGTCTAGTAGCCACATAATTTAGAATAACACCAAGGTCAGCCTGCAAATAAGTGACAAAGATAAGAAATTGTTTAGCCCAATTCCAGTGTATCCAGGACAATGACCAGACTTCATCTCATGTTTGTAATAATTAATGTTCATGGAATTAACATGTGAAAACACAAAGTATGCATTGAGTTCCAATTTTTCAAATTATCTGTCAGAAGAAAAGTGTATGTGGTATTTAACTTCTTTGCTTTGCAGATCAGTTTAAACATGAGTTTTATCTAAAATGAGATGAAATAAAATTCAAGGAAGAGAAATACAAATAAACAGGCCAACTACAAAAACTGAGATTTTTAAGTCCATTACATATCCTTAGAAGATATGCTGAGAAGTATAAACTTTAAGTCCAATTTCTACATAATGACAAAGCAAAGTATCATTTGCATACAGCTACTAAAAATTATTTGATGGTAAAAGGAAAGCAAAACTTTAAAGTGTTGTTTAATAGTGACAGTGATTAGATAAGCCAGAATTATCTATAACCTTACACAAAAGGAAAAAGATGTATCTGCAAAGTAGTCTGGATACGAACTGGCTGAATCAAACAACTAGCTATTAGCAACAAAAATCTCTTGCCAAAATTATCATTTACTTGAAAGGGCCAAGACATTTGCAGCATGGACATGTTGCTTAATCCAAAAGAGTGCCATCAAAAGCTTACTTTGCTCAATGATAAATATAATGAACTTTATAATAAAAGCACAGGTGGATAGTAAAATTTCATTAGTTGAAGAGCCTTATGTGGCATAAGACTTTTTACATATGAATAATTTAAAACATACTTCGATTTTCAAGTAGAATAACCTGAACACTTTTTAGACATTAATATTACAATGGAGTCAATATTATAAACAGTCTTCTAGATAAAGATACATTAAGTCTGTATTCAAATTATGTCACAATCATTTGTACACAAATTTATGAACAGGCCTTGAATGTTCAGTATGACTCGCTTTTATTAGAAATATTAAAATGAGAGAAAGATGTATGTAAAATGGAAAAAATGTTCATAATACATGTTTAGATTACATTTCAAACTTTCAGAAGCTTAAGATGTTTAAATGTTTAAAATGTTTACCAATGTTTTCTACAATGACTTAGTATTGTTTATCCAGAAGTACATCTGATTTTCTACAAAATCTACAATACTGCTTTTCAAAAAAAGACAAAAAAGCAGTATTACAAGATTAAAACAAGTGCGCTATTTTTTAATATTTAATGATTTCTTCGAATAAGTTTAAAACTTAGACATAAATCTTAAATATATACACAGAGAGATCTCTTGCAAACTATGTAATACAATTTTCTAAATTGTCAAAATACTAAAAAGAATAAGGTATGCCTCTAATGTTACTCTGCACATAGAAAACAAATTCGCTTTAAGGTATATTTAATTATGAATTTCACTAAAAACTCTATCAGTTTAAATGAAAAAAAGGAAAACAAGCATTTTAGAAATACAAAACCAGGAAAAAGTTGTTTTTAAGTTCAACAATATTTATCTATAAAGACAAGAAATTATCTTTGGTATAAATTCATGTGTTAGACTCACATTACCTACATTAACAAGTGAGTCCTTGGAATAGTTGGAACTCAAAGGTGTGAAAATAACTAATTTTTAAAAAATTGATGATTTGGCAATGTCATTGCATACACTACATCACCTACAGCTCCTAACAAGAGCCTCTTGCAAGGTAGCACACTAAAAGTTCATACATCATGTCATTAAGTATGTATCAATCAATGTCAAAACAATGAACAATTATCCTTGAAGCAATTATGCTTTCCAAAAGAATATGAAAAAAATGATTCCTCCTTAAATATGCAGATTTCTGTATTTTACTACTCTTAATTTTTGTACACATTTTTTAAAAGCTTTTCCATTTTCTTAGTATACTGTATAAGATGAAGACTGTTCAACACTTACCTCTTTCCAAGGACTGACAAACTGTGTACGAGCATATCGAGTTAGCATGTGGATTATGACAACCTGCCCCCACTCTTCTACATCAATTAGTAAATTACACAATTTGCGGTAATTCTTGTGAATCAGATCTATTCTATCCGGGCATACTTCTTCAAAAGCCATCACAACACTACCAGCTACCAGCTAGAAAAGAAAGAAATAGTAACTCATTAAAACATATTTTCCTCCATCAAAGATTCTACTTAGGCATTACAGAGTACAATCAATATAATGACAATCAATAAAGCATTCAGTCATTTAATTAATAAATGATCATGTTTCAATAACAAATTTTAAAGTGTCACTTCCTCAAAGAATAATAGTTGTAACATATCATGTACTTTCCTGAAGTGTTAGAAGTATTAGTATTAGAAATTCTGATAATTTTTGTTTCATCAGGTTAAATTTCAATAAATTATATATACATGGATTAAACATAATGTACATACATTCATTAAAAATGAATTCAAAGATTCATTATTTAGTATGTAACAAATTCAGAAAAAGAATCAAGATAATAACAAAGACCACATGGTGTCAGTTAAGATAAGAAAGACAATAATTCCACAATGAATTTTTATCTTAAAATATGTGTGAGGAACTTGTAAATGTTTTTGGTACAAAAACACTTTCAGACCTTACACATTTTAATCTGCCTGTTAATTTTTACCCATATAGTTTATTTACAAAGAAAACACACAGACTAAACTTTTAGTACATCATGATCACTTCTGTAACACTGCGTATAGGTTGAAATAACATGTTATAAATAAAAGTCAGTTTTCTTCAAGAGCGATTAATGAACCATAAATGCTGTTTTTGGAATTGTCATGCTTTTGCAAAGTGGTAAAATTAAGATTTCTTTCATATAAAGATACAACCTAAGCAGAACATATAATATACAAATACTTTTATATATGTACCATTGATACATGTACAGCTAGTCAACAATAAAATACGGTTTTGAAAAAATAAATTAATATCATATTCTTTCTGAACACTAGGGATCTTCATTTGAGTGTCTAAAATTTCCCCAATGACTTAAAATAAGCAATTAAATAGAAATATAACTTACTGAACTGGTACTTTTTGAAAAATATTAGATACAATGACATTCACATTTTTAGTGTTTGTCCCTCTTCTTGGCTGACATTTAGTTTATTAATATGCAAGCAACAATACAATTGAAAGAAAAACAGCTCAGAATATAGACTTGCTATTATGCTAAACAAGTTTCTAGTCCTGTGGGGATTTTATGAATTACCAATCAGTACAAACGTGAAGCCGCATTTATTGACTCCAGCCCTGCCCATGTACTGGTGCCTGCTGGTCCCAGCATGTACGCACCTCAATCGAAAAAGCAAAGAATTGATTATTTGTATGAACTAAATAAAAATGTATTGTACTTATAATTTTCTATTTGCTATTGATATGGAAAAGAAGTTAAGTTCATGTTTTCAACTCCGTATTTTGGTATCTTCTGCATAAATCACTCTTCAAAAATTGTATTGGGATAATCATATTTCTAAAAGGTCAGAATTTGTGTCATTTAAAAATCTCTCAAAACAACTAAGTTAGTAATGTCAAACTATATTTTAGTATTTGTGAAATGTATTTACATTTATTTCACATATATGTCAACCTTATAGTAATATAAGAAATATGTATCATTTGGCTAACAAAATAAAAATAGTACCACTTACAATAAAATAATCCATAAAATTAAAATAGTAATTCAACAAAGTTTCAATTTAAGAAATAATACATAAAATCAAGTTATTTTACCTAAGCCTAGAAATTCTTTTTTCAAAGTGTTTAGTAGATGCCACATAATTTAAAGGAAAATCAGCTTATCTCATGTTATTAAATTTACTAAACCAACAGCTATAGGTACAATTCTAAAGTACTAACAGTATGAAAAAGAAAGAAAATAATTAATTAATTACAAGTAAAGTTTAAGGAAACACAAATCTAATTATGAAGAATGTAAAGAAAAATACTTTCACAAAATAAAGCTGGCCATTTTAGATATTTCATTGTATGGATTTAACAAACTGACCTAGGCTAAACCCTACCAGAAGAATTAGTAATTCTGGTCTATCAAATGTTCAATATTCTATAAAACTTCCAGAATTAAAATAAAATGATCTACTCAGATTTTAAAACCAAAAACATTGGTTTCCCAAAAACAGTTAATTTCCATCTCACTGTGTCAATAGTAGCTTTTTATATAAGGGGGCAAAATAAATCACTTCAACAAAACCAGCAATGAGCTCATCAAATTCAAATGCAGTTTTCCATTTATGTATTTTTTATATTAAAACTATAAACATGGTTCATTTATCTTCCCTTGGTTGCCACGTTTTTCTGTGCTGTTGCTATGAACTTCAGCCATTAGCTGTGCTCCAAGGTAAACTACATGAACCATCAACAAAAGTGACACCCTATCTATGGAGTTCATATTTTCTCCAGATTATCTATGCTAGTTGACAAGCTGGTAATGAAAAAAATCACACTAAGCAAATGGTTCCTCTAATAACAATAAATTTTCTATAAAATTATGAAGGGTACAAAACGTTTCCTTGCATCTATTTTGTCATGAATTTTAATTAACGTTGCAAAAACCTGAGAGTGCTGGGTCATCACAGGAAGTGCATCAGGGTTTGATTGATAATATGGGGTAGGTTGGCCAATGCTGCCAAGATTTTCTTCTCTTAAATTAATGGCCATCCAACCTGCCCTAATCATACAGCCCAAATGATATTCCCCTTCTTATTTCAATTTTCTTGAGGCATGGAAAATAGGAAAGATCAGTCATTTATCTTCTAATAGCTGGATAATAGACCTATCACAATAAAACATCTGCACAAACTCAGAGGTGTGTCTTTGTGCCCACAACAGTGAAGCATTTACCAACATTAAATCAATAACTTATAAAATGGTGTCTTCCCCCACAGTTTAGTTACGAATTCCCAATATACTTATTAAACATTATTTTGTAGCTAAATTGAGAGGAAAGTTTGTTATCAAAAAAACATAAACAAACACCTCAGTTTTTCAATAGGCATTGACCTAATTTGTTTTTCTAAGAAACTGTTTTCTTTTAGAAAGTTAAATGCTATCAAAAGCATTTCTTTAAAATTAACCTGAAAGGAAAAGGAAATAAATATCACCCTGCATTTGAGGAGTTCTAAATAAAAGAGACTGTTAACTGCTATGCTCAAATTGTTCAACAAGTATGGATTTCTACATTATAAAGAAAAACAAGAGAAAGTGTTATAAATTGAAAACCTTTATAACTGAATTTATAACTGAACATTAGGAAAGGTTTATAGTAAAGAACAAAAGTGTTAGGATATGTTAAAAAGAGGAAAGAGGTATTGAAAATGGTAAATCTAGAAATATAAAATGAAGAAACTAATGAAAACTTACAACAGCTAATTAGAAAGCATAGAACATATATAACATATTCCCTTTTAGTTTCATTAACTAAGAAATGAAACTATTTATTTCTATGCCTTTACAGTTGTGAGGTTTCTATTATATATTTTTTAATTTAGGGATACCTTCCAACAACAGTTACCTAACTAACACTAAAATATTCTTCCAGTTCATTTGACCGTAACTAGATTCCTAAGCCCAAACTGATTTATTTTCAGGAAAAAAAACATATGACAAATACCAGTATTTCTTAGTAAAAGGAAAAGACTATTTCATTTTAATACATTTATATTTCCATCTTGCCTTAAAATAAGAATGCTAGAAGTAATTTTCTTTGAGATCTCAATTGTAAGAAAATCTTCCTTTAGACTAAAAGAAGCAACAGAAGGTATACCTCAAAATGAACAGATATTACATGAAATTTTTAAATACATTTAGCACCTTTGAAATTTATATTTATCAGCAGCAATAAGCAACATCAACATCATGTTATTGAACCCAAGAAGCTTCTGCTGATAACAGATTAATTTCTTTTTAAAATGTAGAAATAATAAGACTAGGTTCATTTATAATTGGGAAGTGTCTAAACAAAAATGATTTGGGATTATCACTGATTTTAAATTTCAATGCTGACATTATTAATCTGGGGGAGAAAATATAGCTGGCTTCTTCAATAATGTATTACATTCAAAAAACTAATAAAGATAAGAACAATAAATATCTGTATAGACATCAAAATATTTTTAATCTTTCTACAACAGTTTATAATCAAACAAAGGAAAAAATCAGAAAACATTCTAAAAACATAATTTAAATAATGTGTAGACAAGTTAGTGTACCTGGATAAATCTTAATCTCCCAACCCAAACCTAGAAAAACCAAAGAGACAAAAATATGTATTCTAAACATAACTAAAACCAGAATTCCCTAACTTCAAATTATGTTAAAGTATAAAAGTCCTAAATCCCAGAGAGTTATCTTTTATGCTTATATCACAAAGACCTATGACAGTCTGGAAAAAACTGCTCAGATAAAGCAGATAGGAGTTGGTGGTGGGCATCAACAGCAGAAAGAGAAAAAAATACTCTGAGGTAAAAATACTACAAAAGATTCCTGGTAAATCAAAATAAACTACAAGGAAGGGATTTCATGTTGGGTGGGGTTGGAGGTGAAACTGTAGGGATATTCAAGAAGATCCCTTGGAAACAGTTTCAAGGACTATGGTTTCAAGGAAATGGTTAAACAAAGAGGCAGAGGAAAAAGCCCCTTAGAAACTATAAGGTGACAGTAAAAAGAGAAGTAAGAGGAGGAAATTTAGGATCCTAAAAGACAAAAAAAAAATTCAAAATAATCTTAGGGCATGCAACCCTTCCTATGTGTTTCTTCCCAAAAAAATGAAAAAACACACTTTTCTGTTTTGACCAAGAGGGTGCTCTTGTACTAGGAATCTTGCAAACTATCTCAAATTCAAACCACTAACCCTGTCCAAAGAAATGCAAAGATGCAAGTAATCTATAAGTATTGAAAACAAAAAATGAAAATTAAAACAATTCACCAGATGTAAATTATCCACAAAAGGATGAAGCAAAACAAAACTAACACAACACTCCAAAATGAATTAAGCACCCTCAGAGAAGCATTTGAAAATCAGAAAAATGAACCTAGTCAGAAATTCAAAAACAGATCACAGCAGTGAACAAGACATCAGGAAGAAATGAAACAAGAGTTGACTGAAACCAAAAAAGAAATTGAGAGAGAAAAAAATAATCATATATGATGATTAAATTGTAATGTGTCCCAGGAAGAAAACACTTGAATGAAAATTTAGTACAGCACATTAAACTAGAAAAAGGAACGAATAGAATGGAAATGAGGTAAAGACAGAAGTAAAAATGTTTAGAGAGACAGTGGTTGAAAATTAAGACAGGCAAAGAAGATCTAACTTACATAAAATTGAAATCCCTTAATAAAGAACAAGCAACAATTGAACAGGATTAATACTTTAAACTGTAATCTTAAAACAAACAGAATATAATATACATTCTGAATCTATATTTTGAAAAGGCTCACTGGGTACCAGGAAAAAACTGACCCACATCAAGTAACACTGAGACACTGTGTAAAAACTATTATATTTCAAAGATATAGAGAAAATCCTCAGGATCAGGATCCTACCTAATGCAGACACATTACAGGCATTTCCTTTAGTTCAAACAAGGCAAGGGTGCCCACCATCTCCATTACTACTGAGCCCTGTACTAAAGGTATAAGCCATATAATTAGATGAGATAAATTAATTAGTCATAAGAATTGGAAAAGAGGAAGTAAAACGACCTCTATGGTGGGGATGACAGATTCATTTTCTAGAGTATACAATAGAGAATAAATGATAAAACTAAATAAAAAAATAAAAGAATTCCCTAAAGAAGAAGGATATAAAATTACTATACAGAAAATCAACAGCTTTCCTTTATACCAATATAACAAATTCAATGATATAATGATAAAGCAATTTCAATTTATAATAGCATCAAAAAAGTAAGACTAAAGATAAACTTAACTCTAAACCAGTATTTAACTCAATTAGCAGTTCCCTTCTTCCTACTCCTCACAGAGGTACATGCTAGCAATTCCGAAACAACATTTTTATGTTCTGGGACTGAGCAAATACATATATATGTGGATAATGGAAGCCATATTTCTTAATACTGGAGTAGGAAGTTTGAAAAGGTAGGAAGTGAAAAAAATCCTGTGCTGTTGCACTAGCATTACAGGTATTAATATAAACTACTGCTGTTTAATATAGATTTTAAAAAGTAGATATAGATGTGTGTTAATTTTTTTTTAATTAACATATATCATATAACATGTTAGGGAAAAGGAGTGCCTCATAAATGACAGACCATCAAAATAAAAAATATCTACCTATGAACACTGAGCATGACACACACCATTTGGGAAGCAAAATGTTAAAAAAAATAGTCAGCACCTAACTACTATCACCAAGAATGTAACAAATTAATTCCACTATCATTTAACAGATAGTAAATATCTACTGTGAACAACTACTTCATATGTTTTTTTCTACTGTATTTTGGAAGTAAGTGGTCATTAGTCAAGAACAGACATTCCAAATTTACAAAGAAATCACCCTTTCTATTCCTTTTTGAATCTATTTCTTATGGGAGTATTTATTAATCCCCTTCTATGGTGTATAGCACTGTGCTGAGGGTTTGCTCTTTCAACACAAACAAAAATTTATACAGTATAAATTATATGTCACACAAATTTGCAAACTGAAATTCATGAAGGCTTAATACACAGCTACTAAGTGGCAGAAGTACAGACACAAATCCAATCCTGTCTAATGCTAAAGAGTGTAGTTTCCAACTGTGATGTATCTTGTTTGGAAAGACATGCACATATTACATATGGAAATCTCATTCTTAGGCCATGTAACAAATTTATTTTAGCCTAAAAAGCAGCAGAAATCATAGTAAACTATATTAAAATAAAGGATCTATGTCTTGTAGATTTTACTATATTCTCCACAGTACTTAGCAAATGTCTTGCACATAGAAGAAATTAGATTTTTCTTCATTATTACTAAAATCAAGTCAACCACAATATCAGAACATTCCCTTCATATCTGGGTCATAGAAGCAGATAATAATGGTGCCACAAAGAAGAAAAAAGGAATCAACTTTCTTTTCTCTGTCTTCATTTATTAAGCAAACCTATATTTGCTTACCTCCTACATTAATGCCAAACACTATAGAAGAAATGCAATGAAGATTTCTGACACACTACAGACTAAAAGAAATTTGTTGGGTAGCCTAGGAATGAAATCTCCAAGTATAATTTCCTATATAATACAGTATTTTCAAAAATACGTAGTGAAAAACTCATTAAAGAAATTAAAATGTTCAATAGAACATATTCATTTAATGCAAAAAGACAGCAGTAAAAGAGGAATGAGGCACAAAAAAGACGAGACAAAAAATCAAGTAAAATGGCAGCTGTATTTTCCACTGTATCAATAATGACAAAAAATATGAATGGATTAAACAATCTAATTAAAAAACAAGATCCAACACATGCTGTCTACAAGAAACACATTAGATTAAAAAATACCAACAGGTTTAGAGTAAAAGCAAGAAAAAAAGCTTATATTATGTAAACCATAAGAAAGCTGGAGTGGCTGTACATATATTGGATAAAACAGACTTTAAAACAAAAGTTCTTAGTAGAGATGAGGGACATTTTATAATGACAAAAGGGACATAAAAACAATTATAAACATATATGCACCAAACATCAGAGCACCTAAACATATGAAGTAAACAGTGACAGAAATGAAAGGAGAAATAGACATTTATACAACAATAGTAGGCAACTTCAATACTCCATTAAAAAAAAATAGAACATAAATATAGGTATAAGATCAATAAAGAAACATGACTCTAATAATACTATCAACCAATTAAATCTAACATATATCCATAGAACACTCTATCAAACAGAATACTCATTCCTCCCAAGTACACACTGAACATTTTCTAGGACAAACTGTATGCTAAGCCATACAACAACAGCCATATAAAGCTAGTGGCTGCTCTATTACATAGCTGCTATATACAGATATTCATGGTCTTTCATATCATCATAAGATGAGCTGGATCCTTTTCCTTAATAGATTTGAGCTACATATGTAAGTGCAAAAGCCTCCACCAAAGACACCATTACACCAGCTCCTCCAGAGATCTCCTCATAAAGCCCATGAGTCATCACTACTTCTAGATCTCATTATCACTACACCCAAAGAACGGGAGTGGGGAAGAGAGGAAGAAAAGATATGTACATTCTCAAAAGACGACTACTATTAGCCAGTAAGTTCAAAATGGTTTTTTTAAAAATACATTTATAATACACAGCACATTCCTCTAGTTGTTCAATATTTCTTTAATACTTCTTTAATACTCAATTTTTAAACAATTATTTGTTCCTAGGTGATTCAGCCTTTAGAAGTCCTAATAAATCACTGCTTGAAATAAGAGCTCTGGCACTAAAAGCACTCAACAATTTAGCCAATTTAGATTAGAGAAAGGATTTTTTTCTCCAACTTGCTCCTCTTTAGATTTGGATGAAAAAATGTATAACAAACTAAAATTCTAAATGCAATCCTTCTCTATACATGGACATTTTTATTCCTCAAGGATTTTAATAACCTCCATTAATATTTATGTCATTTTAAAATCAATAATAATTATACCAAACATACAATGATAAGATGACACTATGCAAATAAAGCACAATTTTACTTTGACATGAAAAAATATTACTTACTGTGCTCTTATCCTTCAGAAGTTTATCAATTACTTCAATTAACATTTCCTTCTGCTCTGGATCTAAGCTAAAATAGAAAAAAACTTACATTATTTTTTCCTTTAATTCTAACTTTAAATGAAGCTAATCATTCCAAGAATATTAATAAACTTTAAAAGGAAGGAGGGAGTGCAAGAATTATGTAAAGATAGAAACAAATAGAAAACAAATTTAAAGTAACCAGGATGGTTTTTCTCCCAAATGTGTGCAAATCTTTCTCTCCAAAGCTGTTCATATAAATAAAACCCAGATTCCAATACCATTAAGAAAATATTTAAAGAACGAGTTCAGTTCTTTAAATAAGTTGGAAAAGCTTAATAAATTAATTGCAAGTTGATAAACCGCAAATTCTCCCTTCAACTGGGGGGGGGGGTGAATAACAATAACAATCATTTTTTATTATGGGCACATAATTGTCAAAAACAAATATACAGAATTTCCAAATAAGAATTTTATATCATTCTAGTTCACTTATGGAGACATGCATTATAAAACCTGCCATCTAAAATGAAGAAATATAAGCAAAAGCTTATTTATTTATTTACAGAATTGAGAAACACATCCTAATAGCAGCCCTAAGCATGGAAATATTGTTAACAATATAATTTCTCCCTAGCATGGAATTCAATTGTTCATTTATTGAGAAGCAAAAGTATAGGTATACAAAGATAAGTAAGACAGAGTCTAGTAAGGACAGTCCCAAACATAATCACACCATGTAATATATATGCACATATATATATGTGTGTGTATTTATTTATTATTATTATTATGTGTATATTACATATATATGCATAAGGGATTATGGGGCTAAAAAGGAAGAGCACCAATGGAGGCAGGACGGTTGTGGAGAGTGTCTTATAGAAAGTTACATCTCAGTTGCATCTTAAAGCAACTTGACTTTAGAGCTGTAGAAAAGAGGAAATTTTCTAGGCAGAGACTAAAGGAGGAATAAGAAAAATAATGAGATAAAATCAATTCATGCAGGAGGGGCGGAACATGGCGGCGTGAGTAGAGCAGTGGAAATCTCCTCCCAAAACCGCATATATCTATGAAAATATAACAAAGACAACCCTTCCTAGAATAAAGACCAGAGGACACAGGACAATATCCAGACCACATCCGCACCTGAGAGAACCCAGCGCCTCGCGAAGGGGGTAAGATACAAGCCCCGGCCCGGCGGGACCCGAGTGCCCGTCCCCCCAGCTCCCGGCGGGAGAAGAGCAGGCAGAGCGGGAGGGAGACGGAGCCCTGGACTGCCGAACACCCAGCCCCAGACATCCGGGCCAGAGTGCAGGGCGCTCGATACTAGGAAAACAGGGCAGCAAGAACAGTGAGCGGGCACTGGAGGCTGGGCGCCAGAGGACATAAGAAAAGCGCGCGACCATTTTTTTTTTTTTGCTTTTTTGCTGTTTTGTTTTGGCGAGCGCTTTTTGGAAGTCTTAAAGGGATAGGGATCCCAATACAAGGGAAACAGGGCAGAAAGACCGGTGAGCAGAGGCCTGAGGCTGGCACCGGAGAATAAAGAAAAACAAACAACCACCTTTTTTTTTTTTTTTAATTAAAAACTTTTTTTTTCTTTTTTTTTTTTTTTGGTGGTCGTTGTTTTCTTTTGGCGGGTGCTTTTTGGAAGTCTTCTTCTCTGATCTTTATTATGTCCCTCCTTCTGCTGACCTTAGGCCTCATTTGTTCTTCTTTTTCCAATTTTGATAGTTGTGACATTAGACCGTTCATTTGGGATTGCTCTTCCTTTTTTAAATATGCTTGGAGTGCTATATACTTTCCTCTTAAGACTGCTTTTGCTGCGTCCCACAGAAGTTGGGGCTTAGTGTTGTTGTTGTCATTTGTTTCCATATATTGCTGGATCTCCATTTTGATTTGGTCATTGATCCATTGATTATTTAGGAGCGTGTTGTTTAGCCTCCATGTGTTTGTGAGCCTTTTTGCTTTCTTTGAACAGTTTATTTCTAGTTTAATGCCTTTGTGGTCTGAAAAGTTGGTTGGTAGGATTTCAATCTTTTGGAATTTACTGAGGCTCTTTTTGTGTCCTAGTATGTGGTCTATTCTGGAGAATGTTCCATGTGCACTTGAGAAGAACGTGTATCCTGTTGCTTTTGGATGTAGAGTTCTGTAGATGTCTATTAGGTCCATCTGTTCTAGTGTGTTGTTCAGTGCCTCTGTGTCCTTACTTATTTTCTGTCTGGTGGATCTGTCCTTTGGAGTGAGTGGTGTGTTGAAGTCTCCTAGAATGAATGCATTGCATTCTATTTCCTCCTTTAGTTCTGTTAATATTTGTTTCAGGTATGTTGGTGCTCCTGTATTGGGTGCATATATATTTATAATGGTTATATCCTCTTGATGGACTGAGCCCTTTATCATTATGTAATGTCCTTCTTTGTCTTTTGTTACTTTCTTTATTTTGAAGTCTGTTTTGTCTGATACCAGAATTGCAACACCTGCTTTCTTCTCTCTGTTGTTTGCTTGAAATATCTTTTTCCATCCCTTGACTTTAAGTCTGTGCGCGTCTTTGGGTTTGAGGTGAGTCTCTTGTAAGCAGCATATGGATGGATCTTGCTTTTTTATCCATTCTATTACTCTGTGTCTTTTGATTGGTGCATTCAGTCCATTTACATTTAGGGTGATTATTGAAAGGTATGAATTTATTGCCATTGCAGGCTTTAAGTTTGTGGTTACCAAAGGTTCAAGGTTAGCTTCTTTACTGTCTTACTGTCTAACTTAACTCGCTTGTTGAGCTATTATAAACACAATCTGATGATTCTTTATTTCTCTCCCTTCTTATTCCTCCTCCTCCCTTCTTCATATGTTGGGTGTTTTGTTGTGTGCTCTTTTTAGGAGTGCTCGCATCTAGAGCAGTCCCTGTAGGATGCCCTGTAGAGGTGGTTTGTGGGAGGCAAATTCCCTCAACTTTTGCTTGTCTGGGAATTGTTTAATCCCTCCTTCATATTTAAATGATATTCGTGCTGGATACAGTAGTCTTGGTTCGAGGCCCTTCCGTTTCATTGCATTAAGTATATCATGCCATTCTCTTCTGGCCTGTAGGGTTTCTGTTGAGAAGTCTGATGATAGCCTGATGGGTTTTCCTTTGTAGGTAACCTTTTTTTTCTCTCTGGCTGCTTGTAATACTTTGTCCTTGTCTTTGATCTTTGCCATTTTAATTATTATGTGTCTTGGTGTTGCCCTCCTTGGATCCCTTGTCATGGGAGTTCTGTGTACCTCTGTGGTCTGAGAGGCCATTTCTTCCCCTAGTTTGGGGAAATTTTCAGCAATTATTTCTTCAAAGACATTTTCTATCCCCTTTTCTCTCTCTACTTCTTCTGGAATGCCTATGATTCTTATATTATTTCTTTTATATTGATCACTCAGCTCTCTTAAAATTCTTTCATTCCTGGAGATCCTTTTATCTCTCTCTGCATCAGCTTCTCTGCGTTCCTGTTCTCTGTTTTCTAGTCCATTAATGGTCTCTTGCATCTCGTCCATTCTGTTTTGAAGTCCTTCCAGAGCTTGTTTTATTTCTGAATTCTCCTTCCTTAGTTCTTGCATATTTCTCTGCAAGTCCATCAGCATGGTTATGACTTTTGTTTTGAATTCTTTTTCAGGTAGACTGGCTAAATCTATCTCCCCAGATTCCTTCTCAGGGGAAGATGTAGCAGATGCCGAAGCTGTCTGGGTTAGTCTTGTCTGAATCATATTTTTTTGCCTTTTCATGTTGACAGGTGCTATTGACTGTCAGCTGGGAGGGCCAAAATTTTCACTTACTACTGGCCTTTCTTTACTGGGGCAACTGCGACCCCTAGTGGCTTGTGTTGGGTAATTGCGTGTAGAGTGGGTCTTTGTGTCTTGCCCGGCCGGAAGGGAGAAATTTCCCTTTCTGTGGGCGGAATTTGTCTCAGGCTGCTTCTCTGCTTTCGCAGCGCCCGGTGGGGTGATGGATGGGGGGGCTGCTTGACTGTTTGCCTCCGTGAGGGGTCTCAGAGCTGTTGCCCAGGGGGTTAGTGCACCCGGTTTTCCCTGTAATTTCCAGCTGCTGTACTGTGACCTGGGTTGTTTCCGTCAAGCTGTTAAGTCCCTGTCCCTTTAAGCCTTTCAAAAAGCCCCCGCTTTTCTTTGTCACAGGGGCATCAGCTTCAGCACCCGCTCTGAGGTCTTACCCCCTGTTCTCCCAGTATCCAGGGCCCCCTGGGCATATACTGTGTCTGCGCTCTGGCCCGGATGGCTGGGGCTGGGTGTTCGGCAGTCCTGGGCTCCGTCTCCCTCCCGCTCTGCCTATTGTTCTCCCGCCGGGAGCTGGGGGGAGGGGCGCTCGGGTCCCGCAGGGCCGGGGCTTGTATCTTACCCCTTTCACCAGTCGCTGGGTTCTCGCTGGTGTAGCTGCAGTCTGGCCACTGTCCTGCGTCTTCTGGTCTCTCTTTTAGGGCTAGTTGTGTTTGTTGTATTTTCAAAAGTATATATGTTTTTGGGAGGAGATTCCCACTGTCCTACTCACGCCGCCATGCTGGCTCCGCCACGTTGCTTTTTGGAAGTCTTAAAGGGGCAGGGCGGGTCACTTAATCCAGAGGTAGGGAATCCGGGATCTCTGGGCACCCTAACCCCTGGGCTGCAGGGAGCAGGGAGGCCCCTTACGGAGATAAATAGCCTCCCAGCAGCTCCTGCTCCAACGCGACTCCACCAATTTGGAGTAGCTGCCCGAGCCAGGCCACGCCCACAGCAACAGCGGAGATTAACTCCATAGCAGCCGGGCAGGAAGCAGAAACCCTGTCTGCGCGCAGCTGCCCAACACAAGCCACTAGAGGTCGCTGTTCTCCCAGGAGAGGAGTGCCACAAACCAACAAGAAAGGAAGTCCTTCCAGCCATCACTCGTCCCAGTTCTGCAGACTATTCCTATCACCATGAAAAGGCAAAGCTACAGGCAGACAAAGATCACAGAGACAACACCAGAGAAGGAGACAGACCTAACCAGTCTTCCTGAAAAAGAATTCAAAATAAGAATCATAAACATGCTGACAGAGATGCAGAGAAATACGCAAGAGAGATGGGATGAAGTCCGGAAGGAGATCACAGATGCCAGAAAGGAGATTGCAGAAATGAAACAAACTCTGGAAGGGTTTATAAGCAGAATGGATAGGATGCAAGAGGCCATTGATGGAATTGAAATCAGAGAACAGGAACGCATAGAAGCTGACAGAGAGAGAGACAAAAGGATCTCCAGGAATGAAACAATATTAAGAGAACTGTGTGACCAATCCAAAAGGAAGAATATCCGTATTATAGGGGTCCCAGAAGAAGAAGAGAGAGGAAAAGACATGGAAAGTATCTTAGAAGAAATAATTGCTGAAAACTTCCCCACACTGGGGGAGTAAGTAATCGAACAGACCATGGAAATACACAGAACCCCTAACAGAAAGGATCCAAGAAGGGCAACACCAAGACACATAATAATTAAAATGGCAAAGATCAAGGACAAGGAAAGAGTGTTAAAGGCAGCTAGAGAGAAAAAGGTCACCTATAAAGGGAAACCCATCAGGCTAACGTCAGATTTCTCAACAGAAACCCTACAGGCCAGAAGAGAATGGCATGATATATTTAATACAATGAAACAGAAGGACCTTGAACCAAGGATACTGTATCCAGCACGACTATCATTCAAATATGACGGTGGGATTAAACAATTCCCAGACAAACAAAAGCTGAGGGAATTTGCTTTCCACAAACCACCTCTACAGAACATCTTACAGGGACTGCTCTAGATGGGAGCACTCCTAGAAAGAGCACAGCACAAAACACCCAACATATGAAGAATCGAGGAGGAGGAACAAGAAGGGAGAGAAGAAAACAATCTCCAGACAGTGTATATAACAGCTCAATAAGCGAGCTAAGTTAGGCAGTAAGATACTAAAGAGGCTAACCTTGAACCTTTGGTAACCACGAATTTAAAGCCTGCAATGGCAATAAGTACATATCTTTCAATAGTCACCCTAAATGTTAATGGGTTGAATGCACCAATCAAAAGACACAGAGTAACAGAATGGATAAAAAAGCAAGACCCATCTATATGCTGCTTACAAGAAACTCACCTCAAACCCAAAGACATGTACAGACTAAAAGTCAAGGGATGGAAAAACATATTTCAAGCAAACAACAGTGAGAAGAAAGCAGGGGTTGCAGTACTAATATCAGACAAAATAGACTTCAAAACAAAGAAAGTAACAAGAGATAAAGAAGGACACTACATAATGATAAAGGGCTCAGTCAAACAAGACGATATAACCATTCTAAATATATATGCACCCAACACAGGAGCACCAGCATATGTGAAACAAATACTAACAGAACGAAAGGGGGATATAGACTGCAATGCATTCATTCTAGGAGACTTCAACACACCACTCACCCCAAAGGATAGATCCACTGGGCAGAAAATAAGTAAGGACACGGAAGCACTGAACAACACAGTAGAGCAGATGGACCTAATAGACATCTATAGAACTCTACATCCAAAAGCAGCGGGATATACATTCTTCTCAAGTGCACATGGAACATTCTCCAGAATAGACCACATACTAGACCACAAAAAGAGCCTCAGAAAATTCCAAAAGACTGAAATCCTACCAACCAACTTTTCAGACCACAAAGGCATAAAACTAGAAATAAACTGTACAAAGAAAGCAAAGAGGCTCACAAACACATGGAGGCTTAACAACACGCTCCTAAATAATCAATGGATCAATGACCAAATCAAAATGGAGATCCAGCAATATATGGAAAGAAATGACAACAACAACACTAAGCCCCGACTTCTGTGGGACACAGCAAAAGCAGTCTTAAGAGGAAAGTATATAGCAATCCAAGCATATTTAAAAAAGGAAGAGCAATCCCAAATGAATGGTCTAATGTCACAATTATCGAAATTGGAAAAAGAAGAACAGATGAGGCCTAAGGTCAGCAGAAGGAGGGACATAATAAAGATCAGAGAAGAAATAAATAAAATTGAGAAGAATAAAACAATAGCAAAAATCAATGAAACCAAGAGCTGGTTCTTCGAGAAAATAAACAAAATAGATAAGCCTCTAGCCAGACTTATTAAGAAGAAAAGAGAGTCAACACAAATCAACAGTATCAGAAACGAGAAAGGAAATATCACGACGGACCCCACGGAAATGCAAAGAATTATTGGAGAATACTATGAAAACCTATATGCTAACAAGCTGGGAAACCTAGGAGAAATGGACAACTTCCAAGAAAAATATAACCTTCCAAGATTGACCCAGGAAGAAACAGAAAATCTAAACAGACCAATTACCAGCAACGAAATTGAAGCAGTAATCAAAAAACTACCAAAGAACAAAACCCCCGGGCCAGATGGATTTACCTCAGAATTTTATCAGACATACAGGGAAGACATAATACCCATTCTCCTTAGAGTTTTCCAAAAAATAGAGGAGGAGGGGATACTCCCAAACTCATTCTATGAAGCTAACATCACCCTAATACCAAAACCAGGCAAAGACCCCACCAAAAAAGAAAACTACAGACCAATATCCCTGATGAACGTAGATGCAAAAATACTCAACAAAATATTAGCAAACCGAATTCAAAAATACATCAAAAGGATCATACACCATGACCAAGTGGGATTCATCCCAGGGATGCAAGGATGGTACAACATTCGAAAGTCCATCAACATCATCCACCACATCAACGAAAAGAAAGACAAAAACCACATGATCATCTCCATAGATGCTGAAAAAGCATTTGACAAAGTTCAACATCCATTCATGTTAAAAACTCTCAGCAAAATGGGAATAGAGGGCAAGTACCTCAACATAATAAAGGCCATCTATGATAAACCCACAGCCAACATTATATTGAACAGCGAGAAGCTGAAAGCATTTCCTCTGAGATCGGGAACTAGACAGGGATGCCCACTCTCTCCACTGTTATTTAACATAGTACTGGAGGTCCTAGCCATGGCAATCAGACAAAATAAAGAAATACAAGGAATCCAGATTGGTAAAGAAGAAGTTAAACTGTCACTATTTGCAGATGACATGATACTGTACATAAAAAACCCTAAAGACTCCACCCCAAAACTCCTAGAACTGATATCGGAATACAGCAAAGTTGCAGGATACAAAATCAACACACAGAAATCTGTGGCTTTCCTATATACTAACAATGAACCAACAGAAAGAGAAATCAGGAAAACAACTCCATTCACAATTGTATCAAAAAAAATAAAATACCTAGGAATAAACCTAACCAAAGAAGTGAAAGACTTAATACTCTGAAAACTACAAGTCACTCTTAAGAGAAATTAAAGGGAACACTAACAGATGGGAACTCATCCCATGCTCGTGGCTAGGAAGAATTAATATCGTCAAAATGGCCATCCTGCCCAAAGCAATAGACAGATTTGATGCAATCCCTATGAAACTACCAGCAACATTCTTCAATGAACTGGAACAAATAATTCAAAAATTCATATGGAAACACCAAAGACCCCGAATAGCCAAAGCAATCCTGAGAAAGAAGAATAAAGTAGGGGGGATCTCACTCCCCAACTTCAAGCTCTACTATAAAGCCATAGTAATCAAGACAATTTGGTACTGGCACAAGAGCAGAGCCACAGACCAATGGAACAGACTAGAGACTCCAGACATTAACCCAGACATATATGGTCAATTAATATTTGATAAAGGAGCCATGGACATACAATGGCGAAATGACAGTCTCTTCAACAGGTGGTGCTGGCAAAACTGGACAGCTACATGTAGGAGAATGAAACTGGACCATTGTCTAACCCCATATACAAAAGGAAACTCAA
Source organism: Manis pentadactyla (assembly GCF_030020395.1). Classification (NCBI taxonomy): domain Eukaryota; kingdom Metazoa; phylum Chordata; class Mammalia; order Pholidota; family Manidae; genus Manis; species Manis pentadactyla. The sequence continues at coordinate 81,322,383 of NC_080020.1, read as the reverse complement.
AATGGATCAAAGACCCGAATGTAAGCCATGAAACCATTAAACTCTTGGAAGAAAACATAGGCACAAACCTCTTAGACATAAATATGAGTGACCTCTTCTTGAACATATCTCCCCGGGCAAGGAAAACAACAGCAAAAATGAGTAAGTGGGACTATATTAACCTGAAAAGCTTCTGTACAGCAAAAGACACCATCAATAGAACAAGAAGGATCCCTACAGTATGGGAGAATATATTTGAAAATGACACATCCGATAAAGGCTTGACGTCCAGAATATATAAGGAGCTCACACGCCTCAATAAACAAAAAACAAATAACCCAATTAAAAAATGGGCAGAGGAACTGAACACACAGTTCTCCAAAAAAGAAATACAGATGGCCAACAGACACATGAAAAGATGCTCCACATCGCTAATTATCAGAGAAATGCAAATTAAAACTACAATGAGGTATCACCTCACACCAGTAAGGATGGCTGCCATCCAAAAGACAAACAACAACAAATGTTGGCGAGGCTGTGGAGAAAGGGGAACCCTCCTACACTGCTGGTGGGAATGTAAGTTAGTTCAACCATTGTGGAAAGCAGTATGGAGGTACATCAAAATGCTCAAAACAGACTTACCATTTGACCCAGGAATTGCACTCCTAGGAATTTACCCTAAGAACGCAGCAATCAAGTTTGAGAAAGACAGATGCACCCCTATGTTTATTGCAGCACTATTTACAATAGCCAAGAATTGGAAGCAACCTAAATGTCCATCAATAGATGAATGGATAAAGAAGATGTGGTACATATACACAATGGAATACTACTCAGCCATAAGAAAAGGGCAAATCCAATCATTTGCAGCAACATGGATGGAGCTGGAGGGTATTATGCTCAGTGAAACAAGCCAAGCGGAGAAAGAGAAATACCAAATGATTTCACTTATCTGCGGAATATAAGAACAAAGGAAAAACTGAAGGAACAAAACAGCAGCAGAATCACAGAACTCAAGAATGGACTAACAGGTACCAAAGGGAAAGGGACTGGGGAGGATGGGTGGGTAGGGAGGGATAAGGGGGGAAGAAGTAGGGGGGTATTAAGATTAACATGCATGGGGGGGTAGGAGAAAAGGGAGGGCTGTACAACACAGAGAAGGCAAGTAGTGATTCTACAACATTTTGCTATGCTGATGGACAGTGACTGTAAAGGGGTTTATAGGGGAGACCTGGTATAGGGGAGAGCCTAGTAAACATAATATTCGTCATGTAAGTGTAGATTAGTGATACCAAAAACAAAGCAAAAAAAAAAAAAGGGCAGTTCCTGTGTGGTAACCTCCAACGAGTTCTACACAAGGGTATAAAGCACATATAAAAGTGTAGGCAAAGGGTCTGTTTGTGTTTATACAGAGGATCAAAGCCTAATTGGGCTACCCTGAAAATGAACTAAGATACGATATGAAAAAGAACTTCCAACATCTGCACTCTCTGGAAGACTCATGCCAGAAGATGATCATCAAAAAACCCCAACAAAGATCCACGCACTGCTACAGCTGTAGATGCACTCATCACACCAGTTCCTGGACTTGCCATGGGAATGAGGAAGGAGATATCTAAGCTGACCTGTGCATACAGTAAAACAACAAATTTGACTGGATCTATACTGTTGGAACTCAACCAAGAATTAGGAGAAGTGCAAATTGTAGCACTCCAAAGTCTTACAACTACAGACTATTTACTGTTAAAAGAACATATGGCATGTGAACAGTCCCCAGGAATGGGTTGTTTTAATTTGTCTGATTTCTCTCAGACTGTTCAAGTTCAGTTGGACAATACCCACCATATCATAGATAAGTTTTCACAAATGCCTAAGGTGCCTAACTGGTTTTCTTGGTTTCACTGGAGATGGCTGGTAAATACATATATTCTTTGGTTATGTAACTATACTCCTATTATGTTAATGTGTGTGTGCAATTTAAGTAGTAGCTTAAAACCTATACATGCTGAAGTTACTCTACAAGAAGATATGTCAAAGAAATAATCAATCTTCCCATGTTTTCTTCCGCCTGCTACTTCTATAGCTTTTCTTCTTCCTTCCTAATTACAACCCTTAAATAGAATTCGTGCCTCATATCAAATTTACCGAGTATCATAATTCTTCCAAGTGGTAAAGATACCTCAAGACAAATGCTGGGCATAGAAGCTACAGGGCATAAATATGCAAAGAAATAAAAAGCTAACCATTTCAAACAATAAGGCTTCTCTCTCACTTACCAACTTTACATTTCCCTGTATGGCCCCGGAAGATGACTGGTTAGCCAGAGACGGGTAAGATTCCTCAAGGGAGGAACAACCTAAGACAGGCACAGTCGCAGGGGGGTCATCAGGTGAGAAATTGGGGATCAACAGAGGTGAGGCTTAGAACCTCACCCCCCTGTTCTGAGAGAAATCTTCTGCATACGTGGATGTTTTATTGCCCTTGTCTAGCTTGGATTAACACATAGTCTACAGGCACACACCTGATCATCTACATTTGCTCTCTTACAACACTAAACTATGTTTTCTACCTTTATCTTGTATCTACCTACCACTTCAGCATTTTATTAAAAATAATAATAATAAAGAGAGAAATGTGGTATCCACATATAAATCAAGTATAAAAACCAAATGAGTATTCATATTTGAACTGACTGTTTAGAGTTCATAATGCATGAGCAAAACTGAAAGTTTCTGTGATGACTGCCCTTGTACTGTTCACTATGTAACTTATTCATTATGTAAGAATTTGTTCTCCATGTAAGAACTTGTTTGTTATGCCTCAGAAGATTGGAGACTGACGAAAATTAGGCTTGGGGTGTATTAATGATTGTGCATTGAGCATTGACTCCCCTATACAGAATTTTATTGTCGTTAACAACCATTTGATCAATAAATATGAGAGATGCCCTCACAAAAAAAAAAAAAAAGGACAGACTTCCAATGGTAAAATAAATAAGTAACCGGGATGTAATGTATAGCATAAGGAATATAGTCAATATATTGTAACAGCTTGGTAGGGTGATAGCTGGAACCTAGAATTATGTATATAAATGTTTTACCACTGTGTTGTACACTTGAAACTAATGTAATGTAATACTGTGCGTCAACTACCGTTCAATAAAAATAATTATTTAAAAAAAAAAAAATCAATTCATGCAGAGGACTAACAGGTAGTACTGAGCTACTAGACTGTCAGTTCAAGAAAAGGAGAGTAAGAGTTGATGCTGGAGAGGTAAAATGGTGACCAAGGATATATTTTCGATCCACCATAGTGAGCTTGGATCTTATTGTGCAAGTTAATAACAAAAAAAGATAATGAGTGAGAAGCATGATGTAACTTTGTCTGACAGTTAACCTAATAAATGCGTTTTTACTTTTTACGAACATTATATAAGTTTGTTATTAACAATTTCAATTACCTAAACATTCAAATATTTTAATTCTTTCAAATTCTAGCTCCCCCTACCTCGCTTCTCCAAGCAGTCTTTCCTAACTAATCCTATTTCATTATGAAACTCAGTATGATAATCTGAGACCTATCCTATCAAAAGTATTTTAGGGTGTCTTGTATGTATGTATGTATGTATGTGTGTATAATATGCTACTATCTTATCCAATTATAGGTTGCCTTTAATTATTTAGCATATATTTGATTTTTTTCCTCAAATAAATTACTAAATATCCTCTAATGTTTTCATACATCTTAAGCATGTATCACACCACCATAAACACAAAGTGAACTTGATAAAAGCTGATGAAATAAATGGTAACAGAAAATACTAACAAATTATTACAGATAATTATTTTATTTAGGCAATATGTTCTCCACAGAGATCAAAGCATTGTATGATACTGTAATATGGAACAGTACATATTTAAAAATCAGTATTTAAAAAACCATTTGATAAAATAGCTCTGGAAAAGTGTAAGAAAAAGAAGGGAACAGGAGGGCCAAAGATGGAAGAAAACAGAACAGTGAGTTATGAAGATAACACATTTAAGATTCTACCCTACAATAAACAGAAAAAAGTCTTAATTTTCTAATAATATATGTACACATGTTTATTAAAGATAGACTACATAAATGAGAGTTCAAAATCTGATTATTTTTAAATTATAAAATCTATAAACTATCATAGACCCTAACAGGCTTGTAAGTAAAAACCTGCATATGGACTCTACAACCAAAACAAAATTAAAGATGTCTAAAGAAATGTGGGAGACAGGGGCAGAAATATAGTCATTGTGTTTACGTAGGGTAAGGACAGACTAGTTATTAAGAGGAAATAAGCCTTCATAGGTGGTAACATTCCACATAACAGAAATCTTTGGTATTATTAACAAAGCACCTACCTGTACAATTTTTGTATAGCATGGGCTGCATTCTTCCTAACATACGGTGATAAATCAGCAGAAGCTTCCTTAATAGCAAGCATCATAATAGGTACAATAATTGGCACTCTAATACTTGAGAGAACTCTCAGAGCGCTTGCACGGATTAGTTGATTTGAGTCCTAAAAATAGTGCAGAAATAATCATCAAGATTTCAAATTCATAATATTTCAAAGACATCTTTATGACACAAGTAATAGGAGCTTATAGGGTGCACTATAACAACAGCAAAAAAAAGCCATGTAATTTAAAATAAACAACCAATATATGGAAATAAGTAAGGAAAGAGATACTTAAATGTTTATTTCTCTGAATAATGTCTTAACAAGAAAAGTAATGATTATAATTATAGTTGATCATTTACTAAACATGCTGGGTTTTCAGAGTTTCATAATAATATGTTGCAGGTCATAAATTATATCTTCAAAAAAATCATTTACCTTCCTGCACACTTTCAACAAGTTGTTCAAGAATTCCTTGATGCATGATAATGATTATACTGAACATAGTGTTTGAACTCTTTCAAACACTACTGTGCCATTTAGTAGATTATTTTTCCACTTCTTTAAATGATACAGCTTCAATTTTACAGAAACTTGTAGCTACGTGTCTGTTCACTGTTAGTTACCTTCAGAGCTCGCTGAAAAGTGCTTATGGACAAGAGTGCGAGATCCTGCTGTTCTTCGGCATACCGGACCAAGTAAACATATACTAACTTCTTTATCTGTTAAAAAAAAATTTATTGAATCCAAGCCAGAGTCAAAATTAAAAATTCAGTATTTTCTATACCAAAATCTATTTTCAATTTTCCTGAAGTAAATAGCTGAACCTGGTCATATCTTAGATTGTAGAATAAAGATAGTATTGTAGGAAAATGAATGGCAACAGAAAAAGCTTATGAAGTACGCATTTTAATAATCCAATCCTGAGAGGAATAGCAATATCCTATCAAGGTGTTCCTCTCGAAAGGAATAAAAAATTCCTGAGCAAAACTTACATAAAAATATTAAAATATTAACTGAATTGCAAAATTATTTTCAAAATGAGGCATACAGATAATATAAAGAAATTTGGCTCTGTGTACTAACTTTACGGTAAAGGAGCTTATGTTCCCTCATCTGTCAAAAGGTGCTAGAGCCCCAGTTTTGATTCTATAGTAACATTCACATTTCAATATACATTACATGGTATTTTCAGCTCAGTTAAGAAAAATGCATGACATAATACCAATTTATTGTAATAAAAATTCCAAAAGATTGAAAGTGTCTTCTGAAAATTGTTTTGAAAGGCAATTTAATCACTAAGTTTAGAACAAAGTTATGATGAAGAGAAAAATTAAATAAAAATTAGAATTGAGTTGAAACTCAACTGCTTCCTTCTGCCTATTTCCATATACTTCCTTCCCTCATAGCCTATAATCTCCCTTCTCAAATATCTTCACATACCACTGTCTGATTTTCACATGTATCAACTGTCAGAATACATACCTAAAAGTTTATGGACTATTCAAAAAGCATAGAAAATGAGGGTAAGTAGCTGAAACTGGTGTTGGAAAGGAAAAATCGGGCTACACTGGTACATTTACTATCATACACCCAACCTGGACTTCTTTAAAGACAACTGCATGACCTTCCTTCCCTCACAATCTAATTTCTCTTGACACAGTATGGTTTTGAGTTCCTTCACTATCTTGATTGCTCCCTTCTGGACTCTCACTCCAATTTGTCTCTCTTTCAGTATGGAGTCCAAACTACAAATGAAGTCTTAGCAGAACAAACTAGTTAAGACCTTGCTCTAAATGTTTCACTAATACAATAATTCTTAATTATAACAATATGTCTTTCCCAAATGTACTACTGACCAAATTAAGCCATCCTTGAGTAACTGTCCTCGTGAGGGTTTTTTTCTTTTAAAAAAAGGCAAGATCTTACATTTACCGATAGATGGAATTCAACAATTTAAATTCAACTCATTGTGCACCCTCTAAAGATAATTTCAGACCTTAGTTTGTAAAACAAACTATTTTGCTGTTCTTTACAGTTTCATGAGCACAAGGAAAACTTAACGAGCATATTTTCTAAATTTTCATCATTATTACTAAAAATGCTAACTAAACACACCATTTTAAGTTGATATCAATCCGTTCTTTTATACATGGACAGGGTTATAGTGAAAGTAACAAAATATTTATTTTCAATTACTCTTCAATGTTAAATGGATCTACAAAATCTCAAAAACAAAATATCTGTGTTGCACAGCCCTTCCCATGCACCCCCCGACACTATACTAAAATTCTTAAGTCACTAATCAATACAGACCATAATTCTCTTCAACTTCCCTTCTATTCAAATCTACCTTGCACTTCTTATCTCAGTCTCCACTCAGGTTATCACCTTGCTTGCCCCCAAATTCTACTAATCAAAATCTTCCACAAAAGCGAAAATGAAACAATAAAATGCCCATTAACAGATGAACAGTAAAATAAATTACAGCACAGCCATATAACACTATACTATGCAGCTCTATACAGAATTACGTAAATCTATACTTGACACTGAAATGTGTCCATGTAAAATTGTTTAAAGGTATAAAATAGTATTAATTGTATGATCTCAGTTATGTATTAATAAAAGATACACATATATTGTAATTTATCAATCTCTAAAATATACCATCAACTGTAAGATATACCATTATTTTATGAATAATGAAGAAAGGAACAAAAACCCTGCCAATTGTAAGTCACCATCAACTGTTAGGCCCAACTGCAGAAACTTTAAAATAGAAAACAAATGTCTTAGAATACACATAATATGGTAATAATAGCAAATATTTATATATAGCACTAACTATATGCCAGGTGCTGTTCTAAATATTTTACTTGGGTTAACTCATTTTATATTCACAACTCAGTAAACAGGTATTATTATTCCCATTCTACAGGTAAAGAAACTGAAGCACAGAAAGGTTAAGTAACTTGACAAGACAGCACATCTATTAAATGAAGAACCAGGATTCAAACCAGGTAAGCAAAGAAGTTGAGAAATCTATATAGTAAAATGTTAACAGTGACTATTTCTGGGTGATAGTATTTACCAGTGACCTTCACTCTTTACATCCTTCTACATTATTTACTTTTCTCTTTTACAGTGAATATTAAGTTTGTTTCAGATAGAACAATACAGACTATTTTCACTTTAGGAGTGAATCTCTTCTTTCTCGACATCGTCCAACACAAAACAACGGTACTGCTTTGGATTATAAAACATTTTAAACCTTCTCATTATAAAAAATCTCCAACTGAAAATATTTTTTAGTTCCCACACTCCCAGGAAGACAACTTTTTCTGTAGTACTGGCAAAATATAGACACTAGAACTGTTTCAAGCCTATTCATTAAAGCAACAAAAACTCAGCTAAATGAACAAGGTTTTGCAAGTCAACCAATCTGTAACAGTACCTTCCTGTTAGTGAGGAGCAAACTCACTAAAAAAAACATGTCTCTGAGTACTCATAAATCCATAGCAGTCTCACCCAAATGACCATACATCTGCAGATGAGACCAGCCCACTGAAGCCGCTGAAAGTCCATGAACCCTTTAAATGATCACTTGGAACTAAGTGATCTTACACAAAAATACAAATGGGTTCCAAAATTTTGTGATATTCATATATAAGATGGCAGCCAAATGATCCAAAATATAGCCAATATTTCAATTATATTTAAATGAAAATATAAATGTTAAAAATTCTTAAGTTACAGTTTAAGAAGCACCTATCTAATTCAAGTACAGAAGACCTTCTCTCCAACAAGTTCCTGAGATTACAACAGTGACAAAAAGCAATTAACACTTACTGATTGGCTGATGTATAAAAATTTCAATGTATAGAATCAACACACATGATGTATTTAAATAAGATATTTCTCACATTCACCTTGGAATAAACATGAGGTTATTTAATACAGAAATCATTCCTTATTCATCTGTGTAGTCCCAGGACACATCACAATGTCTGGCACATAGCAAGAGCTAAACAATTATCAGCTGAATGTAACACTATAGTCCAAAGGTAGAGGGAAAAAAATTAAGACATTTCCCATTAGATTGCTACCTCTAGGATCTAACTTACCACCAAAGGCTATAATTCACAGAAAAGATGTTTATAAGGACACAAACATACTGTGAGGAAATAATAGGCATTAAAAAGAGTCTTTAAATTGTGGGTTTTGTAAATTAATTATTTATAATATTCTTTTTCCCTAAGATCTCAGTCTACAGTTCTCTGAAAAGTTTTGAAAGAATGGGTTAGAGTCCACTTATCCCCTCATCCTCTTGTGATTTATTTCTCAGCAACAACTATATTTACCAAGTAAATGTACAGCCAACTTTTAAAGTTGGATTATGAACTCTAGAATATATCCAGGGGTGTGTATTGGCCACAATGAAACATTCAGAACCACAGCTGCGCTAGCAGGCATTGCTATAATTACTCACTATTGGAGAAGGATCTTTGTGACTGTTATAGCAAAAAGTATAACAATATTAAATCACAGAAGGTTGCAAAACACTAAATTTGTTCTAGTTCTGTGATAAGAATCAATCAATATTGACCACAAGAGGCCTATGCACTGACTGGCTGCAGGTGTGCAGAGAAAGCCTGCTTTCCCTGAAACCATTCTGTGACCAGAAATGGGAGTACTTAAAGCTCCGTGACTACACCATTCTCTAATCAGTTACTTTCATTCAATGTTACAACACTCCTTGCTGTAAAGCTAATCATAGCAGAGACCCAGTAGGCGGGAAGAACACAGGCAGATCTGTTTAATTAGTTTATCAATACTAGTACATCAAACTTCATGAGTTATTGACTAAACCTTTGATTATTTTTGTACTATAACCACTGATTGCTTACTAGGTCACTTTTGGTATCATTCGACATCAAATAGAAGATGACATACAGCTCAACTGTGTGTCTAAGGCAGCATGTATTTGTAAAAATGAAATTTTGCACTTGATAGCGATGAGACATCAAATTAAATTTTAAGAAGTTTAGTCAGTTTTCTTAGAACAGTAGAAGATTAAGCATGTTTCAAAAACTAACAAGGTACTTCAAGAACAAAAGAAATTCAAACAATTAGACCAATAATTATATTTATGGTGACATTTTTGTTACAGAACATTAGGCAGCATACCAGAATCTGATTGTAAAGGGAAAAGGTGAACAGAAAAGTTCTACTATTATAACTATCTGAACAGTACAAACAGCTTTGAATGAACAATAAATAGCACAGAATTTTCTGTTTACAAGAAGACTAGAAGTCCAGGGGGAACTAGTTAATTTATAATCAATATCTAAGAACTTGGTCATTTCTACCGTTATTCAAAATAAAAAAACTTACACTACTGACAGATACCTCCCAAAGGATAGCTAATACCAGATGTTGATAAGGGGTCAAAGACATTATAAAGTAGAAGGAAGAGGGGAAACAAATCAAACAGGAAGGATGACTCTAAGAGGGGACTGGTCTGCGAGAGGTTTTGAAGTCAAGATACCTGGCTTTGGATTCTGACTCTGAAACACACTAGCTGTATATGACCTTGGTCAGATAATTTAACCTCTCTCCTTCTTTGTATTTATATATAAAATATGGAATATGACAGAATCAACCTCACCAGGTTATTTGCAAAGATAAAATGAGTTGATAGATGTAAGGCACTAACACATAACGCAAACAGCATTTAAAAAACATTAGCAATCACTATTGCTACTGAGAGACTTTAGTCCTGGTAACACTAAGACAAGTTTTACCTTCATCTCACCATTGTTCTAAGTCAAATCTGATTTTTTTTTAAACAGGTATTTGCACTTGCTTATCCCAGAGGCCGTAAAACTAATGTACACCTCAAATTAAAAGCTCAGATAGCATGACCATAACATCAAAGAGAAAGTCTCAAATTTATCAAAATTTATAAAAATTCTCAAAATTATCTATTTAGAATTCTATGTGGTAATAAGCATATAAATAGTGCTTAATAAGAATCTACTAAATTAATCACAAATCAAATTTGCAAGTACTATAAGATTAAGTGTTCAGTATTGATTTCTCCCATTAATTAGAATTTTAGAAAGAATGGCTTATCAAATTATTTAAGTCTGATATTAAATTAATTTAATCTAGTTCTCAAATTGCAACAAGTATACAAGTGTTTTGATTTTATTCATTCAAGTTATTAGTCAAATTGAACTTTCAAGAATGTCACCAGTTATAAATGGACAATTCTGCATGGAAAGTAGGGAAAACTGAGACTAATGTTTTCATTTGATCAGTAACATTCCACATATTTTAGGGTTTTAAAAACAGATTTTGAAATAAAGTTCCAACTTAAAAAATAATCATTGAAAGATCTGATTTACCCTCCTACCATAACAAAATGTAAAACCCTACAGAAAAATGAAACAATAGATTTCATACACTGTACAAGAAGAAGCACAGTACTGTGAACCCCAAGAGTGGGTAAAAAAATCAAAGTGCCCCTCACAATTGAGGGTCAGTCTACCAGAACAAGGGTTGGGGGGCAACTCAAACAGAATCCAGAAGACTCACTATGCTGAGGAAACAGAGATCAAAGTTCATAGAGTCTAAGGTTGCTAGAATTTGAAGAGCAGAATTTAAAAAGTGGGAACATAGGAGACAGAGAAAGCGTCTGAAAACTACAGATGGATATCATCAAGTCTTAGGCTAAGCACTAGCATGCACATGGTAAGATGAAACTATATGAGGCCTGACAAAAAAACAACACTGGAAAGACATAGGCAGGACAGATATCAAATATCACAAAAAACTAGGAACAGTGCATGTTCCCATCAGCTGGGAGGAAAATATTTTGTAAATATGTGGATTTTGTAGTTCTAAGATCCTTCTTAGGATCTTAGGATCTAAGACTACTAAGGGCAAATTAGTCTCAACTAAAAGTGTTTTTGTACCCTCTAGTAAAGCTTAAAAGTATACTTTGAAAGAATCAAGCAATTTCATGTAACTTAAGTACCAAGAAAAAAAAAAACACAATTTAAAGGAATATAACAAAATCCAGCAACCAACAACAGATATTTCATTATGTACTGCATTTAATTAAGATTTACTAGGGATATAAAAAAAATCAGAATAGAAACCATAACCGTGAGAAAAACCAATCTATAGAAAAGACTCAAAATGACAGAAATGATAGAACTAGCAGAAGGATGTTATAACAACTATTATAAATATACTCCATATGTCCAAGAAGGTAGACAAAATATCACATTGGGGAGCAAATTGGAAGACACAAAAATGACCTAATGAAACATCTAGAGATGCAAAATTTAACGTCTGGTAAAATAAATAAATACACTGGATGGGATTAACAATGGTTTGATAACATAAAAGGAAAGATCAGTTAACTTAAGTATATAGCAACAGAACTATCAAAATGAAGCAGAGAGAGAAAAGACTGGGAAAAAAGTGGAAACAGTACCAGTGACGTAGAGAATACTATCAATTAGTCTTATTAGAAAGACAAAGAACACAGATAAGACAAAACAAAGTTGAAAACAGAACAGGACTGGTGTGCTTATAATACCATCTGACTTCAGGACTTAATATGCAGCTACAGTAAAGAAGGCAATGTGGTATAGGCTTAAGGATGCTACATACAGATCAATGGAACAGAATAGAGTCCAGAAATAGAGCCCACAGTTACATGGTCAAGGACTTTTCATAAATGTGGCAAAGTAAAACAATGGAAAAAAGATACAGCCTTCTCAATAAATGGTAGCAGAACAAATGAGTATCTGGAAAAAAAATTCATCTCAAACCTGTCCTCACACCACATACAAAACTAATTTGAAATGTGCAGTAAAGCATTAACATAGCAGGCCAGAGATTGCTATCCTTAGAATGTCTGACAGTGATTGCATCTGTGAACTTGAATTTTAGGGGTATTCCCACATTCCCTAACTGAAAAGGGTGGTTTACATACAAACACTATGGTTTATGCTGAACATCTGCTTTCTTTCTAGGAGTCTGGAATTTTAGCACATGCTAGGCAGTTAATGACCTACATGAAGTGTAAGACTTTGGCCCTGAGTTTCAAATGAATTTTCATAGTAGACAACACCTCACACTTTTGTCACAGTTGATGCTAGAGGAATCAACTGTCACTGGACAAATCACTGGGAAAGGATTCTTGGAAGCTTGTAGATACTTTCCTCTGGATTTCACACCATGCACCTGTTTCTGTGAATAATTTTGCTGGATATCTTTCACTGTAACAATCATAGCTCTAAGTATGCTATATCCTGAGTCCTATGAATTCTCCCAGTGAATCATTGAACCTGTGGGTGGTCTTGGAATCAATAGACCTAAACGTAATAGCTAAAACTATTAAACTTTTAAAACAAACCAAAAGAAATCTTTGTGACATTAGCTTAGGCAGCTTTCTTAAACAGATTACAAAAAAGCCTGAAATACAACCAAAAAAAAAAATTTGATAAAGTGGGTTACATCAAAATCAAAATGTTTTCTTAAAGACATTAAGAAAACAAAATGGCAAGACACAGAAGAGGAAAATATAATAGTAAGTAACCATCTATCTGACAAAAGACTTGTATCAGAATATATAAAGAATCTTAATGCTTTAATAATAAGACAAAAAAAATTTTAAACAGGCTACAGATTTGACAGACATTTTGGAAAAGAAAACACATGACTAACCAATAAGATAATTAAAATAGGCTCAACATCACTGAATATCAGGAAAATGCAATTAAAGGCAAAATGAAATATCATTACATACCCACCAAAATGGTAGAGTTAAACAGTTTTAACAAGATCCTGTGTTGGAAGAGATGTGAACCAACTGGAACTCCTTTAAATTGTTGATAGGAAAGTCACTTTGGAAAACTACATGACACTACTTCCTTAACATTAAACATATACTTCTCAGGCAATGCAACAAATCTACTAATCTAGGTACTTGCCCAAGAAAAATTAAAACAGATGCCCACACATAACATTTTAATCAATCTAAGTGTATTTCAACCGGTAAAGCAAAAAAATTTTTTAAATATCCAGATTATAGCAAAAAAAGAAACAAAATGTAAATACATAAAACAACACAGTATCAGTAGTTACATGGACAAACCATACACAATAGTCAACTCAAAATAAATCATACTCCTAAATATAAAAGAGAAAACCATAAAACTCTTAGGAAAAAGAGTAATATAAACATTAGTTGCCTTGGATTGAGTATCAGTTTCTTAGATAGGACATTAAAAGCATAAGCAAAGAAAAAATACATAAACTGGAATGCACCAAAATTAAAGATACCTGTGCATCAAAGCACACAAACAAAAATATTGGAAGATAACCCACAGAATGGGAAAAAATACTTGCAAGTTATATATCAGAGAAGGGTCTAGTACTGAGAATATATAAGGAACTCTTACAAACAATAATAAAAGACAAACAACCAAATTATAAAATGGGATAAGGATCTGAATAGACTTTTCAAAGAAAATGTAAGTGCCAACAGATGCTCAACAAACTTTTTATTTTGGTATCATTAATCTACAATTACATGAAGAACATTATGTTTCCTAGGCTCCCCCCTTCACCAAGTCCCCCCAACAAACCCCATTACAGTCCCTGTCCATTAACGTAGTAAGATGCTGTAGAATCAATACTTGTCTTCTCTGTGTTGCACAGCCCACCCCATGCCCACCCCCCACATTATACATGCTAATCATAATGCCCCTTTCTTTTCCCACACCCTTATCACTCCCTTCCGACCCATCCTCCCTACTCCCTTTCCCTTTGGGAACTGTTAGTCTATTCTTGGGTTCTGTGATTCTTCTGCTGTTTTGTTCCTTCACTTTTTCGTTGTTCCAATACTCCACATATGAGTGAGATCATTTGGTACTCGTCTTTCTCCACCTGGCTTATTTATTTCACTGAGCATAATACCCTCTAGCTCCATCCATGTTGTTGCAAATGGTAGGATTTGTTTTGTTCTTATGGCTGAATAATATTCCACTGTGTATGTGTACCACATCTTCTTTATCCATTCATCTACTGATGGACACTTAGGTTGCTTCTTTTTCTTGGCTATTGTAAATAGTGCAGCGGTAAACATAGGGGTGCATCTGTCTTTTTCAAACTGGGCTGCTGTATTCTTAGGGTAAATTCCTAAAAGTGGAATTCCTGGGTCAAATGGTATTTCTATTTTGAGCTCTCTAAGAAACCTCCATATTGCTTTCCACAGTGGTTGAACTACTTTACATTCCCACCAGCAGTGTAGGAGGGTTCCCCTTTCGCCACAACCTTGCCAATATTTGTTGTTGTCTGTCTTTTGGACAGTGGTGATCCTTACTGGTGTTAGGTGGTATCTCACTGTGGTTTTAATTTGCATTTCTCTGATGACTAGCAATGTGCAGCATCTTTTCATGTGTCTGTTGGCCATCTGAATTTCTTCTTTAGAGAACTGTCTTTTCGGCTCCTCTGCACATTTTTTAATTCGATTGTTTGCTTTTAGTTTGTTGAGGTGTATGAGCTCTTTATATATTTCGGATGTCAACCCTTTATCATATCTGTCATTTATGAATATATTCTCCCATACTGTAGGATGCCTTTTTGTTCTATTGATGATGCCCTTTGCTGTAAAGAAGCTTTTCAGCTTGATATAGTCCCACTTGTTCATTTTTGCTTTTGTTTCCCTTTGCCACAGAGATATGTTCATGAAGAAGTCACTCATGTTTATGTCCAAGAAATTTTTGCCTATGTTTTTTTCTAAGAGTTTTATGGTTTCATGACTTACATTCAGGTCTTTGATCCATTTTGAATTTACTTTTGTGTATGGGGTTCAACAGTGATCCAGTTTCATTCTCTTACATGTAGCTCTCCAGTTTTGCCAGCACCATCTGTTGAAGAGACTGTCATTTCCCCATTGTATGTCCATGGCTCCTTTATAGTATATTAATTGACCATATATGTTTGGGTTAATGTCTGGAGTCTCTATTCTGTTCCACTGGTCTGTGGCTCTGTTCTTGTGCCAGTATCAAATTGTCTTGATTACTGTGGCATTGTAGTAGAGCTTTAAGTTGGGGAGCGAGATTGACCCCCCACTTTATTCTTCCTTCTCAGGGTTGCTTTGACTATTCAGGGTCTTTGGTGTTTCCATATGAATTTTTGAACTATTTGTTCCAGATCATTGAAGGATGCTGTTGGTAATTTGATAGGGATTGCATCAAATCTGTATATTGCTTTGGGCAAGATGGCCATTTTCACAATATTAATTCTTCCTAGCCAAGAGCATGGGATGAGTTTCTATTTGTTAGGGTCCTCTTTAATTTCTCTTAAGAGTGTCTTGTAGTTTTCAGGGTATAGGTCTTTCACTTCCTTGGTTAGGTTTATTCCTAGCTATTTTATTCTTTTTGATGCAATTGTGAATGGAATTGTTTTCCTGATTTCTCTATTACTTCATTGTTAGTGTATAGGAAAGCCACAGATTTCTGTGTGTTAATTTTCTATCCTGCAACTTTGCTGAATTCCAATATTAATTCTAGTAGCTTTGAAGTGGAATCTTTAGGGTTTTTTATGTACAATATCATGTCATCTGCAAATAGTGACAGTTTGACTTCTTCTTTACCAATCTGGATTCCTTGTATTTCTTTGTTTTGTCTAATTGCCATGGCTAGGACCTCCAGTACTATGTTGAGTAACAGTGGGGAGGGTGGGCATCCCTGTCTTGTTCCCGATCTCAGAGGAAAAGCTTTCAGCTTCTCACTGTTTAGTATGATGTTGGTTGTGGGTTCATCATATATGGCCTTTATTATGTTGAGGTACTTGCCCTCTATGCCCATTTTGTTGAGAGTTTTTATAATGAATGGATGTTGAATTTTGTCAAATGCTTTTTCAGCATCTCTGGAGATGATCACATGGTTTTTGTCCTTCTTTTGGTTCATGTGGTGGATGATATTGTTGGATTTTCAAATGTTGTACCATCCTTGCATCCCTGAGATGAATCCCACTTGGTGATGTTGCATGATCCTTTTGATGTATTTTTGAATTTGGTTTGCTAATATTTTGTTGAGTATTTTTTCATCTATGTTCATCAGGGATATTGGTCTGTAGTTTTCTTTTTTGGTGGGGTCTTTGCCTGGTTTGGGTATTAGGGTTATGTAGGCTTCATAGAATAAGTTTGAGAGTATTCCCTCCTCTTCTATTTTTTGGAATACTTTAAGGAGAATGGGTATTATGTCTTCTCTGTATGTATGATGAAATTCCACGGTATAACCATCTGGCCCAGGGGTTTTGTTCTCAGGTAGTTTTTTGATTACCACTTCAATTTCATTGCTGGTAATTGGTCTGTTTAGATTTTGTGTTTCTTCCTTGGTCAGTCTTGGAAGGTTGTATTTTTCTAGGAAGCTGTCCATTTCTTCTAGGTTTTCCAGCTTGTTAGCATACAGGTTTTCATTGTATTCTCTAGTAATTCTTTGAATTTCTGTGGGGACCGTTGTGATTTTTCCTTTCTTATTTCTGATTCTGTTGATGTGTGTTGATTCTCTTTTACTCTTACTAAGTCTGGCTAGAGGCTTATCTATTTTGTTTATTTTCTCAAAGAACCAACTCTTGGTTTCATTGATTTTTTTGTATTTTTTTATTCTTCTCAATTTTGTGTATTTCTTCTCTGATCTTTATTATGTCCCTCCTTCTGTTGACTTTAGGCCTCATTTGTTCTTCTTTTTCCAATTTCGATAATTGTGACGTTAGACTATTATTCATTTGGGATTGTTCCTCCTTCTTTAAATATGCCTGGATTAGTATATACTTTCCTCTTAAGACTGCTTTTGCTGCATCCTACAGAAGTTGGGGCTTTGTGTTGTTGTTGTCATTTGTTTCCATATATTGCTTGATCTCTATTTAAATTTGGTCATTGATCCACTGATTATTTAGGAGCATGTTGGTAAGCCTCCATGTGTTTGTGAGCCTTTTTGCTTTCTTTGTACAATTTATTTCTAGTTTTATACCTTTGTGGTCTGAAAAGTTGGTTGGTGGAATTTCAATCTTTTGGAATTTACTGAGGCTCTTTTTGTGGCCTAGTATGTGATCTATTCTGGAGAATGTTCCATGTGCACTTGAGAAGAATGTGTATCCTGTTGCTTTTGGATGTAGAGTTCTACATATGTCTATTAGGTCCATCTGTTCTAGTGTGTTGTTCAGTGCCTCTGTGTCCTTACTTATTTTCTGTTTTTCCGATCTATCCTTTGGAGTGAGTGGTGTGTTGAAGTCTCCCAAAATGAATGCATTGCATTCTATTTCCTCCTTTAATTCTGTTAGTATTTGTTTCACATATGCTGGTGCTCCTGTATTGGGTGCATATATATTTATAATGGTTATATCCTCTTGTTGGATAATCCTTTATCATTACATAATGTCTTTCTCTCTTGTTACTTTCTTTGTTTTGAGGTCTATTTTGTCTGATACTAGTACTGCAACACCTGCTTTTTTTCTCCCTGTTGTTAGCATGAAACATCTTTTTCTATCGCTTGACTTTTAGTCTGTGCATGACTTTGGGTTTGAGATGAGTCTCTTGTAAGCAGTATATAGATGGGTCTTGCTTTTTTATCCATTCTATTACTCTGTGTCTTTTGATTGGTGCATTCAGTCCATTTACATTTAGGCTCATTATTGAAAGATATTTACTTATTGCCATTGCAGACTTTAGATTTGTGGTTACCAAAGGTTCACGGTTAGCTTCTTTACTATCTTACTGTCTAACTTAACTGGCTTATTGAGCTATTATAAACACTGTCTGATGATTCTTTATTTCTCTCCCTTTTTATTCCTCCTCCTCCATTCTTTATATGTTGCATGTTTTATTCTGTGTTATGTTTCCTTTGACTGCTTTTGTGCGTAGTTGATTTTACTTTTTGCCTTTAGTTAGTATTTGATTGGTCTGCTTTCTTTGCTGTCATTTTATTTTCTCTGGTGAGATCTGTTTAGCCTTAGGAGTGCTCCCATCTAAAGTAGTCTCTCTAAAATACCCTGTAGAGGTGATTTGTGGGAGGCAAATTCCCTCAACTTTTGTTTGTCTGGGAATTGCTTAATCCCTCCTTCATATTTAAATGATAATTGTGCTGAATACAGTATTCTTGGTTCAAGACCCTTCTGTTTCATTGCATTAAATATATCATGCTACCGTCTTCTGGCCTGTAAGGCTTCTGTTGAGAAGTCTGATGATAGCCCGATGGGTTTTCCTTTGTAGGTGTCCTTTTTCCTCTCTCTAGCTGCCTTAAAACTCTGTCCTTGTCCTTTACCTTTACCATTTTATTTATTATGTGTCTTGGTGTTGTCCTTCTTGGGTCCCTTCTGTTGGGAGTTCTATGTGCTTCCGTGGTCTGAGTGACTATTTTCTCCCCCAGTTTGGGGAAGTTTTCAGCAATTATTTCTTCAAATACACTTTCTATCCCTTTTTCTCTCTCTTCTTCTTCTGGTACCCCTATAATGCAGATTTTGTTCCTTTTGGATTGGTCACACAGTTCTCAATATTGTTTCATTTCTGAAGATCCTTTTATCTCTCTCTGCGTCAGCTTCTATGCATTCCTGTTCTCTGGTTTCTATCCCATTAATGGCCTCTTGCATCTCATGCATTCTGCTTTTAAGTCCTTCCAGAGATTGTTTTATTTCTGTAGTCTCCCTCCCTACTTTGTCTGTTAACTCTTGCATTTTTCTCTGCAGCTCCATCAGCATGGTTATGACGTTTACTTTGAATTCTTTTTCAGGAAGATTGGTTACGTGTGTCTCCCCAAGCTCCTTCTCAGGGGTTGTCTCTGTTAGTCTGGTCTGGATCAAATTCTTTTGCCTTTTCATGGCAATGAGGTAGTTGTGGGGAGTTGGCACGTGTGTCAGCTGGGAGAATGTCCCTTTTTGCTAGGTTGTGGCCTTCCTCTCCTGTGAGAACGGCGACTCCTAGCGGCTTTGCTGGGCAACTGTATGCAGACGGGGTCTCTGATTCTTGCCCGTGCCACTGTGGAGTAAGCTCTGCACAGTTGCTGTGGGCATGGCAGCTTTCAGGCTGCTGCTCCGCTATGGCAGGGCCGTGCCGGAGGGGGAACAGGTAGGAGGCTGTTTATCACCGTGAGGGGCCCCCAAGCTGTGCTGCCACCTAGGGGGTTTGGGTGCCCAGGGTTCCCCAGGATTCCTAGCTCCTGGGCTGAGTGTGCCAGGTCACTTCCGTCCAGCTGTGAGGCTCCTGTCCTTTTAAGACTTTCAAAGAGCACTCGCTTTTCTTTTGTCCCAGGGGAGCCAGCTGCAGGGATCTGCTCGCATGTTTTACTGTCCTGTTTCCCTAGTATCCAGCACACCACGCACTGCATGTCTGTGCTCCTGGTGCGGATGAATAGGGCTGTGTATTTAACAGTCCTCGCCTCCCTCTTCCTCTCCCTCCCTACTCTGACTCATCTCCTCCCACTGAGGAGCTGTGGTGAGGGGCGCTCAGGTCTCACCAGGCCGTGGCTTGTATCCTACCCCCTTCGCGAGGCGCTGGGTTCTCGCAGGTGTAGATGTAGCCTGGCTGTTGTCCTATATCTTCTGGTCTCTTTTTTAGGAATAGTTGTATTTGTATTTTCAAAAATATATATGGTTTTGGGAGGAGATTTCCACTGCCTACTCACGCCACCATCTTCTGTCCTCATCAACAAATTTTTATTAGGGAAATAAAAATCAAAATTTCTAAAGTAATGAGATACCACCTCACACTTACTCTAAGATGGCTACAATCTGAAACCTGCTAATTTAATTTTTTTTTATAAAATAGAAAAATGACAAGGTGAGTAGGGGAGAAATTAGAATTCACATATATTACTGATGGAAATGTGCAATGCTGCAGTGCTATGGAAAACAGTTTGGCAGTTCCTCAAAAAGTTAAACCTACAGTTACTGTACGACCTAGTAATGTCACTCCAAGGTATATATATCCAATAGAAAAATAACATAATGGTTCACACAAAAACTGCAGAATGTTTACAACAGCATTATTCATGGGAGCCAAGAACTGGAAAAAGCAAAATGTCTATCAACTGATGCATGAATAAACAAAATGCAGTGTATCCTTACCAAGGCATTATTATTCAGCAAAAAAGAAGGATGAAGTGCTACAACATGGGTGAACCTTGAAAACATTATACTAAGTAAAAGAAGTCAAACACAGAAGCCACATATTATATGAATTCATGTGTATGAAATGTCCAGAATAGGCAAATCCATAGAGACAGAAAGTAGATTAATGGTTGTCTAGGGCTAGAATAGGAAGTGACTGCTAATGAACACAGGGCTACTTTTTGAGGTGTAAAAATGTTGTGGAACAGATAGTGGTGATGGCTGCACACTTCTGTGAATACAATACAAATAACTGAATCATACACTTTAAAAGTGAGAAGTTTATGACATGTTAATTATACTTCAATAATATTTTTAAAAGATTGATTCTTTAGAGCAAAAATAATGACCATATATTTGGGGTGTTTTAGCATATTTAAAATGTATTAAACATGGGAAAAGATGGGGGTGACAAATGGAAATTTACTATTGTCAGGTTTCCAAAGTATATGTGAAGTGGTATGTTACTTGAAAGTAGTTTGTGATATATTGTAAATCCCAGTGGTAAACAGTAAATTGAAGATGTCCATTGCACATGCTAGAATAAGTACCTACTATGTAAACAAAACAAAGAGAAATAGCTTTAAGTATAACTTTAATAATACCTGATAAGTTAAAAAAAAGTTCCTTATATCCTTAATTTCTACCTCATATATTCCATTTACCTCCACCTAAAACACCTGATGTCACCAGGTCCCTGAAAATATTCTTCAGTGGAGAAACTGCTCCTTCTGCCAAACTTCAAGAACTGAAAAAGAAGACTAGGCATATTCCTTCATTCTCACAGGTGCTAGCACTGGGCAAACATATATATATATATATATATATATATATATATATATATATATATGTAGCAAACACATATATATGAAGCATATATTCTGGTGTTTTCACTCTCATGCAGATATCACTACTTCCTACTAAGTAAGAGCCTTCTGAACATGTCCTCCAGACATAATCACTATCCTCATCGATTGAGGTTGACAATCATGATAGATGTGGCCATTCAATCCTACTCATCACTACCTTCTATTCTTTTGAAATACAAGCCATTTTTTCAGGTCAATCTCTCATTCCCTCATTGAACTCTTCATCCTGCTCATCTTACTCAATGGTTTCTAAACAGTTCATACTTTTCTTTTCCACTCTATTAGAAGTCTTTAGTTCATCTGCCTCAACATTACCTTGGCCTCAAGGTTTTTCAAATTCCTTTGTTTCAAATTCCATGTACAAGCCTATACAACGACCAGCAATTGAAGGTTCCTGCTACATACTGCCTTCTGCTCACCTCCTGCTGTACCAAGGCAGGGTATACCAGAGCTATGATGCAGAAAGAGCACTAGATTTGCTGGAGCACTATTATTTGGTTTCAAGCCCAGCCCTGATCTGCAGGTCTGTTTCAGTGGACATATGCCACCTTAAAATTAAGTACCCAGAGCAGAATTTCAACTAAACTAGCCCTTAGGAATACTCGACAAGTTACCATCATTCACCAGGTGAAATATTCTCAGTTTTACTTTTCATGTTATCCACCAAAAATCCAAAGCTACAATGTCTATTATTTATCCTATTTTACCTATTTAATATTATGGACATTTTAATTATAACAGAAGTCTAGTGATACTTAAATATCTTATGTTCTATTTCAAAGTAACTGAGATTCTTTCACAACAAAAGCAATCATAAAAATTATGAATCAAAACAATACCTCAATATTTTTACTGGCCACATTCTTCACAACTGCAGGAAACAGTTCAGATGCATTTTTCCCTTTTGCAATCATCTGAAGAATAAAAGTGGAATATGAGGGATGAAGCTTTTAAAGTAGTCATTTAAAACATAACAAAACATAAAATTCCATATACATTAAAAGACTGAATCAGCAAATAAGCTATGGAATTAACAAGCTGAACTCTTTTTGAGTCATCTTACTTAGCCCAACTATCTTCAGCAAAGACCAAACCATCTCGTGTATCAATATAGACACACAAATACATAGACATTTTAAGGAAGAAATATATATAGTAATTTAAGATATAACATTTACAATAGTTTTCTCTGTCTAATGGGGTCATAAATACATTTTAAATAGTTGTACTGTTCTCTATTTTCCAAGAGTTATTAAAGATATACTGCACTTACAAGTTGGGGGTGGCGGGTAAATGTTATTTTGAACAAACTAGTTTTGGCTTTGTTTTCTCCCTTGGCTTTATTTTCATAGGTTCCCCCACTCCTTCAACCATTACTTTTCAAAAGTGCCCTTCATCGAGTCCTCTTCCCTCTGCCCACTAAAGCTCTGTGCACTATGATCTTTTCAGGCTACACTATACTAAAATCTCTGAAACTCCTAAGATTTCATTCACCTTCATGACTTAACTCTCACCTCTAAGGGGATCAATTTCCCAAACTCTAGCCCTCATTCCACTTCTCTAAGGGGGCATCACCAAACTCGTTTTTCATTAAGACAGCATTCATGCTAGAATTTCCTATTTCCACCAATTTTCCCAGATTATCAGAAACCATAGAATTATCTTGGTCTCTTCTCACATCTACACAGTAACTAGGGCCTACTGTGATTTCTTAGTAACATTCATGTTAATCCCTTCTCACTGCTACTATTCTAGCATAGGTCAGTATCACTTCACAGCAGTCACTTCTTTCTTCTCCTCCTTTCCACAAACACACATCACCAACAGTTTAGTTTGCATAAAACAATACTTTGTACATATCAACCTCCCTCAAAGATTTCAAAAGCCTCTCCCTAAAAATCCAAACCACTTCACTTAACCAAATGCCCTCACAATTTGCACTAACATCTGCTGGGAGTCATGCTACTCAAGCTGTGTAGCAAAGCTCAGGCTGAAGGAAGACCCCAACAAATCAGGGGCCTTCGCAGCTGGTTCCCTCTATTACCCACCTTGATTTTGTTATTCTCCATTATACTACTGACTTTGTCTTTGCTTGCATTGTTTCCAAGGGCTAAGCTAACCTTTGCTAAGCAACATGGAAAGGATGAGAACATAAACTTCCCAAAAGCTTTTCAGGACAGTGCTCCTGAAGAATTGAACATGCAGGGCTAAATGGTGATCTTAGCATAAAGTACCAAAACCTGCTGTTAGTCAAACATTGCCCACCCCATTTCCACTGAGAACACCCCCCTTGTCTACAATGCCAGTGAAACTAGTGATGGAAAGTTTTATAGAAATAGAGTCATGAGAAAATATTAAATAGAATAACCCTGTTGACAATTAATCATTTCATGTTTTCTTCCCTCTACTACTTCTATATTTTGTTTTTCTTCTTTCCTAATCACAGCCCTTTACTAGAATTTGTGCCTCACCTTTACTAGAATTTGTGCCTCACCTTTACTAGAATTTGTGCCTCATACGTGAAATTACCAAGTACCATATTCCAGGAAGTAAAGATACCTCAAAAACAAGTACTGGGCATAGAAGCCATAAAGCATAAATCTGCAAAGAAGTGAAAAACTAACCTTTTCAAAGAATATTACTTCTCTCTCACTTACCAGCTTTACATCTCCCTGTATGTCCCTGTAAGATGGCTTGTTAGCCAGAGACAGGTAAGATTCCTCAAGGGAGGAACAACCTAAGACAGGCACAGTCGCAGGGGGGCCATCAGGTGAGAAAAAGGGTGCAACAGAGGTGAAGCTTAGAACCTCACCCCCCCAGTTTTGAGAGAAATCTTCTACACCTGTGGATGTTTTGTTGCCCTTGTTCAGCTTGGATTAAGACCTGGTCTGTAGGCACAAACTTGATCATCTACACCTGCCTTTTTACAGTTCTAAATCATGCTTTCTATCTATATCTTGCATTTACCTACTACATTAACATTTTATTAGATTCACATATAAAGTATAAAAATCAAATGAATAATCATACATTATATTGACGTGATTGTTTATAGTTTAAGGTTTGTAGTTAAAACAGAAACAGTTTCTATAATATGAATGCCCTTGCATTGTTCACCATGTAAGAACTTGTTTAGTACCTGCAATAGTGGAGTCTTGGAGACCTGTGTAGCATATGTCAAGGAGATTTTGGTATCCACATAGAAGAAAGAGAAATGTAGATAAGAAGGGGAAATTTAGTTTGCTGCTTACTGTGCCCTATAAAGGGGTATAAGGTGAAGATATGAGTTTATGATTTTATATTGATTATAAATTTATTAAAGCCTCTAAGAATATTTTTGTGGGAAAGAATCCTAGCTAACTGTGGCACTAGGTGACCTATATTTCACCCTGAGCTGATAGACTCCATAGTCGCTGTTACATACTACACGCTCCTACGGTCACATGCACTTCTTACAAACTGTGTTGCATAGAAACGTAAAACACAATAGAGTACATGTTGACAAAAAAAGTTTTAGTCAAGAAATAGAAAAACAATCACCTGTCTAACACTTGACCAACCATGAATAGATTAGAAAGTAAAAGAAAGAAAAAAACTTGCCTATACTTATTAACCAACTGCCTATACTAATTAATCATCAAAAAAATAAAAAATAATCATATCCTTGTGCAAAAGAGTAAAGATAAAGCTGTCATCGGCACTTTGTCGAGAGACCACCTCCATCTGACTCCATGTCCTGTCTCTCCGCGCACCGACTCTGTCTCATCCTTTTGGGCTTCACACCCCCCTGCTGGAGCTGGACTCCAGCAAACATCCCTTTAAGCTTATCACCCATTACTGTTCTACACCAGTGGTATCAAAGGAAACTGGTCTCACTACCAGAACATTTTCTGGCTCCTCTAATCTTGTCCTCATACCATTCCCTCAACTCAATCTCTTTACTTTCCCAAGTTCTACCCTTCTATCTAGAGTATAATCAAATTCTAATTATTCTCCCTTGCTAGTGCCATCTCCTTAACACCTACCCACTATGGTGTTCAATTCTAATTTCCTCTAGAATTTTTTAACTTTTTAATACACTTTTCATTTGGAAATTCCTATGTGCTAAATTTTATTTCTATTTATTTCAGTTTTATGTCTACCCATATCCCAACTGCCTTCACTCTCATTCCCAGCATATATCTTTATGTCTTTTAATCGATCAGACTTTGGTAGCTACAAAATAAAGTTTTAACTACAGAATGATTTTTGGAAAAGGATTCTTTATGAATTACACACCATATCAAAGAAACTACCTAAACAAAATATAACAGTTTTATGAATTTACGAGAAATGTTTTAATAAATACTATGTGATATTTTAAGCATTAAAATCCTAGTTAGAGATTTCTCAGACTTTTCTACATGACAGCGTTAAAATACTCTTAATACAAGCTAGTCTTTTCATAGTCTATCTTCCTACCTTGATACTATTTGAGTATTTTTTGAAACCTGCTGAGTATTACAGAAGGTTCACAAAATATTGCAGTTAAAGCATCTTTATATGATTTTTTCACCTCTCTCAATTTCCTTACTTGTAAAATAAGGGGAAGGATTGTATGTTCTCAAGGGCCCCTTCCTTCAGTTATTCAATGACCAACTGAAGTCAGAGATCTTGCCCTATTACGTCATATTCCAAGGCTTCTTCAACTTCATTCCAGAGAATGCTATCCAAAATGCTAATATACATGAAAGAGGAAAAAGTTCTATAGCCAATTCAGTCAATAAATATTTGCAGAAAGAACACTATGCCAGGGAATATTCTAGGCCTTGGGAACACAACAATGAATAATACAAAGCCCTTACCCATTGGAGTTTACTTTCTAATGGGGGCAAGGGACAATTAACAAATACAGTATGTGAGGCGGTAATAGAGAGTAAGTACTAATAAGAAAAACAAAGGACTGTAACAGAAATGGCAAGTGTTGGTAGGGTGGGAGTGCTTTTATGTTTTGGTTAGTTTTGCATGGTATGTATTTTTTTCCATCCCTATGTTTTTAATTTATTTATGTCTTTTTATTAAAGTGGGTTTTTTCTTGCATCTTGCTATTTGCATCTTGATATTTTCATCCAATCCAATAATTTCTTTTAAAGTTAATGACTTTAGATCACTTATACTTAACATAATTATTGACGTGGTCTATCATTTTATTGTCTGTTATGTTGTTTATTCTCTGTGCTTTTTATTTCTCTGATTGCTGTTATCCCTATATTTTGGGAATTTTTTTAGTATTAGTATGTTAACATTTATTTTGACTTTTTGGCTCTATCTTTTTGTGTAACTTTTAGTGGTCCTTCCTTCTAGAGATTATAGATAGATCCACTGACAGATTGAAAGATCAATATCCAATCTTTCACAGTCTATAGAGTTAATATTGTACCTGGTCAAATAAAATATAGAAATCTTACAACCAAATAGGAACTTTTAATTCCACCTTCCTTCTAGCCTGTATATTATAGCTTTATGTCTATATCCACTAAAAACCTCTCAGAGATCTTCTTTATCCATTCATCTACTGATGGACATTTAGGTTGCTTTCATTTCTTGGCTATTGTAAATAGTGCTGCTATAAACATAGGGGTGCATCTGTCTTTTTCAAACTGGGATGCTGCATTCTTAGGGTAAATTCCTAGAAGTGGAATTCCTGGGTCAAATGGTATTTCTATTTTGAGCATTTTGAGGAATCTCCATACTGCTTTCCACAATGGTTGAACTAATTTACATTCCCACCAGCAGTGTAGGAGGGTTCCCTTTCCTCCACAACCTCGCCAATATTTGTTGTTGTTTGTCTTTTGGAAGAAAACAAATCCTACCACTTGCAACAACATGGATGGAGCTAGAGGGTATTATGCTAAGTGAAATAAGCCAGGCGGAAAGAGACAAGTACCAAATGATTTCACTCATATGGGGAGTATAAGAACAAAGAAAAACTGAAGGAACAAAACAGCAGCACAATCACAGGACCCAAGAATGGACTAACAGTTACCAAAGGGAAAGGGACTGAGGAGGATGGGTGGGAAGGGATAGATAAGGGCGGGGAAAAAGAAAGAGGGCATTATGATTAGTATGTGTAATGTGGGGAGGGGCACACAGGGAGTGCTGTACAACACAGAGAAGACAAGTATTGATTCTACAGCATCTTACTACGCTAATGGACAATGACTGTAGGGGGGTTTGTGGGGGGGACTTGGTGAAGGGGGAACATAGTAATCATAATGTTCTTCATGTAATTGTAGATTAATGATACCAAAATAAAAAAAAAAACCTCCCAGAGAGTGGGATAACTTAGGAAGAATAAAATTCATCCTTTATGCTTACCAGATATTTACCATTTCAAATGGTCTCACTCAATATACATCTGACATCATTTTCTTTGAACCTGAAGAACTTCCACTAGCAATTCATTAAAGCAGATCAGATAGAAATACTCAGTTTTTGTTTTTCTTCACCTTAGAATGCCTTTATTTCATCCTCATGCTTGAAGGGTATTTCTACTAGAGAGATAACTCTGGTGTTAACAGTTATTTTCTTCTAGTACTTTAAAGGTATTCCACAGTCTTTTTAAAAGTATGCCATGGTTTCTGATAAGAAATACGGACTTATTCAAATTATTGTTCCATTGTATGTACCCTTTTTTTTCCAGGTACTTCTAAGATTTTTTCTTTATTTTTGATTTCCACAGTTTAACTGCTAGGAATGTTTAGGAATGGTTTTCTTCAAGCTTATCCTGATTGGGGTTCAGAGTTTCTTTCATCCACAAATTTATTACTGAGTTGGCAAAATTTATGTCATTAGTCAGTGTGAGAAGTTTCTAGCTATTATTTCTTCAAATATTTTTTCTGCTCCAATTTCTTTCTCTTTCTCCTTCTGGACATATTCGTTAGATCTTTTGACATTAGCTGACAAGACAAGAGTTAATATTGGACCTGGTCAAATAAAACCTAGAAATCTTACAACTAAATAGGCCCTTTTAATCCCACCTTCCTGCTAGCCTGTATGTTGTAACTACCATGAATTTTATATCTACACCCGTGGAAAACCTCTATTAACTCTTTTCTTTTTAATCCCTATTCTACAAATTGATTAATTTCTAATGATCTGTCTTTACCTCTGACTCCTTCTGATATAACCATCCCCCTACTGAGTTAATCTAGGATGTTATTTCAAATATAATTTTAAAAAATATCAGATTTATTTCAGATATGACATGGATTTAAACAAATTTCTATATGATGATCTGTATGGTCTTCTCAAGGTATTTGGGAAACATTATCTACCCTTTCATGACCACCTGGGGCATAATGGGTATAGGATACCCCCTTCCCTGGCATGACTTACCATTTAATCATAAGTAGCCTTAATACTGCCTACTAGTGAAGTATGTAAGATGAGAAATATCTATTCAAGTCCTTTATCCATTGTTGTTTTTTAATTATTATGAATTCTTTATATATTCTAGATACTAACTCCTTATCAGACATATGACTTGAAAATATTTTCTCCCATTGTGTGGGTTGCCTCTTCACACTATTGATGGTGTCATTTGATGCACAGTTTTAAAATTTGATCCAGTCTAAATTACCTATTTGTTCTTCTGTTGCTCGCCTTTTCATGTTGTATCTAAGAATCCTTTGACAAATCCAATGTCAAGAAGCTTTTACCTATGTTTTCTTCTACTAGTTTTATACTTTGAGCACTTACATTTAAGTCTTTGATCCATTTTGACTTATTTTATATATCCGGTATCAGGCAGGGGGTCTAAATTTAGTCTCTAGCATGTGGATATCCAGTTTTCCAGTACCATTTGTTGAAAAGACAAGCCATTTTCCATTGAATGGTCTTGCACCCTTGTTGAAAATCAGTTGGCCATATACGTGAGGGTTTATTACTGGACTCTCACATATATATGCCTTAATTTATGCCAGTGCTATACTGCTTTAATTATTTAGCTTTATAGTAAGTTTCAAATCACAAAGTGTGAGAATTTCAACTCTGTTCTTCTCTTTCAAGACTGTTTTGCCTATTCAGGGTCCATATGAACATTAGGATAGACTTCTCTATTTTTTGCAAAAACATCACTGGAATTTTTATAGGAATTAGACTGAATATGTAGATCAATTTGGGAATACTGATATCATAACAATATCAAATCTTCCAATCCACAAACACAGGATGTCTTCTTAACTTCTTTCAGCAATATTTTACAGTTTTCAAGGTAAAAGTCTTTTGCCTCCTTGGTCAGATTTATTCCAAGGTATTCTATTCTTTTTGATGCTAATGTAAATGGGACTATTTTCTTAATTTCCTTTCTATATTGTTCATTGTTAGCACACAGATGCAACTAATTTTTAATGTGTTGATTTTTAAGATAATTTTACTTCTTCCTTTCTTATCTGGATGCCTTTTATTTCTTTTCCTTGACTAATTACTCTGGATAAAACTTCCAATATTATGTTGAATAGAAGCAGCAAAGCAGGTATCTTTGTTTTGTTCCTGATTGTAAAGGAAAGCTCCAGTCTTTCACCACTGAATGTGATGTTAGTTAGCTTTAAAATGCTGAGGTAGTTTCCTTCTAGTCTTACTCTGCTGAGTATTTTATCATGAAGGTGTTGAATTTTGTCAAATACTTTTTCTGTCTTGAGAAAATCATGTGTTTTTTTCCCCCTTCATTCTGTTAATGTGATATAATACAATGAATGATTTTCATACATTGTTCCTGTTCTTTTTTAAATATTGGATAATAACCTAGATAGAAAAATCCACATTTAATTGTTTAAACTCAAGAAGTAAAAGAGGAGAAATTGTGCCTAATTTCTTAAAATTATAAATGGCTTCATTTTTCACTGCAATAAAGATGATTTCTTTCAAAAAGTCCAAAATTTTAAATTTATAAATACTGGTTAATTTATAGGTAACAACATTTTTGTTTAAAGTTTAACAAATAAGGTCCTAAAGAGTTTCAATCCAACTACAACTCTTAATGACTAGCACAAAGAGTAAATGAACCAACCCTTGATTTATATCCCAGAAAGTACACTGGAGCAAAACTGACAAAAAACCCATCAGGGTTCTGGAGCCATTATATCACTAGTAAAAACTCAGGCTTGCTTACCAGGAACTGGTCCTGATGTACATCAACATGGCAGAAAAGTCTTGGCCTTTTAAACAATTTCCAACCCATGAACAAAAAAGAAAAGATGCCAATATCAGCCAAACATTGAATCCCTTAAGGTACACACACAGCTAAAGCATTTGTTGAAGTGAGAGAGTGAAAGATGGTCAGTGTTTAGAAAGATTTAGACCAAGATGTTGTTTATAATCTTCGACTGAAGTGAGTAAGAATTATGCATGTAATTAGTTTCTTCTTACATGGACTTTTGCAATTTTTTTCTACCACAATAATGTACCATTTATAATTGGTTTAATATATCTTTACAAAAATATTTAACCAAAATATCCAAAACTTTGAAATTACTCAATCTTTTTAGGGTCAATAATATCTAACCAAATACTCCATAACATGTAGGACTATGAAATAATACCTATCAGGAATTTGTGGAAATAATACATACCAGAAATAATATAGAACTAGGAATTTTAAGAATCCTATCACAGAAAGGTTCAGATTTGCTCATTATCCCGTAACTACAGAGAAGTGAACTAATGTGAAAAAGACCTTCAACCTAACACTAAAAGAAAATGCATCAAAGATTTCAATATACCAAAGTATTCCATTCCTCCCAGGACTCTGATTAATTTATCAGTATTTTAGCTAAAAAAACATTTTACAAGTTCACTACATGAAATAATACATTTCAAATTATCCTTAGTTCAACACATTTCACCAAGCCAAGATAAAACATGGACGGTGCTATAAACATTAGACACAAATTTTTAGGAAATATCAAGAAGAATAATGTATGTGTGTTTCAAATTGAGTCCTGCTGTGTAATAAGTGACCAAAAGATTTCGAAATAGGTAGCTTTTCTGCCCTAAGGATGCTCTGGCATACATGAGACTTTATCTAACATATGAAACATTGGAAACATTACCCCATGAATCTAAAAAAGTCTCAGATATTACCAAAGAAACATAATAAAATGAACTGTGACTATCATTATGGTTTCTCACTGGTAGATATTACTGACAAGATTCTCTGTTGAATCACAGGACTACTGACTGTGAAAGATGGTCAAATGTACACTGCCAGCATTTTTATTTATTTTAAAAAGTAATGTAGTACAACAATTACATAACATTTAAAGTTTGACAGATTAAAATTTAGAAATCTTAAAGGTTGTTAACTACAAAATAAAGACCTTGAAACTACAGGTGATCCTTGAATAATGTGAAGGTTAACGGTGCCAACCTCCCGTGCACTTGAAAATCTGCATTAATTTTTGACTCCCCAAAAACTTAACTACCGATTTCCTCTATTGAATGGAAGCCTTACTGATAATATAAACAAGTCGATTAACACATTTTGTGTGTTACATGTATAGCAGAGCAATCTTGAAAATCAACTTATAAATGATCTACTATTTTTTAAATTCTGTAAGGACATTAAAACTGTCAGCTATAAATGCATAGGGAAACAAAAAATAGTAAAACTAATATGTATTAAGTACACTATAATTTGGAATATTAGAAACATTGAGAATTAACTTATCAAGAGTAGTTTGAACAAGCTTGCCTTATTCTCACCATTTAACTTAAGATACTGAGTAACCGTCTTTTCTATACCTTGGTAAATTACTAAACTTCTTTTCAGGTCTGCGTCTTCTTCCAACTTCTTATTCTTGCATTTTCAGTGTTGTGATTTATCCTCTAGGGTTCCTTTAAGGTGAAGTTTTGGGGCAGTATCACTTCCTCTGGAATATTTTCACCACAACCATTTCCTCATTTGTGCCCAAAAGCTCACCTTCAGCTATATATGTATTTAGAGTCTCTTGGAAAGTAGCAGTGTCACTATTTCCACAGTCAGCTATTTCTCTCTAATGCCATTTACATTCTGCTTTTCATTTTCTGTGTTACCACTTTTCATTTCTTTGCTGCATTTTCATCTTTGTTGACCAAATTCCTCTTTCCATTATCCATATTTATAAAATGTCAAGTGGAATTCTCACTGAGAAACAAGGAGGGAGCAGAAACACATGCTTTGCTGTCTGCATGAATTG
Organism: Manis pentadactyla; assembly: GCF_030020395.1. Lineage (NCBI taxonomy): Eukaryota > Metazoa > Chordata > Mammalia > Pholidota > Manidae > Manis > Manis pentadactyla. The sequence continues at coordinate 81,289,690 of NC_080020.1, read as the reverse complement.
AATAATATACAGTGACCAACCACTAAGAGTTTGAAAGTAGTGGTATGCCTGGTCACTAATCATCATGCACATTTGTTATCTGCATAGTGAGCTGTGGACTAAGAGAGGTGAAGTTTGTATATCATTCAATTACTATGTTAATACACAACAGCAACTGCAATTTAAACCATAGTGTTGAAGAAGTGGCGTTATTTAATTAAACCATATTAAATTAAATTTGTGCATATGAAAGCCATGCACAGAAAGAGCTACCTGTCCAGAAATGCTAATACAGCATAACATTAGGAATTGAAAAATTTACAGAAGAATCTTCAACATTTCCCCTACAGTCCAAAGTCACATAAATCTGAATGCAAGAATCCAGTAATTTAGAGGTGTTCTACAGAAATAATGAGTCCTTAACTTTCATATGTTGGATTTTTGTAACAACTTACCATTGAACAAGACATACTGATACTCTAATATCATCTTTTGTAAATGGGATTTGGACTTTAATATATCAAGAAAAGAAAAGAGATTTCAAACTCTTATATGTTGGCACTGTCGGCTAGAAAACCATACTGTTTCAGTTGTGTTGTCACCTTATTACAATAGAGTTTATTTGTGCAACTATGCAAATTTAGTACATTTTGACCTTATTATATAAAAATGTGTGGGAATTAAAGTCAGCAGTAGTGGTGATAAAAAAAACATAGTAGTTATGAGGTAAGGCAGGGACATGGGGCAAGCATCATGATTAACTTTTCCTGCCTGTGATAATTCCTAATATAATATATGGTAATCAACCAACAACCTATCTTAAGGCAGGCCAAGTAGTCCTAACCACTATGTTCCCAGTGCTTGAGGGTAACCACTATCTTGGAGAAAAACAGGATCAAGAAATTCCTTGAGTTTAAGTTTATCTTGGAGAAATATCTAGTGGATGACTGGATGGTGACATAATGTCTCCGAGACTGCATGTCAAGCCTGTGCATACACACCACCCCCTGTAGCCCTTTGCCCCATTCTTGAAAGACTTAAAAGGCAAATCCTAAGCCCTTAAGTGCACCACCTCTCTGAGGTTGCCTGCACTCCCTGTTCTTTAAGTGTGTACTTTTTGCCTTAAATAAAGACTTCTCATTGCTCAATTTACTGAGTTTTGTCTCTGTACTCTTCCAGTGGTAAGCAGCTTTGTTACTTTGCTATTTCATTCTATTTTCCAGACATAAGCACAAGTCTTCACTCTCTATGTCCTATTTCAGAAAAGCAGGGAAGGGCTACTGAGGTCCCTGATTTGGGATTGCAAATTCCTGTTGCCTGGGTGACCCAGACAGGACTACAGCTGTACGATCGTGCTCTTTAATCTCCCTTCTTTGCCTTTGCAAAGTTCTCAGAACATAAACTCACTCCATCCACTGCTCTGAAGCTCCCCCAAATCCTGGGGTGGAGGGGTTACTTCCCATGCCATGAAGATTCAAGCAGACACTGGACAAAGGTGACACTGGCTTCAGGGGTTGGGAGGGCATCTCCCCTATACTGAGCAGTCCAATGAAGTTCCCTCTCCTCTCCAAGTTCTTCCTTGCTCTATGTTGCCTGCAAAGCAGCTACCATTCACTGCTACTCTATCTTTAGTGAATTTCTTCCTTAACTACACTCATCCAACCTAATGGAGAATTCTTTCTCATTCAGGGTCAAACCATCCCCTGTCCAGGTTGAGGTTTCACCTACTCCATAGGGAGAGACCTCCCCAGATACATCTGCACAGCAACAATAAGAAAGACAGGAGAGGTAGAGCCAAGATGGTGGCTTGAGTAGAGCAGTGGAAATCTCCTTTCAAAACCACATATATTTTTGAAAATACAACAAATACAACTCTCCCTAAAAGAGAGACCAGAAGACACAGGACAACAGCCAGACTACATCAACACCTGCGAGAACCCAGCGCCCCGTGAAGGGGGTAAGATACAAGCCCCAGCCCGGCGGGACCCAAACGCCCCTCACCCCAGCCCCCGGTGGGAGGAGGGGACTCGGAGAGGGGAGGGAGAGCAAGCCCAGGACTGCTAAACACCCAGCCCTAGCCATCCGCACCAGAGCGCAGACACAGTGCGTGCATGGGGTGCTGGAAACTAGGGAAACAGGACAGTAAGACCTGTGAGGGGGTCCTGTGGCTGACGCCCCGGGGAAAAAGAAAAGCGAGTGCTTTTTGAAAGTCTTAAAGGGACAGGGACCCCACTGCTAGCCCAGCAGCTGGGAATCCCGAAGAACTCTGGGCACCCTAACCCCCTGTGCAGCAGGGCAGCTCGGAGGCCCCTCACAGACATAAACAGCCTCCCAGCCGTTTCCCCTCCGACAAGGGTCCGCCATATTGGAGCAGCAGCCCAAGGCAGGCCACGCCCACAGCAACTGCGGAGCTAAACTCCATAGCGGCCGGGCAAGAATCAGAGGCCCAGTCTGCACGCAGCTGCCCAGCACAAGCCGCTAGAGGTCGCTGTTCTGCCAGGAGAGGAAGGCCACAAACCAACAAGAAGGGACATTCTCCCAGCCATCACTCGCCCCAGCTCCACAAACTATCTCTATCGCCATGAAAAGGCAAAATCGGAGGCAGACAAAAATCACAGAGTCAACACCTGAGAAGGAGATAGACCTAACCAGTCTTCCTGAAAAAGAATTCAAAATAAAAATCATAAACTTGCTGACGGAGATGCAGAGAAATATACAAGAGCTAAGGGATGACATCTGGAGGGAGATTACAGAAGTGTAACAATCTCTGGAAGCATTTATAAGCAGAATGGATAAGATGCAAGAGGCCATTGATGGAATAGAAACCAGAGAACAGGAATGCATAGAAGCTGACACAGAGAGAGATAAAAGGATCTCCAGGAATGAAACAATATTAAGAGAACTGCGTAACCAATCCAAAAGGAACAACATCCGCATTACAGGGGTACCAGAAGAAGAAGAGAGAGAAAAAGGGACAGAAGTGTCTTTGAAGAAGTAATTGCTGAGAACTTCCCCAAACTGGGGGAGGAAATAGTTGCTCAGACTACAGACGCACACAGAACTCCTGAGAGACGGTACCCAAAGAGGACAACACCAAGACACATAATAATTAAAATGGCAAAGACCAAGGACAAGGACAGAGTATTAAAGGCAGCCAGAGAGAAAAAAAAGGTCACCTACAAAGGAAAACCCATCAGGCTATCACCAGACTTCTCAACAGAAACCTTACAGGCCAGAAGAGAATGGCATGATATATTTAATGCAATGAAACAGAAGGGCCTTGAACCAAGGATACTGTATCCAGCACGATTATCATTTAAATATGAAGGAGGGATTAAACAATTCCCAGACAAGCAAAAGTTGAGGGAATTTGCCTCCCACAAACCACCTCTACAGGGTATTTTAGAGGGACTGCTCTAGATGGGAGCCCTCCTAAAAAGAGCACAGAACAAAACAGCTAACATATGAAGAATGGAGGATGAGAAATAAGAAGGGAGAGAAATAATCATCAGGCTGCATTTATAATAGCTCAATAAGTGAGTTAAGATAGACAGTAAGGTAGTAAAGAAGCTAACCTTGAACCTTTGATAACCACAAACCTAAAGCCTTCAATGGCAATAAGTACATATCTATCAATAATGACCCTAAATGTAAATGGACTGAATGCACCAATCAAAAGACACAGAGGAATAGAATGAATAAAAAAGCAAGACCCATCTATACGCTGCTTACAAGAGACTCACCTCAAACCCAAGACATGCACAGATTAAAAGTCAAGGGATGGAAAAAGATATTTCATGCAAACAACAGGGAGAAAAAAGCAGGTGTTGCAATACTAGTATCAGACAAAATACACTTCAAAACAAAGAAAGAAACAAGAGATAAAGAAGGACACCACATAATGATAAAGGGCTCAGTCCAACAAAAGGATATAACCATTATAAACATATATTCACCCAATACAGGAACACCAATATATGTGAAACAAATAATAACAGAATTAAAGGAGGAAATAGAATGCAATGCATTCATTTTGGGAGACTTTAACACACCACTCACTCCAAAGGACAGATCCACCAGACAGAAAATAAGTAAGGACACAGAGGCACTGAACAACACACTAGAACAGATGGACCTAATAGACATATGTAGAACTCTACAGCCAAAAGCAACAGGATACACATTCTTCTCAAGTGCACATGGAACATTCTCCAGAATAGACCACATACTAGGCCATAAAAAGAGCCACAGTAAATCCAAAAAGACTGAAATCCTACCAACCAACTTTTCAGACCACAAAGACATAAAACTAGAAATAAATTGTACAAAGAAATCAAAAAGGCTCACAAACACATGGAGGCTTAACAACATGGTCCTAAATAATCAATGGATCAATGACCAAATTAAATGGAGATCCAGCAATAAATGGAAACAAATGACAACAACAACGCAAAGCCTCAACTTCGGTGGGACAAAGCAAAAGCAGTCTTAAGAGGAAAGTATATAGCAATCCAGACATATTTAAAGAAGGAAGAACAATCCCAAATGAATGGTCTAATGTCACAATTATTGAAACTGGAAAAAGAAGAACAAATGAGGCCTAAGGTCAGCAGACGGAAGAATATAATAAAGATCAGAGAGAAAAAAATACAATTGAGAAGAATAAAACGATAGAAAAAATCAATGAAACCAAGAGCTGGTTCTTTGAGAAAATAAACAAAATAGATAAGCCTCTAGCCAGACTTATTAAGAGAAAAAGAGAGTCAAAACACATCAACATAATCAGAAATGAGAAAGGAAAAATCATGACGGACGCCACAGAAATACAAAGAATTATTAGAGAATACTATGAAAACCTACATGCTAACAAGCTGGAAAACCTAGAAGAAATGGACAACTTCCTAGAAAAATACAACCTTCCAAGACTGACCCAGAAAGAAACAGAAAATCTAAACAGACCAATTACCAGCAATGAAATTGAAGCAGTTATCAAAAAACTACCCAAGAACAAAACCCCCGGGCCAGATGGATTTACTTCTGAATTTTATCAGACATACAGAGAAGACATAATACCCATTCTCCTTAAAGTTTTCCAAAAAATAGAAGAGGAGGGAATACTCCCAAACTCATTCTATGAAGCCAACATAACCCTAATACCCAAACCAGGTAAACATACCACCAAAAAAGAAAACTACAGACCAATATCCCTGATGAACGTAGATGTAAAAATACTCAACAAAATATTAGCAAACCGAATTCAAAAACACATCAAGAGGATCATTCACCATGACCAAGTGGGATTCATCCCAGGGATGCAAGGATGGTACAACGTTCAAAAATCCATCATTAACTCAAACATATATGGCCAATTAATATACAATAAAGGAGCCATGGACATACAATGGGGAAATGACAGTCTCTTCAACAGATGGTGCTGGCAAAACTGGACAGCTAAGAGAATGAAACTGGATCACTGTCTAACCCCACACACAAAAGTAATTTCAAAATGGATCAGACCTGAATGTAAGTCATGAAACCATAAAACTCTTAGAAAAAAACATAGGCAAAAATCTCATGGACATAAACACGAGCGACTTCTTCATGAACATATCTCCGCAGGCAAGGGAAACAAGAGCAAAAATGAACAAGTGGGACTATATCAAGCTAAAAAGCTTCTGTACAGTAAAGGACACCATCAGTGGAACAAAAAGGTATCCTACAGTGTGGGAGAATATATTCATAAATGACAGATCCATAAAGGGCTGACATTCAAAATATATAAAGAGCTCACACACCTCAGCAAACAAAACGCAAATAATCCAATTAAAAAATGGGCAGAGGAGCTGAAAAGACAGTTCTCTAAAGAAGAAATTCAGATGGCCAACAGACACATGAAAAGATGCTCCACATCGCTCGTCATCAGAGAAATGCAAATTAAAACCACAATGAGATATCACCTCACAACAGTAAGGATCGCCATCATCCAAAAGACAAACAACAACAAATGTTGGCGAGGATGTGGAGAAAGGCGAACCCTCCTACACTGCTGGTGGGAATGTAAATTAGTTCAACCATTGTGGAAAGCAGTATGGAGCTTCCTCAAAAAGTTCAAAATAGAAATACCATTTGACCCAGGAATTCCACTTCTAGGAATTTACCCTAAGAATGCCGCAGCGTAGTTTGAAAAAGACAGATGCACCCCTATGTTTATTGCTGCACTATTTACAATAGCCAAGATATGGAAGCAACCTAAATGTCCATCAGTAGATGAATGGATAAAGAAGATGTGGCACATATACACAATGGAATATTATTCAGCCATAAGGAAAAAACAGATCCTACCATTTGCAACAACATGGATGGAGCTAGAGGGTATTATGTTCAGTGAAATAAGCCAGGTGGAGAAAGACAAGTACCAAATGATTTCACTCATATGTGGAGTATAAGAACAAAGAAAAACTGAAGGAACAAAACAGCAGCAGAATCACAGAACCCAAGAATGGACTAATAGTTACCAAAGGGAAAGGGACTGGGGACAATGGGTGGGAAAGGAGGGATAAGGGTGGGGAAAAAGAAAGGGGCATTACGATTAGCATGTATAGTGTGTGGAGGGCACAGGGAGGGCTATAAAACACAGAGAAGACAAGTAGTGATTTTACAGCATCTTACTACGCTGATGAACAGTGACTGTGAAGGGGTATCTGGGGGGGACTTGGTGAAGGGGGGAGCCTAGTAAACATAATGTTCTTCATGTAATTGTAGATTAATGATACCAAAATTAAATTAAATTAAAAAAAAGAAAGACAGGTTTTGTGAATTTTACTCCATTTAGTCGAAAGCAAAACTCTTTAGGATTTGACAATCACTGAATTAAGTAAGCTTTTTCACTATGAATGTAAAATAATCAACTGAAAAAAATAGAGCAAGTGCAACAATAATTGCAAAATATTTTATTAAAGATTTTATATATAACTAGGAATTGCACTATATTTTTAGTTCTCTGACAATGGGACCCTTCTAATAATGTATTAATCACTTTGAATTTTGCATTACAACTGAAAATTGGCAAGTGTTTATATTTATTAATACTCATTAAAAGCATTTCTATATTTAAGTAGCTAGATGCAAGAGAAAAAATAATTTGAATAAATCATTTTCTTACTCTAAATCCCAATTTAAGGGTATATATCATATCAATCCAAATTATTCAGTGTGCAGATATAAGTTCACCCATGTAGCAAAAATAACTTTGTTTAAACTTTTACTAAAATCACAGCTTTCATAAAGGCTATCCAAATGACAGCAGTAATGTATGTGTGTTTGCTTTTGTACATATGGCTTGATCATTGCACTTTAGGATCTTTGCAACCATTTTTTCCTCTGTAACAACTGCTACCTCTTGATTAATGGCCACAGTAAAGTATTGTTTGTTGTACAGCAATAGGCTTTTCTGTAACTCTCGCAAAGTAGAGATATATTTGTTAGATTTTTAGATTTGAATGAAAAACATTTCAATAAGAATAGTGTGTTGTTCCATTCCTTTAAAAATGATAATAAAAACTATTATTTCAAAGTTTAAAAAAAAGCATTTCTATGGATAGTAATGGAATTAGAAATACACAGGAAAGCATATTCACAATGTTTAGGTCAGAAAATGACAAGAAAACATCCTTTGGCTATTAGTATTCCTTTCTGTAGGAAGATAAAATAGTCTTATACATAATTTTATTTTGTCTTCAGAATGATTAGCTTTATCTCACAGGAGAAATATCTTGATAGGGAAATTAAAAAAGAAGATAGAACTCAAGTTTCTGAATTTTGATACTTCAACACTTCTTCTAAAACATTTTAGACATGAAATTCTAAGCTAATATTAAAGGGTAAATGGGCTGTTCAGTTTTGTATTTAACATATTATTTAATATACATATTTAATATTATCACTGTGGGTCCATTTTCAAAAAATTGAAGTGATATATTTTACCTACCCCAACAATCCGTTTCATAGCATCCAACTTAGCAGAATCTCTGTTGCTCTCCAACATTTGCTTGAGATCTTCATTCCTATAAAGAGAAGAGAAAAAATTCCATGTTTAGATTTTTATATTACATACCTATTAAATTATACCATTTTCATACAAATTAGAATGATGGGCAATGTTACATACCTGCATTCTTATTTCTAAATAAATATATATTTCTCATCTAACCCTACAAAATAATGTCAAAGTGCTATGTTGTCATGAGGCCCAACAAGGAAACAAAAATAGAGAATTACCTCAGTTCTGGGCAAAATCCTAATGTGAACACAAGCATACAAGCTCTTCTTTCATCCCCAAATTTTTTCTTAATGATCAGACACAAGAAATAAGAAAAAATCTCCTGAATACAAACATGAGCAACTTTTTTCTGAATGCATTTCCTCGAGCAAGGGAAACAAAAGCAAAAATGAACACATGGGACTACATCAAACTTTAAAGCTTCTGTACAGCAAAGGACACCATCAGCAGAACAAAAAGGCATCCTACAGTATGGGAGAATATATTTGTAAATGACATATCCAACAAGGGGTTAACATCCAAAATATATAAAGAACTCACACGCCTCAACAACTAAAAAGGAAATAACCTGATTATAAAATGGGTGGAGGATATGAAGAGACAGTTCTCCAAAGAAGAAATTCAGATGGCCAACAGGCACACGAAAAGGTGCTCCACATCACTAATTATCAGGGAAATGCAAATAAAAACCACAATGAGATACCACCTCACACTAGTTAGGATGGCCAGTATTGAAAAGACTAAGAACAACAAATGCTGCCAAGGATGTGGAGAAAGAGGAACCCTCCTACACTGCTGGTGGGAATGTAAGCTAGTTCAGCCATTGTGGAAAGCAATATGGAAGTTCCTCAAAAATCTAAGAATAGAAATACCATTTGACCTAGGAATTCCACTCCTAGGAATTTACCCAAAGAATATAATTTCTCAGATTCAAAAAGATATATGCACCCCTATGTTTATTGCAGCACTATTTACAATAGCTAAGATATGGAAACAACCCAAGTGTCCATCAATAGATGAATGGATAAAGAAGAGGTGGTACATACACACAATGGAATACAACTCAGCCATAAGAAAGAAACATACTCTACAATTTGCAACAACATGGATGGAGCTGGAGGATATTATGCTCAGTGAAATAAGCCAGGCAGAGAAAGACAAGTACCAAATGATTTCCCTCATTTGTGGAGTATAACAATGAAGCAACACTGAAGGAACAAACTCACAGACTCCAAGAAGGGACTAGCGGTTACCAAAGGGGATGGGATGGGGGAGGGTGGTTGGGGAGGCAGGGAGATGGGGATTCAGGGGTATTATGATAGGTACACATGGTGTGGGGGTGATCAGGGGGAAGACAGTGTAGGAGAGAGGGGGAAAATAGTGACTCTGTGGCATTTTACTACACTGATGGGCAGTGACTGCAATGGGGTGTGGGGGGAACATGATAGCATGAGTGGATGTAGTAACAACATTGTTTTTTCATGTATATCAATAATACCTTAATAAAAAAATTCAGCCTATACATATTGCAAAATACAAAAAAATCATCTTCAGAGCTTTTTCAAGGGTGAGGCCAGAAAAATCATTTGATAAAGAAATCATGGGTACCACTCATGGATATAATCGTACATCTCAGCAGAAATCAGGAGTAGAGATGGGATTTTATCAAAATAGACACTGCCAGCTTGGACTAAAGTGGAAAGAGGGGACAAAAATGAAGGAAGGCTATCAGGATTTTGGGATTCTACAGGACAGGACAATGTGAGGACACAAAGAGAAAACAGCCGAGAAGAAGGGGCCTCACGAGAAACCAAACCTGCCAACACCTCAATCTGGAACTTGAACCTCTAGAGCAGTGGGAAATAATGTGTAGTGATAAAGCCACCCAGTCTGTGTATTCTGTTATGGCAGACAAGCAAATTAATACAGACATTAACAAACAATTCACCAAAGGAGATATATAAATGGCAAAAAAGCACATGAACAGATAATCAACTTGACTATTAGGGAAATGCAAATTAAAACCACAGCAAAATATCACTACTCAAGATCAGAATGGCTCTCATCTAAAATAAAAAATATGACAACACCGAATGACAGTGAGGACACAGAGGAAGTGGATCACTCATACCGCTGGTGGCAACATAAAAGGCTATAGCGTCTTTGACAGTTTGGCAGTTTCTTATAGAACTAAACTTGCAATTACTATACAACCCAACAAATTATACTCTTAGGTGTTTATCCCCAGGAAATGGAAATGTATACTCACACAAAAACCTGTACACAAGTATTCATAGCAGTTTTACTCCTATTAGCCAAAATGGAAAGTTCTTCATTCTACCTATTTACTTGCAGCTATCCAGTATTAGGATAGCAACTTTATTTTTTACATAAGTGACATCTTGTGGTGCTAAGTGGTATAACTTTTCATTTCATGTTCGAAATATGACTTTTTAGTTTCAAAGAACAGAGAAAAATATGTAACTGGAAGGTTAAAGAAAATACCGATAAGTCACTCTTATTTCAGCACCAGTATAAGGCAGCAATTATAATCCAAAAGCAAAATTTTCCCAGCTATGTATGTCAAAAAGGAAAGCTGCTGGCCTAAGACAGAGTGCAGAGCCAGGTCACCAAATCAGGCTTAATGCCTAGCCTAACTGCATTTTCAACCTCCCATAGAAATGTAGTCTTGGTTAACCAGGAATTTTCTGCCCAGCACCAATGAGGTAATATGTCATATGAACTGTCCCCATCACCCAAAAAGACTAAGTAATCTTCATGATAAGACCTCCCCCGCTTCTTCCTAAGGGAGGGCAACCTTGCCTAAAACAATCCCTTGTTTTTTTTTTTGCTAAGAACGTTTTGCCCTACTGTCCTGGCTATGAAAACATTCCATTCTGAATAATTCCTCAGAGCATTTCTCTGCTTGCTAGATGGGATGCTGTCCATTCACGAATCATTTAATAAAGTCAATTAGTCTTCAAGTTTACTGGGCTGAGTTTTGGTTTTTAACAAATATAAGAACTTAGGAGGTAATAGGGCTTTTATATAGTATAAATACTACATAGTATATATTATTAGGTAGTATAAAATATAGTATTAATTACCCCTTTTAAAAAAATCTATAGTCCATAATTCATTAAAACCCTGCACTCCTTTTAAAGACAATGTAAATTAAGGGAAAAATTAAGACTGTTTCAGTGCTGCTGAAAGTATGAGTTCAACAGTGTAATTTTATATCTTCTGAATATAATTTTAAAAACTGGGGCTTGCATTTTGCATGATTTTTTTCTCATTTCATTTTTCTAGCAGCTTATTTTTTATTCTATTACACAGTAGTACCCACCCATGATGGACTAGAAATTTAAAAGGGAGAAAAAGGCTCTTCCTCCATTTGCAAGCGCTGCCCTACACAATTACCTTTTTCCTCAAAACATTCACCAAAATCTGTGTACCATAGAAAGCAACTCTTAAAACTTAAATCCAGTGTTAAAAAGAGACACACGCCCAAACACTTCAACTAGGGTAAGTCAAACGGGCTGAAAACTTAACTGCAGTTTCAACCTCACCCCAAGAAATGTAGTCAGTTAGAAATTTTTTTGGTCAGCATCAATAAGATAATTTGTCATATGTGCCCTCTCCAACCTCCAAAGAAAGACGACATAACCCACATAATAAAGACTATTTTGTCCCCAAATGAAGGTGACCTCACCTAAAATAATCCTTTTTCCCATTTACGAATTTCTTGTCCTGCCTTTAAAAACCTTGCCCTTTCTGTAGCCCTGTCCCTTAAATTCTGGAACTCTATTTTCATCTGGTCCCCATATATATTTGTAACCCATCAGTAAACAAAAATGAAGAAAATCATTGACCCTCTGGAGTTTTAATGCTAATAAGCAAAAGAGAAGACAAACAACAAACATAGTAAATTATAAATCATCAGATGAAATGAGGAGAAAACAGAGCAGAGGGAGGGAGAATGAAGAAAGGAAAAGAGGAAGCAATTTTAAATACGGTGATCAGAGTAGGCTAAACAGAGACATCTCAACAGATCTGCAAGTGAAGGAGTTAGCTATACATTTACTGTGGTGAAGGACGGGTGCAGGCAGGAAGAGTACTCTACGCCAAAGAGACAATGAAAGGAGGACAAATAATTCTAAAGGCTTTGGTGGTTACTCCAAATGTAATAAAAAACCATTGGAAGGTTCTGAATTGAGGAGAGTTGAGACCTAATACATATAACAGAATAATTTGGCTACTTTTAGAATACACTGCAGGGACTTCCAGATCTGCCTATGGTGCTGTAATTTATGAGACTAAACCTGCCACAAAAGTAACTGTAAACCTGGAAAAAATAACTTTCTGAAGGCACTGGAGATCAACTAAAGCAGGCAAAATTTAAACAGCCAAGATCCTGGAAAGAAAAGCACACAAAGTGAGCTCCTATTCACACTAACTTTTTTCCCTGAGTGAATTTTCCAAGCTGCTATTTGGGGGAATAGAACCCATGCAGAAATGACAGTTTTAACAGACTGAGGAGACAAATTGAGTTCAGGAACTGGAAGTTAAAGGGCAAAATTAGAGAGGAAGGAACCAGTGAAAAGGTACACAAAAATCTGTACCCTTCAAGTAGCAGGCTACACTTTCACAGGGCAAGATTCCAGGAAATCCAGAAGAAAACTGCAGCTGGGAGGTTAAATACCTGAGCAAGGATTTCAGCAGCTACACTTCCATGGCAAGAGAGGCTGGAATTTGGATCTCTTCCAAGTAGAAACACTTTGGTAAATACCCTGACCTTTCAGTTAAGATCACAGAAGGGCCACAGTGGGAGAATAACAGTGTTCCCTGGGAGTATGAGAAAAAAATGAAATAGACAAAAGACCTTAAAAAGCCTAAACTTAGCTTAACCAGGACCAAAGTGATCGGCTAGTATTCTATCTGCCTGTCTGAAAAAAAATACAACCCTCTTTGAAAGAAGGTATCATCCAGAGCCTCACCAATGTTTTTAATCCTAAAAATCCATCATCTAATCAAAACTTATGATACAGGCTAAAAACAGGAACAAATGACCAAAAACAAACAAACAAACAAAAGCAATAGAAACAGATTGATGAGTAATTCAGTTAATAGAGATACCAGATAGGGACTTTATACCGGAAAAGATGGACAAAATAGATGAAAGGATAGAGAATGTCAACAAAGAAGCAGAAACTATACAATATAATCAAATGGACATTCAGAACTGAAAAAATGAGTATATGAAATTAAGAACTCACTAGACTGGTTTAACAGAAGACCAGAAATAAAAGAGAGTATTATTAAACTAGAAAGCAGCTCAAGAGAAAATACACAATTCAAAGAGTCAAGAAATAAAGGAATGGAAAACAGAACAGAGCATCAGAGATATGTGGGATATACTAAAAATATATAACATACCTCTAATTAGAGTGCCAAAAACAGAGAAGAGAAGAAAAAATGGGCAAAAGCAATATTTCAAGAGATAACAGCTAAGAATTCTTCCAAACTGATGAAACACATGAACCCACATTTTTTAAATCTTAAGAAAACAGGACAAAAATCAAGAAAACTGCACTAGGTATAGCATAGTCAAACTGCTGAAAATCAAAGAAAATGAAAACCTTAAAAGCATGCAGAGAAAAAAACATTTCCTTGAGGAACAGGTCAGAACATCTTTCCAATAAAGGGCCAGATAGTAAATACTGTAGGCACTACAAGCCATGTTATTTCTGATGTACCTACTCACCTCTACCATTGCAGTGAAATCACTTACAGGCAATACATAAATAAACGGGCATGGCAATAGTTTACTAACCCCTGCCGTTTTAAAAGGACCTACAATAATACTGACAGCCAACTTTTCAACAAACATTATAGAGGTCAGAAGATAATGGAATGACATCTTGAAAGGGCTGAAAGAAAAACAAGGCCAATATACAATTCTATACTCACTGAAAATAGCTTTCAAAACTGAAGGTGAAATAAAGGGGTTTTCAGACAAGTAAAAGCTAAAGATCTGCTGCCAAGACATAAAAGGATACCATTTCCAAAGGAAGATAAAATAATTCTAAATCTATATATAACTTACGTGTATTCTAAATTTACAGCCTCAATCTATAAAGCAAAAGCTGATACAACCAATAGAAGAAAAACACATCCACAATCATGACTGGCAATGTTAACACACCTCTCTGAGTAACTAATAGAAAAAGCAGACAAAATAGTTCAGTAAAGATGTAGAAATTCTGAGAACCACAATTAACCAACTTAACCTGACATGCATAGAACACTATACTAAACAACTGCAGAGTAAACATTCTTTTCAAATACATACAGAGCATTTAGCAAAATAAGCTATATTTATGCTGTATAAGATCTCAGGAATTTAAAATGTCTAAAGTCATACAGAGTACATGGAATCTAACTAGAATTTAATATGAGAAAAACAACCTGAGAGTGCCCAGATGTTTGGGAATACAAGCAATATAAGCAACACACACTAACTGACCTATGGACCAAAGAAGAAATCATCAGGGATACAGAAAATATTTTAAACTGGCGAATGAAACTGTAACATTTCACAACTCATGAGATACAGCTAAAGCAGTACTTGCAAGTAAATTTATACTTCTAAATGTAATATTAACGAAAGATTGAAAATTAATAATCTGTTTCCATTTCAACAAATTAAAGAAACAGCAAATTAAACTGACTACGTAAGGAAATGAAGAATATGATAATTCAACATAACAGAAAGTAAATTACAATAGAGAAAAATCAGGCTTTCACTGGATTCTCAAAAGGGTCCATGAACCCAATAAAGGTTACAAACTAGGCATACATCCTCCATGTATATATACCATGAGCGCATGCTTTAAAAACCATGATGCCATCAAAGGAAGCCTCCATATTTGGTAAACCTTTCACAATACCCTCAGCTTTGTCCTCTTGGAAGACATCAGGAAATAGGTTCTACTTTTGATCAAGATATTAGGAATCTCTTCTAGAAAGCAACTAGCTAACCTTTAAGTTTTAAAGTAAATATCACAGTCACTGAGTTAGTTGAGTTTAAATATGCTAAAAAAAAAAAAATTGGTTGGAACAGGCAAAGTTCTTTTTCACTACTTAAGAGCATTTAAATACTTTTATAAAAAACTTTATAAAAGACTTATGAAAGATTAAAAGATTGGGGGGAGCCTCAGAAACAATAAAAGAAAAAAATCTAAAATTATAAAAACACAGAAAGTTTCAAAACACACACACACAGTGGCATAAACTAAGTCACAAACAAAAGTAATTAGGGATTTATCCAATACAGTGCTAATTTTCTTAAAATACAAAGAGTTCATAAGAAAAAAAGATGGTGGTGTGAGAAGTGAGGCAGAAATCTCCTCTGAAAAACAAACATAATATGAAAATACAGCAAATACAACTATTCCTAAAAGAGTGATCAGAAATAAGATTGCATGAGCCAGTCTACATCTGGGAAAACAGAACATCTCATGGAAAAGGGATTATGAAAAGGCAGAAGAACCCTGTTCAACCCCAAATCCCTCAAACACCAGAAAGAGGGCTCAGTGAAACTGAAATCACTAATCTTCCTGGAAAGAATTCAAAATAAAAGTCATAAGCATGCTAATGTAGCTACAGAAAAATATTCAAGAGCTAAAGGACAAATTCAGAAGGGGCATAGACACCTTGAAAAATATAGTAGCTGAAATGAAACATACAATGGAGGGATTTAAAAGCAGATTAGATGACGTATAGGAGATGGTAAATGGAATATAAATTAGAGAAAAGGAATACAAAGCAGCGGAGGTAGAGAGAGAAAAAAGGATCTCTAGAAATGAAAGCAAATTAAGAGAACTGTGTGACCAATCCAAATGGAACAATATTCACATTATATGAGTACCAGAAGAAGAAGCAGAGAGAGAAAAAGGGCTAGAAAGTATTTTTGAAGAAATAATTGCTGAAAACTTCCCCAATGTGGGGAAGGAAATAGTCTCTCAGGCCATGGACGTGCACAGATCTACCAACACAAGGGACCCAAGGAAGACAAAACCAAGACATATAATAATTAAAAATGGCAAAGATCAAGGATAAGGACAGACTACTAAAAGCAGCCAGAGAGAAATAAGATCACCTACAAAGGAAAACCTATCAGGCTATCATCAGACTTCTCAGCAGAAACCTTACAGGCCAGAAGGAAGGGGCATGACATATTCAAAGCAATGAAACACAAAGGCTTCGAACCAAGAATACCCTACCCAGCAAGATTATTATTTAAATATGAAGGAGGGATTAAACATTTCCAAGATAAGCAAAAGTTGAGGTAATTTACCTCCCAGAAACCATATCTACAGTGTATTTTTAAAGGGACTATTCTAGATGGAAATGCTCCTAAGGCTAAACAGCTGTCACCAGGGAAAATAGAACTACAGTAAAGGAAGTAGACCAATTCATTACTAACAAAACGCAAAATTAAATCAGCTACCCACAAAGTGAGTCAAGGGATACACAAAGAGTATAGAATATGACACCTAACATACAAAGTGAGGTGAAGGAAGAAAAAAGAAGTGAGAAAAAAAAAAGAATCTTCAGACTGTGTTTATAATAGCATAATAAATGAGTTAAGTTAGACTGTTAGACAGTAAAGAAACTGCCCTTGTATCTTTGGTACCACAAATCCAAAGCCTGAAATGGGAATAAGTACATAGCTATCAATAATCACCCTTAAAGTAAATGAACTGAATGCACCAAACAAAAAGACCTATAGTTAAGAATTGATTAGAAAAAAAAACAAGACCCATCTATAGGACCATCTACATGGAGCATTTCAAACCCAAAGACATACACAGACTAAACATGAAGGGATGGAAAAAGATAATTTATGAATACAATAGGAAGAAAAAAGCAGGAGTTGCAGCACTTATATCAGATAAAATAGACTACACAAGAAACAGAGTAACAAGACACAAAGAAGGACATTATATAATGATTATATAATGATAAAGGGGACAGTTCAAGAGGATATAACCATTATAAATATCCATGCACACAACAGAGGAGCACCCAACTATGTGGAACAAATACTAACAGAATTGAGGGGGGAAATAGAATGCAATGCATTCATCTTACAAGACCTCAACAAACCACTTACTCCAAAGGACAGATCCACTAGACAGAAAATAAGTAAGGACACAGAGGCACTGAACAACACATTAGAACAGACAAACCTAACAGGCATCTGCAGAACACTCTACCCAAAAGCAACAGAATACACATTCTTCTCAGGGGCACATGGAACATTATCCAGAATAGATTACACACTAGGCCACAAAAAGATCCTCAGTAAGTTCAAAAAGATTGAAATTGTACCAATCAACTTCTCAGATCACAAAGGTATGAAACTAGAAATAAATTGTGCAAAGAAAACAAAAAGACTCACAAACACATGGAGACTTAACAACATGCTCCTAAATAATCAATGGATTAATGACTAAATTAAAACAGAGATCAAGCAATATATGGAGACAAATGAAAACAACAGCTCAACACCCCACTTCTGTGGGATGCAACGAAAGCAGTTCTAAGAGGAAACTATATAGCAATTCAGGCATATTTAAAGAAGGAAGAACAATCCCAAATGAACAGTCTAAATTCACAATTAATGAAACTGGAAAAAGAAAAATAAATGAAGCCCAAGGTCAGTAGAAGGAGGGACATAATAAAAATCATGGAAGAAATAAATAAAATTGAGAATAAAACAAAAGAATTAATGACACAAAAAGCTGGCTGTTTGATTAAACAAACAAAATAGATAAACCCCTAACCAGACTTACCAAGAAAAAGAGACTCTACACACATAAAAGAATCAGAAATGAGAAAGGAAAAATCACTATGGACACCAAAGAAATACAAGATTTATAAGAGAATAATATGAAAAATCATATGCTAACAAACTATATAATCTAGAAGAAATGGGTAACTCCCCAGAAAAACATAACCTCCCAAGACTGACCCAGGAAGAAAACAGAAAACCTGAACAGAACAATAACCAGCAATGAAATTGAACTGGTAATCAAAAAACTACCCAAGAACAAAACTGCCGGACCACATGGCTTCACCGCTGAATTTTATCAGACATTTAGAGGAGACCTAATACTCACCCCCTTAAAGTTTTCCAAAAAGTAGAAGAGGATGGAATACTTCCAAACTCACTCTATGTCAGTAGCATCACTCTCAGACCAAAACCAGAAAGAGACACCACAAAAAAAGAAAATTACAGACCAATATCCTTGATAAACATATACGCAAAAACACTCAACAAAATATTAGCAAGCTGAATTCAAAACAACCTCAAAAAGATCATCACGGGGAGGAGGAGCCAAGATGGTGGCATGAGTAGTTCAGCAGAAATCTCCTCCCAAAAACATATATATTTTTGAAAATACAACAAATACAACTATTCCTAGAAGAGACACCAGTAGATACAGTACAACAGCCAGGCTACATCTACATCTGCAAGAACTCAGCATCACACGAAGGGGGTAAGATATATGCTGCGGCCCAGAAGGACCCAAATGCCGCCCTACCCCAGACCATGGCGGGAAAAAAGGAGTCAGAGCAGGGAGGGAGTGAAAGCCCAGGACTGCTGAACAACTAGCTCTAGAAATCCACACCAGGAGCCCAGACACACAGTGCAAAGGGTACTGGTTATTAGAAAAACGGAAAAGCAAAACACGCAAACAGGTCCCCGCAACCAGCGCTCCTGAGACAAAAGAAAAGCAAGTGCTTTCTGCAAGTCTTAAAGGGAAAGGGACCTCACAGCTGGACGAAGTTATCCCGATACACGCACTCCAGCATCTGGGAATCCGGGGAACTCTAGGCGACCTAACCCCCCTGAGCGGCAGCGCAGCTCCGAAGACCCTCACGGTGATAAGCAGCCTGCCAGTCATGCCCTGAGCCAGTGTGGACTCTGACACACCAGCCCAGTAGTGTGAGAGCTGCAGTACGTGCCGGGGGAGGTGGTGCCAAAGGGGCCCGGGAGCAGCCCGCACAAGCCCGCAGTGGCAGCACTGGAGGGGGCCGGGAGCAGACTGCATGAGCCTTTGGCGACAGCACCAGAGGAAACCGGGAGTGACCCGCATGAGCCCGCGGCAGCAGTGACGGAGAGGCCCAACCTGCGCGCACTGGCAGCAGCGGCGCTGGAAGGGCTGGGAGAGGCCTGTGTGAGTTCGCAGCAGCGCCAGAGGGGCCCAGGAGCAGCCATCAGGAGCTGGTGACGGCAGAGGAGGAGCAGCCCAGGAGCACCCATGCCCCAAGCAGCCACTCAGCCCGGCGCACAGCCACCCAGGACAGACCCAACACCCGCTGTAGGCACACAGCTGCCCAGCAGGGGCACTGCTTTCACGGGAGAAGGCATGCAGCACACCTGCCACTCCCCTCAGGGCTCTGCGCTACTCTGATGGAGACCCTGCCTACAGCAGCTTAGAGGATTAACCTGGAACCTGCTCCAGGAGTGTGAGTAACCAACACAGGCAGCGAAGAAGGGCAAGGGGAGCAGCAAGCAGGAAAGGACTTTGTTCTTCAGGCTGACACATGTACTACCAGCCTACAGCTACCTCTATCACAAAGAAAAGGCATACAGAGAAAACATAATACCCATTCTCCTTAAAGTTTTCCAAAAAATAGAAGAGGAGGGAATACTCCCAAACTCATTCTATCAAGCGAGCATCACCCTAATACCAAAACCAGGCAAAGACCCCACCAAAAAAAGAAAACTACAGACCAATATCCCTGATGAACATAGATGCAAAAATACTCAACAAAACATTAGCAAAACGGATTCAAAAATACATCAAAAGGATCATTCACCATGACCAACTGGGATTCATCCCAGGGATGCAAGGATGGTACAACATTCGAAAATACATCAACATCATCCACCACATCAACAAAAAGAAAGACAAAAACCACATGATCATCTCCATAGATGCTGAAAAAGCATTCGATAAAATTCAACATCCATTCATGATAAAAACTCTCAACAAAATGGGTATAGAGGGCGAGTATCTCAACATAATAAAGGCCATATATGATAAACCCACAGCCAACATCATACAGAAGAGCAAGAAGCTGAAAGCTTTTCCTCTGTGATCGGGAACAAGACAGGGATGCCCACTATCCCCACTGTTATTCAACATAGTACTGGAGGTCCTAGCCACGGCAATCAGACAAAACAAAGAAATACAAGGAAGCCAGATTGGTAAAGAAGAAGTCAAACTGTCACTATTTGCAGATGACATGATATTGTACATAAAAAACCCTAAAGACTCCACTGAAAAACTACTAGAACTAATATTGGAATTCAGCAATGTTGCAGAATACAAAATTAACACACAGAAATCTGTGACTTTCCTATACACCAACAATGAACTAACAGAAAGAGAAATCAAGAAAGCAATTCCATTCACAATAACATCAAAAAGAATGAAACACCTTGGAATAAACCTAACCATGGAAGTGAAAGACCTATACCCTGAAAACTATAAGACACTTTTAAGTGAAATTAAAGAGGACACTAACAAATGGAAACTCATCTCATACTCCTGGCTAGGAAGAATTAATATCGTCAAAACAGCCATCTTGCCCAAAGCAATATACAGATTCAATGCAATCCCTACCAAATTACCAAGAGCATTCTTCAAAAAACTGGAAAAAATAGTTCTAAAATTCATATGGAACCACCAAAGACCCCAAATAGCTAAAGCAATCCTTAGAAGGAAGAATAAAGTGGGGGGGATCTCACTCCCCAACTTCAAGCTCTACTAAAAAGCCACAGTAATCAAGACAATTTGGTACTGGCACAAGAACAGAGCCACGGACCAGTGGAACAGAATAGAGACTCCAGACATTAACCCAAACATATGTGGTCAATTAATATTCGATAAAGGAGCCATGGACATACAATGGGGAAATGACAGTCTCTTCAACAGATGGTTCTGGCAAAACTGGACAGCTACATGTAAGAGAATGAAACTGGATCACTGTCTAACCCCATACACAAAAGTAAATTCAAAATGGATCAAAGACCTGAATGTAAGTCATGAAACCATAAAACTCTTAGAAAAAAACATAGGCAAAAATCTCTTAGATATAAACATGAGCAACTTCTTCATGAACATATCTCCGCGGGCAAGGGAAACAAAAGCAAAAATGAACAACTGGGACTATATCAAGCTGAAAAGCTTCTGTACAGCAAAGGACACCATCAATAGTACAAAAAGGTATCCTACAGTGTGGGAGGATATATCCATAAATGAAAGACCCGATAAAGGGTTGACATCCAAAATATATAAAGAGCTCATGTACCTCAACAAATAAAAAGCAAATAATCCAATGAAAAAATGGGTAGAGGAGCTGAACAGACAGTTCTCTAAAGAAGAAATTCAGATGGCCAACAGACACATGAAAAGATGCTCCACATCACTAATCATCAGAGAAATGCAAATTAAAACCACAATGAGATATCATCTCACACTAGTAAGGATCGCCACCATCCAAAAGACAAACAACAAATGTTGGCGAGGTTACAGAGAAAGGGGAACACTCCTACACTGTTGGTGGGAATGTAAATTAGTTCAACCATTGTGGAAAGCAGTATGGAGATTCCTCAAAACGCTCAAAATAGAAATACCATTTGACCCAGGAATTCCACTTCTAGGAATTTACCCTAGGAATGCAGCAGCCCAGTTTGAAAAAGACAGATGCACCCCTATGTTTATTGCAGCACTATTTACAATAGCCAAGATATGGAAGCAACCTAAGTGTCCATCAGTAGATGAATGGATAAAGAAGATGTGGTACATATACACAATGGAATATTATTCAGCCATAAGAAGAAAACAAATCCTACCATTTGCAACAACATGGATGGAGCTAGAGGGTATTATGTTCAGTGAAATAAGCCAGGTGGAGAAAGACAAGTACCAAATGATTTCACTCATATGTGGAGTATAAGAACAAAGAAAAACTGAAGGAACAAAACAGCAGCAGAATCACAGAACCCAAGAATGGACTAACAGTTACCAAAGGGAAAGGGACTGGGGAGGATGGGTGGGAAGAGAGGGATAAGGGCAGGGAGAAAGAAAGGGGGCATTACGATTAGCATGTGTAGTGAGGGGGGTGCATGGGGAGGGCTGTACAACACAGAGAAGATGAGTATGGATTCTGCAGCATCTTACTATACTGATGGACAGTGACTGTAATGGGGTTTGTGGCGGGGACTTGGTGAAGAGGGGAGCCTGGAAAACATAATGTTCTTCATGTAATTGTAGATTAATGGTACCAAAATAAAAAATAATAACAATAAAAAAATAAAAATAAAAGATCATCATGATCAAGTGGGATTTATTATAGGGATGCAGGGATGGTACAATATTTGAAAATCCATCAACGTCTTCCACTACATCAACAAAAAGATGGACAAAAACCACATGATCATCATCACAGATGCTGAAAAAGCATTCAACAAAATTCAACATCCATTCATGATAAAAATCCTCACCAAAACACAATACCTCAACATAATAAAGGCCATATATGACAAACCTACAACCAAAATCATACTTAACAACAAGAAACTGAAAGCTTTTCCTTTAAGATTAGAAACAAGGCAAGGATGCCCACTCTCTCCACCGCTTTTCAACATAGTTCTGGAGGTCCTAGCCATGGCAATCAGACAACACAAGGAAATAAAAGGCATCCAGATTGGCAAGAAACAAGTTAAACTGTCCCTCTTTGCAGATAACATAATACTGCATATAAAAACTTCTAAATTATGCACTCCAAAACTATTAGAACTAATATCTGAATTCAGCAAAGCTGCAGGATACAAAATTAATACACAGAAATCTGCTCCTTTCCTATACACTAATGATGAACTAGCAGAAAGAGAAATCAGGAAAACAATCCCATTCACAATTGCATCAAAAAGAATAAAATAACCTAGGAATAAACTTAACCAAGGAAGTGCAAGACCTATACTCTGAAAACTACAAGACACTCATGAGACAAATTAAAGAAGATACCAGTAAATGGAAACACATCCTGTGCTCATGAATAGGAATAATTAATATTGTCAAAATGGCTATCCTCCCTAAAGCAATCTACAAATTCAATGCAATCCCTATCAAAATTCCAATTGCATTCTTCAACGAACTGGAGCAAATAGTTCTAAAATTCATATGGAACCACAAAAGACCCCAAATAGCCAAAGCAATTCTGAGAAGGAAGAATAAAGCTGGTGTGATTAGTCTCCCCAATTTCAAGCTTACTACAAAGCCATGGTAATCAAGACAATTTGGTACTGGCACAGGAACAGAACAATAGACCAATGGAACAGTCTAGAGAGCCCAGATATAGACCCAAGTATATATGGTCAATTAATATATTATAAAGGAGCCATGGACATACAATGGGGAAATGACAGCCTCTTTAATAACTGGTGTTGGCAAAACTGGTCAGCTACATGCAAGAGAATGAAACTGGATTATTGTCTAACCCCATACACAGAAATAAACTCAAAATGGACCAAAGACCTGAATGTAGGCCATGAAACCATAAAACTCTTAGAAGATAACATAGGCAAAAATCTCTTGAATATAAACATGAGCAGCTCTTTCCTGAATGCATCTCCTCAAGCAAGGGAAACAAAAGCAAAAATGAACTTATGGGACTACATCAAGCTAAAAAGCTTCTGTACAGCAAAGGATACCATCACCAGAATAAAAAGGCATCCTACAGTATGGGAGAATATATTTGTAAATGACATATCTGGCAAGGGGTTAATATCCAAAATATATAAAGAACTAACCTGCTTCAACAACTGAAAAGCAAATAACCCGATTAAAAAATGGGCAGAGGATATGAGCAGACAATTATCTAAAGAAGAAATTCAGATGGCCAACAGGCACATGAAAATATGCTCCACATCACTAATTATCAGGCAAATGAAAATTAAAACCACAATGAGATATCACCTCACACCAGTTATAATGGGCAGCATCAAAAAGACTAAGAATAGCAAATGATGGGGAGGATACGGAGAAAGGGGAACCTTCCTACACTGCTGGTGGGAATGTTAACTAGTTCAACCACTGTGGAAAGCAATACGGAGGTTCCTCAAAAAACTAAAAATAGAAATACCATTTTACCCAGGAATTCCACTCCTAAGAATTTACCCAAAGAATACAAGTTCTCATATTCAAATAGACTTATGCACCCCTATGTTTACTGCAGCACTATTTACAATAGCCAAGAAATGGAAGCAACCTAAGTGTAATGGATAAAGAAGATGTGGTACATAAACACAATGGAATACTACTCAGCCATAAGAAAGAAACAAATCCTACCATTTGCAACAACATGGATGGAGCTGGAGGATATTATGCTCAGTGAAATAAACCAGGCAGAGAAGGACAAGTACCAAATGATTTCCCTTATTTGTGGAGTATAACAACAAAGGAAAACTGAAGGAACAAAACAGCAGCAGACTCACAGACTCCAAGGGATTAGTGGTTATGAAAGGGGAGGGATGGGAGAGGATGGGTGGGGAGGGAGGGAGATGGAGATTGAGGGTTATTATGATTGGCACACATGGTGTGAGGGGTTTAGGGGGAAGACAGTGCAGCACAGAGAAGGCAAATTGTGACTTGGTGGCATCTTAGTAAACTGATGGACAGTGACTGCAATGGGATATCAGCGGGGGACTCGATAATATGGGTGAATGTAGTAACCACATTGTTTTTCATGGGAAATCTTTATAAGAGTGTATATCAATAGTACCTTATTAAAACAGAAGATTGTATATTAACAATACCTATAAAAAAATACAAAGAGCTCAACAGAGCAATAAGAGATGAAACAAAAGGGAAATGTAGAAAGGACATCTAAAAGTATTTCACTGACAGAATAAACCAATAAGCATGAGGGAGAAGATTTGACGCTCTCCCAACTAGAAAGACTCGGTGTAATAACCTTTTGCATCTGTTAGATTTGCCAATGTCATGAAACTTGATGGTACCCAATATTGTCAAAAGTGGAAGGAAAATAGACTTCATTGTTGGTGGAGGAAGAAAACTGTTGCAACCCATCTGAAGATAACTTAGCAATATGCATCATAATTTAAAATAGAGTAACTTTTAATCTCCAACTCTTTCTTTAGGAATTTTTCCTAGAAATAGATAATTCTCATAAGTATGCAAAAGCTTATGTTTCAGTATTACTTATACTCAAAAACAGGCAAAATCAATCCAATGCCCCTCAAAAAGGGAGATAATTAAATAAAGGGAATACTAGAAAATATTACACAGTGCTTAAAAAGATTAAAATAGTTGAGCATGCTGATATGGAAATGTCTCCAAGTCACCCTAAAGGAAATGCAAGATATAGAGTATGGTATATATACTATATTATCACTTGGTTTAAAATTTTTCTTCTGAATGGAGACATAAGAACTTGCTTGTTGTGGTTATCCTTAGGGTATGAGAATGCGAGTTATATACTTTCTGTTACTGCCTAACTTGCCACTAATACAAGTCTTGAATATATAACATATAATTGATTTATTCAGCCACCTGATAGTGGTAATGTTTTCCAGAATGTAAACACTACCTCATTTTAGTATTACAAAGTCTCTATGAAGCATGTGTGGCTCTTATTCCCATTTAATAGAGAAACTTAAGCTCAGAAAATATAAGGGCATACAAGTAGAAAGTTATACAACACATAAGAAATGCTAAATTCACACAACTTTTAAAGTATATTACTATAGAACTAGAGAAAGTAAGAAACCAAACTTGAGTCCTGTTTTGAAATCCAACATTCTTTCCACTTCCACATTTGTCTTGTTATAAAGTTGAGCACATTAAGAACACATTTCAAAACCATAAAGCAATATTCTACAAGGATAAAATCCATAACCTACAGTGCCACAACACTTCCTCTCTCATCTATCATCTACCACAAGAAAATTGTATTGTATTTTCCTCTTAAACTCAGAATTTTTACGAAAAGAAAACTGATCACTGGAACATAATAAACACTAGTTCTAACTATTCTGAATAGTAACCTAAAACATCTGTGAATCACTTCGGTATACGTCAAAATAAATTTTTTTTTCACTGACATTACTCTGTCTGTATTTGGTTAACATTAAGTCATGTAGATTCATCAGCTCAAAATTAATTAGTATTACAGAGTAGTGTATTCCATCCAAACAATTCATCTTTGTTGGCTCACATGCCTCACTGCTATTGGCCTGCCACTTAAATAACGGGCATGGTGCCACACTAGCAGATGGGCATAAACACAGAAATGCCAAAGAGTCAGGTGTGTGCATCAAGTTTGAGTATTAGTATTAGATTTTCCTCCAAGAAATTCATAAACTATAGTAGAATAAATGTTTTCTATAACTGTGTTAATAAGATATGCCAGCTCAAAACTAGATTAATTTTTTAATTCTTAACAACAACAACAACAACAAAGCCCAACTTTCCAAGGCCACAGGAGGCAAGTTTTCCATCTGATGAGTTTGGATCGGTCTACTGTGTAGGGAACTGAAGAAATCAATATGCATTCTCTACCTTAGATAAGGTTTGTTCCTAAAGCATTTGAAAACTTGGTGAAAAATTCAGTTTTCATAAAGTCACGTGGCAGTATGGCAAGATGAAATAGTTCTGGAGATCTACTGCACAGACAATGTGAATATACTTGAAACTATTGAGCTGCACATTTAAAAATGATTAAGATGATGAATTTAATAAATGCTACATACTTTTTACCAGAATTTTTTAAAAGTCACAAGACCCTGTCTAGTTTCTTGATGAAGGCTATGTCGACCAGAAACAGAAAAAGGTCCTACAAATTCCTACTTTACAGGAATAGTGTAAATCATTATTTTAAATTTTGCCATGTGTTGAAAAACTTTTGTCATATGTAATTAATTGTTAACTTCAAAAGATAAACTTATTTCCAAACATGATTTTAAGTTTTTGACGTATAAAACATACACTATTGACCAAATTACAGTAAAGTTTTTATAATTTTTACTACTTTAATGGAAAGTTTTAAATACTAAGAACACTAAAAAAAAGAGAAAAAATCATTTGTGGTCACTATCATCCAAAATCATTTAAGTAATGTACAGATACTGGAGTATATGGCACTGTGTATGTGTGCACGTGTGTGTAAAACAAAAAGATCTTTGATTTTCACACACATAACTCCTTAATCACATTTGCTCTTTAAAGAAATGCTCACATATCCAATAACCTTGAGGAAAACCAATCTGTTATTTTAATGATTGTTGGTACTGTCAGATAGGTGAAACTATAAGAACTGTATGTTTCTAACTTTATTTTTAATTAACTCTAGCATTTCTACAACATGTAATGTTGTATATAAATTATCTACTTGACTTTATCAAAGTACATAAAAGTGTAAAATTCTTAATCTGCCCCTGAAGGTTCTGAGCTCAAATATTCAGAAGACTGTCCGAGACCTGTAGATTTCAAGAACTAGGTAAAATTTCAACAAAAAATCTGGGTGATGACTTGGGGTTGCCCATTTTTTCATGTACCAAATAAAAATACAACAAAACCCACATTCTATTATCATGATTATTTCATAGAAGAAAGGAGGAAAGATGCTGCATTCCTCTGATTACTAGTGCAGTAGATACTTCAATTCCTTTAGTAATCTGACTGCTAACATTATTTTGGGCTAATGTTCTTTAGACACAGTTTTTTTTCCATTCCCAACTATTTCTTGGCCAATATTATACTGACATTTTCAATAATCACAAACATCAAGAACAGATTTTGGACAGAAATTTATTAAGTCTAATGAAAAGTACAATTATTTAGTCACAGACAACTATATATTGCTCTCGCCTTGATACATTCTCAAATATATAATACCCTGATCACTCTTAACTACAGTCCAACATTGCCAATGAAAACAACCTTTTTCCATCCCAAATGTCACCTCAATCCTTCCCCATTTTAATCAATAGTCTTCACCTTCTTCTAGTTAGGCTTAAAACCTGAAGTCCTTGATTCCCTTCTCCCGTTACCCATTGAGTGACTAAGATCTATGAACCCCTGCTTTCATAATATTAGTCACAATTCCTTCCTCTTCATAGCCACTTACACCAACAGTACAAATCATTATATTACTCTTGGATTTTTCTAACAATCTCTCTATGATCCTTCTGTCTCCAGTTTGCTTTCTCTAATCTATTCTCCCTACCGTGCTGGATTAACCTTTCCAAAACATCCGTGCAGTAATCATTTGTAACTATCAACCCCTGTTCTTAGAACAGAAGTTAAAGTCCAATTTCCCTCACACTTTACTAACTACTTCTCAAATCTCATTTTCCACAACTCCCTTCCACAAAGTCCCCTCTTTATCTCCACTGGTTCACTCACTGTTGCCAGAAAAAAGCCAAACTATTTTACCTTCACTCTTTTTTTTTTCCTGCTAGGAAAACCCTTCATACTTTCCTAATCCTCATATCAAGGCCTAAATCAAGGTCCACCTCTCCAGCAACTCTAGCCTGCAGTGATCACTTTCTCCTGTATCATACAGCCCTCCTTATTCCATCTGACTCTCTGCAAATACCAACTTTTTCTTAATGATGGTGTTCTGACACCACAACTAGAAATTTTTTAAGGCCCTTCAAGCTCTGGTTTTATAAAATAAGTGAATATAGTATTTTCATCAATAAAGTTTAATGCCTTAAGCATTAGTTTAAAATTTCAATGAGAATAATGTTAGGCAGACAGGCAGTTGTCACA
This sequence comes from Manis pentadactyla, assembly GCF_030020395.1. Taxonomy (NCBI): domain Eukaryota; kingdom Metazoa; phylum Chordata; class Mammalia; order Pholidota; family Manidae; genus Manis; species Manis pentadactyla. The sequence continues at coordinate 81,260,773 of NC_080020.1, read as the reverse complement.
TGTTATAATGATGTTTTACTTCAATATGCAGCATTTGAAAAATGTCAATACATAAAGTAATTGAGTATAACCGAGTCAAGATATTGTAAGCAGTTTTTGTATTTAGCAGATGTTGCCTCTTAATATAAGTCACTATTAATAGAAGTAAAATTGTCACTATTCTCAGATGGCATGATACTATATAGAAAATCCATAAAACTCCACCAAAAAGTATAATTAATAAATGAATTCACTAGAGTTGCAGGATACAAAATCAATATACAGAAATCTGTTGCATGTCTATATAATAATGGTGGATTAGCAAAAAGAGAACTTAAGAAAGCAATCCTATTTACAATTTCACCAAAAAGAGTAAAATACCTAGGAATAAATTTAACCAAGGAGGAATAAGACCTGTACACTAAAAACTATAAGACACTGATGAAAGAAATTGAAGGCAACACAAAGAAGTGGAAAGATACCATGTTCATGGACTGGAAGAATTAATATTGTTAAACTGTCCATATTACCCAAAGTACTCTACAGATTCCATACTATCCCCATCAAAATACCAATGGCATTTTTCAACAAAAGAAAAGAATCCTAGAATTTGTATGGAACCACAAATGACCCCAAATAACCAAAGCAATCTTGAGAAAGGACAAAGCTGGAGGTATCACACTCCCTGATTTCAAACTATATTACAAAACAAAACTATCATAAACAAAACAGTACAGTTCTGACACAAAAACAGAAACACAGATCAATGGAACAGAATAGAGAGCCGAGAAATAAACCCACACAGGAGTCAAGAATATACAAAGGGGAAAAGATAGTCTCTTCAATAAATAGTGTTGGGAAAACTGGATGGCTACATGCAAAAGAATGAAGTTGGATCAGTCTTCCACCATACACAAACATAAACTTGAAATGGATTAAAGACCTAAATGTAAGATCTGAAACCATAAAACTCCTATAAGACAGGAAGTAAACTCTTGAACATCAGCATTAGCAACTTTTTCCAGCTATGTCTCCTCAGACATGAGAAACAAAAGCAAAAAAAAAAGACCAAAACAAGTGGGGCTACATCAAACTATAAAGCCTCTGTACAGAGAAGGAAACCATCAACAAAATGAAAAGGAAACCTACTGAATTACAATGATATATCCAACAAGGAGTTAACATCCAAAAGCATAAAGCACTCATACAACTCAAAACCAAAAAAACAAATGAGATATCATCACACACAAGTCTGAATGGCTAGTATCAAAAAGATAGGAAATAACAAGTGTCAGCATGGATATAGAGAAAAGGGAACCCTCATGCATTCTCTTGGGAATGTAAATTGGTACAGTCACTATGGAAAACAGTATGGAGGTTAAAGAAAAAAATTAAAAATAGAAATAATATATGACCCAGTAATTCCACTTCTGGCTATTTACCTCCCCCCCAAAAAAATCATTGATTTAAAAATATATATGCACCCCTATGTTTACATGTTTACTGCAACATTGTTTAAAATAGCCAAGATATGGAAACAACCAAAGTGTCCATAAATAGATGAATGGATGAAGAGGTGGTACATATATACAATGGAATATTACTCAGCAGTAAAAAAAGAGATAATGCTTTTTATAACATGGATGGATCTAGAGAGTATTGTGTTAAGTGAAATAAGTCAGACAGAGAAAGACAAATACCATATGATTTGATTTACATATAGAATCTAAAAAGTAAAACCACAAACAATACAGAAATAAACTCAAATACTGAGAACAAACTAGTGGTTGCCATGGAGTCAGGCACTGGTGGTGGGCAGAGAGAGGCTCAAGTCTAGCAATAATGGGTGGTCTTGAACAGACAAAATTTAAGACTTGATTTGATCACCAAGGTTAGTAGGTCAGACAGAATGCAGGACTAGTATGCTACTAGGAAGACTGGAGGACTTATAAATTCTTGAGATATACAGGGGGAATGGCCAGAAAACCTTAGAAAATGAAAGTAGTATACTAATATAAAGTATTATTGCTGTTATTATTACAATTACAATGCTGATTTGTATCCCCCAAGCCAAGAAAGAGGCTACACAGAGTAGCTACTCAAATAAATGTTTGACAATTATGGTAAAAATGGTATAGCATAGCAGCAATGAGGCAAAGTAACTGTTACTGTCTCCCACGTGTTACTTAGGCATACTTACTTATGCCCCACCCTGTTCCCCAAATTTAATTTAAGGGGGATAGTCAATTATTCATAATATATAGCAAGACTTGAAAACTGTAAAGGGGAAAAGGGCTACCCCTATTCATCCTTGCTATTGTCATCTGCCACTCTTCCAACTCAGTGAAGACATTTTAGCCAATGGCTATAATTCTGAGTGACTTTAACATCCAGTATCCTTATTTCTAAGTTCCTTGGCCACAGCACTTTACTGATTCTCACCTCCAGGCAACCATCACCTATTCGTTGCCACAGTAATATCCTCAATTACACCCAAAACTTATAAACACCCAAAACTACACAATCTCTGAAATATTAAGTTCATAGAACTCTCCTGATTACAGTCTCCTATCTATCTAGCACTCTCACTCAATTTCCCCCACTACACCAATACCCTTGATTTGTTAGACTTCTGGTCCCCTAATCCCTCTATTTACTTTTTCCTGTCAGCCCCTTATTACCTTTTCTTCTCTCCCACTCCACGTTTAGTTACTTCATCTTTCTTACCAATATCCTAAACTTCCTTAGCAAACTGTCATTCATAGCACCAACCTAGCAAAGTCACAATCCTGCATCATGAATTGACCATTTTCTTTGCATCTATGCAAGGACTGCTGCTCATTGCTGGAGAAAAGGCTCATACTCTTGAAAATATAAACCAATGGTCTCTAACCGCAACTAGGCAAGCCCTCAGTATTACCAAACAAGCCTTCCTGGTATTCTCTGGCAAAAGGCCTTCCCATTGTCTCTAGCAGCTACTTCAGACCTCTTCTAAAACTTTTAGCCCTTTCACTTTCCTCTTCCACTCTCATCAGATGACCTAATCATTTTTCCCTCTCACTGACAGAAAACCATAAACTTACCAGCCTCCAAATCCATCCTTTCTTCCTTTTCTCTGTAGTGCTCCAATCTTTTATTTTCCAACATACTCCTCTACTGCCTCCTTCCAAGCAGCATTTGAGCATTCTCAATTCTCTCCAACACTTAAAACAAAAGTTCTTTGGATTCCATGTGTCCCTACAATTACATCCTTCCTCTCCCCCTGAAAAACAAAAGTTCTTTAGAGAAACAGTCTTCTTTTATTTACTTCTCACCCATTTATCAATCCACTGCAATCTAATTTCCCCACTGCTGTCACCACCACCACCACAGTCACCAACAATTACATTGTCAGTAAATCCAAACACTTCCTCGGACCTTTATTTTACTGGACTACTCACCAGAAGCTAGCCCTGCTGACTGCTTAACTCCTTCCTGAAAATGTCTCTACCTTTGATTACCTTTAAAGCAAAACATACATTAGTCCCTCTTCTTTTAGGAAAAATGAGAAATGAGCAACTTCTTTAATAATAGGCAACTTTAAAGCAATAGGATACCTATCAGCAAGACAGAAGATTAAACAAAAAGCTTAAAACAAGTAATTTTTAATCCCTTTTACTATCTGTAATTATTATTCCCAAATCCTAGATAACCACAGAGAATTTCCCTGGTGCATATTATCTTCATTTATTTTTATGTGTTATGCATTAAAGATACTTTAGTGGTTTCAAATGCTTATGAAATATGATTTAGAAAAACAATAGTGTGAAATTTACAATAATTTGAAATTTTATAACAAAGCAATGGTTAACATGAAAATTAACAAGGATTCTAAAATTTTAAGTTGAAAAAGTACAATGTAATAAAAACAAGACTTTAAAAAAGTTCAACTGATCTTTTATGATTTTAAAATAGTAATAATTATTGTGCTTATATGTATCAGGAACAGTTCTGTTTACATATGTTGAATCCTCACAGTAATTCAGTGAATGTAGCTACTATTATCATCCTTATCCCCATTTTACAGATAAGGAAGCCAAGGACATAGACTGGTGGTGTGACCTACACAAGTACCACTTATTAACTCTGTGACAAGTGTTCACACCAAGCAGAGTAGCTCCAGAATGGGTGTGCTTAAGCATTATGCCTTTCTGCCTCAACAAACCATAATGAACAATTCATCTACAAACTTCCTCCTATAGAAGTACAAAGTGGGTTTGTTGCTTTTCCTACAACTTCCACAATGCAAAAGCTGTTTATATAATCAACTTCAAGGGGTTCTCCAAACCTCATTCTCTCTTCTTGGTCTTCTAAGTGAACTCAATTCTCTCACTCCCTTCAAAATCTTCCAAAATCTTTCCAAAAGCTTCCAAAATCATCTATCAATTGATGATTCCTAAATCAATCTCTTCAGCCCAGATATCTCTCCTGCATGCTACCTCCATGTATCTAACTGCTTAATGGATGCCCAACTACCACCTCAAACTCAACAGATCCAAATCAGAACTCAATACTTTCCCTCCTCTCTCCAAAATTGCTTTATCTTCTAAGTTTCCAATATCACACAATACTTCCACCATCCACATAGTTAACCAATCCAAACACCTGCTGTAGCCAGAGTGACCTTTCTAAAATGTAAATCTCACCATGCTGCTCCTCTACTTAAATCCTTTGGTAGTTCCTTACTGTGCAAACCTTTGTAACAACTTCCCGCTGTTCAGGCAAAAAACCGTGTGTTCATCCTTTATACAAAAAAAAAATTTCTAGAGCATGATACACAAGACTATTCACAGTATGGACCCTGATTACCTATCAACCATCTTTTACCAGTCCTCATTTCCCTCCAATTCAGTGCTCCAGTCATACTGAACCTTTTCCAGTTCCCTAAAAAAGCCCTAAGTCCTTGCCTCTAAACCAGCAGTGTGCAATAATGGAAATATTCTTTACCTGCACTATCCAATATAGTTAACTGCTTGCTACATTAAACACATAAAAATGTGGCTAGTGTCAATCCAAGCATATTTAAAAAAGGAAGAGCAATCCCAAATGAATGGTCTAATGTCACAATTATCGAAATTGGAAAAAGAAGAACAGATGAGGCCTAAGGTCAGCAGAAGGAGGGACATAATAAAGATCAGAGAAGAAATAAATAAAATTGAGAAGAATAAAACAATAGCAAAAATCAATGAAACCAAGAGCTGGTTCTTCGAGAAAATAAACAAAATAGATAAGCCTCTAGCCAGACTTATTAAGAAGAAAAGAGAGTCAACACAAATCAACAGTATCAGAAACGAGAAAGGAAAAATCACGACGGACCCCACAGAAATGCAAAGAATTATTGGAGAATACTATGAAAACCTATATGCTAACAAGCTGGGAAACCTAGGAGAAATGGACAACTTCCTAGAAAAATATAACCTTCCAAGATTGACCCAGGAAGAAACAGAAAATCTAAACAGACCAATTACCAGCAACGAAATTGAAGCGGTAATCAAAAAACTACCAAAGAACAAAACTCCCGGGCCAGATGGATTTACCTCGGAATTTTATCAGACATACAGGGAAGACATAATACCCATTCTCCTTAGAGTTTTCAAAAAAATAGAGGAGGAGGGGATACTCCCAAACTCATTCTATGAAGCTAACATCACCCTAATACCAAAACCAGGCAAAGACCCCACCAAAAAAGAAAACTACAGACCAATATCCCTGATGAACGTAGATGCAAAAATACTCAACAAAATATTAGCAAACCGAATTCAAAAATACATCAAAAGGATCATACACCATGACCAAGTGGGATTCATCCCAGGGATGCAAGGATGGTACAACATTCGAAAGTCCATCAACATCATCCACCACATCAACAAAAAGAAAGACAAAAACCACATGATCATCTCCATAGATGCTGAAAAAGCATTTGACAAAATTCAACATCCATTCATGTTAAAAACTCTCAGCAAAATGGGAATAGAGGGCAAGTACCTCAACATAATAAAGGCCATCTATGATAAACCCACAGCTAACATTATATTGAACAGCGAGAAGCTGAAAGCATTTCCTCTGAGATCAGGAACTAGACAGGGATGCCCACTCTCTCCACTGTTATTTAACATAGTACTGGAGGTCCTAGCCACAGCAATCAGACAAAATAAAGAAATACAAGGAATCCAGATTGGTAAAGAAGAAGTTAAACTGTCACTATTTGCAGATGACATGATACTGTACATAAAAAACCCTAAAGACTCCACCCCAAAACTACTAGAACTGATATCAGAATACAGCAAAGTTGCAGGATACAAAATCAACACACAGAAATCTGTGGCTTTCCTGTATACTAACAATGAACCAACAGAAAGAGAAATCAGGAAAACAACTCCATTCACAATTGCATCAAAAAAAATAAAATACCTAGGAATAAACCTAACCAAAGAAGTGAAAGACTTATACTCTGAAAACTACAAGTCACTCTTAAGAGAAATTAAAGGGGACACTAACAGATGGAAACTCATCCCATGCTCGTGGCTAGGAAGAATTAATATCGTCAAAATGGCCATCCTGCCCAAAGCAATATACAGATTTGATGCAATCCCTATGAAACTACCAGCAACATTCTTCAATGAACTGGAACAAATAATTCAAAAATTCATATGGAAACACCAAAGACCCCGAATAGCCAAAGCAATCCTGAGAAAGAAGAATAAAGTAGGGGGGATCTCACTCCCCAACTTCAAGCTCTACTATAAAGCCATAGTAATCAAGACAATTTGGTACTGGCACAAGAGCAGAGCCACAGACCAATGGAACAGACTAGACAATCCAGACATTAACCCAGACATATATGGTCAATTAATATTTGATAAAGGAGCCATGGACATACAATGGCGAAATGACAGTCTCTTCAACAGGTGGTGCTGGCAAAACTGGACAGCTACATGTAGGAGAATGAAACTGGACCATTGTCTAACCCCATATACAAAAGTAAACTCAAAATGGATCAAAGACCTGAATGTAAGCCATGAAACCATTAAACTCTTGGAAGAAAACATAGGCAAAAACCTCTTAGACATAAACATGAGTGACCTCTTCTTGAACATATCTCCCCGGGCAAGGAAAACAACAGCAAAAATGAGTAAGTGGGACTATATTAAGCTGAAAAGCTTCTGTACAGCAAAAGACACCATCAATAGAACAAGAAGGATCCCTACAGTATGGGAGAATATATTTGAAAATGACACATCCGATAAAGGCTTGACATCCAGAATATATAAGGAGCTCACACGCCTCAACAAACAAAAAACAAATAACCCAATTAAAAAATGGGCAGAGGAACTGAACACACAGTTCTCCAAAAAAGAAATACAGATGGCCAACAGACACATGAAAAGATGCTCCACATCGCTAATTATCAGAGAAATGCAAATTAAAACTACAATGAGGTATCACCTCACACCAGTAAGGATGGCTGCCATCCAAAAGACAAACAACAACAAATGTTGGCGAGGCTGTGGAGAAAGGGGAACCCTCCTACACTGCTGGTGGGAATGTAAGTTAGTTCAACCATTGTGGAAAGCAGTATGGAGGTACATCAAAATGCTCAAAACAGACTTACCATTTGACCCAGGAATTGCACTCCTAGGAATTTACCCTAAGAACGCAGCAATCAAGTTTGAGAAAGACAGATGCACCCCTATGTTTATTGCAGCACTATTTACAATAGCCAAGAATTGGAAGCAACCTAAATGTCCATCAATAGATGAATGGATAAAGAAGATGTGGTACATATACACAATGGAATACTACTCAGCCATAAGAAAAGGGCAAATCCAATCATTTGCAGCAACATGGATGGAGCTGGAGGGTATTATGCTCAGTGAAACAAGCCAAGCGGAGAAAGAGAAATACCAAATGATTTCACTTATCTGTGGAATATAAGAACAAAGGAAAAACTGAAGGAACAAAACAGCACCAGAATCACAGAACTCAACAATGGACTAACAGGTACCAAAGGGAAAGGGACTGGGGAGGATGGGTGGGTAGGGAGGGATAAGGGGGGGAGAAGTAGGGGGGGTATTAAGATTAACATGCAAGGGGGGGTAGGAGAAAGGGAGGGCTGTACAACACAGAGAAGGCAAGTAGTGATTCTACAACATTTTGCTATGCTGATGGACAATGACTGTAAAGGGGTTTATAGGGGAGACCTGGTATAGGGGAGAGCCTAGTAAGCATAATATTCGTCATTTAAGTGTAGATTAGTGATACCAAAAACAAAGAAAAAAAAAGGGCAGTTCCTGTGTGGTAACCTCCAACGAGTTCTACACACGGGTATAAAGGGCATATAAAAGTGTAGGCAAAGGGTCTGTTTGTGTTTATACAGAGGATCAAAGCCTAATTGGGCTACCCCGAAAATGAACTAAGATACGATATGAAAAAGAACTTCCAACATCAGCACTCTCTGGAAGACTCATGCCAGAAGATGATCATCAAAAAACCCCAACAAAGATCCACGCACTGCTACAGCTGTAGATGCACTCATCCCACCAGTTCCTGGACTTGCCATGGGAATGAGGAAGGAGATATCTAAGCTGGCCTGTGCATACAGTAAAACAACAAATTTGACTGGATCTATACTGTTGGAACTCAACCAAGAATTTGGAGAAGTGCAAATTGTAGCGCTCCAAACTCTTACAACTACAGACTATTTACTGTTAAAAGAACATATGGCATGTGAACAGTCCCCAGGAATGGGTTGTTTTAATTTGTCTGATTTCTCTCAGACTGTTCAAGTTCAGTTGGACAATATCCACCATGTCATAGATAAGTTTTCACAAATGCCTAAGGTGCCTAACTGGTTTTCTTGGTTTCACTGGAGATGGCTGGTAATTACAGATATGCTTTGGTTATGTAACTATACTCCTATTATGTTAATGTGTGTGCGCAATTTAAGTAGTAGCTTAAAACCTATTCATGCTGAAGTACTCTACAAGAAGATATGCCAAAGAAATAATCAATCTTCCCATGTTTTCTTCCGCCTGCTACTTCTATAGCTTTTCTTCTTCCTTCCTAATTACAACCCTTAAATAGAATTCGTGCCTCGTATCAAATTTATCGAGTATCATAATTCTTCCAAGTGGTAAAGATACCTCAAGACAAATGCTGGGCATAGAAGCCACAGGGCATAAATCTGCAAAGATGTAAAAAGCTAACCTTTTCAAACAATAAGGCTTCTCTCTCACTTACCAACTTCACATTTCCCTGTATGGCCCCGGAAGATGACTGGTTAGCCAGAGACGGGTAAGATTCCTCAAGGGAGGAACAACCTAAGACAGGCACAGTCGCAGGGGGGCCATCAGGTGAGAAATTGGGGATCAACAGAGGTGAGGCTTAGAACCTCACCCCCCCTGTTCTGAGAGAAATCTTCTGCATACGTGGACGTTTTATTGCCCTGGTCTAGCTTGGATTAACACATAGTCTACAGGCACACACCTGATCATCTACATTTGCTCTCTTACAACACTAAACTATGTTTTCTACCTTTATCTTGTATCTACCTACCACTTCAGCATTTTATTACAAATAATAATAATAAAGAGAGAAATGTAGTATCCACACATAAATCAAGTATAAAAACCAAATGAGTATTCATATTTGAACTGACTGTTTAGAGTTCATAATGCATGAGCAAAACTGAAAGTTTCTGTGATGACTGCCCTTGTACTGTTCACTATGTAACTTATTCATTATGTAAGAATTTGTTCTCCATGTAAGAACTTGTTTGTTATGCCTCAGAAGATTGGAGACAGATGAAAATTAGGCTTGGGGTGGATTAATGATTGTGCATTGAGCATTGACTCCCCTATACAGAATTTTATTGTCGTTAACAATCATTTGATCAATAAATATGAGAGATGCCCTAAAAAAAAAAAAAAAAAAAAAGGACAGACTTCCAATGGTAAAATAAATAAGTAACCGGGATGTAATGTATAGCATAAGGAATATAGTCAAGATAATGTAACAGCTTGGTAGGGTGATAGCTGGAACCTCGAATTATGTATATAAATGTTCTACCACTGTGTTGTACACTTGAAACTAATGTAATGTAATACTGTGCGTCAACTACACTTCAATAAAAAAATATTAAAAAAAAAAAAAATGTGGCTAGTGTGACTCAGAAACTGTTTTCTTCTATTTTAATTAAATTTAAACATTCACATATGGCTAGTGACTAGGGTTGAATAATACAGCTCTAACCCTATGTACATGCTATTCCTTCTGCCTGGTATACACAGAAGGTTATGTGTGGAAAACCCTGGTCAATGCTATCATCTAACATCATTAGTATTGATTCCTTTGTTAGATTATTCCTTTATTTATGTAGTTAATAATTAATAAGGTCCCACTCTATATAAGACACTATTTAAAACCTTTAGCAGACTCAGCTATATAGCTTCATTTGTATACCACAGTTGTGTACTTTTCTAATAGTGTAGCGCTTCTTCCAAGATAATAGCTCAGTTTATCCTAAAAGGACTATCACCTTAAGAAATCAATAAGCTCCTTACATTAGTAAATTAAAAGAGCAAATTTTAATGCCACATTACAATACAAAACATACAGCTCTGCTTTAAAAATACACTGAATATATATGCAAAAGAAAAAAAAGACTGTAAGGTATATATCTCATTAACTGATTTTTCTCTGAGTATTGAAATTATTTTTAGCTAACCTGTATTTGCTAAATTTTCTATAAGGAAAAGGGGTACCAGTCCAGTGATTCTCTCCTCTCTGTTGCATCATCAATTTTTCCTCTTCTACATCGGATGGTTCCATCAACAAACAATAGTTTCCCCAATCTTCAAAAAAAAATCCCTTGGAGAGGCGGAGCCAAGATGGCGGCGTGAGTAGAGCAGTGGAAATATCCTCCCAAAAGCACATATATCTTTGAAAATACAACAAAGACAACTCTTCCAAAAGAGAGACCAGAAGACACAGGACAACATCCAGACCACATCCACACCTGTGAGAACCCAGCGCCTCGCGAAGGGGGTAAGATACAAGCCCCGGCCCAGTGGGACCTGAGCACCCCACACCCCAGCTCCGGGCGGGAGGAGAGGAGGTGGAGCGGGGAGGGAGAGGGAGCCCAGGACTGCTAAATAGCCAGCCCTAGCCATCCGCACCAGAGCGCAGACACAGTGCATGCGTGGGGTCCTGGATAATAGGGAAACAGGACAGTAAGACCTGTGAACGGGTCCCTGCAGCCGGCGCTCTGGGAACAAAGAAAAGCGAGTGCTTTTTGGAAGTCTTAAAGGGACAGGGACCCAACAGCCGGACGGAAGCATCCTGGGACACTTAGTCGAGCAGCAGGGAATCCGGGGATCTCTGGGCACTCTAACCCCCTGGGCAGCAGGGAGCATGGAGGCCCCTCACAGAGATAAACAGCCTCCCAGCCGTTCCCCCTCCAACGCGGCTCCACCATATGGGAGCAGAAGCCCGAGGCAGGCCACACCCACAGCAACAGCGGAGATAAACTCCATAGCTGTGGGCAAGAATCAGAAGCCCCGTCTGCACGCAGCTGCCCAGCACAAGCCACTAGAGGTCGCTGTTCTCCCAGGAGAGGAGGGCCACAAACCAACAAGAAGGGAAGTTCTTCCAGCCGTCACTTGTGCCAGCTCTGCAAACTATCTCTATCACTATGAAAAGGTAAAATTTCAGGCAGACAAAGATAACAGAGACAACACCTGAGAAGGAGACAGACCTAACCAGTGTTCCTGAAAAAGAATTCAAAATAAAAATCATGAACATGCTGACAGAGATGCAGAGAAATATAAAACCACAATGAGATACCACCTCACACCAGTTAGGATGGCCACTATCCAAAAGACAAGAAACAACAAATGTTGGTGAGGATGCAGAGAAAGGGGAACCCTCCTAACACTGTTGGTGAGAATGTAAATTGGTGCAACCATTGTGGAAATCAATATGGAGGTTCCTCAAAATCTAAAAACAGAAATAACATTTGACCCAGATACTCCACTCCTAGGAATTTACCCAAAGAAAACAAGATCCCTAATTCAAAAAGACATATGCACCCCTACATTGACTGCTGCACTATTTACAATAGCCAAGATATGGAAGCAACCTGTGTTCATCAACAGATGAATGGATAAAGATGTGGTACATATACACAATGGAATATTATTCAGCCATCAAAAGAAAAGAAATCCTGCCATTTGTAACATGGTTGATCTAGAGGGTATTACACTCAGTGAAATAAGCCAGGTGGAGAAATACAAGTATCAAATGATTTCACTCATTTGTGGAGTATAAAAACAAAGCAAAACAGAAGAAACAAAATAGCAGTAGACTCATAGACATCAAGAAGGGACTAGTGGTTACCAAAGGGGAGGGGTGTGGGAGGATGGGGGGAGGGAGAAGGGGATTAAGGGACACAATAATTCACAATCAGAATATAGGTAGGTCATGGGGATGGTAGTACAGCACACAGAATGCAATTTAATGACTCTCATCTTACTACGTTGTTGGACAGTGACTGCAATGGAGTGGGTGAGGACTTGATAATATGGGTGAATGCTGAACCACTGTGCTGTGTATTTGAAAGCATCATAAGATTGTGTATCAATGATGGAAGAAAGGAAGGGCAGGAGGAAGGGAGAAAAATGGGATCATTTCACTCGTTCAAAAGTCTCCAATGGCTTCCCTTCTCACTAAGAGTAAAATCAAAATCCTTACAATGATTTACAAAGAGAATCAAACTGGATTCTTATCCATAGACTTTTTCCTGAACACATAAAATCTGGCCTCCTCCCTCTCTGACATACTAACTTCCCCCCTCACTTGACTACAGTCATATTGGCCTCTCTTTTGATCCTCACACAGTTCAGAAATTCTACTACCCCAGTGAGCAGCATATCACTCCCTCACTTCTTCATCTATGTCCTACATTAACAAATTTTCAATAATTTTTTATGACCCATTTCAAATTCCAACCCAGTCTTCACCCTAACCCTCTCCCCTCTTGCCCTGCTTTATTTTTCTTCACAGGACTCCTTGTCATCAAATGGCCAACAATATATTGACTTTAATGTCTTCTTTCCACTAGAATATATGCTCCATGCAAGCAGGCATTTTGTCCATTAAACAATCTGCAGCATCAAGTACAGTACCTAGCACATCTTACTACACTGATGGACAGTGACTGCAATGGGGGTATGGGGAAGGACTCGATAATATGGGTGAATGTGGCAACCAAATTGTTGTTTTTGTGAAACCTTCAAAGAAATGTTTATCAATGATAACTTAATAATAATAAAAAAGAACGGTGCCTAGCATACAGAAAGTTTCATATTTGCTGAAGCAATAAATTACTTCTATTGGTTTTTAAAGTTATTGAAAAAAATCACCAGAAATGAATGAGCAAGTCCCAAGTACCCTACAGACTATAACCTTTTTGAAGTAGAAAATAAAGTATCTGGTACCCAATGGGCACTTAAAGAGTTACTGACTTCTAAGTGCCCATTCTGCTTTAAAACCCTCCAATGGCTTCTCTTCTCTAGGCAAAATCCAAGGTTCTTACAAGGTCCTATACAATCTGGCCCATCTTCCACTCTGCCCCTTACCTCCCTACCTTTATAGTGCTAATTTCCCCCTCATCCTTCATAACCACATTCTAATCGAGGTTTTAAGAAACTTTGAGGAAACCCATTCTTAGAATAAAGCTGGGTGATACATAGCTCTGCCAACTTAAAATTCTGGAACCAGCATTATTCATAAGTCTCTCCCTTGTCCAGCTGCCATGTCAACTCATTCAACTGAAGAATTAAAGAAACTGGCCTTCTAACTAAATCAATTTCTATCAGCAATACAAATAATCAGTCCATCAACAAGAAGACACTGACTATAAATTGTTTACTTCTGTAGATCTCTGAACTCTTTCCAGCCGATATGTTAAATAAGTTTTCTCTAAATACACAAACCAATGAACATTATTCATAATAATGTGAAATATAGGAAAATCATTTCCTTCCTGATTATTCTACTTTGGGCTCTTCACTTTAAAATTTAAATTTGGACTGCAGGCAATTTGTTATTGTCAGTAGTTTATTTATATACACAACTGCAATACTGTCAAATTATTTCACCATAATGCATTTATCATTCCATGAGCATTTCTAACTTTTCATGCAGTAAAAAAAGAATGTTTCAAGCTACCACCTGTCTGCTTTTTTTGTTTTTATCACTCAATTCTAGTAATGTTGCTCTGAATTCTAAATACTTTAAGAAATAATGTAGTATCTCACTTTTTGGGATTTAATGGTATGGCTTGAAATTTCTCCTTGATTTTCACCAGATCAGTTATTTTAAAATAACATATCTTACATCAAGGGCTGAATATTTTCTTGGCTGAATATTCATATAAATGGTATAAGTCAGAACTGACTCTCCTCCAAGAAGAAGTGCAAGCTAAGCAATTAAGGAACACTTTCATAATCTATTGGAAAGTAAGACTCTGCTTGCAGGCAGTACATCATCAATTTTTTGTTCAGTGTGGTAAATTCTTACTTGATTCCACGTACATTTCAAAAATTAAATTATAGGAACCCTATTGCACCAGTGAAGTGACTAGCCTTGAGTAGTTGGCCCTTGTAAAATTAAGTCTATTTTTTTAATTATGAAATGATTACATAAGTCTAGTTACTATGTCACCATACAAAGTTACCGACTTTGTACAATATTATTGACTATATTTCCTATGCTATACTTTACATCCCTGTGACTTCCTTATTTTATAACTGTAAGTTTGTACCTCTTAATCTCCTTTACCTATCCCCCAACTCTCCTCCCCTCTGACAACCTACCAGTTTGTTCCCTTTGAGTTCAGTTTGTTGTTTTGTTCATATGTTTTGCTTTTTAGATTTCAAACATAAGTGAAACCATATGGTATTTCCTCCTCAATGCAAAACCTTTTTAGTTTGATATAGTCCCACTGGATTACTATGCCTTGTGGGCCTTGCCTAAGGACATAGATTTACAAAAATATTGCTAAGGCCAATGTCCAAGAGTTTACTGCCTATTGTTTTCTTTCTCTAACTTACTTCAATTAGCATTTTACCCTGTAGGTCCACCCATGTTGTCACAAATAACAATTTCATTTTTTTAATAGCTGAGGTATATTATCTTGTGTATATATGCCACATCTTCTTTACACATTTATCTGTTTATGGACACTTAGGTTACTTCCATAGCTTGGCTATTGTAAATAATGTTGCAACATGGGGGTGCATGTATCTTTCCAAATTAGTGTTTTCATTTTCTTCAGGGAAATACCCACAAGTGGAATTATTAGATCAAATGGTATTTCTATTTTTAACTTTTGAGGAGCTTCCATTCTGTTTTCCACAGTGACTGTAACAATTAAATTCCAACAAAGAGTGCACAAGGGTTCCCTTTCCTCTACATTCCAACTAACACTTGTTGCCTTTTCAATTATAGCCAGTCTGACTGGTGTGAGGTGATATATCTTACTGTGGTATTGATTTGCATTTTCCTGATGATTAGTGATGTTGAGCATCTCTTCATGTATCTGTTGGCCAGCCATCTCTATGTCTTCTTCGAAAAATATCTGGGGTCCTCTGCCCACTTTTCAATCAGGTTACTTGTTTGTTTTGATTGACCTGTACAAGCAGTTTATATATTTTAGATATTAGCCCCTTATTGGATGTATGATTTGCAAATATCTGCTCCCATTCAGTAGGTTACCTTTTTGTTTTGTTGTTAATTTCCTCCACAATGGAAATCTTTTTAGTTTGATATAGTTCCACTTGTTTACCATGCCTTGTGGGCTTTATGTAAGAACACAGCTTTAAAAAAATATTGCTAAGGCTGATTGATGTCTGAGAGTTTACTGTCTATCTCTGTTTTCTTTCAGGAGTTTCATGGTTTCAGGTCTTATATTTAGGTTTTTAATCCATTTCAAGTTCATTTTTGCATATGATGGAAAGCAATGGTCCAGTTTCATTCTTTTGTACATACCTATCCAATTTTCCCAACACCATTTATTGAAGAGACTGTCTTTTCCCCATTTATTCTCTTGCCTCCTTTGTCATAGAGTGACCATGTAAGAGTGCATTGATTTCTGCACTCTCTATTCTGTTCCATTGATATACATGTCTCTTTTTTATGCAAGCACTATATTGTTTTGGTTTCTTTAGCTTGACAGTACAGTTTAAAATCTGGGAGATGATAACCACAACTTTAAATTAGTAGTCTTATTTATATGAAGACAAAAAAATAATTTGTCTAGTTAGGAATACAAAGCAAATATCATTATACAGTGTTTCTTCTTTTGTTATTAGCCATCTTGGAATTAATGGCACTTACTTAGTGAAAGATGAATATAGTATTGAAACTGCCTAATGTTTTATGTGCTTTTTGTAGATAAAGTAGTAGAATACAATTTACTTATACAGTATGACAAATGTTGTGACGAACAATATTGTATTTGGACTTATGTCCTCCATTTTTTTTATTAAGGTATTATTGATGTACACTCTTATGAAGGTTTCACATGAAAAAAACAATGTGGTTACTACATTTGCCCATATTATCAAGTACCCACCCATATTCCATTGCAGTCACTATCCATCAGTGTAGTAAGATGCCATAGATTCACTATTTGCCTTCTCTGTGCTATACTGTCTTCCCCGAGACCCCCCACACCATGTGTACTAAACATAATACCCTTCAATCCCCTTCTCTCTCCCTCCCCACACTTCCCTTTTGGTAACTGCTAGTCCCTTCCTGGACTCTGTGAGTCTGCTGTTTTGATCCTTCAATTTTTCTTCGGTGTTAGACTCCACAAATGAGGGAAATCATTTGGCACTTGTCTTACTCCACCTGGCTTATTTCACTGAACATAATATCCTCCAGCTCCATCCGTGTTGTTGCAAATGGTAGGATTTGTTTCCTTCTTATGGCTGAATAGTATTCCATTGTGTTTATGTACCACATCTTCTTTATCCATTCATCTACTGATGGACACTTAGGTTGCTTCCATTTCTTGGCTATTGTAAAAAGTGCTGCGATAAACATAGGGGTGCATATGTCTTTTTGAATCTGAGAACTTGTATTCTTTGGGAAAATTCCAAGAAGTGGGATTCCTGGGTCAAAAGATATTTCTATTTTTAGTTTCTTGAGAACCTCCATATTGCTTTCCACAATGGTTAAACTAGCTTACATTCCCACCAGCAGTGTAGGAAGGTTCCCCTTTCTCCACATCCTCGCCAGCATTTGTTGTTCTTAGTCTTTTTGATGCTGGCCATCCTAACTGGTGTGAGGTGGTATCTCATTGTGGTTTTAATTTGCATTTCCCTGATGACTAGCAATGTGGAGCATCTTTTCATGTGTCTGTTGGCCATCTGAATTTCTTCTTTGCATAGTTATCTGTTCATATCCTCTGCCCATTTTTTTTTTTGAAGCAGAACAAAAGTTTTATTTGAATACACTCCAAGAAGGGAAGGGCCAGAGTCAAAGTAGGCAAGGGTATGGAACTTCTAGGGGAGGGTCTAGTCATCATGACCTACCTGGGAGGCCCCTGTTTGATTAACAGAGTGAGGTCTTTGATTGACAGCCCTAGTTAGACACCCATTCCTCTTGGTGCTCGTCTTTTCCCAAAAAAGAAAAGCCCACAGGGTTGGGGGGAAACCCAAACCTCTATTTTATTTTAATGAAATTATGATGAGGGGAGGTTTGGGAAGTTCTTAAGCTTTGTTCAATTGTACCTGCGTTGCCTCTACCCATTTTTTATTCGGGTTATTTGCTTTTTGGTTGTTGAGGCATGTGAGTTCTTAATATATTTTGGATGTTAACCCTTTGTCGGATATGTCATTTACAAATACATTCTCCCATACTGTACGATGCCTTTTTGTTCTACTGATGGTGTCCTTTGCCATACAGAAGCTTTTTAGTTTGATGTAGTCCCATGAGTTCATTTTTGCTTTTGTTTCCCTTGCTCAAGGAGATACGTTGGGGAAAAAGTTGTTCATGTTTATATTCAGGAGATTTTTTGCCTATGTTGTCTTCTAAGTTTTATGGTTTCATGACTTACATTCAGGTCATTGATCCATTTTGAGTTTACTTTTGTGTATGGGGTTAGACAATAATCCAGTTTCATTCTCTTGAATGTAGCTGTCCAGTTTTGCCAACACCAGTTGTGAAGAGGCTGTCATTTCCCCACTGTATGTCCATAGCTCCTTAATAGTATATTAATTGACCATATATGGTTGGGTTTATATCTGAGCTCTCTAGTCTGTTGCATTGGTCTATGGGTCTGTTCTTGTGCCAGTACCAAATTGTCTGGATTACTGTGACTTTGTAGTAGAGTTTGAAGTTGGGGAGCATAATCCCCCCAGCTTTATTCTTCCTTCTCGGGATTCCTTTGGCTATTCAGGGTCTTTTATGGTTCCATATGAATTTTAGAACAATTTGCTCTAGTTCATTGTAGAATGTTGTTGGTATTTTGATAGGAATTGCATTGAATCTGTAGATTGCTTTAGGCAGGATGGCCATTTTAACAATATTAATTCGTCCTATCCATGAGCATGGGATGTGTTTCCTTTTAATGGTATATTCTTTAATTTCTCTCATGAGTGTCTTATAGTTTTCAAAGTATAGGTCTTTCACTTCCTTGGTTTGGTTTATTCATAGGTATGTTATTCTTTTTGATACAATTGTGAATAGAATTATTTTTCTTATTTCTCTTTCTGCTAGTTCATCGTTAGTGTATAGGAATGCAACAGATTTCTGTGTTTTAACCTCCAAACATGTTTGAAGAACAACAGTATGCTTCAAAAATCATTAGTGGAGTGTATTTTCATACTCACAACCTTGGACTCCTAAGCACAGGAGAAAGGAATTCATAATGAGAAGCTTGTACCTCTTCATAATATGCTACCGATTCAGGGTGCCAACATTTTTAGCATTTCATACTAAAATGTGTTTGACATCTCAAAATTCCAGCATTTCCATTTTCTTCAGTAAACCACTGCATAAACAAAGGTTTATAATAAAAACCTTTTGGTAGGTATATCATATTGAAAAGTTGAGAATTATTGCAAAATTTAACATTAATTATATACTTTTATTACTTACTGTTAGTTCACATTAGCCTTACCTTACAAACCAAATTCTAAGTTTCTTAAAGGCAAGACCAAGATCTTATCATTGTTTTATATTTTTGTGCTGGAAACTCAGAAGAATGAACTATACATATGGAATAATACCAAATCTGCAAATGAAGATGACTTTGAAGAGTGGAAAAGAAACTAAAAAAAAAATCTTGACTGTAAAGTTCACTCAACACTTACATGACAACATCAAGTCAATTAACCTCAACCACAGCAAAGATTCAAGCAATGTCACAAAGAGAATAGCTGTTCTGGATATTCTGCAACTTTAGGGGGATGCAATAATACATCAACATCATACAATACAATAGGTTTTCCTTCTATATAAGGGCCACTGAATCAGTCATGTCTTTATTTTTTAACCATACTCACTAAAGAGACAGTAAATCTTAGTAGAATCTGAATCATTCAATTGAGAAAAGTACATGAAAAATTATTTATTAAGCAAAATTATAAGCCAAACACTTTATTCATAAATTATACCACCACATAAATTATAGTATCTAATATTAGGTGACTGTGTCAAAGAGAGATTCCTCTATACAATATTCAACAAATATACATTCAGTAACTACATAACCTGAGAATATGGAATGCCTGAATAACAAAAAATGTTATCAATAGAAATACTAGGACAAGTGAAAAGAAAGCACAGCAAACTTTGAGCTGGAACCACAAAAAAAGTGTTAAATGAAAAAATAACACAGGACAGCTATACGTAAGAGAATGAAACTGGATTGTTTAACTTCATATACAAAAGTAAACTCAAAACGGATCAAAAACCTGAATATAAGTCATGAAACCATAAACCTCTTAGAAGAAAACATGGGCAAAATCTCTTGAACGTAAGTATGAGGAATTATTTCCTGGACATATCTCCTCAGGCAAGGGAAACAAAATAAAAAATGAACAAGTGGGACTACATCACACTAAAAAGCTTCTGTACAGCAAAGAACACCATCAGCAGAACAAAAAGGCAACCTCAAGTATGAGACCAACCAATGTAAGTTGGTCACAGAGGTGGAAGTACAACATGGAGAACATAGTCAATGATTCTGTAACATCTTTCTACATTGATAGATAGTAACCTCACTAGAGGGGGTGAGGATTTAATAATATGGTTAACTGCTGAACCACTGTGTTGTACATTTGAAACCAATATAAGATTGTATATCAACAATAAACTCCAATAAAAAAAGGCAAGAAAAATTTTGTAAGTAACACATATATTCTACAGACCCTAATTAAATTTAAATATTATAAACAAAAAATGGAAACAATCACACAAAAAAGTTTAGAACCTCATATTGAGACACAGTAACTTTTTGAGGAATGTCCAAAATAACATGTTACTATTAAAGTACTGACATCTGAGACTGGTGTGTCTTATTTTTAATAAAGTGAGAAAAAGTGGCAGAAATAGTTGGATTTGCTGTAATTGCACACAAATCACAGACCCCTATAATCTTCCTGGTGGACTCCACTGCGAAACACTGATATTAAAGGTTAAAAGGTCATATGTAATATAATTTCATGGCTGATGTTGTAAAGTCAACAAAAAAAATTAAGTTAAAAAAATAAGCTAGGCTTTATTAATGCAATGCAAATACACTGCCATGGTATTAACTACATCATACTACATGATGTAGGACTACAGGGAATGTAGCCTTTTGGTTTAAATCAGCTCTGTGAATCTAAGCAATTGAAAAGCCCACCCCATTTTCAGTAGGGACTGAAAATGCTATATTTAAATGTGTTTAGGAGGTACTGCATTGCTGAGGTACTGGTTGCTCAGGTCACCTTTTATAGTTAAACCCAATGGCCTCTTTTCAGCCTTCATTCTATTCTCACTATGCAACTCCTAACACAGTTGACCATTTCCTCTTACTAACTTTCCTCTCAGCTTCCATTATGTTTCATTTTTGCACACAAATCACAAAATCCTACCCCTCTGAGCACCATCTCTTTCCCTAGTTCTTCCATTCACATCTTCAATGTTAGAACTTTTCTCTTCCAACCAGTTCTCCCCAGGTGATGTCATCCATTCTCATGCTATAATTACTACCTACAGTTTTGATGCCCAAATCTACATCTCACCTGAACATTTATTTTCTTTTGCAATTCTGCTTTCGACATATTTTGCCAGAAGAACTCCCTTTCCTCCACTTGGTTAAAGCTTTCTCAGGCTTTAAGACATAAAATGTCACCATCTTAGTGAAGCTTTGGACAACTTTTCCAAATAGTGTTAGTTAATATTCTAGTTTAGAAATCACTTTCAACTATACCATCTTATGAGAAGCTCACAAAATAGGCAAGTAGTATCATACCCTTTCTAGAAATGAGGACACTGAAGTTTGAAGAGATCAAGCAACCTGAACAAAGAAACATTACTACAAGTGGAAAATACTAAATGTAAATCTAGGTCTCTCACTCTAAGACCAGGGCTCTTTCTAATACACCCTGATATTCTCAATAGAAAAAGAGATTCAGAAATTTAGTAGTTTTAATATTAAGAAAAATTAGTTTCCAGAAATTTTAACTCCTAACTGTTTAATCCAGAAGTAAAGTTATTTAAATTATTTTTTAAATTATACACATATAGCCAAGCTGGTTAGGATAAAAAAGGGCTTCTTTTAAGACAAAGATGGAAAATAATTTAGGAAAAAAACTAAAAGCAGTAAAAGTTTATAACAATCTCAAAAGAAAGGAATACAAAAAAAAATTAACCTTTTAAAAGAAGAAATTGAAAACCTTGAAGCAAATAATCTATTACACAGGCTTGATTAACCAATAAGTGATGTATTATCTGTTTTCATAATACCACCTGAAATTCCTTAATCCTGGTTTTGTTTAAAGGAGGTAATAAAATTGACAAATAAGACTAATTTCAGAAAGCAAGTTATCAATAATCCTGTGACTAGGAAGTGATGAGGCATCCTTGAGATGACTAGTGAAGGATCAAAGGACACAGAACTTAAGGACAAAAGGCTAAAGAGCGGAATAATGGAAGGAGTCAGAGAGCTGGAACATCACTCTTATTTGCAGCCACTATGGTAAAGACTGGTTCAGGAGATTCATCATCGGTTGCTAAATACACGGGGTGATGAACTTAATGAGAAACCAGACATCTGCATGGTCTCAAAGTGTCTTCCCATAGATACATTCCTGAATAATAATAGACACAAATAGATACAAAAATAATGTACAACACTTTGATTAGAAAAATTAACATCATGAACATGGGCAACCTATGCCCCCTGATTCAAGAGTCTGAAAAAGCTACATCATCTATAGTAGTATTCTGACCAGAGATAAAGAACATGAATCTAAACATGAGTAAACACCACAAGCCCAAATTGATTAACATGCTATAAAATAACTGACTTGTATTCCTGAAACATGTCAAGGTAGTGAAAGACAATGGCTAAGGAACTATTACACATTAAAGGAAATTGAAGAGAGATGACAACTAAATGAAATACATGATACTGGACTGGATCCTGTACTAGAGGGGAAAAATTTCAAAAGTAAAAGTATTATTTACTGGGACAAATGACAACACTGGATTAGAAACCATAGACTGAACTGATGTTGTACTGCTGTAAATTTCCTGAATGTAATGGTCCTGTAGTGATGTAAGAGAATAACTTTGTTCTTAAAAATATGAACCAAGGTAAAAGTAAAGATGATGTATACAACTTATTCTGTAATGGATCAGAAAACATAATATGAACGTGTATATGTGTCCATGTGTGTATGGAGAAAGAGAGAGAAATAAAGCAATGTAGCAAAAAAAATTTTTAATGGTAAATCTGCATAAAGGGTGGTTTTCTGTACCATTCCAGCAACTTTCTTGCCAACTTGAAATAATTCAAACATCAAATATTAGAGCAGAGTGGTGGGCTAAATGGCTGAAGGAGGTCAACAGGTACAAACTTTCAGTTATAGAGTGAGTAACTCATGGGTATGTAATGTACAGCATGGTGACTATAGTTAATAACACTGTATTGGATATTTGGATGTTGCTCAGAGAATAAATCTTAGGTCCTTATGAAAAAAAACATTATAACTATGTATAGTGATAGATGCTGACTTATTGTGATGATTATTTCATGAAATATACAAATTTCAAATATACTGTACACCTGAAACTAATGTAATGTTCCATGTCAGTTATACCCCAATAAAAAAATAGAGCAGATTTCCTGCTCTAAAAACACAAGAGGTCTGAAACAGGGTAAACTTTAAATTTTTTACAGATTTTGTAATCTGGTTTAAAAAGAGAAAAGGCAAGAAATATCACCGTTTTATAAATGAAAGAACGTAGGCTCAACAGAGATTATATGACCACTTCCAGAACAGGAGTCTCCTTGTTTCTGTACAACTCCTTTAGGTTGCAGTTTAATGGCCAAAATGTTTCTAATTTCTGGAAGCTTCAAGGTCACACACTACTCAAAGTTTTAAAATTTTAATGAGTTGTATGCATTCTCTAATAAAAGCACCATAAATTTCATTAAGAACTTAAGCAAATTCAACCTCTTGAGAGAATGGGCTGTAAGATTAAAATGTCTGTGCTCAAATGCAGGCAGGGCAACGTTTTAACTTTGTGATCTCAGCCAAGTTAACCACTTGTGCTTCAATTTCCTCAGCTGCAAAACGGGATCAGAGAAGTATCTGGTAACAAGCCAGGTATCTGTTAAGAGGACTGAATGAGATAATAAATGTAAAGTAGTATGCGCAAATGCACAAGTAGTCAATAAATTGTAGCTATTTTTATTGCAAATCCAACCTGCTCAGTGACCTCAACAGCACTGGCCATTATCAAAGCCATACAGCTTTTTCCAAATCAGGCCCAAATCTGACAAAATAGGAAATCAGACTCTCTAATGTTCATAAACCATAAAAGTCAATTAACTGTAAGCATATCACATTTAAAACAGACCAATGCAGACTTATAGGTTAATTCAACAATTGAAATATTTTGCTAACAGAACTGCAGAGCTGCAACAAGCTCCTTGTTAGACCCACCCATCAGCTAAATACACAGAATGAAAAATGAAGAGAAATCAGTTTTCTTACTTTTAAACTTTTTCTAACCTGAGAATAAGGAAAAAACAAAACCATATTCCACATGTATATAAGATTTCAGTCAGTTTATTAGAGCCAAATTTAATCCTAATTTCAACTACCAGCATATTTCCAGACTGCGGAATCTTGTTAGTATAATTTAAATTAAATTTTAATTACACCCTTCTGACACTTGCAGAACACCAGTACAACTACTTTAATTTATCATGAATCTAGTGACAGCCAATATGCAACCACAGTATTTAGTAGTGAGAGATTAAAATTTAAAAAATGTTAAAATGATGGCAATAAAATATAAAGTTACCATGATCCTGTCAGTTTAAAACCCCTCCCACTTAAAAAAAATTGGATGTGTTCTTTCCATTTTTTCAGTGGTATTCTTACTAACGTCTACAAAAGTGAATGTTTATACTGTTCAGTGTTTGTTTTTAAAATTCACATCCTTAATTGGTAAAATATTTTAAGTCTAATATAACACCAAATAAACACTCCAAATATTCTCTAGTCATGTGCTTAGTACTGTGTTTCAGATTGGGGTTTTTTTTTTTTTTTGTCTGTAGTGCAAAGGATATTGTCCAAGAACAGTCACGTTTGTAAAACCAGCTTGTCCACTCATAGCGCCTACACCTCCAAAGTCCTACACCCCAGGGTCACAAAATAGTTTCTCATAAGCAACACTCAACACTCTAATTCTCCCTCAACAAACCGGTCTCTCGTTTCACCCTAATATGCTAATTTCTTCGTTTGATCCAGCAAACATAAAATGAACTATAAGTATTTGTTCAAATTTCATATTCCTGGGCCCCAGCCGGGACCAACTCAATCAGAGCCTCTGGGGATGGAACTTAAGCTCTCCAGTAGTTCTTTTTCACTAGTTTTCAAACTACTAGAAACCCCCGACACACGCTCACCCCAAACTCCCCAACTCCCACCACCAAACCTTTCTCCTCACTTCTTCAAGTCGCTGCTGAAGAGGCCGAAGGCGCCCGAGGGGGAAATGGTTGAGGTCGCCTCCTGACCCAGCTCCGTCGCCTCCCCTCCTCCGGACTGCTCATTGTAGGTGAAGCTGGTGCTGGACATTGCTGCGGTGCTGGCGGGCGTCGGGCTGGCCCTTCCGGGGGGGTCTCTCCGAGGCGATCCTGTCTGAAGAACGCGGAACAAAACTAGTTCTCGAGCGGAGGGGCGCGCGTAAGCGCTTCCGTACTCGTCACGGCTCCCTAGGCAGACCGGGCGGTCCACCCCCCGCGCATGCCCGGTATGCCGGCTGGCCGGAGCCCACGGCTGGCCGCTCCGCGGACAGACTGGATTTCCTTTCTCCGCATTTTTGAGCCAGCTGAGAGGCCGGGACCCAGGCTTTGCGGTATGGAGGCCTTGAGCACGCGGAAGACTAGCCTACGGGATTTTAAAGTGTTTTTTGGCGAGAAGTAGCATTGTATCCATTTTGATCCCTTGAGGAAGTTCCCCGCGCCCGAATACCTCTTTGGCTCCTGCTGTAAACCAGTACCTTTCAGATTTCTCCTGAAACTCCATTTAACACACCAAATCAACTTTACTAAACTCATCACAATCGCTTTTCCTTTTAGGCTCGTTTTTTGCTCCTTTCTCTCCGGCTAGTCATGCCTTACTTTCACATCTGCCCCAACCAACCTTATCTCCTATCTCTCCACTGTAAGGAAACTTCTCAGGACTCTGTCTTTGAGGATCTGCGAGAAGTGATCACTCCAGTGAAAGCTTTTAACAAAAAATCCAGGGCCGAAGCCTTTCCACGAGCTACAGGAGTGTGTCCTCCTGGCCTCCGGCTACCTCCTTTGCCAGAAGCCTGTCATCTGGGCACCTCTTTCCTTCTCCCCTCCACCCCCACCCCTACCCCGTAGCACTACTAACTTGTACTAGGAAGCTCAGGCAGAATTTTGTTTGGCCCCAGAGTACCAACTGAGACAGCCTCTTAATGGAGGTAACTTCCCTAAGCCTGCCATCAGGTGGATTTCAGCGCTTTCCTTACCCTTTCCTTACTTCTTCCCCTCTGAGCATGCATCGAAAACCAGAACCTGGGAAGCCAGAAATTGTCAGGGACCCTGTGCCTCTAGGAAGAGGGTTGGGCATGTTCAAAGATTCCTCATCTACTCAAAAGGCCACATTGAAAAACAGCAATGACATACTGATGGGCAGTGACTGCAATGGGGTATGGGGAGGACATGATAATATGGGTGAATGTAATAACCACATTGTTTTTTCATGTGAAACCTTCGTAAGAGTGTACATCAATAATACCTTAATGAAAAAAAAAAAAAGAAAAACAACAGTGACATACCAGTACACACCTATTAAAATGACCAAAATCCTAAACACTGACACCACCAAATGTGGAGCAACAGGAACAAAGTGGTACAGCCATTACAAAATTAAAAATACAATCCAGCATTAGCTCTCCTTGATACTTATCCCAAAGAGTTGAAAACATGCCTATACAAAAACCTGCACACCCAGATGTTTACAGCAGCTTTATTCATCATTGCCAAAATTTGGAAGCAACCAAAATGTCCTTCAGTAGGTGTACTGATATATAAATTGTGGTTTTTATTGAGTTCTTAAAAATAAATGAGCTATCAAGCCATGAAAAGACATTGAGGAAACTTTAATGCAAGTGAAAAAAGCCAATCTGAAAAGTCTACATATTTTATGATTCCAACTATATTACATTCTGGAATAGGCAAAACTATGGAGACAGTGAAAAGATCAGTGGTTGCTAGAGATTGGAGAGGTGGTGTGGGTAAAATTGTAATATTTCCAGAATATCTCGCCTGGCTTTAGTACATCTGCATATCAGTAGGCATTCAGAGATGGAAAGAAGTATGGCTTTAGTGCATTTGCATCATTCCTCAGGGATGGAGAGAAGTTCATCTCCATATCAATGGATAATTACCTGGGCAACCAAGGGCTTATCTGTACCTGAGAGGTGGTTTTGCTTCTGCTGGAGCAGGAAAGAGAGAAGCCCTCGGACTGCAGTTTGTAAGTAATAAACGGATTTTAAACTTTATTTCTCCCTTTGACTGATTTTGGTTTTTTGAGGTATTTTGCCCCAGGATTTCCGTTCCCCGGACTTACAGGGCTTAAAGTGATGAATAGGCAGAACACAGAGGATTTTCAGGGCAATGAAAATGCTCTAAAATGATACCATAATGATTGATACATATTACTACATGTTTATCCAGGCCCATAGCATGTACACCACCAAGAGTGAACCCAAATGCAAACTATGGACTGGTTGACAGATATGTCAATGTAGGTATACCATTTGTAACAAATATATCACTCTGTTGTGGGATGTTGATAGTTGGATCACTGTGTGTGTGTTGGGGGAAGAGGGCATATGGGAATGTACCTTCCTCTCAGTTTTGCTGTGAACCTAAAACTGCTCTTAAAAATATCTTAATTTTAAAAATGTCTAAGTTGATAGTGACCGCAGTGGAGGGGGTGAGGACTTGATAATATAGATGAATGTTGAACCACTGTGTTGTGTATTTCAAATCATCTTAAGATTAACAATGATACTTTAATTTTAAAAAATGAAAAATTGATTTAAAAAATAAAGGCCACACTGTTAATTGTGGGAGCATGCATGACTGAGTTTCTAGGTGGGAGCAGAGGGAACATCCTCTAAACTTCATAGTCTGGTCAAAACTTGGTGGGTTTTTAATTCAGCTCTTAGCTATCTAGATCAGCTCTTAGACATCCCCTCCAGAGATGCAGTGATGGAGCACCTAAAATGTATAGTTTGTCAAAATTGATGGTATGATAGATTCATGAAATTTTGCTATAGCTGATTATTCATGATGATGATGATAATGATAATCATAGACATACTTAATAGATGGGTTGATAGGTACCAGGCACATAACTGATTAATGGCAAAAGAAGCTAAGATTTATTTCCTTTACCTGTAAAATGAGGACATTGATAAATTCATACCCTAAAGAATCTCTGGCATATTTATCTGGCTGTAGAATTTCTTTGTTGAAGATTATGTGTACCTTTACTGAATATATCCTAAATTGTTCTCCAATATAATTTTAGCAGTTCACATTCCCACAGCAGTGTATGAGATCTTTCCTCACATTCTCACCAACAGTTTGTTTTCTAAAAAGTTTTTATTGTCTTCGGTGTGACAGTATGAATATCATTTTATTGTAATTAGTTATCATGTTCATGGTCATTATGTATTTTAGTATCCTTTATATGATTTTTGTTCTTTTGCATTTTATTTTCTGGGAATTCCACATGAACATATTTACCCAATTTATCATTGAGTAGTTTAGTTTTCTTATAGATTTGAAGTTCTTTTATTCTTGTTTCTGTCATTTTTAATTCACTGATTGATTTTACTTGCTGATATTTTATTTGGCAATGTTTTTATTTGTTTGTGCACACTCATCTAGGAGATTGACCTACAATAATTTTTACATGTCCTTGAATGGTATGGTATTATGTTTATATATTCCTCAAAATAGTTGTTGGATAGCTTTATTTTTCCCTTCTCCAGATTATTATGTATAAGATGCAAAGCATATATTCCTTGGAAAAACACATAAAACTTTCCTTCATGACTGAAAAAAATTTTAAGGTTGTCATATGGACCCTTACTGCCTTAAGATTCTAGAGTGTATATTCTTACCGAAATTAAAAATAGTAACTACATAGGTTGAGGTCTACTGTTCCCATCTCTTCAGAATTCAAAAGTCTTTTACATAGTAATGAAGTTTTCTGACCAAGAAAAAAGATCATGCTTCCATCCAGAAGAAATATTGGCTCTAATAGAACCAAAGGATTATTCTCTGATGTCTGCTAACAAGCCAAAAACAGACTTTTCTGTTTCCTACCAGCACATATACTGTCTCAGGATTATTGTTGAATACAGTGTGTTTTCCCAAAACTTATTTTTTCCCTAACATTTAACAAAAACTTTATTGAATTTTTTCATTTCAGCTTGTATTTACCTGAACCTTCAAGATGATAAATATTAAGTTTGGCATGTATATCTTCAAACTTTTTTCTAAGCATACAATAATATTATGTGTGTGTTTTAGCAAATGTCAATTAAAATTATAATACCATTCTGCATATTATTTTTCTCATCATATATTATGCAAAACTTTCCAAACTGATATATATACAGCTACCTCATCGTTTTAAACATCTACATGATATTCATTTTATAGGTGAACCTTTATTTATTTAATCAATAGCCTAATCAACAATTTTTCCTGTACATGTGCCTGCATATTAGCATCAATATTTCCAGAAGCTAAAATCCCAGAAGTCCAATAGCTAGACCAAATGATATGCACACTTAAAACTTTAATAGATATTGCTAAATTTAAAACCCCAAAAGAGGGTACCAGTTATCTTACACCAATATTCCTGTTCTACTATATGAATATTATGTATCTTTCCAGGAATAAATGTTATAAATCTTTTTAATGTTTGCTAATATGATTAGCAATAAAATAAAATAAATTCCTTATTATTGTTGTAACTTCCATCCCATTTATTTCAACTAGGGAAACTATATAATTTATTGTCCATAGAGGAAACTTTTAAAACTGAAAGTTAACATTAGTCATAACTTCACTGGAAGGACACATATAAAGCAAGACTTTCTCAGGGAAACATGGTTATATGATTATCCTAAATACAATCAAGTTAAAGCATACATTAAATGGTCATTTGAATTTTCTCCTGTTAATTATACAGACTTGGCATTTGTCTATTTTTAAGTAGATTGTCCATTTTTTTTATTTGTAGGCACTCATTAAAGATAGTGAATGCTAACCTTTTATCATTATTTTCTAGGAGAATATAAGTTATAAGCATTGATTTAAAAGTTGTAAAAAACCTTAGTAGACTAAATAATTATAGAAATATTGGAAAAGCCAAAAACCCACAATGAAAAAGGAACTAAACCAATACGGTTCAATTAGGCCTATAAACAGTTTGCTATTTCTGCATTTTATACTACCACTGAATTCAAAAAAAAGAAAAGGACAAAGCACTTCCAAATTCATGTTGTAAGACTAGCATTACTGATACCCAAGCCTGAATATTTTCAATACAAAAAAAACCATAGACTTTTAGCAGCCTCTATAATTATAAAATGACTTTTCTTATGGTTTTTAATAGAACTTAAATTTTATAGGGTTAGTGAAGATAAGAAGTTCAGATTTCACCAGTATTATCTAATTTATAATATATACAAATGCTAACTTTTTTACAGCTGCATAGTATTCCTTTATATGGCTGTCTCATAATTTCATTAAACTAGTTCCCTAAAGATGAACTTTTGATTTGTTTTAATCTATTGCTGTTGTAAATGATGCTTCCACAGATAATTTGATACATTTTGTAGTATAATGTTAAGCATGATTCTAAGAGTCAAGTCAAATATTCTTTGAATTTATTATAGAATAAAGCTACTCCTATTTTTAAAAATATTCAAATTTCAATTATGAATAAAACAATAATATGGTTGATATTAGCTAAGAGTTTCCATTTTTTGAAACTTAAAAAGTTTCAAGCTTCAAGTTAAGGAATTTACCTGCAATTACCATGGTCCTACTTGATCTGGTCCTCATATCTCTTGTCTTCATTATGAATCACTCTGCCTAGTTTACTACACCCTAGACACCCTGGATTTTCTGTTCTTTGATCCAAAAAGCTTGTTCTGATTTGACAGACCTTACTTGATGAGTTCTCTGCCAGGAACTTTCTCCCAGTGGATCTTCAAAAGGCTGACTCCTTCATCTTTATTCAGGCTTTATTCTAGTCAGCTGCTAGCTCAAACATCACCTATTCAAAGAGTCCTCCCTGACCATCCAATCAGGTCTAGTAGAAATTCTTCCTTTATATCTTGTCTTTTAGGCTCACTTACAAAGTTAGTGAATATAGCCTTCTTTTCTACAGCACTTTTTTGGCAAAAAGAACAATCAGCCAAACCCAGGTTTGAACTCTGAGTTCATCACTAACTAGATCTAGATGCATGAAGGCAGGCAAGTTCTTAACCTTTCCAAGACTCAAAGATTCTAAAAATTATTAATTATTATCCTCATTTAAAAATAGAACTTTTTTTAAAAAAAGGAAAAGGAAATAGCACTTTGGGATACTGTTCCACGTAGAGGCAAACTTCCTAACTTCCATGTTAACAAATCTGTGGACTTTTGCCCATAAATGTTAAAATTAAATGATCAGCTATCTTAGAAATTTAAAACTACCCTGTAAATGTTAAAGCTCTGAAATCATATTTATATGCAGAGAGGAATCTGAATGTTTTTAGCTCCATCAACAAATACCTATGGAACTAGCCTTTTACCTGGCACATGTCCGATCACACTGGGTACACACTTAAGGAAAAGCCAGGCCTTGTCCTCCAAGACATTATAATAATAGAGGAGATAATCCTTTACTTGAATGTGTATAATACTACAACACAAAACAGTAATGATGAAAATATTTACTGGCAATAAATTTAAAAATAGTTCATTTTCATTTTTTATGAATTATATTACAAAATTCAAAAACCATTCCCTCATCCTGTTGTTATAGTTCAATAATTTTACTATAGGCCAGACACTCTTCAGTGTTCTTTGCATGTGCTAACTCATTCTATCTTCATAGGATACTGTGAAGTAATTACCACTAGCATCCTCACTTCACAGTTGAGAGATTTGAGGAAGTAAACTTGAGAAACCTGTCCAAATTACACAGGTAATAAAAAGCAGAGCTGGTTTTTAAATCTAGACCAGACTCTAAGGTCCATACTTTTAATTTCTCTGCTATACCACATCTTCAGATATTTAAAAATATATCTTGAAGCTTGTACTATATCAATAAATACAAAACTTAGCTTCTTTTTTTATAGCTGCATAGTATTCCATGTTATGGCTATATCATAAAATTGGTATCATTAAATTAGTCCCCTAATGGTGAACTTTTGATTTGTTTTAATCTATTGCTATTATAAATTATGCTTCCACAAATAATTTGATACATTTTGTAGTATAATGCTAAGTATGATTCCCTGAGATACAAGTCTATGGCTATTACAGGACCCTATAACATGGCACTACTCCCATTATTGCATCACTTTTCATAGATATGAGTTAGTTTACTAAGTGCAATGAAAAGAGAAAATGAATTGTGAATAGAGTGATTAAAGAAATCACATAGAGGACAATAATTTGAACTAGATCTAAAAATATGGAAAAGTTAACTTACACAGGTAAGTGAAATACATATTGGTTTCATAGTGACGAAACAATCAGAGGCATTTTTCACAGACATTAGGATAATAGAGTGATTCTATATCTTAAGTGAATATAAAGGTCTAAAAGCTTAAAATTGGGCAATATTATTTTTTAGGTTAATAGTTAAAAAGAAATCAGAAAGCAAGTCCTGTAAGAGTCAGA
Organism: Manis pentadactyla; assembly: GCF_030020395.1. Taxonomy (NCBI): domain Eukaryota; kingdom Metazoa; phylum Chordata; class Mammalia; order Pholidota; family Manidae; genus Manis; species Manis pentadactyla. The sequence goes on along the minus strand of NC_080020.1, from coordinate 81,228,006 downwards.
ACTAAATCTTGGTGTTACAATAAAAAAATGTCCTAAACCACTGACATAGCATACTAATGTATTCAAATGTGTCCATGCAGCTGGAGCAGACACAGCCACAACAGTTGGTATAATCACAGATGGAATGGTTGTAATGGAAGTAAAAAAACAAAGGGGTATAAAGCAAAACCAATGGCCTTAAGTTAAATGGCAAATCACTCTATTTAAAATTTTGTAGATCAGAATTCAAACAAAGGGCCCATATTTGAGGAAACTAGTGGAAAATGTACTAGAAGTCATTCAAAAGGCACTGATGAAGGACACTGGATTTATAATGGAAAATATTGCAAATCACTTTGAAGTTCAACGTTAGCAGAACAGTTAAGGAAATCATGGCACTATAACTTGAAGAAATATGAGCCATTGAATGTTAGATACATGAAGACTGTTTTCTTAATCAGGACTCTTTCTTTGCAAGTGAAAGAATCCCTGTCAAACCAACTTAGCAAAAAATAAATGAAAAGAGGGTGCAGGATAAGAGATTCACCAACAAGCATTGCAGTGTCCTTAGAGATGAGTGGATATAGGGACTCAGATGATGCCACTGAAATTTTCTTTCCGTTCTCTCAGCTCTGCTGTCTGTGTTGGCATCATTCTCTTAAACTGCAGACAAGCTGAGGACATAACTGCAGGGAGCTTCAACTTCAGAACATCATAGTTTAACAACCCGGATGAAATAGAGTCTTTCTTCTAGCAAATTCCCAGGAAAGGGTTCTGACTGGCCCAATCTGGGTCATGTACTCAGCACTGAGATTAAACATTGTGACTGTGGAGATAGATTATTGTGACTGGTCAGGCCTGGGTCACTTACTCACACCTTTGAGCACGGGAAGGACCCTAGAATCAAATGATTGGAGTGAGGGAGGCACAATTGTCAACAATGGACAAAGGGGTGCTATTACTGGAAAAGAGAACAGGGATGTTTGGTAGACAAAAACAGCAGATGTCCATATCATATAGCAGCAGTAAAAATACTACACTATATCAATTAAAAATAATAGAATACAAAATTATATCTTTGCTATGATTATAAACTATGAAATCTTGAATTCGTATTGCCCTGGTGTAAAAGAAAAGCTAACAAATAAAACAAGAACCACTACCCAGATAAGAACTATTTGGCAGTGGTTATCCGTCAGGGGCAATTTTGCTCACACACACATGCGCACATGCACACATCACATACAGGACATTTGGCAATATCTAGACACATTTTTGACTGTCAAAATGGACAGGTGCTACTGGTATCAAATGTGTAGAATCCAGGGATGCTACGAAACATCCTAGAAGGCATAGGACAGACTTCCACAACACAGAATTTTCTAGCCCAAAATGTCAATAATGCTGTTATTGAGAAACCCAAGCAGAAGTGTAATAGAAGTGATTTGTTTTTCTTAGATAAGATCTAATGTTGCTTGCCCTACTAGGAGGAAAGGGAAGGAAGGAAGGAAAGGAAGATCTGAAAAAGGATGGATGGTTATTGCAGAAATGATGAAAGAATCAGGGACACATGAATCCTGGAAATCAAGAAACTCTACAATTAACTGGCAGCGTGACCTTGATAAGTTACAGACTATTTGATACTTGGTTTCCTCACTGAGAATATGAGAAATTGAGCTAGTTAACTTCCCTCTGAGGTTCTTCCAGCTCAAAAATTCTGACATTTTCCTGGATTGTTTAAGCAGACTTGGGAAAAAGGTAATCAAGTTTCCATGGTTTATGCATTCATGGCTAGTTTTAATCTCTGGCATTCCTTGCTATTGACACATTACAGGATTTCTCCTTTCAGTTAACATTTTTGGTATAAAATGAGTCACGTTGCCAGATTAAAGAACTCAGGCCCAATAGTAAAGCTACTAACCAGGCATTGGTAAGAGAAAAAATTAATAGTCCATTTATTGGTGCTCTTATATATACAAAATTTTAAAAAGTATTAAATAAAAAATTTTAAATATATATTTTTCATTTTGGTATCATTAATATAAAATTACATGAGGAACATTATGTTTACGAGGCTCCTCCCTTCACCAAGTGCCCCCCACAAACCCCATTACAGTCACTGTCCATCAGCGTAGTAAGATGCTGTAGAATCACTACTACTCTTCTCTGTGTTGCACAGCCCTCCCCGTGCCTCCACCCATATTATACATGCTAATAGTAATACTGCTTTCTTTTTCCACGCCCTTATCCCTCCCTTCCCACCCATCCTCCACAGTCCCTTTTCCTTTGGTAACTGTTAGCCCATTCTTGGGTTCTGTGATTCTGCTGCTGTTTTGTTCCTTCAGTTTTTTATTTGTTCTTATACTCCACATATGAGTGAAATAATTTGGTACTTGTCTCTCTCCACCTGGCTTATTTCACTGAGCATAATACCCTCTAGCTCCATCCATGTTGTTGCGAATGGTAGGATTTGTTTTCTTCTTATGGCTGAATAATATTCCATCATGTATTTTGTACCACATCTTCTTTATCCATTCATCTACTGAAGGACATTTAGGTTGCTTCCATTTCTTGGCTATTGTAAAAAGTGCTGCTATAAACATAGGGGTACATCTGTCTTTTTTCAAACTGCGCTGCTGCATTCTTAGGGTAAATACCTAGAAGTGGGATTCCTGGGTCAAATGGTATTTCTATTTTGAGCTTTTTGAGGAAGCTCCATACTGTTTTCCACAATGGTTGGACTAATTTACATTCCTACCAGCAGTGTAGGAGGCTTCCCTTTTCTCCACATCCTCACGAACATTTGTTGTTTGTCTTTTGGATGGTGGCGATCTTTACTGGAGTGAGGTCATATCTCATTGTGGTTTTAATTCGCGTTACTCTGATGACTAGTGATGTGGAGCATCTTTTCATGTGTCTGATGGCCATCTGAATTTCTTCTTTGGAGAACTGTCTGTTCAGCTCCTCTGCCCATTTTTTCATTGGATTATTTGCTTTTTGTTTGTTAAGGTGCGTGAGCTCTTTATGTGTTTTGGATGTCAACCCTTTTTCAGATCTGTCATTTATGAATATATTCTCCCATACTTAGGATGCCTTTTTGTTCTATTGATGGTGTCCTTTGCTGTACAGAAACTTTTCATCTTGATATAGTCCCACTTGTTCATTTTTGCTTTTGTTTCCCTTGTCTGGGGAGATATGTTCAAGAGGAAGTCGTGCATGTTTATGTCCAAGAGATTTTTGCCTATGTTTTTTTCTAAGAGTTTTAAGGTTTCATGACTTATATTCAGGTCTTTGATCCATTTTGAATTTACTTTTGTGAATGGGGTTAGACAATGGTCCAGTTTCATTCTCTTACATGTAGCTCTCCAGTTTTGCCAACACCAACTGTTGAAGAGTCTGTCATTTCCCCATTGTATGTCCCTGGCTCCTTTATCATATATTAATTGACCATATATGTTTGGGTTAATGTCTGGAGTCTCTATTCTGTTCCACTGGTCTCTGGGTCTGTTCTTGTGCCAGTACCAAATTGTCTTGATTATGTGGCTTTGTAGTAGAGCTTGAAGTTAGGGAGTGAGATCCACCCACTTTATTCTTCCTTCTCAGGATTTCTTTGGCTGTTTGGGGTCTTAGGTGGTTCCATATTAATTTTTGAACTATTTGTTCCAGTTCATTGAAGAATACTGTTGGTAATTTGATAGGAATTGCATTGGATCTGTAGATTGCTTTGGGCAGGATGGCCATTTTGACAATATTAATTCTTCCTAGCCAAAAGCATGGGATGTTACTGTTTCTATTTGTTAGTGTCCTCTTTAATTTCTGTTAAGAGTGTCTTGTAGTTTTCAGGGTATAGGTCTTTCACTTCCTCGGTTAGGTTTATTCCTAGGTATTTTATTCTTTTTGATGCAGTTGTGAACGGAATTGTATTCCTGATTTCTCTTTCTATTAGTTCATTGTTAGTGTATAGGAAAGCCACAGATTTGTTTCCATTTGTTAGTGTCCTCTTTAATTTAAGAGTGTCTTATAGTTTTCAGGGTATAGATCTTTCACTTCCTTGGTTAGGTTTATTCCTAGGTATATTATTCTTTTTGATGCAATTGTGAACGGAATTGCTTTCCTGATTTCTCTATTAGTTCATTGTTAGCGTATAGGAAAGCCACAGATTTCTGTGTATTAATTTTGTATCCTGCAACTTTGCTGAATTCCGAAAGTAGTTCTAGTAGTTTTGGAGTGGAGTCTTTAGGGTTTTTATGTACAATATCATGTCATCTGCAAACAGTGACAGTTTAACTTCTTCTTTACCAATCTGGATTCCTTGTATTTCTTTGTTTTGTCTGATTGCCATGACTAGAACCTCCAGAACTATGTTGAATAACAGTGGGGAGAGTGGGCATCCCTGTCTTGTTCCCAATCTTAGAGGAAAAGCTTTCAGCTTCTCGCTGTTCAGTATAATGTTGGCTGTGGGTTTATCATACATGGCCTTTATTATGTTGAGTTACTTGCCCTCTATACCCATTTTGCTGAGAGTTTTTATCATGAATGGATGTTGAATTTTGTCTAATGCTTTTTCAGCAACTATGGAGATGATCATGTGGTTTTTGTCCTTATTTTTGTTGATGTGGTGGATGATGCTGATGGATTTTCTAATGTTGTACCATCCTTGCATCCCTGGGATGAATCCCACTTGGTCATGGTGTATGATCCTTTTGATATATTCTTGAATTCGGTTTGCTAATATTTTGTTGAGTATTTTTGCATCTACCTTCATCAGAGATATTGGTCTGTAATTTTCTTTTTTGGTGGGGTCTTTGCCTGGTTTTGGTATTAGGGTGATGTTGGCTTCATAGAATGAGTTTGGGAGTATTCCCTCCCCTTCTATTTTTTGGAAAACTTTAAGGAGAATGGGTATTATGTCTTCTCTGTATGTCTGATAAAATTCCGAGGTAAATCTATCTGGCCCAGGGGTTTTGCTCTTGGGTAGTTTTTTGTTGCTGGTAATTGGTCTGTTTAGATTTTCTGTTTCTTCCTTGGTCATTCTTGGAAGGTTGTATTTTTCTAGGAAGTTGTCATTTCTTCTAGGTTTTCCAGCTTGTTAGCATATAGGTTTTCATAGTGTTCTCTAATAATTCTTTGTATTTCTATGAGGTCCATCGTGATTTTTCCTTTCTCGTTTCTGATTCTGTTGATGTGTGTTGATTCCCTTTTTCTCTTAATAAGTCTGGCTAGAGGCTTATCTGTTTTGTTTATTTTCTCGAAGAACCAGCTCTTGGTTTCATTGATTTTTGCTATTATTTTATTCTTCTCAATTTTATTTATTTATTCTCTGATCTTTATGATGCCCCTCCTTCTGCTGACTTTTGGCCTCATTTGTTCTTCTTTTTCCAATTTTGATAATTGTGACTTTAGACTATTCATTTGGGATTGGTCCTCCTTCTTTAAATGTACCTGGATTACTATATACTTTCCTCTTAAGACTGCTTTTGCTACATCCCACAGAAGTTGGGGCTTTGTGTTGTTGTCATTTGTTTCCATATATTGCTTGATCTCTATTTTAATTTGGTCATTGATCCATTGATTATTTAGGAGCATGTTGTTAAGCCTTCATGTGTTTGTGAGCCTTTTTGCTCTCTTTGTACAATTTATTTCTAGTTTTATACCTTTGTGGTCTGAGAAGTTGGTTGGTCGCATTTCAATCTTTTTTACTTTACTGAGGCTCTTTTTGTGGCCTAGTATGTATTTTGGAGAATGTTCCATGTGCACTTAAGAAGAAAGTGTATTCTGTTGCTTTTGGATGTAGAGTTCTACATATGTCTATTAGGTCCATCTGTTCTAGTGTGTTATTCAGTGCCTCTGTGTCCTTACTTATTTTCTGCCAGGTGGGTCTGTCCTGCGGGGTGAGTGGTGTGTTGAAGACTCCTAGAATCAATGCATTGCATTCTGTTTCCTCATTCAATTCTATTAGTATTTGTTTTGCATATGTTGGTGCTCGTTTATTGGGTGCATATATATTTATAATGGTTATATCCTCTTGTTGGATAATCCTTTATCATTACATAATGTCTTTCTTTATCTCTTGTTACTTTCTTTGTTTTGAAGTCTATTTTGTCTGATACTAGTACTGCAACACCTGCTTTTTTCTTGCCGTTGTTTGCATAAAATATCTTTTTCCATCCCTTGACTTTTAGTCTGTGCATGTCTTTGGGTTTGAGGTGAGTCTCTTGTAAGTGGCATATAGATGGGTCTTGCTTTTTTATCCTTTCTATTACTCTGTGTCTTTTGATTGGTGCATTCATTCCATTTACATTTAGGCTGATTATTGAAAGATATGTACTTATTGCCATTGCAGGCTCTATATTCATGGTTACCAAAGGTTCTAGGTTAGCTTCTTTACTATCTTACTGTCTAACTTAACTCACTTATTGAGCTATTGTAAACACAGTCTGATGATTCTTTATTTCTCTCCCTTCTTATTTCCTCCTCCATTCTTTATATGTTAGGTGTTTTATTCTGTGCTTTTTTGTGTTCCCTTTGACTGCTTTTGTGAGTAGTTGATTTTATTTTTTGCCTTTAGTTAGTATTTGATTGGTCTGTTTTCTTTGCTGTGATTTTATTTTCTCTGGTGACATCTATTTAGCCTTAGGAGTGCTCCCATCTAGTGCAGTCCCTCTAAGATACCCTGTAAAGGTGGCTTGTGGGAGGCAAATTCCCTCAACTTTTATTTGTCTGGGAATTATTTAATCCCTCCTTCCTATTTAAATGATAGTCATGCTGGATACAGTATTCTTGGTTCAAGGCCCTTCTGTTTCATTGCATTAAATACATCATGCCATTCTCTTCTGGCCTGTAAGGTTTCTGTTGAAAAGTCTGATGATACCTGATGGGTTTTCCTTTGTAGGTGACCTTTTTTCTCTCTTTAGCTGCCTTTTATATTCTGTCCTTTTCCTGAATCTTTGCCATTTTCATTATTATGTGTCTTGGTGTTGTCCTCCTTGGGTCCCTTCTTTTGGGAGTTCTGTGTGCTTCATTGGTCTGAGCAACTATTTCCTCCCCCATTTTGGGAAAGTTTTCAGCATTTCTTCAAATACACTTCCTATCCCTTTTCACTCTCTTCTTCTGGTACTGCTATAATGCGGATATTGTTCTGTTTTGTTTGGTCACACAGTTCTCTTAATATTGTTTCATTCCTGGAGATCCTTTTCTCTCTCTGCATCAGCTTCTCTGCGTCCCTGTTCTGTGATTTCTATTCCATTAATGGCCTCTTGTATCTCGTCCATTCTGCTTTAAGTCCTTCCAGAGATTGTTTTATTTCTGTAGTCTCTCTCCCAACTTTATCCCTTAGTTCTTGCATTTTTCTCTACAGCTCCATCAGCATGGTTATGACCTTTATTTTGAATTCTGTTTCTGGAAGATTGATGAAGTCTATCTCCCCAGGCTCCTTCTCAGGGGTTGTCTCTGTGATTTTGGTCTGGATCAAATTCTTCTGCCTTTTCATGGCATAGAGGTAGTCGTGGTCAGTTGGCGCATGTTAAAGCTGGGAGAACAAAGTCCATTTTTGCTTGCCAGTAACCTTCTTCTCCTGTGAGAACGCTGACCCCTAGCAGATTGTGCTGGGTAGCTGTGCACCAATGGGGCCTCTACGTCTGGAAGCCGCTCTGCCCAGCTGCTGTGGGCGTGGTCGGCCTCAGGCCGCTGCTCTGCTATGGCAGGGCTGTGCTGGAGGAGAAATGGGTGGGAGGCTGTTTATCCCGTGAAGGGCATCAGAGCTGTGCTGCTGCCCAGGGTGTTAGGGTGTCTGGAGTTCCCCGGGATTTCCAGCTGCTGGGCTGAATGTGCTGGGAAACTTCCATCCAGCTGTGAGGCTCCTGTCCCTTTAAGACTTTCAAAAAGCACTTGCTTTTCTTTTGTCCCAGGGACGCTGGCTGCGGTGACCCGCTCACAGGTTTTACTGTCCCGTTTCCCTAGTATCCAGCACCCCACACACTGTGTGTCTGCACTCCCAGTGCAGATGGCTAGGGCTGGGTGTTTCGCAGTCCTGGGCTCCCTCTCCCTCCTCGCTCCTACTCCTCTCCTCCTGCCAGGAGCTAGGGTTGGGTGGGGCGCTCAGGTCCCACCTGGCCGGGGCTTGTATCTTACCCCCTTCGTGAGGCACTGGGTTCTCGCAGGTGTACATGTAGACTGGCTGTTGTACTGTATTGTCTGGTCTCTCTTTTAGGAATAGTTGTATTTTCAAAAATATATATGGCTTTGGGAGAAGATTTCCGCTGTCCTACTCACGCCGCCATCTTGCCAAGCCTCCCCCAAATTTTAAATATTTCTATAAAATAAAAAATTATTTTCATTTGGAATGGCCATATAGATCTGAACTCCTCAAAAAAATCTGTTATGAGTGTAAAAAGACAGGGGAACTACTTTAGAAAAAGAAAGTAAAAAGATATAAAAACCTATTGCAATTGTGTGAAACTTGATTGGAACTTTGATTAAAAAAAAACAGTGTGACTATGAGACGTATATTAGATGATATTATTAAATTAATGTCACCTTTTTAAGTGGTATACCTAAATACCATCGTAATGGTACTGTGGTTATGTAAGGTAAAGTTCTTGTTTTTAGGAGATATATGCTGAAACAGTTATTGATAAAGTATAATGATATATGTAACTTACTTTCAAGTAGATCAGGAAAAAAGTTTTTAAAAGTGCATATATGCACACACACACACACACACACACACATATATATATATATGGATGGATGGATATGTATGCATATACAGTTGATTCTTGGACATCACAGGGTTGAACTGCATGGGTACACTTACATGCACATTTTGTAAAATATTTTGGAAAACGCTTTGGAGATTTGCAACAATTTGAGAAACTGTTTTCTTTTCTTCAGCTGACTTTATAATAAGAATATAGTATATAACACATATGACATACAAAACATGTGCTAATTGACTGATTATGTTATCTATCAGTAAGGCTTGTAGTCAACAGTAGGATATTAGTAGTTAAATTTGGGTGAGTCAAAAGTTATTCATGGACTTTTTGCTGCATGTGGGGTTGGCATCTCTAACCCCTGCATTGTTCAAGGGTCAGCTGTATCTGAGAGAGAGAAAAAATGTGGCAAAATGTTGATATTTGGTGAATCCAGGTGAAGAGTACATGTATTCATTGTTTTCTTCTTTCAACTTTTCTATAGGTTTGAAAAGCTATTGTGAAAACCAAAAGAATAAAGAAAGAAGCACATATATCTAGAATCTCAAGGTTGTAAAGGCTCGTAAAGGTCTAGCCAATTTCTTCAAGGTACCTAATTGAGATTAGACAGCGTATGAATTGGAAAGCCTCAAATGACTTGATCACTCACATAAATTACTGATCTGTGTGAGTGTACATTATGTTGTAAAAGTCATCCACCAAAACCATTGGTAAAGGAAATGGGTTATTAACTTTCAAGTAAATGTGATTATAAAGGAAATTTGATAATCATGTAAGGCCTGATTACCAAGCAAACAAAATAAACCAGAAATGTACACTTGTAGCATTTTTCCAGGAAGCATTTGCCCAGTTAGCCTCATTATTTATTTCCACATGCCCAATTTGGAAGGGAAAAAATTCTTTCCCCTCACCTCTCCCAATACAAACATTGAAAATCAGTGTAAAACATCTCATGATATTACATACTTTCTTTATACTACATGTCCTGAGAACAGTTGTGTACCATATTAGAAAACTTGACCATTTTTTGTACATGATGTCTACATCATGAAAATATTAAATACGTTTTCACACATAAAACTGATTTAGAAATACATCCAAGGCATAGAGCCCATTATGATTTCAGCAATATTTGTTGGGCAGGTTATTTATGAAGGGATGCAAGTGAGATTCTGTAGTCTACCAGTGCAAATATGCCACCCTCTTCAATGACGTAGGATTTCTCTCAAGTCAAAGACCGGTAGAGCCTATCCTGTAACATAGCAGCTGGAGCAATGATGGGCTGCAGGTGACAGTCACACTGCCGATTAGTTGCAGAGATAAGACTTTAATTGCTTTCCCAAGTCACCTAAATATAATGCTTGGAGAATTAGTGTCTTATCCTGTAGGGAGCAATGTTTTTCATTCTCCTTAGAAAGGTGACTAATGATATCTGCTTTATCTTTTAAAACTTATGGGTATTTCTTAGCAATAGCAGGAGATAGCATTTTAAAAAAATAACTGAGTCCAATATTGCTCCCATATGTGTCTCCCCTGAATGATTCTAATAAATCATAGAATTAAGCAAATTGTTTTGGACTAACTTTAACCAGTTCAAATGTCTTCATTTAGATTGCAAATTTCTCAAGGGCAAGGACTGTATCTTACACTTCACGATGCCTCTCTACCTAGCACTGTGCCCTGGAGATTCAATAAATGCTACTGGTGATCATGTTTGCAACAGTGATGATGTTGATGATAATTTCTTGCAATGAAAATAAAGGAAACTGCTAAATCGATCAAACCAGAAGAATTTTTGGAAGATAATGAAGTTCTTCATAATTATTTGATAATGGCTGAATAAGATTCTAGTGTTTGAAGAGTTTAGTAAAGGTTATAAAATTTAATTAACTCAGAGAGAGTGAAGAATACTGGAGATTTTATTTTCCCTTCGTAACTGCAATTTATATGGTAAAATCATTTTATCATATCAAGCAGTCATTCCTGTTACATTAGTTAGTTTGCAGTTCCAAATTATATGTTCTCCCATTGTTTCATGTTTCTTGACTGTTAAGGTTAATAGAAAGAGCCCACATTCATTAGAATAAAATTGCACTAAAAATATAATCTAACCCAATTAGTAAAATAAGCTCTTGTCTGGTTTAAGTGATAATTCCAGTTGTAGGCAGCAGAGGTAGTTGTTTTCACAGAAAATATGAAATACTAATTGCTCATATTTGAGTTTCTGTTTAATTATAATTTCAAATGTTAAAATCTTATAAATTATTGATCTTAAGTTTTATAATTCCTTCTCTCTCTCCTTTTGCCCTTTCTTTAGCAAGTATATTTTGCTATACTGGTCAACACTATGAATTATTTTTCATTTACTCAGTTTTTAACTCTCTAATTGAGTCCTCAATTAGTATGGCAAGCATAAATATCCCAGGGTGGACATTATTATAATTATACCACTATTATAAATAACTGTTTCTTGCTGTTCTGTAAGAAGATTTTTAATTAAATTTAACAAATATTGAATAATGATGATGTGCAAAGTACTGTGGAAGGTGGAATGGGAAAATTAAAGATGAACAAATGTTTACCCCAACACAAGAGGTTTAAAGCTAGAGTCTGTGGATAATGAATACAAGATATTCCCCTCTGAAAACTATTTAATTTCAAGTCCTCTCTATCTTAGGACCAGAGTGCCCTGAGATAAGACTCTAGTGTCAACATTCAAAACGACAAAAACCAAATCCATGTTGACCTATTGGTTCCTTCTTTCTCCCCCACTAATGTTGCTGCTAGGGCAATCAGCTCTGTTTGCTGCATAATCAGTGGCACTCTGGGTGAGTTATTTAACTCTTTTCATTTTCAATATCTTTAACAGTAAAGTGAAGACAATCATATGAACTTTAGAGGATTTTTGTAGTGACCGAATGAGATATGGAATGTGAATGTCTCTACAGTGCAAGGTACCTATAGGTGTTCAATGAAATTAGGAGTTTTTTCTCTCTTTCTGAGTGACTCCCAGCAGCACATCCACTCAACTGGAATATCTAGACATTCTGGACCACAGGGGAGTATGGCAAAGATAAATGGTACTGCTAGGCTGATGCCAGTTCTAGCTGCTACAGTTAAGATAAAATGCTAACTTTGAAGCTCCTATGCTGGATAATTTTCTTGTATTTAATTTATCAGCTTTCCCACTTCTCCACTCTCTCCTCAACCTCTACTGCCACTCTGAGAACCCCCACACCCTAAGGTTCATTTCCCACCAGGTACCTTACTGTTATAAAGTTTAGCACTGAAAAAAAGTTGGAGATACAACACAGCAAATAACACAAATCTTGACAAAGGAGTAATTTAGATGGTGCCTTGAGAGCAAAGACAGGAATAATAATAATAATAACAATTCAACATATTTCATTTGTGGAAAATTGAGCAAGATTCCTAAGAGAAAACAAGTTTAATCTGAGTATGGTAAAAATAATTTTAAGACATGGCCAAAGATTTGAGGGATGGTAATAATGCCCCATTAAACAGGGCTGTATTTGTTTTTATCATATGCATGGTGAACTGAAGTAGATACGAGTGTGTTCTGTCTTTTTATGTTTGAAGCCCTAGGCAAATCAGTAAGAATAGCCCATTGTTTTTAACTTCTTTAAACAGAGGGAACAAATAAATAATTCAACCAAAAACCGGTATCTATTAGGCTGATCATGTATTCAGTTAAAAATAAATATAGAAAAAGTCCCTGTAATATATGACATGAAAACCATATTGGGACTGTATTTGGGAAAACCTCTGCTTTGTCTTAATTAAAGTAAAGGAATTCTACAAAAATTGAACTAGCAAGTGTCAACATAGCTATAATGTTTTGGAATATGTTTACGAAAAACATACTTTTTTGGAGTATTTCCAGTCAGTGAATTTTTTTGTGTAAAAAGACAATATTTTACAGTGAAAATGTATGAACTGACTTTATTCTTTATGTTGAACTCAGGAGAATACAATTATACCTAACAATTACTAGACTTCAGCAGTACTAAAATTCCTAAAACAGCTGAAGTGATATTGATTAACTATTCTAGAAAATGTAGATAATGTTAAATTTGGTGATAATTTAACATTATTTAGTGAAGGGCTTAATTTCATATCTAAAAATTTTTATTTCCAATTAGAAAGTCTTAGTCCAAATAACACTGTATATTCTATGTGGTAGCAAAAAATTACTTGAAATGGCTGGAGGCAAAAATGGAATAACTGAGCCCAACAAATCATAACATTTCAATATAATTTAATGAGTAGAGTGAATCAGTAACTGCAGTAAAACCCATAGATTGATATAGTGAATATTTCAGGCAAAAACCAAGGTAATATAAATTTTTATTGCTATATTTAGTCGTTTGCTTTAAACAAACCAAAAAGGAAGAACTCTAAAGAAAGGTAACTTATTAAATCATGGAACCAAGCAAATCATGAACAATCAAATTGCAATATTGGCTTTCCTTGGGCTCCTTTTGTATTGCTAAGACTTTAGACATGTCTGACCGACAAGCAATATTTTGTAGAGAAGGAGTTCAGAATGCTCTCTTGGCAAGGCTGAGGATGCATAGAGACTGAGGCTATCTTATTTTGTAACTAAGATGTCTATGCTGCACTTTTCTCTTGCTTTAAAACTGCCCTTGGGATAATGAACATTGGTTCCACACTCCCGGTGCACAAGCTAATCAATTTGGTGAGGCTCCAAGGAAACTGCTAGGCAACTCAAGTCAGTGACCATCAAAAATTCTATGATTCCTTAGAGGAGCCATCAATGAATCAAGCTGTTGGCCATCAGAGTAAAACACACATGCTCACATGTACACGCACATGCACACACATGCACACACTGAAAGGGGTTTTATTTTTGTTTACTTATTCATTTTTATTGAAATATAGTTGATATACAATCTTATAATGGTTTCAAATGTGTAACTCAGTGATTTAATAATTATCCACATTATTAAATCCTCACACCGAGTGCAGTTACTATCTGTCAAGATATAATGGTGTTACAGAATCATTGGCTATATTCTCCATGCTGTACTACCATCCCTGTGATCAGTTTATATTATGATTGAGAATTTTTGTGCCCCTTTATCCCCCTCATCCTCCCCACCCAACCCACCCCAACCCCTCCCCCATGGTAACTATCAGTCACTTCTCAGTGTCTGTGAGCCTTCTGCTATTTTGTTCATTTTCTTTGCTGCTGTTTTTAGATTCCACAAGTAAGTGAAATGATATGGTCTTTGTCTTTCTCTGCCTGGCTTATTTCACTCAGCATAATACTCTGTAGGTCCATCCATATTGTCACAAATGGTACAATTTCTTTCTCTTTGTATGTTTGAAAAACATTTCACTGTGTACATATACCACATCTCCTTTATCCATTCATCTATTGATGGACACTTAGGTTGCTTCCGAATCTTGGATATTGTAAATAGTGTGGCAATGAACAAACATAGGGGTTCATGTATCTTTTCAAATCAGGGATTTTGTTTTCTTTGGGTAAATTCCTAGAAGTGGAATTACTGGATTTAATGGTATTTCTATTTTTAGTTTTTTGAGGAACCTCCATTACTGCCTTCCACTGTGGTTGCACCAATTTACATTCCCACCAACAGTGTAGGAGGGTTCCCTTTCTCCACATCCTTGACAATACTTGTTATTTCTTGTGTTTTGGATAGTGGCCATTCTAACTGGCATGAGGTAGTAAATTATTGTGGTTTAGATTTGCATTTCCCTGATGATGAGGGATGTTGAGCAACTTTTCACGTGCCTATTGGGCATTTGTATTTCATCTAGGGAAAATACCTCTTCAGGTCCTCCACCCATTTTTTTATGAAATGCAAGGGATTTTTAATATAGCATAACCTTTTAATATTTCAGTTAAAATCTTAAATTTGAATCTTCGTAAATGAGCATCTGAAAGGTCAGAGAAAATAATAAATACATATTCATTTAAAAATCATTTGAGATGTACTGATTTTCTGCTATATAACAGTTACTGAGCTGGACCTAGCAGATACAAACAATAATAGCAACAGATAAATGTTTACTGAGTGAGTGCCCTGTGCCAAGTGCTATTCTAAGTTCTTCTCATGCATCGATCCATTTAATCTTTACAACCTATAAAAGCATGAATAAGGCATGGTTCCTTCTAGATTTGGGCAGGAAAGGGTCCTCTCTAGTCTTTTCTGGTTCTACCACTCTTTGCAGGACAAAGAGATATGCCTATCCAGAACCTGCCATCTCCCTACTTAACTATGTTGTTTACCCAAGGCCTTGGCATTGGCTGACTAAATGGACCCAAGCCCACTTTGGGGACTGTGTGATGCTTTCCCCTTTGTCCATTCCTCCTGAGAGTAGACCAGGCCATTCTAGTCATAAGTATGTCTAGAATATGATCACTCCTCATCCCTCTATCAGTACCACTCAAATAAATTCACCAACCTCTCTCATCTGGGACATTCATCTGGTTCAGGAGTCAGTAAATTGTGTTTGTAAAGGCCCAGAGAGTAAATATGTTGGGCTTTGCAGGCCATATAATCTCTGTTGCAATTATTCAACTCTGCTTTTGTAGGCTGAAAGCAGCCATAGACAATAGTCAAATGAATGGGTGTAGCTGTGTTCCGATGTATTTTATTTACAAAAATAGACTGTAGGCCAGATTTGGCTCACACATGTAGTTGCTGACTCCTGGTCTGGATTATTGCATAGTCCCCTAAATGGTCTCCGGGTTTCCATACTCCCTAAAATTGAGATATAGGAGAAGGTGATAGCCATGAATAGAAGGGGGAGGAAGGGAAGAATGACTGAAAATAGATGACTGTGATTGTGAACAGAAAATGGAAATTATTCACAGCCATATTTTTTGGTAAGTAGTACAGGATCAGTGATTGATCTTGAAGAGGCCAGAGTTGAGTGAAGTTATGAATACAATGACCACTTCTCTTGTGATACTCTACCCACCCAGCCCTCAAAGACCTTTAGTCTATACTCCATACACTCACATTCAATTCCTCTTTTTTATAAACTTTTGAGAATGCTGTTCCCTCCCTCTCTATAATAACCACCTTACTTCTGGCTATCGTCTACTCATTTATCCAAACTCAGCTTAGATAGCAGTCCTGATTGTAAGATTTCCGCAAATGTCCTCTTGCTTGGGTTGGACTCAGAAACTGTCCTTTGAACTCACATAACACCTGGCACAAGTTCTCAATCTCTGTTCATCCTGAAGTCTTCATGCAATTTGTAAGTCCACAGAAAGAACAAAGAAATAAAACCTCCTCTAGAAAGGAATAGAGTTTTACTGAGGGAGAGGCAAGTGGTGTTGGATGGAGAGGTTTGGAGAAGGGATTGTGTAGAAGCAGAGCTCAGCATAGCCAAGTCAGGGGAAGAAAGAGGGAGCCTTTCTATAGGGACAGTTTCATATAAAGGTCTAAGAGGTCCAAAAAGATTATATTAGTCAGGGTTCCAACAGCGCCTTTCTTGTTTCACTCTCAAGTTAAGATAAAACAATTCAAAGAGGATTTATTCTCAAACAAGAGGTTAGGGGAGAGAGGAACTCCAAATACAGAGCAGAAAACCCAGGCCTAGCAGCAACAGTCTGTATCACCTCTTGGCCTGAAGAGACCAGAGGAGGGAGAGATGACTGGAACCTAGAAGAAGAGAGAAGTAGACTTGCCATGAGCTGTAACTAAAGCCAAGCAAAGTAGTCAGCCCAGGGCAAACTCCTGGTCAGGGAACACGGGAATAAGTACCTTGAATGAACTCACCTTCTTCTCTTCCTCCCTTCTGCTGCTGGGACTCCTCATTGGTTAAACCCAACAGGAAGCCAGAGGGCACATGAGTCCAGTGATATAGTCCATACAGACGATCTTTCTCAGGTACAGAGCAGGGTGAAGGTGAAGTGATCTGGAGAAACATGTTGAAAACATCCTATACAAAGCCCTATGCTAGAAAGATCAAACTTATGCTGGGAAGACTTAATGTTCTGATTGCACCATATGTTAGCAGATTAGCAAAGAAAACTCTTTCAGAGAGGGGAAATAGGAGAGCACAAGCAAAACCTGGCTTACAGATAAATAAACAACTCAAAAAAAGGACAAACAATAGAATTACTGTATGATATCGAGACCCAGTTGAGATGAGATGTTTTATTCAAAGTGAGGGAAAAGTGCTTAGCAGTCTTCTCACAGCTTGACTTCTTTGGCAAGCACACTCTGAAATGGAGTTTCATGTGTGGAACATTTGTTAGGAAGTACCTTTGTGATCAACCCCTACGGAAGGAAGAGGAAGGAAACATGGTTAGGCAGAGGTTACTTTGTAGGACCAATGACAGGCTCAGCTGACACCACCACGAGCTTTGGAGCAAACACGGCCTGGAAAAGCTGTCCTGCATTGGGCTGAAATGGCCAAGTAAGCTAGACTCCCACCTTGATCAGTCATTGGATGTGGGTGTCCCTGGGAGGGGCATGACCTTGCCACAGTTTAACTAATCCCTTCGAAGGCTGATTTTTCAAAGCTGCCTGTTGGCTGCACTGACAGCAGGTGAGGCAACAAGTCATTCCTTGAAGGGGCTTCTGAGTGGCTTGTCTCCAGGTCTGTCTTCTTAAGCCTGGGACCCATTTTATACGTGGTTAAGAGGCCTTTTAAATATGGGGCAGAGGGCTTTAACAAATCTGCATTTAGACAAACCAGAGTTCCCTTAGAAGAACCACCTACAAAGTGAAGGGCTCAAAAGCAGAGCTTAGGAAAATGGTTAAAAGAGCTAGGTAGGTAGGTAGGCTTAGTCTGGAGGAGATAGGGTATTGGGTGAAATAATAATTGTATGTCTTTAAATATTTTAAAGACTTTATTTGCATGGTTACAGTAGTGAATAAGGACAAGTGAGTGGGAGCTTGAGAATGGAAGAGTTCAGATAGATTAAGAGCTTTCTAGTCATCATAGCAGGAATGGCTTGTCTGGACCAACAGCAAATACCTTGACAGTTGAAGCAGGTGGTCATGGGTTGGGGATACAGGAGATGGGACAAGGGAAGGAGTAATCATATAGAGATGATTTCAAGCATTGGAAGGACAGTTAGGCTATATAATATGTGAATCTACTCTAGTTTTCAGAATCTAAGATTGATTCTTACCTTAACAAAAATAATCATGATAGGCACCACAATTGCAGAAGAGAAAATTAAATCTGGCTTATGATAAGTTAAATCCAATGAGAATACAAAAATTTTGTCACTGCTTTAACATTCACTTTTTATTCTGTCCTCTTTCATTTTCAGAAATCAACTCATCTGAAGCAGATCTATAAAGGAGCGCAGTAGAGGTGAAAATATCATGGAAAAGGCAAGTAGTTTGACTAGTAAACTCACCGAGTTGAGACCAGAGTGAAAACTCATTACAACCTGAATTTCTCACACATCTCAGTTTCTTCTCCCTTTTAAACTTCCTAGTAGAAAAAGTTGAATTCATATTATTGGCAACTCCACTACTTGCCCTCACTTGCATAAAAAAAATTAATTAGAAATACTTCCTTTTTCACATTTATATTAATGTTACACATTGTGATCCCTCAGGATTTATTTTATGGTTTCTCAAAAGACCAAATCTTGGAAATCTCACTCTTAAAACATGGAGAATATGTCTATTTCACTTTATTTGAGTAGGTGAATTGAGAGAGAATGGAGTTTGATTTAACACCTGTTAAATTCTGTGGACTATGTATTAAAGGCACCACAGAGAAAGAAAATACTGCACTAAAGTTATATTTTATTTCATATTTGAAGATAATATTGCTGACCATTGTAGTATTTGTATATTAATGAAACTGGAAAAAAATGGATTTATAATGTCATCAGCTTTTATCAGTGATATATTTTTCTTTCCCCAATATATCTTGCTAACTCCTTAAGGGCAGAGAAAATCTTCTTTAAAATCACTAAATCTCTAACAAATCACAGTTAAAATAACAGTGGTTCACTGAGCACCTCTTTTGTGCTGGATGCTTTATACACATTATTTTCTGTTGTTAAAAAACACTTTTTATTTACAGATAAGGGATCTGATGCTTAGGGAGTTTTAGTTACTACTTTTCCAAGGTCACAAACTAATTAAAGTTGCAATGCCTGGATTCAAAGTCTGGATTCTGTTATGCCATCCAGCACTCTTACTATGCTACACTTCCTATAAAACATGGTGTGGCAGGGGTTGTTTTTGCCCACTGAATGTCCACTCTCTTCCTCTTCCTTATTGTAACAGAACTCTGAATTTTAGCTGAGCACATTTTTCAGCTGAGGCTGCTTTTTAGCCTCCCTCGCAGCCAAGGATAAGCATGTGACTAGAAAGTATATAATATATATACAATGTATAACATACAAATGGAATATTTTGTGAAACTGCTCCCTCTCTGCACCATCCTTGCTTGTGAAATGTAGATGTGATGCCTAGAGCTCTAGCAGCTATCTTGATCCATCAGATGACCTCGAGGATAGCTGCTGAGGCTGGAGATGGAAGAGCATATCCTAATATTCCCAAAGTACATCATGGAGATGACATATCAATTCTGGTCTGCTTTCTCTCAGACTTCTTTTACATGATGGAAAAATAAACTTTCATCTTCTTGAAGCCAAATGAATTTACTCCTCCCTGGTACACATAGTATATCATGCTCAGTATCTTTCTGCAGAAATAAATTTGATTTCTTCTGTCTGACACTCTCTTATTCCTCTTCTCTAATCTCCTTCCTTTAAAATTTCACTTAAATTTCAACATGTCTATAAAGCCTTTCCTAACCATCATTTTATCTATGGTGAATTTCAAATAAGTTTCCAGATATTCATATTTATCTCTCTTCTTTTTTAGCATTTTAGATATGGAAAATTTCAAACATGTACAAACAGAACAATATAATGAAGGATTTTTTTTTTTTACCAAGGTTGTTCCCCTATTAGCCATAAATGTTGATTTGGCTTCACAGGCTGAGTTTACCCCTGTCACTCTCCCATGTGCATTTTTGTGGGCTCAGATTAAGAGGAGGCCTCTTCTAGATATTTGCAAATAGTAATTTTTAAATATGTTGGAAATACACAATTGTTTGATGCTAATATATATATATATATATATATATATATATATATATATATATATATATACACACACACATATACATAAATACCAGATAGTTTCTACTCTCCAGTTTAGTGGTACAAAAAAAATTAGGCTAGGTAAGCCATTAGAAATTTGGCCCTAGTAAGCCCAGTCGGGTACAGACCAATCAAGTCTGAAGCATAAAAGTGGTATTTTGGAAAATGCTCATGTTGATGAATAAATAGAGGTAGCTTGATATTATCAAGAGACCCCAAGAATCAAAGTCACAGAACTGAGTTCAAGTCCCAGTGTGGCCACTCAGTATCTTCCTGGACCTTCACTTTCCTGGACCTTCATCTCTTCACCAATAAGATGAGAGAGTTGGACTTGGCCATGCTTCATTTCATGATCCTTTTTGAATTTCTGCAATGGGCACAGCCAAGCAGAGAAAAACTTGAGTGATTCCAACTCCACTAATACAACATTTATAAATTGGTGCCAGTTACTTGATCTCATTTATAACATGCAGGTTTCATCTTAGTTAATTCTAATGTCACTTTCAGGTTTTGCAACCTGTGGTTCCACCTAGTTTTGTGTATATTAATGTTATTTTATGATTAAAGTTAAGGTAATTGGTCTTGCCAAAGGTAGTGTTGGGACCTCATACATGAGACACTTAATACTGATGTAGATAGTGCTTGTGAGGTGTCTCCTTACCCTTCTTGCTCTTAAAGCTTTTCAAACATTGCCTACCAACCTTGCATTGGTCTGAAACTAAATTAGCCATCAGGATAGAGGTGACAGGGGGAGAATCAATAAAATATTTCTTAGATACCACTTAAAGCATAGACACTGAGTTTGATGCTGGGAAAACCATGATGAACCTGTTTGACCCAGGCCTTGTTTTCACAGATCTACGAGTCCTGAAAGTATTATCGTGTAATTCTCCTCGCTAAACTCACATGCTCTTAAAAGGATAACTGGCCTGTGGAATTCTTTCACAGAAAAAAAAAAACACACCTCAAATATAATGTAATCAATATGAAAAGGGTAGGTATTAACTATTGCTCTTTAAAAAGTCTTTCTGTGTACATTATTAGGCCAAAGGTTCTCAATTTGTTGTGTGCACAAGTCTAACCGAGAGTCTTTTTTAAAATGCAGAATCCTGGGCCCAAGATGGAGAGAGTCTAACACAGCTGGTCTGAGGTGTCTTAGTTTTCAGCAGGCACTCCCAGATATTCTAATGATGCTCCATATTCCAAAACTCTGTGAGAAACTGCTATTAACTCCTTTGTGCCATATGTTTTTCTTATGGACTTATCCTTTGGTAAAATAAATTTGAATATGACTAGGCATAAACTATACTTATAACTATAAAATATTATTTAGTTGCTTCCTTAAAATAGTATCCTCTTGATGTGGGATACTGTAGGGTGTTCCCACATCAGCCGTGGCTTAAAGCCACCTAAATGGTAATTTGAATCACTGCATGTTTTACAAAACTTTAAAAATTTTATTTTGAATAGGTAATACATTCATCTAATTTTAAAATCAAAACAATACTAAAAGATACCTATCAGAAGTGAAACACTGACTCCTTTTCATTTGGTCCCCTAAATCTCTGTTTTTTTGTACATCCTTTTAAAGTTCCCTTATGTTTGTCTTATACAGAAGGCAAGATAGGGCACAAACTCTTCTGCACCTTGTTTCTTAAAGTTAACATGTCTTTAAAATCTTTCTTTATCTCAGTGCATAGAGATTGTTCTCTTATTTTAAAAGCTGCACAGTACTCCATTGGGTAGGTGTAGAATAGTTTATTTAACCAGTCCTCTATTGATGAACACATTGGTTGTTCTAATGTGTTTTTGCTGTTCCAAATAATTCTGCAAGAAATAACCTTTTATTTATATGTAAAGTTACCATATGAGTTAGCAGTTCTAGGCATACACCCAAGAGAACTGAAAACATATGTTCACATGAAGACTTGTACACAAATGTTCACAGCAGAATTATTTATAATAAACAAAAAGGGAAAACAATCCAAATGTCCATCAGCTGATGAATGGATAAACAAAATATAGTATATTCCCATGATGGAATATTATTCAGCCATAAAAATAACTAAGTACTGATACATACTACTATATGAATGAATCTTGAAAACATGCTAATTGAAAGAAGCCAGACATAAAAGGCCACATATTGTATGATTCCATTTATGTGAAATGTCCAGAATAGGCAAACCCATGAAGACAGAATATACCAGAAATCACTGAATTGTATACTTTAAAAGTGGTAAATTTCAAGGCATTATGAATTGTATTTTAATTTAAGAAATAACTTTGTACATATCATTTCATATGAGTACAGGTATTTTTTACAGGATAAAATCCCAGAAGTGGAATGGTGGGTCAAATATCATATGTACCTTTAATTCATAACTTTCACAGATTCTGCTATTTTTCCCCAGATGTGTGTCCAGTTTATACTCATATCAAGATGTGTGAGAGATGGTTTGTTTCCCTATAGCCTGGCCAACAGAGTGTACTGTCATACTTGCGCAGTTTTATCAATCTAATAGATTTTTTAAATGATAATCTTGGTGTCGTTTAATTTGCTGCTCTTCTATTTTGAGTGAAGTTGAGTTGTTTTTTTTCCTGCCTATTCCCTATAAAACAAATTTAATTCATTGGAAACGTTTGCTGCACTGCCATGTTTTGCTACATAGGAACCTGTAATTCTTATGGCAGGGGGAGTTTGTTCTGTTTCCAACCCTCTCAATCAACCCCAATTTCAGTTCTACCCTACAGTTCAGTATATAATTATTCAAATTAGCAATGATTTTCTCTGGCAACAAATTGAACCTTTACAGAAAATGAGCCAACTGCCATAAAAGGAAAATAAAAGCTGAATTTTTAGCCTTTGAATTGAGCTTTAGAAAACAAACAAAAGGCTTCAGCCTCTCCAAATTACTGATGGCACAATAATTTCTGATCCTGACATCAGATTTTTGTCCAGGGTTAAATCAGTGACTTGCAGCTCCTTTCTTCTAGCTAGAAAAAATAGACCTTATAAACATTGTTCATTCCTTAAATACATTTATCTGCATAGTTCCTTCCATCACTGAAGATTAATCCTTCTGTATAATAACTTGGATCACAAAATGTCCCCATTTTCTGGGTAGAAAATAGGTTCTGATGAGAATTCCCATTTTGAGATCAATGGCAAAGCTGCTTGCCAATGACATCTAGTTGTTTCAATTTTCAGTAGCTATACTTTAGAGTCTACAATTTCAAAAAAAGTATTTTTAATGTAATTTCTAAAATGCTCTCAACTCGATTCATTCCCAAGCAGATACGTAATATAAGAGTTAGGTTGTGCTTCACACCCAATGTTCCTCTTCGTAGCCTTTTTCCTATCTAGATCTACATCTGAGTCTTAGTAAGATTGTTCAACAGCATAGAAACAATGAAAGCCAAACCTGGAGTAATAATGAGAGCTAACATTTATGGCACTTATTATGTACCAGACTCTGTTGGAAGAACTTTAAGTATGTTAGCCATTTAACTTTCACAGCAGCCCATGAGATATGGATAACTATCCCCCTTCTTAAAGATGGAAGTACCAAAGTGCCTTAGCCTGGTGGTTAAGCACCTTGCTCAGAGTCACCCAGCTGGTAAAAGGATTTCAGCCACATTACTTCAGTGTACAAAAGCCAAATGTGGCTCATGCCTACCATATTCAACAGTGTCTATTAATGGTTCCATTATTGTAGATGGAATCAGCATTATGAGCACAGGACCTGTGCAGCTGCAAGGGTCTCAAGCTTTGGAGGGCCCGTGTTTGGTTTAATGCTTTGCTGCTGTTGTCTTGAAATTCTTAATAATTTTAAACAATGGACCCTGCAGTTTCATTTTGCACTGGGACTGGCAAATTATATAGCAAGTCCTGGTGACAGCACTGCTGGGCATCAAAGACAAGCTATAATTGGAATAGACCTTATTGACGAAGGAAGATTTGAATTGCTCAGTGTGACTATGAGCTAGTTTCTCAGTAAAAACACTTTTTTTTTCATTCCCCTCTCTCCCCAAAGGGGCTTCACACAGGGTTTGTATTCACATCGATAAAACTGGGTCCTGCCCCCTTGGGACTGCCTCTTGAGCTGACCAGCTTTTCCCACCCCGCTCCATCCCATGTCTGTCCTGGAACTGACCTTAGAGGAGAATTTCCAAAAGTCACTCCTAAAAATCTAAATTCAAAATCAATGAACAAGTTTTCAAGTAGAAATCATTCTCGTGTGGACAAAATTATCATTTGAACCCAGTCTTCCCATTGCCTGAGTATTCCCACAGAAAGTGCCAAGGTGAGAAGTAAGGCCATAAACCGCACAGTTTCGGGATTCACAGTTGCCCCATAAGCTGCAACAACCAAAACACGTGGACTTGACCATAACACCAAATCTTAAAATTGCATCTTCCCATGCCACAAAGTTTTCACAATTATGCAAGAGGTGAAAATGTTCTGTTGTTTCCCCAGTCTTAACATGCAAATCCTGTACTTGCTTTTCCACATAAAGGCATAATAAATAAACTTACCCTATTACGGTGACAACAGCTGTTAGGGAAGCATAGAGTAACAGAGAAAGCATAGCAGTTGGTAGAGTCTTCCTGAGATGGTTTCCTTGAGGTTTGGGGGTTTAGGAAACTACCCTTTGCCAAAGAGAGTATAGGGATTTCCAGATGTAAATCATTGGTGAATTCATCTCAAAGGGTATCTGAAATGAATGATGAAACCAGCACAATCCATGTGCCTGGGAGGAAAACTCCAGGACAATAATTATCAATAATTGTAATGAAAAACAAGTGGCAATTAGCTCCATTGGTTAAACTAATTAAGTGAGCAAAAACTACTTTTAGAAAATAAATTTTCAGATGTTTAATATTAAAGCATTTTTACTACAATTTCAGAATAGCTTTGAGGACATGTAAGTGCAATTTAGAGGATAGTTCTCTCTATAATGGAGTGGTGGAAATAGCAATAAATGATGTAAAAAGCACATTAAAAGCTGTGTGTAATTCACAAGTCCATACTTTTGTGTTAAGTATGCCAGAGGGTGGTCATATTTAATGTCATATTTGACTATGCATTATGTTGTTGCTCCTTTTGAGTTTCTGTGACTGAAAATTATAGAGCTTTTGGTTAGAGTTAGCTTAGAATATTTTTCCCACCCAAAGTGTACTTTCACAGCCAAAATTTCCTGGATGTAGACTCTATATCCATTCATCTATCCATTCGTTCATTTGCTCATTTGCTTATTCGTGAAACACCTGGATGCCCACCTCTTCTGGGCCAGGCACAGAACTAGGACCTAGGTTACAAAAGCAAATAGAATAAGGTCCCTGTCTACAAGTAGTTTACTGTTGGGTTGGAGGAGACACATTAGTAAACAAATGAGTGCATTAGTTGTTATGGCTTCTGGGTGAGAAGAACGTACAGGCTTTGGTCGGGTATGAGGGAGGAGTGAAGAATGGGGGACTGGATAGACATGGAGTAGAAAGTCTAATGAGCTGGAGCTTTGGCCTTTCATCTCCCTTTTTCATTATCTTCCATCTTTCTAAGATACCCTTCCTTTAATTTCTTTATTGGGCAAAATTTTGGTCAAAACTTTAAAAAACGGTATTCACATTTTCTTAACCAGTTAAATATGAACATTTTTCAATCTTTTAAAATATTGAAATACAAAAGTACCCTATTTCCCATTACTGTTCTACTTAGAGTTATCACTTTTAACTAGTTGTATGTATGTTTCTGGAACTTTCTCTGTATACTTATGTGTATTCATATATATTTGCATAATGCATATATAATCATATATAAGTGATAAAATATTGTTTTTCAGTTTGTTTTTCACTTAATAACTTATCGTGGGTATTAGTTCATTACAGTACCTCTATATCAAAATCCAAAAATTGAGGAAAACTGAAGGAACAAAACAGCAGCAGAATCACAGAACCCAAGAATGGACTAATAGTTACCAAAGGGAAAGGGACTGGGGAGGATGGGTGGGAAGAGAGGGATAAGGGTGGGGGAAAAAGAAAGAGGTCACTACGAATAGCATGTATAGTGCGTGGGGGGCATGGGGAGGGCTGTGCAACACAGAGAAGAAAGACAAGTAGTGATTTTACAGCATCTTACTAGGCAGATGGACAGTGACTG
The DNA here is from genome assembly GCF_030020395.1 of Manis pentadactyla. Lineage (NCBI taxonomy): Eukaryota > Metazoa > Chordata > Mammalia > Pholidota > Manidae > Manis > Manis pentadactyla. Next base: position 81,201,983 of record NC_080020.1, on the reverse strand, counting down.
TGAAGGGGTATGTGGGGGGGACTTGGTGAAGGGGGAACCTAGTAAACATAATGTTCTTTCTGTAATTGTAGATTAATGATACCAAAAAAAAAAAAGAGAGAGAGAGAAAAAAATCCAAAAATTGGGATTATCATATTTATTTAGCCAGTCCTTTATTGATAGAAAGTTAAAATTTCCTCCAAATTTTTCAGTATTAAAAAATACTGAAATGAGTACCTACGGACATCTTTATGCATATGTGGGAGTATTTCTGTAGACCATATTCCTAACAGTAGGATAGTTCATTTAAAATCAATAAATATTGCCACATTGTCTTCTAAAACACATGTAACCATATGTACATCCATCGACTTGGTGAAGACTGCCTTTTCCCTTTGCCCATTGAAAATACTGTATTTTTTTAAAGACTATTTTTTAGAGCAGTTTTAGGTTCACAGCAAAACTGAAAGTACAGAGATGTCCTATATACATCCTACCCCCATACATGCATAGTGTCCCACATTATCAGCTTCCTCCACCAGATATTGTTACAATTAATGAACATATCATAATAACCCAAATTCCATAGGTTACATTTGGGTTTACTCTTGGTGCTGTACATTTCTATGGGTTAAGACAAATGCACAGTGACATGTATCCATCACTATAGTATCTTACAGAGTAATTTCATTGCCCTGAAACTCCTCTGTTCTCAGATAATCTATCCTCCAACCCCTCCTACCCTGGTAACCACTGATTTTTCTACTGTCTCCATAATTTTGCTTTTTCCAGAATGTCAGAAGTTCACATAGTTGGAATCATGCAGTATGCAGCCTTTCAAATTAGCTTCTTTTACTTAGTAATATGCATCTAAGTTTCCTTTATGTCATTTCATGGCTTGAGAGTTCATTTCTTTTTAGCATTGACTAATATACCATTGTCTAGATGTACCACAATTGATTTATCCATTCACCCACTGAAGAATATCTTGATTACTTCCAAGTTTTGGAAATTATGAATAAAGCTGCTATCAACATCTGTGTGCAGGATTTTTTTTGTGTGGACGTAAGTTTTTGGCTCTTTTGGGTCAATACCAAGAAGAGAGATTGCTGAATCATATGGTAAAAATATGTTTGGTTTTGTAAGAAGCTGCCAAACTGTCTTCCAAGGTGGCTGTCCCATTTTCCATTATCACCAGCAATGAATGAGAGCTCCTGTTGCTCCACAACCTTACCAGACTTTGGTGGTTCTGGATTTTGGTCATCCTAACATGTATGTAGTGGTATTGTTTTAATTTTCAGTTCCCTAATTACATATGATGCATAACATCTTTTCATATGTTAATTTTCCATCTGTATATCTAACTTGATGAAGTGTATGCTAAGATCTTTGGCTCATTTTAAAATAAGGATCGTTTGTTTTCTGACTGTTGAGTTTTAAATGTTCTTTATATTTTTTAGATAACAGTCTTTTATCAGATGTCTTTTGCAAACATTTAAGAGTTTTATAGTTTTGTGTCTTCAGATTCATTTTTGTGTGTATGGATTTCCAGTTGTTCCAACACCACTTGTTGAAAAGATGATCTTTGCTCCATTATATTACTTTGCTCCTTTGTTAAGCATCAGTGGACTACATTTAATATGAACCTATTTCTGGCTGTCTATTCTGTTCCATTGATCTATTTGTCTGTTCTTTTGCCAGTACGATGCTGTCTTGTTTGCATGGTACTGGCAAAAAACTTTATATGATGTCTTGAAGTCAGGTAGTGTCAGTTTTCCAACTTTCTTCTTCAATATGGTATCGGCTCTTCTGAGTCTTTTACATCTTCATATAAACTTTAGCATTAGTTAATCAATATCCACAAAAAAACTTGCTAGAATTTGAGACTGACATTTCATTGAATCTACAGATCAAGTTAGGAAGAATTGACTTCTTGACAATATCAAGACTTCCTACCTATGAACATGGAAAATCTCTCCATTTATTTAGTTTTTTATTTAATTTATCAGAGTTTTATAGTTTTCCACATTTACATCTTATGCATATTTTGTTAGATTTATACCTAAGAATTTTGTTTTTTGGGGGTGTTAATAATGATACTGTGTTTTTAATTTCAAATTATACTTATTCATTCCTAATATATAGAAAAGTAATGATTATTGTATACTAACCTTATCTCTTGCAACCTTGCTATAATTGCTTATAAGTTTCAGTTTTTTTGTTGATTCTTTTGGACTTTGTATATAGATGAATGTGTCATCTGTGAACAAAAACAGTTTTATTTCTTCCTTCCCCACCTCTATACCTTTCCTTTTCTTACCTTATTGCATTAGCAGTAAGAAGGAGGACTTCCAAGATGATGTTAAAAAGGAGTGGTGAGAGGAGATATCCTTGCCTTGTTCCTGAACTTAGTGGGAAGTCTTCTAGTTTCTCACTATTAAGTATAATATTACTTGTAGGGTTTTTGTGGATATTCTATATGAAGTTGTGGAAGTTCTCTCTCTATTCCTAGTTTACTGAGAGTTTTTCTCATGAATGGGTGTTGGATTTTGTCAAATGCTTTTTCTGCATCTATTGATTTGATCATGTGAATTTTCTTTTATAGCCTATTGATGTGATGGATTACATTGATTGATTTTCAAATGTTGAACCAACCTTGCATACCTGGGATAAATTCCACTTGGTCATGGGATATAATTCTTTTTCTATATAGTTGGATTAATTTGTTAATATTTTGTTGAGGATTTTTACATCTATGTTCATGAAAGATATTAGTTTAGTCTGTAGTTTTCTTTCTTAATAATGTCTTTGTTTGGTTTTGGTATTAGGGTAATGCTGACATCATAGAATTAGTTTAGAAGTATTCTCTCTGCTTCTATCCTCTGAAAAAGATTGCAGAGAATTGATAGAATGTTCTTCCTTAAATGTTTGGTGGACCTCACCAGTGAACCCATTGGGGCCTAGCACTTTCTGTTTTGGAATGTTATTAATTATGATTAACTTTATTTAATAAACATAGATCTGTTTATTCTTGTCTGAGTTTTACAGATTGTGTCTTTCAAGGAATTGGTTCATTTTGTCTAGGCTATCAGTTTTGTGGGCATGGAGTTGTTGATAGTATTCTTTTAGTATGTCCATGGAATCTGTGGTGCTGTTCCCACTTTCATTTATAATATTAGTTTTTTCTGTCCTCTTTCTTATTTTCTTAGCCTGGCTATAGACTTTCTTTAGTTTTTATTAATTTTATATATTCATGAATTTTATTAATCTTTAAAAAAACTAGTTTTCATTCCACTAATTTTCTCTTTATTTTTTTCAAATTCATTGATTTCTGCTCTAATTTTTATTTATTTTTTCTTCTGCTTAATTTGCATTTAATTTGCTCTTTTATATCTTTCTTCTTTTCTGAGAGATGGATTCAATGCTATAAATTTCTAAGTACTGCTTTCATTGCATCTCACAAATTGCAATAGTTGTGTTTTTCTTTCACTTAGTTTCAAAATATTTTTTAAATTTCTCTTGAGATTTCTTCTTTGACCCATGTGTTATTGTTTAATAACATGTTTTGATTAATCCATGTATTTATGGATTTTCCATTATATTTTTTGTTATTCGTTTACAGTTTAATTTCATTGTGGTCTGAGGGTAGACATAATCTGACTTTTATTCTTTTAAATTTGTTAAGGTGCATTTTATGGCCAGGAAGGTGGTCTGTCTCAGTGAATGTTCCATGTGAGCTTGAGAAAAGCGTGTATTTCTCTGTTGTTAGATGAAGTAGTCTATAGACATTAATTATATCTGATTGATTGATGGTGTTGTTTTCAGTTATATTGAGATATAATCAACAAATAAAATGATAATATATTGAAAGTGTACAACATGATGATTTCATACAAGTATACATTGTGGAAGGATTCCCAGTTGATTTTGTTGTTGAGTATTGCTATGTCTTTATTGATTTTCTGCCTGTTGGATCTGTACTTTTCTGACAGAAGGTTGTTGAAGTCTCTAAGTATGATAGTGGATTCATCTATTTCTCCTTGTAGTTCTATCAGTTTTTGCCTCATGTAGTTTGATGCTCTATTATTGGGTGATGTGTTAAGGATTATATGTCTTCTTGGAGACATGACCTTTTTGTAATTATGTAATACCCTTCTTAATCCCTGATAACTTTCCTTCCTTTGAAATGTGTTCTGTCTGAAATTAATTTAGCTTCTTCTGCTTTCTTCTGACTACTATTAGCATGGTATATTTTTCTCTATCCATTTACTTCTAATCTTTATGTGCTTTATATTTAAAGGGAATTTCTTGTAGCCAGAAAATAGTTAGGTCTTGTGTTTTCATCCACTCTGACAATGTCTATCTTTTAATTGCTGTATATAGATCATTGATCTTTAAAGTGATTATTGATACAGTGGGATTAATATCAACCATATTTGTTACTGTTTATATTTGTTGCCCTTGTTCTTCGTTCCTGTTTTTGTCTTCTACTCTTTTTTTGCCTTTTGTGGTTTTAATCAACTATTCTATATAATTTCATTTTCTCTCCTTTCTTAGCATTTCAGATTATATGTCCTTTTCTTTTAAACCTCATTTAGTAGTTGCCTTAAAGTTTGCAATATACATTTCCAACTAATCCAAGTCCACTTTCATGTAACACTGTATCTCTTCACAGATAGTGTGAATACCTTATAATAACAAAATAATCCTAATTCCTCCCCCCTCATCCCTTGTATCATTATTTTCATACATTTCACTTATATATAAGCATATACATATAATATGTAAGTAAACATCCATAATTGATTACATCATTACTATTATACTTTTGAACACACTATTATGCTATATATCAAATAAGAATTTTTTAAAAAGCTTTTATTTTTACCTTCATTTATTCCTTCTGCAATGTTTTCCTTTCTTTATGTAGATCTGAGTTTCTAACCTATATTATTTTCCTTTTCTCTAAAGAACTTCTTTTAACATATCTTTCAAGGCAGGTCTGCTGGCAACAAATTCTCTCAATTTTTTTTTTGTCTAAAAAAGTATTATTTTCTCCTTCACTTTTGAAGAATAATTTTTCAGGGTTTAGGATTCTAGGTTGCTTGGATTTTTTTTCTCTCTCTCTCAACACTTTAAACATTTCACTCCACTCTCTTCCTGCTTACATGGTTTCTGAGGAGACACTGAGTGTAATTCTTACCTTTAGGTAAGGCATTTTTTCCCTCTGGCTTCTTTCAAGATTTCTTCTCTATTTTTCATTTTCTGTGGTTTAAGTGTGATATGTCTATGCATAGTTTTTAAGGCTTTTGTTCTGCTTGGTATTCTCTGAGATTTTCAGATCTGTGGCTTGCTGTCGGACAATTATTTGAGGAAATTGTCAGTCATTACTGTTTCAAATATTTCTTCTGTTCCTTTCTCTCTTTTCCTCCTTCTGGTATTCTAATTATGCATATGTTGAATCTTTTGTAGTTGCCCCACAGTCTTGGGATAGTCTGTTCTGCTTTTTTCAGTCTTTTGTCTGTTTACTTTTTGGTTTTAGAGGTTTCTGTTGATAAAGCTCAGGCTTAGAGATTTCTCCTTCAGCCATGTCCAGTGAGCCCATCAAAGGCTGTCCTCATTTCTGTTACTGTGTTTTTTATCTCTAGCATTGCTCTTTGGTTCTTTCTTAGGACTTCCTTTTTTCTGCTGACATTGCCCAGCTGCTCTTCAATGCTGTCTGCTTTATCCACTAGAGCCCTTAGCATATTAACCATAGGTGTTTTATTTTATTTTATTTTATTTTTTTGAGACGGCATCTCTCATATTTATTGATCAAATGGTTGTTAACAACAATAAAATTCTGTATAGGGGAGTCAATGCTCAATGCACAATCATTAATCCACCCCAAGCCTAATTTTCGTCAGTCTCCAATCTTCTGAAGCATAACGAACAAGTTCTTACATGGTGAACAAGTTCTTACATAGTGAATAAGTTCGTACATGGTGAACAGTGCAAGGGCAGTCATATCACAGAAACTTTCGGTTTTGATCACGTATCATGAACTATAAACAATCAAGTCAGATATTATTCGTTTGATTTTTATACTTGATTTATATGTGAATCCCACATTTCTCCCTTATTATTATTATTGTTTTTTAAAATAAAATTCTGAAGTGGTAGGTAGATGCAAGATAAAGGTAGAAAACATAATTTAGTGCTGTAAGAGGGCAAATCTAGATGATCAGGTCTGTGCCTATAGACTAAGTATTAATCCAAGCTAGACAAGGGCAACAAAACATCCACAGATGCAGAAGATTTCTCTCAGAAGAGGGGGGATGAGGTTCTAAGCCTCACCTCTGTTGATCCCCAATTTCTCACCTGATGGCCCCCCTGCGACTGTGCCTGTCTTAGGTTGTTCCTCCCTTGAGGAATCTTACCCATCTCTGGCTAACCAGTCACCTTCCGGGGCCATACAGGGAAATGTAAAGTTGGTAAGTGAGAGAGAAGCAATATTGTTTGAAAATTCCTAGGTATTTTACTTCTTTGCAGATTTATGCCCTGTGGCTTCTATGCCCAGCATTTGTCTTGAGGTATCTTTACCACTTGGAAGAATTATGATTCGCAGTAATTTTCTATATGAGGCATGATTTCTACTAAAGTGTTGTAATTAGGAAGGAAGAAGAAAAGCTATAGAAGTAGCAGATGGAAGAAAACATGGGAAGATTGATTATTTCTTTGACATATCTTGTAGAGTAACATAAGCATGTATAGGTTTTAAACTACTAATTAAATTGCGTACACACATTAACATAATAGGAATACAGCTACATAACAAAAGCAGACCTACAATTACCAGCCATATCCAGTGAAACCAAGAAAACCAGTTAGGTACCCTAGGCATTTATGAAAACTTATCAGTGATATGATGGATATTGTCTAACTGAATTTGAGTAGTTTGAGAAAAATCAGACAAATTAAAAACAACACATTCCTGGGAACTGTTCACATCCCATATGTTCTTTTAACAGTAGACAGTCTATAGTTGCATGATTTGGGAGCACTGCAACTTGCACTTCTCTTAATTCATGGTTGAGTTCTGACAGTATAGATTCAGTCAAATTTGTTGTTTTACTGTATGCACAGGCCAGCTTAGATATCTCCTTCTTCATTCCAATGGCAAGTCCAGGAACCGGTGGGATGAATGCAGCTACAACTGAAACAGCATCAGGATCTTTGTTGAAGTTTTTTGATGATCATCTACTGGAATGAATCTTTCAGAGGATGTTGATGTTGGAAGTTCTTCTTCACATCGTATCTTAATTCATTTTCTGGGTAGCCAAATTAGGCTTTGATCCTCTGTATAAACACAAACAAACCCTTTGCCCACACTTTGATATGACCTTTATACCATTGTGAAGAACCTATTGGAGATCACTACACAGGAACTGCTTTTTTTTTTAAGAGAAAGGAATATCATCAGAAAAATGTACTTCCATAGCTGATCATCTGACACCCTTTAAAAGATCAAACTTAAGGATATGTAAAGCATGCATTAATCATTGATTTGCAGATAGTTTTATCCTATCAGGGAGTAATCCCTGTTTCCTTTCTCTTTTTTTTTTGTTATCATTAATCTACAATTACATGAAGAATATTATGTTTACTAGGCTCTCCCCTATACCAAGTCACCCCCACAAATCCCATTACAGTCACTGTCCACCAGCATACCAAAGGTTGTAGAATCACTACTTGTTTTCTCTGTGTTGCACAGCCCTCCCCTTTCTCCCACCCCGACATTATGCATGCTAATCATAATACCCCCTTTCTTCTCCCCCCCCTTATCCCTTCCTACCCACCCATCCTCCCCAGTCCCTTTCCCTTTGGTAACTGTTAGTCCATTCTTGGGTTCTGTGATTCTGCTGCTATTTTGTTCCTTCAGTTTCTCCTTTGTTCTTATACTCCACAGATGAGTGAAATCATTTGGTATTTCTCTTTCTCTGCTTGGCTTATTTCACTGAGCATAATACCCTCTAGCTCCATCCATGTTGTTGCAAATGGTAGGATTTGTTTTCTTCTTATGGCTGAATAATATTCCATTGTGTATATGTACCACATCTTCTTTATCCATTCATCTACTGATGGAGACTTAGGTTGCTTCCAATTCTTGGCTATTGTAAATAGTGCTGTGATAAACATAGGGGTGCATCTGTCTTTTTCAAACTGGAGTGCTGCATTCTTAGGATAAATTCCTAGGAGTGGAATTCCTGGGTCAAATGGTAAGTCTATTTTGAGCATATTTAGGAACCTCCATACTGCTTTCCACAATGGTTGAACTAATTTACATTCCAACCAGCAGTGTAGGAGGGTTCCCCTTTCTCCACAACCTTGCCAACATTTGTTGTTGTTTGTCTTTTGGATGGTAGCCATCCTTTCTGGTGTGAGGTGATATCTCATTGTGGTTTTAATTTGCATTTCTCTAATAACTAGCAATGTGGAGCATCTTTTCATGTGTCTGTTGGCCATCTGAATTTTTTTTTTGGAGAACTGTCTGTTCAGTTCCTCTGCCCATTTTTTAATTGGATTATTTGTTTTTTGTTTGTTGAGGTGGGTGAGCTCTTTATATATTTTAGATGTCAAGCCTTTATTGGATCTGTCATTTACAAATATATTCTCCCATACTGTAGGGTACCTTTTTGTTCGATTGATAGTGTCTTTTGCTGTACAGAAGCTTTTCAGCTTAACATAATCCCACTTGTTCATTTTTGCTTTTGTTTTCCTTGCCCGGGGAGATATGTTCAAGAAGAGGTCACTCATGTTTATGTCTAAGAGATTTTTGCCTATGTTTTTTTCTAAGAGTTTTATGGTTTCATGACTTACATTCAGGTCTTTGATCCATTTCGAATTTACTTTTGTGTATGGGGTTAGACAATGGTCCAGTTTCATTCTCCTACATGTAGCTGTCCAGTTTTGCCAACACCATCTGTTGAAGAGACTGTCATTTCCCCATTGTATGTCCATGGCTCCTTTATCAAATATTAATTGACCATATATGTTTGGGTTAATATCTGGAGTCTCTAATCTGTTCCACTGGTCTGTGGCCCTGCTCTTGTGCCAGTACCAAATTGTCTTGATTACTATGGCTTTGTAGTAGAGCTTGAAGTTGGGGAGTGAGATCCTCCCCCACTTTATTCTTCCTTCTCAGGATTGCTTTGGCTATTTGGGGTCTTTGGTGTTTCCATATGAATTTTTGAACTATTTCTTCCAGTTCATTGAAGAATGTTGCTGGTAATTTGATAGGGATTGCATCAAATCTGTCTATTGCTTTGGGCAGGATGGCCATTTTGACGATATTAATTCTTCCTAGTCAACAGCATGGGATGAGTTTCCATTTGTTAGTGTCCCCTTTAATTTCTCTTAAGAGTGTCTTGTAGTTTTCAGGGTATAGGTCTTTCACTTCTTTGGTTAGGTTTATTCCTAGGTATTTTATTCTTTTTGATGCAATTGTGAATGGACTTGTTTTCCTGATTTCTCTTTCTATTGGTTCATTGTTAGTGTATAGTAAAGCCGCAGATTTCTGTGTGTTAATTTTGTATCCTGCAACTTTGCTGTATTCCGATATCAGTTCTAGTAGTTTCAGAGAGGAGTCTTTAGGGTTTTCTATGTACAATATCATGTCATCTGCAAATAGTGACAGTTTAAGTTCTTCTTTACCAATCTGGATTCCTTGTATTTCTTTGTTTTGTCTAATTGCCATGCCAGGACCTCCAGTACTATGTTGAATAACAGTGGGGATAGTGGACATCCCTGTCTTGTTCCTCATCTCAGAGGAAAAGCTTTCAGCTTCTCGCTGTTCAGTTTGATGTTGGCTGTGGGTTTATGATATATGGCCTTTATTATGTTGAGGTAGTTGCCCTCTATACCCATTTTGCTGAGAGTTTTTATCATGAATGGATGTTGAATTTTGTCTAATGCTTTTTCAGCATCTATGGGGATGATCATGTGGTTTTTGTCCTTCTTTTTGTTGATGTGGTGGATGATGTTGATGGATTTTCTAATGTTGTACCATCCTTTCATCCCTGGGATGAATCCCACTTGGTCATGGTGTATGATCCTTTTGATATATTTTTGAATTCGGTTTGCTAATATTTTATTGAGTATTTTTGCATCTACATTCATCAGGGATATTGGTCTGTAATTTTCTTTTTTGGTGGGGTCTTTGCCTGGTTTTGGTATTAGGGTGATGTTTGCTTTACAGAATGAGTTTGGGAGTATTCCCTCCCCTTCTATTTTTTGGAAAACTTTAAGGAGTATAGGTATTATGTCCTCTCTGTATGTCTGATAAAGTTCCGAGGTAAATCCGTCTGGCCCTGGGGTTTTGTTCTTCGGTATTTTTTTGATTACTGTTTCAATTTCTTTGCTCGTAATTGGTTTAACTTTTGTGTTTCTTTCTTGGTCAGTCTTGGAAGGTTGTATTTTTCTAGGAAGCTGTCCATTTCTTCTAGGTTTTCCAGCTTGTTAGCATATAGGTTTTCATAGTAGTCTTTAATAATTCTTTTATTTCTGTGGAGTCTGTCATGATTTTTCCATTCTCATTTCTGATTCTCTTGATGTGTGTTGATTCTCTTTTTCTCTTAATAAGTTGGCTAAGACTTATCTATTTTGTTTATTTTCTCAAGGAACCGGCTCTTGGTTTCATTGATTTTTTTCTATTGTTTTATTCTTCTCAATTTTGTTTATTTCTTCTCTGATCTTTATTATGTCCCTCCTTCTGCTGACTTTAGGCCTCATTTTTTCTTCTTTTTCCAGTTTTGATAATTGTGATGTTAGACTATTCATTTGGGATTGTTCTTCCTTCTTTAAGTGTGCCTGGATCGCTATATACTTTCCTCTTAAGACTGCTTTCACTGCGTCCCACAGAAGTTGGGGCTTTGTGTAGTTGTTTTCATTTGTTTCCATATATTCCTTGATCTCTATTTTAATTTGTTCGTTGATCCATTGATTATTTAGGAGCATGTTGTTAAGCCTCCATGTGTTTGTGAGCCTTTTTGTTTTCTTTGTAGAATTTATTTCTAGTTTTATACCTTTGTGGTCTGAAAAGTTGGTTGGTAGAATTTCAATCTTTTGGAATTTACTGAGGCTCTTTTTGTGAGCTAGTATATGGTCTATTCTGGAGAATGTTCCATGTGCCCTTGAGAAGAATGTATATCCTGTTCCTTTTGGATGTAGAGTTCTATAGATGTCTATTAGGTCCATCTGTTCTAATGTGTTGTTCAGTGCCTCTGTATTCTTACTTATTTTCTGCCCAGTGGATCTATCCTTTGGGGTGAGTGGTGTGTTGAAGTCTCCTAAAATGAATGCATTGCATTCTATTTCTCCCTTTAGTTCTGTTAGTATTTGTTTCACATATGCTGGTGCTCCTGTATTGGGTTCATATATATTTAGAATGGTTATATCCTCTTGTTGGACTGAGCCCTTTATCATTATGTAATGTCCTTCTTTATCGCTTGTTACTTTCCTTGTTTTGAAGTCTATTTTTTCTGATACTAGTACTGCAACCCCTGCTTTCTTCTCTCTGTTGTTTGCCTGAAATATGTTTTTCCATCCCTTGACTTTTAGTCTGTGCATGTCTTTGGGTTTGAGGTGAATTTCTTGTAAGCAGCATATAGATGGATCTTGTTTTTTTTTTCCATTCTATTACTCTGTGTCTTTTGATTGGTGCATTCAGTCCATTTACATTTAGGGTGACTATTGAAAGATATGTACTTTTTGCCATTGCAGGCTTTAGATTCGTGGTTACCAAAGGTTCAAGGTTAGCTTCTTTAGTATCTTACTGCCTAACTTAGCTCGCTTATTAAGCTGTTGTATACACTGTCTGGAGGTTCTTTTCTTCTCTCCCTTCTTATTCCTCCTCCTCCATTCTTTATATGTTGGTTGTTTTATTCTGTGCTCTTTCGTGTTTCCTTTAACTGCTTTTAGTGGGTAGTTGATTTTATTTTTTGCCTTTAGTTAGTATTTGGTTGTTCTGCTTTCTTTGCTGTGATTTTATTTTCTCTGGTGACATCTGTTTAGTCTTAGGAGTGCTCCCGTCTAGAACAGTCCCTCTAAAGTACCCTGTAGAGGAGGTTTGTGGGAGGCAAATTCCCTCAACTTTTGCTTGTCTGGAAATTGTTTAATCCCTCCTTCATATATAAATGATAATCGTTCTGGATACTGTATCCTTGGTTCAAGGCCCTTCTGTTTCATTGCATTAAATATATCATGCCATTCTCTTCTGGCCTGTAAGGTTTCTGTTGAGAAGTCTGATGATAGCCTGATGGGTTTTCCTATATAGGTGACCTTTTTCTCTCTAGCTGCCTTTAAAACTCTTTCCTTGTCCTTGATGTTTGCCATTTTAATTATTATGTGTCTTGATGTTGTCCTCCTTGGGTCCTTTCTTTTGGGAGTTCTGTGTATTTCCGTGGTCTGTTCGATTATTTCCTCCCCCAGTTTGGGGAAGTTTTCAGCAATTATTTCTTCAAAGACGCTTTCTATCCCTTTTTCTCTTTCTTCTTCTTCTGGTACCCCTATAAAATGGGTATTGTTCCTTTTGGATTGGTCACACAGTTCTCTTAATATTGTTTCATTCCTGGAGATCCTTTTATCCCTCTCTATGTCAGCTTCTATGCGTTCCTGTTCTCTGGTTTCTATTCCATCAATGGCCTCTTGCATCTTATCCATTCTGCTTATAAATCCTTCCAGAGTTTATTTCCCTTTTGTAATCTCCTTCCAGACGTCTGTAATCTCCCTCTGGATGTCTGTAATCTCCCTCTGGACTTCATCCCTTAGCTCTTGTATATTTCTCTGCATCTCCGTCAGCATGTTTATGATTTTTATTTTGAATTCTTTTTCAGGAATACTGGTTAGGTCTGTCTCCTTCTCTGGTGTTGTCTCTGTTATCTTTGTCTGCCTGAAATTTTGCCTTTTCGTGGCGATAGAGATAGTTTGCACAGCTGGCACTAGTGACGGCTGGAAGAACTTCCCTTGTTGGTTTGTGGCCTTCCTCTCCTGGGAGAACAGCGACCTCTAGTGGCTTGTGCTTGGCTGTTGCATGCAGACGGGGCTTCTGCTTCTTGCCCTGCCGCTATGGAGTTTATCTCCGCTGTTGCTGTGGGCGTGGCCTGCCTCGGGCTTCTGCTCCCATATGGTGGAGCCACGTTGGAGGGGAAACGGCCGGGAGGCTATTTATCTCTGTGTGGGGCCTCTGTGCTCCCTGCTGCCCAGGGTGTTAGAGTTCCCCAGATTCCCTACTGCTGGACTAAGTGTCCCAGGATGCTTCCATCCAGCTTTACAGTCCCTGTCCCTATAAGACTTCCAAAAAGCGCTTGCTTTTCTTTGTCCCCAGGGCACCGGCTGCAGGGACCCGCTTATTGGTCTTACTGTTCTCTTTCCCTATTATCCAGGACCCCATGTATGCACTGTGTCTGCGCTCTGGTGCAGATGGCTAGGGCTGTTTATTTAGCAGTCCTGGGCTCCCTCTCCCTCCCCACTCCACCTCCCTTCCTCCCGCCCAGAGCTGGGGTGTGGGGCGCTCAGGTCCCGTCGGGCCAGGGTTTGTATCTTTCCCCCTTCATGAGGCGCTGGATTCTTGCAGGTGTGGATGTGGTCTGGATGTTGTCCTGTGTCTTCTGGTCTCTCTTTTAGGAATAGTTGTCTTTGTTGTATTTTCAAAAATAAATGTGGTTTTGGGAGGAGATTTCTGCTGCTCTACTCACACCGCCATCTTGGCTCTGCCCCTGCTAACCATAGGTGTTTTAAATTCCTGGTCTGATCGTTCCAACAGCCCTGCCATGTCTGGCTCTGATGCTTGTGTTCTGTCTTCAAATTATGTTTTTTTGCCTTTTGATATGTATTGGAATTTTTCTTGATAGCTCAACATGATGTACCTAGTAAAAGGGACTGCTGTAAATAAGCCTTTAATGCTGTGGTGGTGATGTGTGGAGTAAGGGGAAGCATTCTATAGTCTTCAGATTAGGTTTCAGTCTGTCATTGAGCATATGCTTTAGACTATAAACTTTATAAGTGTTTCTCGGTTTTTTCTCCTCTCTTAGGTGAGACAAAAGGCTAGAGTGGGCTGGAGTTGGCTATTTCCCTTCTCCCAGGTCAGTTTGTCTCTGATAATACCTCAGCAGTTTAGGCTCTGGTTAACGAGTTTTTCCTGAGGGCAGACCTTGTTTAGAAGAACAGAGTGCTGTAGCATTACAAACTGGTTCCTCTTCCCCTCCTTCTGCTGGAAGAATAAAGGGATTTTTCTCCAATATTCACTGGAGGATATGGGAGGAAAAAGTCATGAAACTGTGGGGGCTCCCCTATGCCTGGGTTTCCTGGAGTTTTAACTCTCAGATTTGTCCACATTGAGTCCCTACCAATTTGTCAATTACTGTTCAGGCCTTCCACCATAGTACTGGTTTGTGTCAGTGAGTCTGTTCCAGTGACTCCCTATATTCTCCTGCCTGTCTCTCTAATCTTGGGGACAGTGATCTTTCTCTGTGTCCTCTGTATGTTCAAGAAGGATTGTTGATTTTTCGGTCTGTTCAGCATTTTACTTGTTTTAGGATAGAGTGGTGATTTCTAACTCCTTACATGCAGAACTGGACATCAGAAGTAGAATATTTTATATCTTTTAATATTTTGATCGTCAGATAATGGGAAAACTTATTATTTTAGTTTCCACTTCCCTGATTTCTGGTGAGATTAAGCATATTTCATACATTCCTTTGAATCTAATCTTAAAAGATGAATCAGTGTTAGGCAGAGGGAAAATTATGGGCAAAAGCATAGACCTATTAGTTGCACAGTGTCATGGTGCTTTAGGGGAAACACCATGAAAATTGCTCAGTATAAGGGATGAGAGGGTGACGTCAAGTAAAACCAGAAGGTGCTGGCTATGTACCAGGAAGAAGGCCCTCACCAGAAGGTAACCATGCTGGTTCCTTGATTCTGGGCTTCCAGCCTCCAGGACTGTGAGAAATAAATTTCTGTTGTCAGTCTGTGGTATTCTGTTATAGCAAATAACAAAATGGGTATTTTATCATAGCAGCCTGAACAGATTAAGAAAAGCACAAAGGAAAATAATAATCACCATATTCCCACCATCCAGAACTAATCACTTTTATCATATTGCAAGCTTTTTTCCACATTTTAAAAGAAAAATTAGTCTATTCTCAATAATGGAGTTATACAAAGATGAAAGTTCAAAAATCAATCCAAATCTACCACCCAGAGATAACCATTATTAGCTTTTGAATAATATTATATACATCCTTGAAAGCATATAAACAGATAGAAGGAATACCTTTATAAATATGGGATCAAACTATTTATATTACACATATTAAACTTACTTGAATTTTACAAAAAGGGAATTGAAGAGAAACTGAAGGAATTATTGAACTTAAATATTTCTCTACCACAAGATATTATTTCCTAAAGAATTCTAATATTAAAGGCTGTATATAGTCTTTGTGCTTTTTAAAAATAATATATTTTGATTCTTTAGATCATCAATGACTCCCTGCTTGAAAAGATGAAGAACTTTAGCATCCACACACTCCTACTTACCTCTTCATCCTCCCCCAAGTTCAATATTTACCTTCTGTTTTATCATCATAATTCTCATAAATTTCAGCAGGCACAGCTAATGTATTGAAAAATCCCATCTATACTTCTGCCTTTCCCAAACACAGAGGCAGCTGCTCCTGAAAACTTTCACCCCACTGTGACCCCCAGTCAAAACCTTTGACCACCACCCTGTCTCAACAGCTCTAGATTTCCTTCTCCTTTCCCCCATGTCTCTAGTAAGATCCAAGAGAAAGATAAAATAAAAAAAAATACCTAGAGAATGAACAGCTCCAGAATTGTACTTAGCTTGTAGGGAAAGGGAGAGAAGTTGTGAACACTCATGCATTAATAATTTTGACTCTGAGTTTTTATAACACTAGGGTTCCCTGGAATGACAGATGTGAACGGTAGAACTCAGATGATACAACTGGCTTCTGCGAACTTAATGAGGAGGTGGGGGCAGGATGACCAAGGAGAATAGGGTCAAAACGCAAAGAGTGATAGGAATGGCATTCTGTTTCAGTATTAGAGAGCCTGGCAGAGGGGCTGCACCCCTAGCTCTGAGAGGTGTAGTCAGTCAGTCTATACTCATCTCCAGGCTTCCTATTTGTTTAAACAGAAAGCTCAGTATTTAGAGCTAAACATCTGGCCGACAGCAGGGAATATTCAGTTAATGGTAGTTCAGAGGAATTGCTGTGTTTGCAGCTGTTTCTTCTTGATAAAATAATTGTTGTTTCAAATGGGAAATTATTATGTAGAATCAGAATCAAACGAAAAAGTGGTGTCTTTTCACAGCTTGATTTAGTGGTGTATAAATAGGTTTTGGGAAAGGAAGGTATAATATTCAAAAGCAAAATCATTACAGATGGTGGATAAACACTTTCTCAAGGAGCAAAAGAGAACAATGACAGGGAAATGCAGCACATGACTAAAGAGGCATGGGACACATGTCAAATCAATGACTACATGTATTTCTAAGTCTATTTAATGGAAAACCCATATACTTAAGACATAGTATTTGGTAATCTGCTTTGTGCAGACTGAAAGCTCAGTTGTTACTGGAAGGCACAAGAAAGTTTGTAGAAACAATCATGTGTATTATTTAAAAATATTTCAAAGGTCTTTGCCCAATGTCAACTTTAGTTTTTGCAATGACTAATAGTTGAAAATAATTAATAAATGGATTATGCATTTATTTTTTGCCTGTATTTGCAAAGAGCAATTGAGAGAGTGCAGATGAGTAGGGCTTTAGGGTGGGAAGGGAGCCTGGGGGACTAAAAAGAACAGTAATGGAGTGAAAGAAACAGAGCCTAGGAAAGAGATTTCAGAAGATGCTACATGTCCTGATTCTCTTCCTGTGATACCTGGCCATGGTAAAGCTCTGAAATGGATGTATATTAAAAGTTCTTGGGTCCTATGTTAAATAAGGGATTGGATAATTATGAGGTAGTAAGGATTTCATAACCTGGAGAGCCAAGACATGGAGCTTGGGTGTAGTATAAACTTGCCAGGCACTGATGTGGCTCTACCGACAGGGAGAGCATAATTTTCCCTACTGTCCCTTTATCAGGCCTCCCTGGACCCAGAGAATTCCTCACCTTGTGTCTCCACTTGGTATATCCCAAAGAGGATCAGAAAGAAGTGACCAGAAGGTCTTGCTCACTCAGGTGTATCTTTTGTTTATGTTGTTCACATTTCATTTGGACTTTTGATAACATTTATGATAGAACAAATTACAGTCTATGGATTTCCTTTTTGCTTGTCTTGGAATTATTTAATCCCTCCTTTATATTTAAATGATAATCGTGCTGGATACAGTATTCTTGGTGGATTTCCTTTTTGTCATTATATTCTCAACCTGATCTTCTCAGACTTGGTTTTAAGATACCTAACACTCCTTTCATATTTTTAGCTTGTCACCAAACAGTGTAGCCTCAAAATACTATGCACACGTTATTTCATTTGTTAATAATCCTTAGAAAAATCTAACTGGAGATGGGCAGCAAAGAGGGAAGTGTACATACTAAAATACATATATTTACTTTCAGCATCAATTTTGTCACAAAAATATTGCAGTGTAGTTATTCTGTGTATTTATAAAATATCTACACATTTTAACAATTAGATTATATTTTGATTGGTAGAATATTATAGCTTGTTTGGACACAATTTTACATGCATCACAACAAATTATATGTATACTATGCTATGCAGATATTTTAATGAGCTAGAATAGAGGTTGGCAAACTATGGATTGAGGGCCAAATTATATACCACACTCATTTATATTTGTGTTATCTACCTGCCTGAAGATAGTCAAACTGCAAATTTCAAGGGTACAGTACCAAAGATTGCTTTCTGCCAGCACCTGAAGGTTTGGGAGAGTCTCCAAATCACTCTTGGGTTTGATAATTCACTAGAAGAATTCACAGGACTCACTGAAAGTTATACTCACAATTGTGGCTTTTTAGAGGGAAAAGATACAAATTAAAGTCAGCCACAGGACACAGGTTGAAGGTTTCAAATGCAAAGCTTTTGTCCTTTCCTATGGTGTAATGACCCATTAATCTCCCTGCACTGATATCTGACAATATTCATGGGTGAATACTAACCATGGCAGATCACCTGAGTGAGCTTTGGTGTTTAGAGTTTTAGTGGAGTTTTGTTCCATAGGCATCATTGATTGATTGCTTCCAGGGTTGAACTCAGTTTCTAGGTCAACTGACACCATGTAACTCAAAGCCTTCACCCTAAATTACATGGTTGGTCTTTCTGGTATGGTCAGCTTGCACTCCAAATAGACAGTTTTATTAGGACGTAGATCTCTTTCCAAAAGCATTTTTGTACTTGTTGATAAAAAATAAATTAATTACAAATTAAAATTATAATTAATGCCAGTATTGATGTTTAGCCCTAAGACATTCATGGGCAAATTATACTGGCAAGAAAAAGAATGATATGCAGAAAGCCTCCTTTCTAGGGTTGGATTTAAATCTTTGAAGGTTGTTTTGTTTTGTACTGAGTAGGGTAATTAAATTTTGAGAAAGAGCCAGTAGTAAGGGGTTACCGTCTTGTTTTGGTACCAAGTAAGTGTATTTTACCATCAATACACTTTTACTGCTGGCCTCTTTTCAGCGAATTCATTTCCATTCTCCAGTCTTTAACATATTTGTTCCAGACCATGTGAGAGGGGAAAAAAAGGTGACTTATAAGCTAGGGCACAGAATTATTTGATCCAAAACAGTGTATTCTAGATCTTTAAAGTCAAGTAGTTCAATTCTGAGCCCTGTGAAGATTCTGAGTTTTCTACACACATTATTTAAGTAAAAACTAAGCCATATTCTTTCTCCTGAACTTATTTTTAAGTTGTAAAAGTTATGGACAGCCATTAAATAAATGGAGAGTGAAGTAGAAAAAGAAAACAGTCTATTCTATCATCTGTCTTCTTTCTGATTTTAGGTTTTAAAAATGAAGTTGTAGCACTACTCTTTATATCTCTGTATCTGCTTCTCCACATTCATTATTATACTTGTTTTTTCTTGTTATTGCACATTTACAAAAACATTTTAATGGTTATATAATAATTACTGCATGGATTTAGCATTATTCATTTATCCATTTGACTTCAGTTTTCTATATTTTTCTCAAGTAATATTTTTGTTTCCTAGTTGGGGTAATATACCAACATGTCATTCCAAAATCTTTTCTTTTTTTTTTTCTGCAAGCTGGTAAGAACCTTTCTTCTAACAGACGTCAGTTGTTTATATAATAAACCTCATGTATTTATATATGAAAGAAATTTAAAAATCATGTCAAATAAGTTTTCTTATTTATAATTTCCTTCACCTTTACAAATACTAAGAAATATTTAATACTATGTCTCATTTGTATGTTTAATGGAATCGAATTTCCAGAAACTTTGCACATGAGTAAGGAACAAACATCCATGTTGTTTAGTAAGGGTCAGTGAAAATCGTGTCAGTGTGCTTTGGCCCGAGACGGGCAGTCACTGGGTTAGAGGATTAGAGGATACACTTTAATGACTCTGCTACACAGAGGGCATGTAGTGTGCTTTTAATCTCAACTACAACTCCTAGCTGGTGGCTTGAATTCTTCTACCCTCTCTGCTTGATGTTACTACTTTTCTCTGTAGGTTCCATCATTGACCTTGCTCTTCTGCCCTGCCGCTTAGCCTAACCCCTTCTCTCCTCTTCCCCAATACTGGGGAAGGTATGGTTCTGAAGTGGGGTATTTCTTTCCTCACATGAGACAGAGCTATCTGTTCTCAGTTCTTCATTGTGCTTCCAGTAATAATAGCTCTTTATTTAGTTTCCTCTCTATTACAGCTTTTCTCTCCCTAGGAATTTGGCTTCAGTTTCTGAGGGCTGGACCAGAAGGCAGTTGAGTGATGCATTGCATCCAGAATTATCCTCCCTCTCAGACCTCAGCCCCTTTCCACACAGCAAGTCTGAGCCCTCCATTCCCTCCTCTGGGGCTGAACTTGCTCCCCACCAAGCACACTGTCTGGAAGAAGATAACGGAGGCGCTTCTGTTTCCCACTGGCTTCAGGGCCTAGAGGCTGGCTGTCAGCATCTCCCATCAGCAACTGTCCCTTGCATGATGCTCCTCAGTCCTCTTATAGATGTGCTCTGGTGAGCCTGTTTACAGGTTACTCTGACATGTTTAGACCTGAGTTCCCAACTTTTCAACTTGAGCTAATGCTCTGGGATCCTCATTCCATTGATTTAGACATTATTGGTCTTGATTATTTCTGTGTTCACATTTTTGAAATCTCATATCACTAAATATCCATTGAGTTTATTTTTCAAATTCATTTGTGTACCATACTACAATTTAATCAGGAAACTGGTCTAATGCCCTTGTGAAAATATGACTAATTTCTTCAGAACCTTGCCTGACAAAGCACATTTTCTGTTCTTATTTTATGAACACTAATCTTCTTGAGCTTTTTATGGTGAAAAGTGGGTGACAAAACAGACAAAGGAGGCAAATTATTTTTTAATTTTTTTTGTACAGAAATTTCATTGTTCTTAAAAAATCTTTTTAGAAACATTTACTACAGCTTTTATGTACTATGATAAAATGTAGCATATGGCAAAAATTCAAATGTATGGTGAAACTACTATTAACAAGCAAATAATAAAAAGAGGCTAGAAAAGTGGTGAGTGAAAATCTGATGTGAAAGAAATTTCTTTGGCTTGAACCCCATCTGCCCAACCTTCCATCCATCCATTCATCCATGCAATCATTCAGCGTAGACCTTGATCCAGATGCTGTGCTGGTATCAAGGATGTGAAAATGTTTGGTTTGGTATGTGGAGAAATTTGAAACTGATAGTTGAAAGATAAAAGCTCTCCAATTTCTTTAACTATAGTTCAGTACATGATATGTAATCCTGGGATGATATAATGGAGGCTTCTTTACACATCTCCTATTATTTGAATGAGTTATATTTGCCTGAGGTGAATGCCCAGTCCTCAGATTAAGGTTTTTAGAATAAAGAATAGGAAATGGTTTGTGCTTTGACCTTTGAAACCGTCCCTTGACCAGGGAGGATGCTTTGAGGTAGGAGAATGTCAAAATACCCAGGCTTGGTCCAGGGATAATGGTCATGGTCAGTGATGAAAGGACAGTTTGTCTGCAACACTGTTTGGTGGCTTTCTACTGTTTCCCCACCAAGATCCCAGGGGAACGTGCTGGTCTCCATGAGAGAGGGGCTGTGAAAATTTAAAGAGGGTCATAAAGGAAAAGTTGTGATTCATCAAAGCTTTGTAAACAAACAAACAAACAAACAAAAGTCATGAGAACCTCCCTGTGGAAGACTTAATCCCCAGCAGAACCTTAATTAAGCCTTAGCTAATACCTATGGAGAGTATGAGATTTGAGCAGGTCCATACTGGTGTTAATGGGGGAACAATGTCCTTCCTCTCCTCCCAAGCCTAAAACTATGCCAAGAGGCAAGTAGAACCATCACAGTCCTTGAGGTTAGAAATGGAGGGAAACCGACTCTGTCAGCTGCTGCATGGACTGGTCAGATGGGGGAAATGATGTGGTAGGGACGGGTGAGAGCTCTGGTTCTCAGACCCAGAGACTATGGTATAGCCATCCATATCCCTGTCCCTGTTCTTCCCCACTTACCTGCTAATTGGACATTGGTTGCAATGGCACATGTAACAAACCAACAAGATTATGCCATTTCTCTAAAAAATATCCCAACATGGAATTCTCTCCTTGGGCAATATAATAAAGGCAATATAATAGAATGCAAAGTCAAACAATACAAAACCCCAGATATGAGGCCTCTATTTCACATAATAATTCTTAAAATAACTTTCAGACTCACTTCATCTCCCTGAATTCCCAGTTTCTTATTTATAAAGTGGAGATAATATTTACCTCCCAAAGTTATGGTGTATATGAAAAAGTGTTGTGTCAACAGCACAGTCCCTAATGTACGCCAGATGTTCAAGAAATTTTAGCCATCTCTACTCTCTCCTCCCACAAGGTAAGGAAGAGAATAGCCATTCTCAATAAAACTGATTTTTCTTTTAAAATTCCCAGCATTAAAGGGAGAGAATCTGAAAGTAAACTTTCTTTCCTTAAAGGCCTAGTAACCAGACTTGGGGTATTTCTTTGGGGAGATCAGAAAGTGGGTTAGATTGCTGTGATTACTGCCTCTCTTTGAAGAGTTCCCTGAAGATTTATGCCTAATTTGCAATTTAAGGATTGTAAACTGTTCTTACTTTGAAGACTTTTATGAAATTGCATAGACATAAGGTAATATCAAGTATGATTATGCAATTTATGGTTCATGAAAAACACAAAATCAGTGTTCTGAACATATACCTAGATAAAAATAACAGTTGTCTTCTGTCTCTTTACACATAGTATCCAAAGAAGTTGCAGTACTGTAACACTTATTTTGCTATTTTATGACACTTATATATTACTATATATATTTACAACATATTACTATGTACATCTATATTTATATATTTTGTAATTACTATATACTTTGCTATATACTATAGTATATATATGATGTAATATATATATAATACAGCATATATTGTATACTATATCATTTGCTATATAATTTATATATTTTACTGTAATACTACTTTACTTTTTAATAGTACTTTAAATATGATCACTGGTAAATGACTCAATATGTAGGTACACTTATGTGTAAGTACATCATGCACATGTATGTGCAATAATGTCTTTCTGTCTTGCAAAATGAGAATGATCTCACTGTAATGTTCTTATGCTGACTATTCTAGCCAATAAAATGATCTCCACAATTAGTTCTTGCCTCTCATTGGCCCATACTTGAAATGCTTCTATGGTCTTTCTGTCAAGTCATTATCTAGAATTCAGAATTTCAGTTCAGAAGATTTTATCACAGTAGTAGCACAATTCTGTTTGTATTGATTATTAACATGGTTGTTCTTAACCTTATATTTGGACTTACTCTGACCAAATGTTAGCCAATAAGGATTTATTCAGGACATGTACTTGAAATTAGAAATCTTAACAGTAAACAATTTTTTCTTGAGAATCTTCCTGAAGCAGAATGCTGTGCTAGGCTCTGTGAATAATATAAAGATGGAATTTCTCCCTGACTTCAGAACTCACATTATAGCAAGAGAGACAAATACATCCACTCACTCCAAAAGTGAGAACTACTACTATATATGCTGGGCATGTACCAATAACTTTATACCTATATGAGATAGTGTATTATGAGTTCTATAACAAAGATACAAATTATTTTAGATATTATGGGAAAGGAGAGACAAATTTGGATTAGGGATAGCCTGTAAGGATTTATTCAGGACATATATTTGAAATTAGCCTTCAAGAAGGACTGATTGGACTTTTACAAGTGAAAACTGAGTGGAAGGACATTCTTAGTATCAGGGACCATATGTACATATATAGTCACAGGTAAATTGAGACTCAAAATATGTTTTTTTGTTATGTTTTATGTTTCTGTACTACAGAATGCTTTTATCCAATGAATCATGAAAGAATGCCACTATGATGTAATTTTTTGAAAGATACTCAGACCATTCAGCCTCTTGAATAGCATTATAATTATGTGGGAAGAGGTGATGAGAGAGACAGCTGATTGGGCTGGGGTTACCTTAGTTGCCAAGCTTGGGAGGCAGTGAGCTGGATAATGAGGGATGGTATGAATCTATGGGTTCCATTAGGTTATCATCAAGGGGTTGACAGGGCTAGGTTCCTTTTTGGAGACCCCAGGGGAGAATTGTTTCTGTTCACTTAGGTTGTTTGAAGAACCAGTTCCTCACGGTTGTAGCACCGATGTCTCCATTTTCTTCCAGTCATCAGCTGAGGGCTGTTCCTAGGTTCCAGAGGCCACTCACATGCCTTGTCTGATAAACCTCTTCCTCCTTCTTCAAAACCAGCAACTCTTCTGCCTTCCCCTTCCACTTTCAAGGACTCATGTGATTCCACTGGGCCCATCTGGATAATCAATGATAATCTCTCTACCTCTAGGTCCTTAGCCTTAATTACATCTGCAAAGTTTCTTTTGCTATGTATGATAACATATTCATAGGCTCCAGGGATTAGAGTGTGGACATCTTTGGGGGACCAATATTTGACTTACTGCACAGGTAACATATTAATAGACTCCAGGGATTAGAATGTGGACATCATTGAGGACCATTATTTGGCCTACTGCACAGTGACTTCATCTCTGATACCTCCTGTAAGTATAGCCAGTTGCAGAATACAGGGCCATGTATGCTCCCGTTGGGGTGTTGTAGGTATCAGTAGCAGCAGTCATAGCAGCAAATCTGGAGACTGGGTCCACAGTGAGAGGTGATGAATTTCAGTTCTAACCCATCAGTAAACTCAGAGTCCAGTGAACATTATAAAGTAAGCAATGTAAATTCCTAACTTGACATTTTTTCAACACTTACCAGGTATATGCTAGCCAGTATAGAAAACATGTAATTCAGACTACAGCCCCTGCCCAGTGGATCCACAAATTAAATGTCAGACTGAGGCAGAAGCAGCATGATAATGATGTGAGGTATATTCCTAGGAAAAAAGAAACAGAGGTAGAGAGGGGTGGGACACTGCTACAGAATAATAGAATGTTAGAGCTGTTGCAAGGACCCAAGATATCATTTAGCCATGTTCTAGGTCTTTTCAGGAAGTTTCTTGAAATCAGAGCCTACCCTTATCAAGCACTGCTTATCCCCAACATCTAAAACATTGTTTACCATTTAGTAGGTTCTCCACAAATTCCTGTTGACTGTCTAGTGTGGAAACTCAGGTCAGAAAGGTGAACTGATATGATCAAGGTCACATAGCTGGTTTATGGTAGAGCTAGATTTAGAAACTAGTTTTGATTCTTCATTCTTTGTTCTATCATTTAGGAGGCAGCTCCTGGAAAATGAACTGCTCCAAAAATGAAGCCTCCTGGGTGTTGACTTTCTCTCCACTTTGCACATCACATTTCTTCTTCCTTAGTTAGTAATGAAATATTAGTAACTAACTCTATCAACTTAATGTTTGAAACCAAAGTGAATTGAGTTCTGGTCCTACTTCCTCTATTAACTTCCTTTGTGACTAAGGCAAATTACTTAAGCTGTGCAAACTCAGTGTCTTCTTGTCATGAGAGACCTAAGGTTCCTTTTACTTCTCATGTTTTGTGATTCTAAATTTCATGGAAACTAATTAGTAAACTCACCCATGGACCATAAGTCTGAATATCTTTATATCAGTGTTACTTAAGTGTGGTCAGTGTATCACCTCTATCAGAATTGCCTGGGGTCTTTTATATATGGTGATTTTGCAATTGTTAAAAAGAACGAATTATACGCAAGGTTGTTGATTTGGAAGGATTTTCACCAGGCCACCCTTCCTAGCTGTTTCCATCTCTACAGTCATGGCACACATAAAAAGTGATATGTCTGTGGTATACTGTAGTAAGAAACCTTAGGCTGTCTTTGAGCCAGTTTGTATCTCACAGAGAAATTCTGCCATATCACTGCATGAGCAAAATAAGTAGCAGAAAAAGATGTATTATACATGATCCCATTTTTTTTCAAGAGAATGTCAAAACACTTTATGAATGAATGTAAATGTCTGCCTGAATATATATGTTATAAATAATTATGTGTTATGTACATAGATATACAATATTATAAGAATATTGAAAGTATCTTACTAGGTTGTTAACATAGGGAAAAGAGTAGGGAAGACAAAGAATAAAGAAAACAAATGGTTACCACCAGTATGTGTGTCATGAATCTATTTATACCTTTAGGCAAAAGAAGGTAGTTTGTATATAAAGACATTTAAAATATAAAATAAAAAATGGTTATCCATGGTCCCTACCTCAAGCTCATAAAGCAGAACCTAAGGGATAGAAATGGAGCAGTGGGTGTCTTGTGTGGGGAAGTTGGAAAGGTTTCTTACTAATGGCTAGGATCCTCACTGAACTTAAACCACCTGATGATCTAACTGGCCTGTTGCCAAGCTACCGCTTCCACACTTTTAGGCAATAAGCTATTATATAGAGAGCTGACCCAGTGCTCTGGGTGGGGGCAGAGACGCTAGTGCTCGACTTCCCGCTGGGAGAACAGCGGGGTAAAAAACCCTTTCACCCCAAAGAATGTTTTGCTGTCAATTTCTTTGGTCACATTGAATCCATAGCGAACTTGCCCGGGGCTGAAATCCATTGGCAAGACAGTCTGCATTAACAAGTATTCCAAGTGGTTCTGTAACAATGAAGTCTGCATTAGGTGCTAATGTCATTAGCTGAACACACACAGAAGATTTGGGAACTTCCATCCTGCAATGCAGGCTCAGCCGATTCTGTCTTGGAACATAGTAGATGCATAATAAATAGCTGGTGATTAGTTGAGTCATTTGGAGGACAGGTGGAAGGAATGAGGCCACAGCTGTGAGAGATGTAGATAAGCTGGCCTTGGATCAAGCTCCGAAGTGATGACAAAAACCACGTAAGAACAATAGGCTGGGCCTCCTTGCCATTTTCAGACCCATCCATTATTTATTAAGCACTAAATACATGCAGGACAATTTTTTATGTCTTATTTAATTCCTAAAGAACCCTTAACATACTCAGAGAGATGAACTGAGTAGTACAGGTAATAATATCAGAATTGGGATTTGAACCCAACGTTTAGAGCACTAAGCAGACACCAAGCAGCTGCTGAAGAAAGGACAGTGAGTGTATCAGATAGCTTTTTCATATCTAGATCTTCAGCTCTGCCATGATCGTGCCTGCTGTCACTCAGTTGACAATCCTAGATGGCTGTTAGGAGCAGCTTCTTTGTATATCTCAACCTGGATTACTCCAAAGAGAGATTACAGCAAATGTATTTTTTGTGCATCATCTCTAGCTAGTGTTTTCACAGTGGGGAGAACATATCATCCTCCAGTTGACTTTGCATAGCGTAAGCCCCCAGAAGGCCTATAGAGACTAATTCTAGTTTCTTCCAAATCTTAGGCACCTACAAAGTGAAAATAATTCTGGCTCTTTGTAGCGTCATATGCTAAGTGCTTTTCTGTTAGAGCAGAAAGAAGAAAATGGGTAAAGAGATGCCCTCTTATCAAGTTCAGGGGTGGGACAGCGAATAGTACGAAAAATTCCTTACACATAGCCTTTTTTGGTAATGTTTCCTAGTTTTGGGGAAGGAATAGGAAAAAATCAGAGGTGTGTATTTTGCGTCCATATGCCTCACAGTAAACAAAAAAAGGCCATCTTTTCATCATCCACTAAAATTAATTTGAGAGCCAGGATCTCTGGACTTGTAAAACCCTCCTTTCTCCCCCTATCATTTCCGGATAAGTAGCCTCTTTGCAGGTTCCGGGGAATGGGAGCAGGGACTGGAGCTCAGTAGGGAATCTTATCTTTCCCAACCTCCCCCCTCCGTGGAGCCAGTCCAGATCTGTATAGCCAAGACTCCGGGATTTGGCAGTAACCTAGAGTCGGCGGGGCCGGAAGACGGGAGGCTGGGATTCCCAGGTGGGGTCAGGGCGTGCGAGCAGAATTCAGTGCGAGGGCAGGGCCCTGCGGAAACAGTATCTTTGGCGACTGGTGAGAAATCCCCCAGTTCCCCGCACCTCTCCAGCCCCGGGCCGGCAGCGTGCTGAAATAGGCCGCCCTCCCCAGGTGTGCAGCCGGCGTTCCAGGCTACCTCCCCAACCTGGAGAAGTGGGGTCAATGTGTGTCTTTCTAGGCCACAAAGTACCACCTTTTCCCCAGGTCACGTTCAGTCACAGGGTTCGACTTCGATTCGTTGACACTACAATCAGGTCCAGATAGACGCATTCCTCTTCAAGATGTGGAATCTCGGTCGGGTCCACGAAGCGTAGGACGAGTCACAGGCGCTCTCCGCTCCCGGCTCCCTCCGCCCCTAGTCCCTACTCGGTCGTAGCCAAAGCTCGGAACGTTGGATCCAAGCCCGGAGGAGCGGGACGGCGAACTGGAGCGGCGCTGCCAGCCGGGAGCCCGTGGCACCGGGCATGCTCAGTGGCGCGGCCGGCTGGGTGGCCGCAAGAGCTGCACCCGGATCTGCTCGGCGGCGGCGGCGGCGACGTGAGCGCGCAGGGGGGCGGCGGCCTCGCCTCTCTCTCTGCACCTGGGTCGGGTGGGTGACGCCAAGCGCGCGAGAGATGTCGGATTTCGACAGTAACCCGTTTGCGGACCCGGATCTCAACAACCCCTTCAAGGTGAGCGACGTCCCCAGCATCTCCCGCCGCCGCGACGCGTCGTTGTTGGTGAAAAAGATAAGTTCCTTCGTTCCCCCTGCGCCCGCCCCTCGGCTTCCCTCAGCCGCCCAACACGGGATCGGGGCCACCGCGCCCCGTTTGGGGGTCGCACCCTGGCCCCGGCAACACTGGTTTGGGGGACGGAGCGGAACCTCTTTAGCTTCCCGACGGGCCGCCCCCCTCCCCTAGTCCCTGGCTTGTGGTGGGGGGGTCATGCCCTCGCCCGGAGTGGGCCCGCCCCTAGGGAGCCGGAGAGTGAGAGCCCAGGACAGGTGGAGTTGTCACCTGCCAGGCGAGTGGCTGGTCGGGCCCGGGCGGGGGCTCGTCCTCGGGTGGGGTTGTCACGGGGACCCGCTGCGGTGGCGAAGAGCTGCGTGGGGTGATGGCAGAGGTGTGGAGGAGAGGTGAGGGCACTGAGTACGCTGTAAAAAAATGTTTTTATTTTTTAAACTTGTATTGCGCCCATATACCACGAGCGGCGCTGCCGTTCCCCCCCACCCCCTCCTCTTTAGGCTGAGGTTGAGGGTACTGAGGTCAAAGTTAAAAATAAATAAACACACCTGGAAAACAATAGTGCACGTGGACGACCATCTTCCTATCTAACCGCTCTTAGTAAGGTGAACGACAGGATATTTTCCAAGCTCCTAATGCGTCACAGATTCCAAGGGCTGTATGAGGATACCATTTCCCACTGGGGTTCTTTCCTTCTTGGAGTCGACCTTATCAACCCCAGTTTCAATAGGGCTTGGTACGGAAACGGGCAATGGAAGGCGCTTGAGCTGTTCATTATGTGTTCTTAGATTAATGCAATGGCTGAAGAAACACCTCTTTAAAAATATTCCAGGTTATTCATGAGCGCAGCTGCTTACACGTGTAATTTGTTTCCAACTGTTCAAGTTAGTTGTTTCCTAATTTCCCCTGGATATATGTATGCTATGGTAAGTATAATTTGTATTCACCCCAAATCGAACAGTAACTATAATTTATGGTCACACAAGGGTTACTGCTGGGTTTTTGAATTTACATCTTTTTACTCCTGGTTTTCTCTCTTATAGGAATCCTGAAAGAGGAAAAATATCTGTTCTGATTATTAGCCTGATAACTTCATGGAGGATTATCTTAACTGAATGATCCTGGTTATTGTTGACAACTTGACTCGCTCTGTAGAAATGTATAACAGACTGAGTGACTTTCCTTTGCCTCCAATGTCACTTAAGAAAATTCGATTCATCTGGCCTGGAACTTTAATCTTTTTACAGATGATATAGTTGTACTTGGAGAATTTCTATCCCCAGAAATTTATTATTTAGTATTCCATCATTCCACATTGCAGAAAATCAGATTATTCTTAAATCATATTCTAAAGTGACATTTCATAACTTGCCAAATTAATGTTATTTAAAAAATATTTTGAAGTTAGATTTCAAACTATTGTTTTCTTTCCCCGAGGACGAGCCCCCGCCCGGGCCCGACCAGCCACTCGCCTGGCAGGTGACAACTCCACCTGTCCTGGGCTCTCACTCTCCGGCTCCCTAGGGGCGGGCCCACTCTGGGCGAGGGCATGACCCCACCACCACTAGATTTCTAACTATTGTTAGATTTTCCTAGTTCAGATAGTTTACTGATGCTAATTATTCAGCAGCTGACAATTTGTCTATTTTCTATTGGGGCATTTCCAGTTCATGGCTCATTTTATATAGTGGATTCTCTTGTTAGGGCAAAGACATTGTCTTCCTTAGCACAGACTGTTCTTTTGTGACATCTAGTATTGCCATGACACTTTCTTCTTCTTCAATACATAAGGTCACTGTAGTAATTCTAAACCCAAAAGTAGTTTTAAATACTCATTTATTGTGGCATAAAGTAATAAATGGTTTTTGTTCTTTATAAGTGGAAGCACTCAAGGGACAATGATTATTTAAGCTCATGAAACGCTTCAAGGGATGGATACGTTAGGCCTGAAGAAGACTTGCTTGCACACATTTCCTGTTTATGGTCTTTCCCTGTTTTTGGTGACTGTCACAGCACTGTGTATCTGACTCTTTGTATGTATGTCTAGCTTCCTTTCCTCTTCTCAAAGTAAAATTTTGCATCTGTAGCATATTTTTAAATTCTTTCTGCCTCCTATGTGACTGTGATTTTTGAAATAACATTTCTGGTCCTCTCTTCTTAAATACAGAAAGTTTCTAGATTCATCTTTTTGTTACTTTGTGGTCATCTTTCTTTTAAAATCTGTTCATTTTTTCAATATTTGAAATCTTTCAATATTCAGAAATAAAATTTATGTTTCAAAATATGATGTTTCATGTTTGGAAACCATCCCACTTTCTTCTTCATTAAAAACTATTTGATTTTCACTGCCTTTCCAGTTCTTACGCTTTTCCTTCACTTTTACATTAGGAACACTTCTGCCAGCATCTTCTTTTGAGCTATGTCATAAAAGTAATTTCTAAGGATAATCTTAGATAATGTAACTACAATGGTTTACTTGATTTTATTAGCTGTTGTAAATTATTTGCTGGATTCAGTTCATTTTTTGAGTCTTTTTCTGGTGGTTGTGATAGGCTCACTAAAGGAATTTATGGAAGTTGAGTAGTTTTCATTGTGCATTAAGGAACTTGGAATAACTGGAAATGTCTAGTAATTTGAAATAAAACAGATTGTTATATAGATGTTTCTAGAATTCACTCTTGAGTTGTTAAAATGTGTTTTTAAAGCTAGAGAGGAAAAGTATTTTTTGAATACTTGCTCTATGTCCCTTGATCTATTCACTCATTTATTCATTCACTTATTCGACAGATATTGAAGAAATATCTTTAACCTTAAGGATAGTCAAACATGTAGCCAGATGCTTGGAAAGTGAAATAAAAGACAAGTTCAATAACTAGAAGAGATCAGTAGTAAAGGCTTCAGTAAGTCAGTGTAAGAGTGTATAAATGCCAGAATGAGTGAAATTTGTTTAAAGGAAGGAAAAATTAATAAGTGGTAAGAAAATCATCATGTCTTCTAATATGCTTTGACTTATTAATATAATTAGATTGTAAATTATGTTTTGAAAATAATATTTAATGTAATTTTAAAAATAGAACCAACATTTCAAAGCTGGGAAAGGAAAATCTTAAAATGTATTTAGTCAGATCTCATTCTATGGATGAGAAAAAGCCTAGAGATATGATATTTCACATTTGGAAGCCATCCTCATTCCTTCTTGATTAAAACCTTTAATTTTTGTTGCTAACTGGCTTACATCCAGGTTAGGTAGTGCAGAATTGGCCTTAGAATTTAGATCTGATTCCTAGTTCATTGCTGATGGCACTCTGTGTTCCTTGGTTACATTTCTGACAAAAAAATTCTTGTTTTGTCTTTGGAGTTTGAACTTGAGGCTGTCATGGAGACACAGTTGAGGGTAGTGTTTAAATGTTTTGGCTCAAGAATTTAAAGGAAATCCTCAAAACACTACATTTGAGCCTGGCTTTGTTACTAACCAACTGTGACCTTGGAAAGTTAGCATCTCTACACCTGAGTTTACTTTTCTTAAAATATGATAATAGTATCCTCTTCATGGGATTGTTAATAGTAGTAGCTGAACATTTAGCATGTAATAAGTGCTCAATACATGGTAGCTTTAATTAGATAATAGTAACTAATATTTGTAGTAATTCAAGAAATTGGATTTAATTATAGTTAATATATTATTAGCTTAACATGGTATGGTTCACATTCCTTTTGAATCTTGAAGAGTGCTAGTAATAGCTGTTTAGCAGGGTTTTTTTTGACAGTGCATACTGAATGAATCTTTTTAGGTTACAAGTTTCTCGCTTCATGGTAACATAATTTTTTAAAAATTAAAGTATCATTGATGTACAATCTTATGATGGTTTTACATAAACAACACTGTGGTTTCAACATTCACCCATATTATCAGGTCCTCACCTCCTCTATTGTGGTCACTGTCTTATCAGTGTAGTAAGATGCTGTAGAGTCATTACTTGTCTTCTCCATGCTGTACTGTTTTCCCTGTGACCTACTTATATTGTGATTGCTAATTATGGTGCCCCTTAATTCCCTTCTCTCTCCCCATCCAACCTCCCCAACCCCTCCCCTTTGGTAACCACTAGTCCCTTCTCGGTGTCTCTAAATCTGCTGCTATTTTGTTCCTTCAGTTTTGCTTTGTTGTTATACTCCACAAATGAGTGAAGTCATTTGGTATTTGTCTTTCTCCCTCTGGCTTTTTCACTGATCATAATACCCTCTAGCTCCATCCATGTTGTTGCAAATGGTAGGATTTGTTTTCTTTTTATGGCTGAAAGATATTCCCTTGTGTATATGTACCACATCTTCTTTATCCATTCATCTGTTGATGGACACTTAGGTTGCTTCCATGTCTTTGCTATTGTAAATAGTGCAGCAGTAAACATAGGGGTGCACATGTCTTTTTGAATCAGGGACCTTGTTTTCTTTGTGTAAATTCCTAGGTCAAATGGTATTTCCATTTTTAGTTATTTGAGGGACCTCCATATTGCTTTCCATAACGGTTGAACCAGTTTACATTCCCACCAACAGTGTAGGAGGGTTCCTCTTTCTCTTTCACCACATCCTTGCTAGCATTTGTTGTTTCTTGTGTTTTGGATAGTGGCCATCCTAACTGGTCTGAGGTGATACCTCATTGTGGTTTTAATTTTCATTTCCCTGATGATTAGTGATGTGGAGCATCTTTTCATGTGCCTGTTGGCCATCCGAATTTCTTATTTGGAGAAGTGTCTATTCAGATCCTCTGCCCATTTTTTAATCGGGATATTTGTTTTTTTGGGTTTTGAGACATGTGAGTTCTTTATATAGTTTGGATGTTAACCCCTTATTGGATAAATTGTTTATGAATACATTCCCCCATACTGTAGGCTGCCTTTTTGTTCTGCTGATGGTGTCCTTTGCTGTACAGAAGCTTTTTAGTTTGATGTAGTCCCCGTGTTCAGTTTTGCTTTTGTTTCCCTTGCCCTAGGAGATGTGTCCAGGAAAAAGCTGCTCATGTTTATAGTCAAGAGATTTTTGCCTATGT
This sequence comes from Manis pentadactyla, assembly GCF_030020395.1. Lineage (NCBI taxonomy): Eukaryota > Metazoa > Chordata > Mammalia > Pholidota > Manidae > Manis > Manis pentadactyla. The sequence goes on along the minus strand of NC_080020.1, from coordinate 81,168,568 downwards.
TTTCTTCTCAAAGTTTTATGTTTACATGACTTACATTCAGGTTTTAATCCATTTCAAGTTTACTTTTGTATGTGGAGTTAGACAGTAACCCAGTTTCATTCTCTTGAATGTAGTTGTCCAGTTTTCCAAGCACCAGTTGCTGAAGAGGCTGTCTTTTCCCATTGTAAATTCATGGCTCCGTTTTCATATATTAATTGGTGGTATATGTGTGGGTTTATATCTGGGCTCTCTATTCTGTCCATTGATCTATGGGTCTGTTCTTGTGCCAGTACCAAATTGTTTTGATTACTGTGGCTTTGTAGTAGAGCTTGAAGTTAAGGAGCTTAATACCCCCAGCTTTGCTTTGAATCTGTAGATTGCTTTAGGCAGGTTTGGTCAGTTTGATGATATTCATTCTTCCTCTCTGTGAGCACAGGACAGATTTCCATTTGTTGGTGTCTTTAATTTCTCCCATGAGTGTCTTGTAGTTTTCAAAGTATAGGTCTTTCACCTCATTGGTTAGGTTTATTCCTAGGTATTTAATCTTTTTGATGCCATTGTAAATGGTGTTGTTTTTCTGATTTCTTTTTTCTGCTAATTCGCTCTTAGTATATAGGAATGCAACAAATTTCTGTGTATTTTGCATCCTGCAACTTTGCTGAATTCAGTTGTTTGGCATGTCTTAGTTGAGGAATCAAAGCCAAAAATAATGTGGTCTGTCCTAGGTGCACCCTACTAGATTAGACTCAGACTATTGAAGTTTAGTTCTTTGTCACTACACATGCTTCCTCCCAAATAGAAGAACTACATTAAAATTGAGTACAGTGTCCATTTTGTTTGGCCTCAAAAATCAATTCTATTTAAATAATCTCTTAAAAATGGCATACAGTTCAGCATTTTTATGTTATCTTTTAAGGTACAAAAGTATTGGTGGTATCTTAAAAATTTAAAGTTGAAAACTAAAAGCCTTGTATTAAAAAGTGACCCATAATTCAAGGATGTTATCCATTTGTTTTCTTTTACAATAAGTTAATATCAGGCCTCCCTTTTCCATTTAAAATTTAAGACTGGAGAGTGGAGAGTGCTTGGAAAGGATTTTGAGGATTTCTTGCTAACTTTGCAAACTTTATCTTTCAACATTAATCTGGAACATAGTAATAGTAGTTTATGGTCTGTGGTATTTTACATTCATGTCAACTGCATGAATTCACACTTTCTTAGGTTGATATTTTTAAAAAACATTGAATTACTGATTATATTTCATCAAATTAGGTTGATATTTTTAAAAAGCATGTGTTGAACTACTGATTATATTTCATCAAATTAAGGTACTTCATTATTTTATTTACAACCTTCTCAGTTATTTATTGATTTGTAACGATCCCAAAATGTAGTGGCTTAAAACAATTATTTGCTCACTATTCTGCTGTTTAAGCTAGACTTAGCTGGGCAATTTGTTTTGAATGTTATTACCTGGAGTTACTCATGTGGCTGCAATTATCTGGCAGGTTGATTGGGCCTGGATGGATTAAGGGTGTCCTCACTCAGTATCTGGCAGTTGCTGGGGCTGTCAGTGGGGGCAGCAATAAATTTCTCTTTCCTGTGGCCTCTGCTAGGAATAGCCTGGGCTTTTTACATAGTGGCAGCAGTGTTTCAAGAGGGCAGGAGTGGAAGCTATAGGGTTTCTTGAGTTATTTAACTTCTGCTACATTCTGTTAGTCAAAACAAGCCACAAAGCCAGCCCAGATTAAAAAAGGGAGTGGGGAGGAGTAGACTCCAACTCTTGATGGGAAATGCTGTATCTCCCTCTATATAGACCTAGAAACTGAAAAGATATATCTAGCACAAAATAGTGAGATGAGCACAGGATCATCTCAGTAGACACTCCCATTCAAACAGAGGAGTAGGGGGCACATAGCAGTTCCTTGTTTGTAGCAAGTGTGAAATCCAGCCTTGCTTATTTGTCAGGGTCCCCTACTCTGGGGGCAATGAGTATATTCCTTGATTACGGCCTAGTTCTACTCCCTTAAAGTCTTTTCCTAATCTATTAGTTTTTTATGCCTTTGGCTCCACCTTCTGAGAAGTCCTTTTTTGCCTGTAAGGAATGACCCTGTTTGCAGTTGAGTAGCATTTTCAGTCTGCTCCCTACTTAATTGACAGTTGGAAGCCTAGAAGCCTCTTCTCATTTTGAAATGCCTCTGTTCCTTTTAGTCTAGGCTGATAGCCTCTTAATGAGATTTCTTATTAATCTTAATAGGGTTCAAACTATCCCTTAAAACAAATCCATAATTCTTTTTGAGACAGTCTTCTTTACTTAAGTGGAGATTGTCAGGGTGCTATGGGTCAACACTTTAAAGATATTTAGAAACCTTTGTCCAAGTTGAGTATCTCTTATGGCCAGTGAAAGCTCTCAGGCATGTAATGTGAGGCTTCTAATGTGAGTGGGGTACCTCTCACAAATGCTGCATGACAAAACTAGTATTTGAACATGGGTTTATTCTGGTACCATGGCTTTTAAATAATCATAATTGAGATGATGGGGGTTGTGGAAAATTTTGAAAGTAAACTATTCTTTTGATGATATTACCAAAAACAAAGTTTTTTTGAAGTACAGTTAATATTTAGTGTTGAATGCAGATTCAGGAAATTTGCTGGACATTTTCCCAATATGAATCACCAGTGTGATATAATTCCTGAAAAATATATATTGGATAAATGAAATTATTGAACAGATCCTACAATCAACAATATTCTTTTCTTGTCTATTTCACCAGTATTGCCCCCAATTCCAGTGCATATTTAAAAAGAATGATTTGAATAAAGTAAGTTGTTCCCAAAGAATAGCCATGGGTCTGGAATAAAGTCCTAGGTAGAACAATTTATATTACTCAGTGGAGTAGTCTATAGAAGGCTAAAGGGATGTGTGTGATTTAGATACTTGAAGTGTTCTTAGTAGGTTGAATTAATACATTTGTTCTTGTTTCAGGAAAAAAAAAATCTAAGGCTAATTGGCAGACTTGACATAAAGGTAGATTTTGTCCTAACATAAAGATTTAAAAAATCTATTAGAATAACCTGACAATGCTTTTTTTATTTTTATACCTTTTCCTATTTTGGTATCATTAATCTACAGTTACATGAGAAACATTATGTTTACTAGGTTCCTCCCTTCACCAAGTACCCGCCACAACCCCCATTACAGTCACTGTCCATCAGCATAGTAAGATGCTGTAGAATCACTACTTGTCTTCTCTGTGTTGCACAGACCTCCCAGTGCCTCCCCCGAAATGATACATGCTAATCATAATGCCCCTTTCTTTTTCCCTGCCATTATCCCTCCCTTCCCACCCATCCTTCGCAGTCCCTTTCCCTTTGGTAACTGTTAGAACATTCTTGGGTTCTGTGAGTCTGCTGCTGTTTCATTCCTTCAGTTTTTACTTTGTTCTTATACTCCACATATAAGTGAAATCATTTGATACTTGTCTTTCTCCACCTGGCTTATTTCACTGAGCATAATACCGTCTAGCTCCATCCATGTTGTTGCGAATGGTAGGATTTGTTTTCTTCTTATGGCTGAATAATATTCCATTGTGTATATGTACCACATCTTCTTTATCCATTCATCTACTGATGGACACTTAGGTCGCTTCCATTTCTTGGCTATTGTAAATAGTGCTGCAATAAACATAGGGGTGCATCTGTCTTTCTCAAACTGGGCTGCTGTATTCTTAGGGTAAATTCCTAGAAGTGGAATTCCTGGGTCAAATGGTATTTATATTTTGAGCTTTATGAGGCACCTCCATACTGCTTTCCACAATGGTTGAACTAATTTACATTCCTACCAGTGGTGTAGGAGAGTTCCTCTTTCTCCACATCCTCATCAACATTTGTTGTTGTTTGTCTTTTGGATGGCAGCCATCCTAACTGGTGTGAGGTGATATCTCATTGTGGTTTTAATTTGCATTTCTCTGATGATTGGCGATGTGAAGCATCTTTTCATGTGTTTATTGGCCATCTGAATTTCTTATTTGGAGAAGTGTCTATTCAGCTCCTCTGCCCATTTTTTAATTGGATTGTTTGTTTTTTGTTTGTTTAGGTGTGTGAGGTCTTCATATATTTTGGATGTCAACCCTTTATCAGATCTGTCATTTATGAATATATTCTCCTATACTGTAGGATGTCTTCTTGTTCTATTGATGGTGTCCTTTGCTGTACAGAAGCTTTTCAGCTTGATATAGTCTCACTTGTTCATTTCTGCTTTTGTTTCCCTTGCCCAGGGAGATATGTTCACGAAGAAGTCGCTCATGTTTATGTCCAAAAGATTTTTGCCTATGTTTTTTTCTAAGAGTTTAATGTTTTCATGACTTACATTCAGGTCTTTGATCCATTTCGAATTTACTTTTGTGTATGGGGTTAGACAGTGATCCAGTTTCATTCTCTTACATGTAGCTGTCCAGTTTTGCCAGCACAATCTGTTCAAGAGACTGTCATTTCCCCATTGTATGTTCACAGTTCCTTAATCATATATTAATTGACCATATATGTTTGGGTTAATGTCTGGAGTCTCTATTCTGTTCCACTGCTCTGTGGCTCTGTTCTTGTGCCAGTACCAAATTGTCTTGATTACTGTGGCATTGTAGTAGAGCTTGAAGTTGGGGAGCAAGATCCCCCCAACCTTATTCTTCCTTCTCAGGATTGCTTTGGCTATTCGGGGTCTTTGATGGTTCCGTATGAATTTTAGAACTATTTGTTCCAGTTTGTTGAAGAATGCTGTTGGTAATTTGATAGGGATTGCATTGAATCTGTAGATTGCTTTGGGCAGGATGGCTATTTTGATGATATTAGTTCTTCCTAGCCAAGAGCATGGGATGAGTTTCCCATTGTTAGTGTCCTCTTTAATTTCTCTTAAGAGTGTTTTGTAGTTTTCAGGGTATAGGTCTTTCACTTCCTTGGTTAGGTTTATTCCTAGGTATTTTATTCTTTTTGATGCTATTGTGAATGGAATTGTTTTCCTGATTTCTCTTTCTATTACTTCATTGTTAATGTATAGGAAAGCCACAGATTTCTGTGTATTAATTTTGTATCCTGCAACTTTGCTGAATTCTGATAGTAGTTCTAGTAGTTTTGGAGTGGAGTCTTTAGGGTTTTTTATGTACAATATCATGTCATCTGCAAATAGTGACAGTTTGACTTCTTCATCGATCTGGATTCCTTGTATTTCTTTGTTTTGTCTAATTGCCATGGCTAGGACCTCCAGTACTATGTTGAATAACAGTGGGGAGAGTGGGCATCCCTGTCTTGTTCCTGATCTTAGAGGAAAAGCTTTCAGCTTCTCGCTGTTCATTGAGTATGATGTTGGCTGTGGGTTTATGATATATGGCCTTTATTATGTTGAGGTACTTGCCCTCTATGCCCATTTTGTTGAGTTTTTATCATGAATGGATGTTGAATTTTGTCGAATGCTTTTCAGTGTCTATGGAGATGATCATGTGGTTTTTGTCCTTCTTTTTGTTGATGTTGTGGATGATGTTGATGGATTTTCTAATGTTGTACCATGCTTGCATCCCTGAGATGAATCCCACTTGGTCATGGTGCATGATCCTCTTGATGTATTTTTGAATTCGGTTTGCTAATATTTTGCTGAGTATTTTTGCATCTATGTTCATTAGGGATATTGGTGTATAATTTTCTTTTTTGGTGGGGTCTTTGCCTGGTTTTGGTATTAGGGTGATGGTGGCTTCATAAAATGAGTTTGGGAGTATTCCCTCCTCTTCTATTTTTTGGAAAACTTTTAAGGAGAATAGGTATTATGTCTTGTCTGTATGTCTGATAAAATTCCGAGGTAAATCCATCTGGCCTGGGGTTTTGTTCTTGGGTAGCTTTTTTATTACTGCTTCAATTTCATTGCTGGTAATTGGTCTGTTTAGATTTTCTGTTTCTTCCTTGGTCATTTTTTGAAGGTTATATTTTTATAGGAAGTCCATTTCGTCTAGGTTTTCTAGCTTGTTAGAATATAGGTTTTCATTTCATTCCTGTATTTCATAGAATATAGGAATTCTCTAAAAATTCTTTGTATTTCTGCGGGGTCCATCATGATTTTTCCTTTCTCATTTCTGATTCTGTTGATGTGTGTTGATTCTATTTTTCTCTTAATAAGTCTGGCTAGAGGCTTATCTATTTTGTTTATTCTCTCGAAGAACCAGCCCTTGGTTTCATTGATTTTTTCTATTGTTTTATTCTTCTCAATTTTATTTATTTCTTCTCTGACCTTTATTGTGTCCCTCCTTCTGGTGACTTTAGGCCTCATTTGTTCTTCTTTTTCCAATTTCAATAATTGTGACATTAGAGTATTCATTTGGGATTGTTCTTCCTTATTTAAATATGCCTGGATTGCTATATACTTTACTCTTAAAACTGCTTTCACTGCATCCCACAGAAGTTGGGACTTTGTATTGTTGTTGTCATTTATTTCCATATATTGCTTGTTCTCTATTTTAATTTGATCGTTGAACCATTGATTATTTAGGAGCGTATTGTTAAGCCTCCATGTGTTTGTGAGCCTTTGTGCTTTCTTTGTACCATTTATATCTAGTTTTATACCTTTGTGATTGAGAAGCTGGTTGATGCAATTTCAGTCTTTTTGAATTTATTGAGGCTCTTTTTGTGGCCTAGTATGTGATTGATTCTGGAGAACATTTCATGTGCACTTGAGAAGAATGTGTATCTTGCTGCTTTTGGGTGTAGAGTTCTATAGATGTGTATTAGTTTCATATGTTCTAGTGTGTTGTTCATGCCTCTCTGTCCTTACTTATTTTCTGTCTGTTGGATCCGTCCTTTGAAGTGAGTGGTGTGTTGAAGTCTCCTAAAATGAATGCACTGCATTCTATTTCCTCCTTTAATTCTGTTAGTATTTGTTTCATATATGTTGGTGCTCCTGTATTGGGTGCATGTATATTTATAATGGTTATATCCTCTTGTTGTACTGACCCCTTTATCATTATATAATATCCTTCTTTATCTCTTGTGACTTTATTTGTTTTGAAGTCTACTTTGTCTGATTCTAGTACTGTAACACCTGCTTTATTCTCCCTGTTGTTTGTATGAAATATCTTTTTCCATCCCTTGGCTTTTAGTCTGTGCATGTCTTTGGGTTTGAGGTGAGTCTCTTATAAGCAGCATATAGATGTGTCTTGCTTTTTTATCCATTCTATTACTCTGTGTCTTGATTGGTGCATTCAGTCCATTTACATTCAGGGTGATTATTGAAAGATATGTACTTATTGCCATTCCAGGCTCTAGATTCATGGTTACCAAAGGTTCAAGGTTAGCTTCTTTACTATCTTACCATCTAACTTAACTTGCTTATTGAGCTATTGTAAACACAGTCTGATGATTCTTTCTTTCTCTCCCTTCTTATTCCTCCTCATCCATTCTTTATATGTTAGGTGTTTTATTTTGTGCTCTTTTGTGTTTTCTTTGCCTGGTTTTGTGGGTAGTTGATTTTATTTTTTGCCTTTAGTTAGTATTTTATTCATCTGCTTTCTTTGCTGTGATTTTATTTTCTCTGGTGACATCTATTTAGCCTTAGGAGTGCTTCCATCTAGAGCAGTCCCTCTAAAATACCCTGTAGAGGTGGTTTGTGGGAGACAAATTCCCTCAACTTTCCCTCAACTTTTGCTTGTGTGGGAATTGTTTAATCCCTCTTTCATATTTAAATGATAATCATCCTGGATACAGTATTCTTGGTTCAAGGCTCTTCTGTTTCATTGCATTAAATATATCATGCCATTCTCTTCTGGTCTGTAAGGTTTCTCTTTTGAAGTCTGATGATAGCCTGATGGGTTTTCCTTTGTAGGTGGCCTTTTTTCTCTCTCTGGCTGCCTTTAATACTCTGTCCTTGTCCTTTATCTTTGCCATTTTAATTATTATGTGTCTTGGTGTTGTCCTCCTTGTGTCCCTTGTGTTGGGAGTTCTGTGTGCTTCTGTGGTTTAAGCGACTATTTCCTCCCCCAGTTTGGGGAAGTTTTCGGCAATTATTTTATCAAATACACTTTCAATCCCCTTTTCTCTCTCTTCTTCTTTTGGTACCTATAATGCGGATATTGTTCCATTTGGATTAGTCACACAGTTCTCTTAATATTGTTTCATTCCTGGAGATCCTTTTATCTCTCTCTGCATCAGCTTCTCTGTGTTCCTGTTCTCTGATCTCTGTTCCATTAGCGGCCTCTTGCACCTCATCCATTCTGCTTTTAAGTCCTTCCAGAGATTGTTTTATTTCTGTATTTTCCCTCCCATCTTTATCCGTTAGCTCTTGCATTTTTCTCTGCGGCTCCGTCAGCGTGGTTATGATCTTTATTTTGAATTCTTTTTCAGGAAAATTGGTTAAATCTATCTCCCCATGTTCTCTCTCCTGGAATGTCTGTGTGATTCTGGTCTGGATCAAATTCTTCTGCCTTTGGTGGCGATAGAGGCAGTCGTGGGCAGTTGGCACATGTGTTATCTGGGAGAACAAAAGTCCCTTCCCACTTGTTCATTGCCTTCCTCTTGTGTGATAACGGCCACCCCTAGTGGCTTATGCTGGGCAGCTGCACGCAGACCCGGTCTCTGAGTCTGGCCCTGGCGGCTGCGGGGGAGGCTCTGTGCGGCTGCTGTGGGTGTGGCCGGTCTCAGGCTGCCACTCCACTACAGCGGGGCCATGCCAGAGGGGGAATGGGCAGGAGGCTGTTTATCACCGTGAGGGGCCTCAGAGCTGCGCCACCCCCCAGGGTGTTCGGGCGTCCGGAGTTCCCTGGGATTCCCAGCTGCTAGGCTGAGTTTGCCAGGATGCTTCCGTCCAGCTGTGAGACTCCTGTCCATTTAAGACTTCCAAAGAGCACTCACTTTTCTTTTCTCCCAGGGGCACCGGTTGTGGGAACCCGCTCACAGATTTTACTGTTCCAATTCCCTAGTATCCAGCACAGCATGCACTATGTGTCTGCTCTCCCGGTACGGATGACTTAGGCTGTGTATTTAGCAGTCCTGGGCTCCCACTCCTTTCCCGCTTCGACTCCTCTTCTTCCGCTGGGGAGCTGGGATGGCGGGTGTGCTCAGGTCCTGCCAGGCTGCGGCTTATATCTTACCCCCTTTGTGAGGCGCTGGGTCTCACAGGTGTAGATGTTGCCTGGCTATTGTACTGTATCTTTTGGTCTCTCTTTTAGGAATAGTTGTATTTGTTGTATTTTCAAAAATATATATGGTTTTGGGAGGAGATTTCTGCTGCCCTACTCACACCACCATCTTGGCTCCTCCCCTTGACAGTGCTGTTTTTGATATGGGATTCCCTAGCACCTGAAGGAACTTAAGCAGAATTTGGATGACATATCAGAGATGCTACGGTAGAGATTTTTGTGTCTGAGGTTTTTTTCTCCTTTGAAACTCTGTAATTGTTACATTTTTGTATCTCTGTGGACCATTTTGTGAGTGCATAAGTTTTAATCTGTTGGCTATTGGGATTGAGTCTGATCATCTCAGATAAGGAGGGAGGAGGCTTTATGTTTTAGGGGCCTGCTATACTCTGAGTGTCAGTGTCTGTTGAGGGAGCAGCCCTAAGTGTTTTCTTACACTTAAGTGGTTATGTCCTTTATTGTGTGACTCTTGTCATGCTGGCCTCAGCTGTCTGATCAAAGTTCCCAGGCCCAAGGGAGCCAGTCTCTGAGCTCATCAGGAGCAGATAAGATTGCTTGGTCCAAAAATTTTGCCCCAACAGGAAGAGTGATAGTTAACTATCACTTTCCCAGAAATGTGAAATGAAAGCACAGAGAAAAATTTAGTTAAGTATAGTGGGAATAACAATGGAAAGACATGAGGAAAGAGACAAATTATTTTAATCATGAAGCAGTGGAGTGGGAATCTTCTGAACAGGGCTTCTGAGGGTCATTTTTTAGAATTCCTGTCCCTTATTATAGCTGCTTTTGAACTACAGGAAATGTTGCCATGTCTTGAAGAATTCTGGTCTCTGTGAAACCTGGCTTCCTCCTTTCTGTGTGTTATCTTTAAAATATTCTCTCTTCCCCCAGCATTTGAGGTGACCCAAGTCTTTTTCTTTCAACAAGAATTGCCAAAAAGTAAAAGTGAAGTAACACTTTCTTGCCAAAACCATAGTAGAATTGAACCTGTCCTTAGACCTGTTACAGACATAAATAATAGAATTAAACATGTATTCAGTTTTCTTTGGTAGAGTAATGAAAATCTAAACAGTATGAGAGGTTTTTAAATCACAAGGTGGAAATTTATCAACTTACAATAGGTGTTGGAAATAAAAGATGATGTAGAAGTTGGTTGGATTTGACTTTGTACCAAGTTCCCTTACCACTTTTGTTCTGTTTCATTTACTCCTGCTGAGGCAGCCTGTATTGTCCTAAAGATTCTCACTTCACATTGTAGAATAATACTGGAGCTCCTGTTCCCCTTAACCTGTGCAAGAACTGCTACAGGAAATCCTTGTAGAGCTGTATGCAAAGAACAATCCAGTAATCTCCTTGGCATTTGGGTTTGGGTGCTTTTAAGACTTAGTAATGCCAGTTTATTATTTGATGGAAATTTGGGTCGTTTCCAGCTTTTAACTATTAAGAATAATGCTGCTGTAAACATTTTTATGCAAGCTTTTGTTTGAATTCTACTTGCTATATACCTAGGAGGAGCAGAATCGCTTGATCATTTTCCAAAATGGCTTTACCATTTATAATCCCACCAGCAATGTCTGAGGGTTCTGCTTTCTCTACATCTTTGTCAACACTTTTTATTATCTGTTCATGATTCTAGCCATCCTAGTGGGTATGAAGTATCTCATTGTGGTTTTGATTTAAATTCTCCTGATGGCTTTATGATGTTGAGGATGTTTTTATGTGCTTATTGGCTATTTGGATATCTTTGGGGAAATGTCTATTCAGATCTTTTGCCCATTTTAAAATTGGGTTATTTGTCTTTTTTATTTGAGCTGTAAGAGATTTTTGTATATTCTAGATACAAGTCCTTTATCTAGGTATATGATTTACAAGTATTTTCTCCCTTTGCTAATTGTGTTTTTACTTTTTGTCCTTTGAAGCACAAAAGTTTAAAATTTTTATTAAATCCACATTATCTATATTTGGTAGCATGTGTTTTGATATTGTATCCAAAAATCCAAATCTGAGGTCATGAAGATTTACCCCATGTTTTCATCTAAGAGTTTTATTTTGTTAGCTGTAGGTTTATAATTCATTTTGAGTTGATTTTTGTATGTGGTGTGAAAGTGAAGTAAGATTGAACTTCATTCTTTTGAATGTGGATATCCAGTTGTTTCAATGCCATTTGTTGATCAAACTGTTCTTTTCCCATTGAATGATACTGGCACCCTTACTGCTCTCTATTTTCTTAATCCGTGTTCTTGCAAAAGAAATGAAATATTCTATCTAAAAAAAGCCTTGCAGTTTTCATGTAGAATGGCTCCCAAATACCTGATGAGTGTCCCTAGAGTATGTTAGCTTGTCTAGCTTCCAGAATTGCCAAAGCAACTATTGCAACGGATTCTAAATCTCTTCTTATATTAAGTACATTTTTTAAAAAGGTGTAATGATGGGGTTACACTTGTTTTTAGAATGTAATTATAAACATATTATCAGTATTACCAACTTGATTCTTTTCCTTAAAAAAACCACTTTCACTTATTTTACAGAATACAGATGAATTACTGAATACATTTTTTCATAAAAGCAACTTACTGGAACCTCTTGAACTATAATAAAGTAAGGGATAGGTGTATATTATAAAGTGGTATGCATTTTGAGTATTGGTAGATTAACCATTGAATATTGGTGAAATCAAACTAGTAAGACGGATGTGTGATAGTTACACACTAATAATTTTAACTTGATTGATAATAGAAGAAAAAGTAAATCAGACATTTGAAAGGTGATTTGGTATATGTAGCTATTAAAAGGTTTTGCTTATCAGACACAGTGAAAACCATGCATATTGTAGAAACAATATGTACACAACAAATACTGGAAGTTTCCACTTTCTCCAGGAGAATTAAGTAGTAGTAGAGTTGTATACATGCTATTGGGAGCCATTTGACCTGTGGGAATCCTTTAATCATAGTTAGAGTCCTCATATGGTGATTTGGAATATATATGGAAAGTAGTGAGAAATGAAAGTGGTAGGAGATAGACAGGAAAATAGCATCAGGAGTAGCTAGGTGTTGATACACTAGTGTAATTTTACCACCATTTAGCAATATTTCTGAAGATGTTGATGCTTGTTTTAGGCTAATTTAGTCAGTCTTGTGGTTTTATTTATGGCTTAGCATACTTCATTTTTGGCATGTCAAATAGTTATAAATTTTTGAATTGTGTACAAGTAATGGCATGTTGTAAAAATACAAGTTAACATGGTCCCTAAACTTAAAAGAAGTGTGTTATGTGCTTTTTCTATTTGATCAAAATTTTTTTTAGTGGAAAAATTTACATTTGAATCTCAGAGGCCCTTAACCACCATTTAGCATTGAGTTCATAAGAAAATGTTCTATGAACTATATATGTATTGCAGACAAATATTTCTGCATTTTTAGTCTGGTGTTAGATGGATTAGAGGATGGAGAAAATGAAGTTTGCAGAGGTTTGTCTTCCTCTTGTAGAGGGGAGTAGGTAAAAAGGGTGGCTCTTGAAACAGGATGCCTGTGTTAGCTTCTCTACCTACTTGCTAGGTCACCTTAGGCAAATTACTTAATTTTTCTGCCTTTAGTAATAATTTGTTCTTTTTCTATATTTCTTATAAGAGTTTTTCTTTTGAATAAGACAAAGAAAAAGAAGCTCTTAAAATAACCTATTAAGGAAATAAATAATGGTGCAAGATTTATCTTTGGTTACAACATGTGATTATTTACTCCTTTTATTTCATCCCTAAATTGCCTGTGTTTTCTAAGGGAGACTCTAATTTTTGTTAACTTTTAAACTTTTTGGTTCTAACAGAAATAGTAACAAAAACAAAACATACAAATTACTGGTTGTCTTACAAGGCTTAGGAATTCAGAAGCTACTATACTAAGGGTAATAACAAGGGAAGTTCATTTATTTTTATGACAAAATCACCTTGTAATGTAAACTTTGTTTAAATATTAGACACTTGTGCACTTGATTAATGTTGGTGATTTTTGAAAAGGAACATCTAGCGTCCTTTTTTATTATATTTGAGTCCAATAGATTTCAAAGTTATGATTACTTTTCAATGTGCAATGGGAAGCTAACAGGAAATGAATCTCTGGTGTTACAATCAGAAATCTGAACACCCCCACTCCCACCCCTCACCACCCATTTATTGTTGCAGAGAATGTTTGGATTTGGTGGTGCTATTATTTTAAGTGCTGGCTTGGGGGAGCTTAACCACCAGGTTAACAAGAGTAGGTTATTTATTTAGCCAGAGTTCACTTCATAAGACAAGTTCTCAGAACTATACGTTTACTCTCAGGTGGAAAAAATACATTTAAAAGTTGACTGCCTATAATATAACCAACATGCTAAGACTTTAAAAAATGTGTTCACAGGTCTTTGCCACATTTTGTGGTAATTGTTCTAGTATTTCACTATTTAATATTTTGAGGAAGAATGACAGAAAATCTACTAATCTCAGTGGAGAATCACTGTGTATGATAAAATAAACTTTTGTGCAGAATCACTTGACAGCTTATTGAAAATAAGGGGTACTTATACGGGATGACCCTGCTGTTCTCCCATCCTTGGGTAATTAATTCAGTGACTCACTTGTTACTGTTCTAAGGTAACTGAACTTAAACAGATCAGTTAAACAGATGTAAGACTAAATATTTTCCTTTTCTTTTTAAAAATTACTTTATGATTATTTTTTATTTTGATATCATTAATGTACAGTTACTTGCACAACATTATGGTTACTAGACTCCCCCTATTATCAAGTGCCCCCCACATACCCCATTACAGTCACTGTCCATCAACATAGTAAGATGCTATAGAATCATTACTTGTCTTCTCTGTATGTACTGCCTTTCCCGTGTCCCCCCTCCCCTGCTACATTATGTGTGCTGATTATTTACCTTTTATCCCCTTATTCCTCCCTTCCCTCCCACTTTCCCCATTCCCTTTCCCTTTGGTAACCGTTAATCCATTCTTCGGTTCTGTGAGTCTGGTGGTGTTTTGTTCCTTCAGTTTTTACTTTGTTCTTATACTCCACAAATGAGTGAAATCATTTGATACTTGTCTTTCTCTGCCTGGCTTATTTCACTGAGCATAATACCCTCTAGCTCCATCCATGTTGTTGCGAATGGTAGGATCTGTTTTTTTCTTATGGCTGAATAATATTCCATTGTGTATATGTACCACATCTTCTTTATCCATTCATCTACTGATGGACAGTTAGGTTGCTTCCTAATCTTGGCTACTGTAAATAGTGCTGCAATAAACATAGGGGTGCATATGTCTTTTTCAAACTGGGCTGCTGCATTCTTAGGGTAAATTCCCAGGAGTGGAATTCCTGGGTCAAATGGTATTTCTATTTTGACCTTTTTGAGGTACCTCCATACTGCTTTCCACAAAGGTTGAACTAATTTACATTAGTAGGAGAGTTCCCCTTTCTCCACATCCTCACCAACATTTGTTGTTGTTTGTCTTTTGGATAGCAGCCATCCTAACTGGTGTGAGGTGATATCTCATTGTGGTTTTAATTTGCATTTCTCTGATGACTAGCGATGTGGGGCATCTTTTCATGTGTTTGTTGGCCATCTGAATTTCTTCTTTGGAGAACTGTCCAGCTCCTCTGCCCATTTTTTTTTTGAAGGTACTGTTAAAATTTTTTTAGTCTACTATAAGTTAAAAATAAGCAAACATTTTCATACATGAATACTTACAGAACTAAAAAGAATAATATAGGTATGTATGAATAATTGCACTCTAGATTTCTGAGCTTTGCTGGTTGTAAAACATTCATTGAAATGAGAGGAAAAGTTCTTGAAAATTTATAATCAAGTCAGTAACATTTTGATCAACAAAGTCTCAGCAGTTTCACATACCAAGTTTTTTTTTGTTTTTTTATTTTTATTTTTTCTGTTTGTTTTTTTGAGAGGGAATCTCTCATATTTATTGATCAAATGGTTGTTAACAGTTAACAACAATAAAATTCTGTACAGGGGACTCGATGCACAATCATTAATCTACCCCAAGCCTAATTCTCATCAGTCTCCGATCTTCTGAAGCACACGAAAAAGTTCTTACATGATGAAGAAATTCTTACATAGTGAATAAGTTCTTACATGGTGAACAGTACAAGGGCAGTCATCACAGAAACTTTCAGTTTTGATCATGCATTATGAACTATAAACAATCAGGTCAAATATGAATATTCATTTGATTTTTATACTTGATTTATATGTGAATCCCACATTTCTCCCTTATTATTATTATTATTATTATTATTATTATTTTTAATCAAATGCTGAAGTGGTAGGTAGATGCCAGATAAAGGTAGAAAACATAGTTTAGTGCTGTAAGAAAGCAAATGTAGACGATCAGGTGTGTGCTTATAGGCTAAGTATTAATCCAAGCTAGACAAGGGCAACAAAACATCCACGGATGCAGATGATTTCTCTCAAAATGGGGTGTGAGGTTCTAATCCTCTGCCCATTTTTTAATTGGATTATTTGCTTTTAGTTTGTTGAGATGTGTGAGCTCTTTATATATATTTTTGATGTCAACCCTTTATCGGATCTGTCATTTATGAATATATTCTCCCATACTGTAGGATGCCTTCTTGTTCTATTGATGGTGTCCTTTGCTGTGCAGAAGCTTTTCAGCTTGATATAGTCCCACTTGTTCATTTTTGCTTTTGTTTCTCTTGCCCAGGGAGATATGTTCATGAAGAAGTCACTCATGTTTATATCCAAGAGATTTTTGCCTATGTTTTTTTCTAAGAGTTTTATGGTTTTATGCCTTACACTCAGGTCTTTGATCCATTTTGAATTTACTTTTTTGTATGGGGTTATACAATGATCCAGTTTCATTCTCTTACATGTAGCTGTCCAGTTTTGCCAACACCAGCTGTTGAAAAGGCTGTCATTTCCCCATTGTATGTCCATGGCTCATTTATTGCATATTAATTGACCATATATGTTTGGATTAATGTCTGGAGAACCTGTACCCATTTTTTAACTGGATTATTTGCTTTTTTTTTTGAGGTGCGTGAGCTATTTATAGAATTTGGATGTCAACCCCTTATCAGATATGTCATTTATGAATATATTCTCCCATACTGTAGGATATCTTTTTGTTCTACTGATGGTGTCCTTTGCTGTACAGAAGCTTTTTAGTTTGATATAGTCCCACTTGTTCATTTCTGCTTTTGTTTCCCTTGCCAGGGAGATATGTTCATGAAGAAGTAGCTCATGTTTATGTCCAAGAGATTTTTGCCTATATTTTTTTCCAAGAGGTTTTTGGTTTCATGACTTACATTCAGGTCTCTGATCCATTTTGAGTTTACTCATGTGTATGGCTGATGACTGCTAAAAGGTATGGTATTTCTTTTTGAGGTGGTAAAAATGTTCTAAAATTCATGGTAGTAATGATTGCACAATTATGAATATTAAAATATTACTTAATTATACCCTTAGAATGGGTAAACCATATTGTATATGAATTATATCCAAAGTTGTTTTTGAAAAAGATAATTTGATGTAATATTTCCTAGAAGAAATTGTTGCCAAGCAGCTATAAATCCATTTAGTCTTCAAAATCTAAATACTAAATCGCTACTCTCATTAAATAAAAAGAAATGCTCATTAGGAAAGAAGTAAGAAGGAATGGGTTAGGGGGATTAGCTATCAGGGACTACAATGATCCTAGAGTTCAAATACTTACCAATTGAATACTTTATTTTGCATCCTATTATATTAAGTCACCAAAATGTCTTTTGAAACCTGAGAGCTATATGCCCCAATATTAATGCATTGAAGTCTACAGACATAAAAAGAAAAAGGTTGATCATATAGACAAGGAAAATATAGAAGAGGAGGGAATACTCCCAAACTCTACGAGGCCAACATCACTGTAATTCCAAAACCAGGCAAAGACACCAAAAAAAAAGAAAATTACAGACCAATATCCCTGATGAACATAGATGCAAAAATACCCAACAAAATATTAGCAAACCGAATGCAAAAATACATGAAAAAGATCATCCATCGTGATCAAGTTGGAGTTATCCCAGGGATGCAAGGATGGTACAGAATTCGAAAATCCATCATCATCATCCACTACATCAACAAAAAGACGGACAAAAATCACCTGATCTTCTCCATAGATGCTGAAAAAGCATTTGACAAAATTCAACATCCATTCATGATAAAAACTCTCAACAAAATGGGTATATAGGGCAAGTACCTCAACATAATAAAGGCCATATATGACAAACCCATGGCCAACATTATACTTAACAGTGAGAAGCTGAAAGCTTTTCTTTTAAGATCGGGAACAGGACAAGGATGCCAACTCTCTCCACTTTTATTCAACATAGTTCTGGAGGTCCTAGCCACAGCAATCAGACAACACAAATAAATAAAAGGCACCCAGATTGGCAAGGAAGAAGTCAAACTATCCCTGTTTGTAGATGACATGATATTGTACATAAAAAACCCTAAAGAATCCACTCCAAAACTACTACAACTAATATCTGAATTCAGCAAAGTTGCAGGATACAACATTAATGTGCAGAATTCTGTGGCATTCCTATACACTAATGATGAAGTAACAGAAAGAGAAATCAGGAAAACAATTCCATTCACCATTGCATCAAAAAGAGTAAAATACCTAGGAATAAACCTAACCAAGGAAGTGAAAGACCTATACCCTGAAAACTACAAGACACTCTTAAGAGAAGTTAGAGAGGACACTAATAAATGGAAATTTATCCCATGCTCTTCAGTAGGAGAAATTAAATTTTCAAAATGACCATCTTGCCTAAAGCAATCCACAGATTCAATGCAATCCCTATCAAAATACCGATAGCATTCTTCAATGAACTAGAGCAAATAGTCCTAGAATTCATATGGAACGGCAAAAGACCCAGAATAGCCAAAACAATCTTGAGAAGGAAGAATAAAGCAGGGGAAATTAAGCTCCCTGACTTCAAGCTCTACTACAAAGCCACAGTAATCAAGACAATTTGGTCCTGGCACAAGAACAGACCCATAGACCAGTGGAACAGAATAGAGTGCCCAGATATAAATCCAAGCATATATGGTGAATTAATATATGATAAAGGAGCCATGGATATTCAGTGAGGAAATGACAGCCTCTTCAACAGCTGGTGCTGGCAAAACTGGACAGCTACATGTAAGAGAATGAAACTGGATTATTGTCTAACCCCATACATAAAATTAAACTCCAAATGGGTCAAAGACCTGAATGTAAGTCATGAAACCATAAAACTCTTAGAAAAAAAATAGGCAAAAATCCCTTGGACATAAACATGAGCAACTTCTTCATGAACATATCTCGCCAGGCAAGGGAAACAAAAGCAGAAATGAACAAGTGGGGCTGTATCAAACTAAAAAGCTTCTTTACAGCAAAGGATACCATCAGTAGAGCAAAAACACATCCTACAGTATGGGAGAATATATTCATAAATGACATTTCCATAAGGGGTTGACATCCAAATTATATAAAGAGCTCATGCACTTCAATAAACAAAAAGCAAATAATCCAATTAAAAAATGGGCAGAGGAGCTGAGCAGACACTTCAAAAAAGAAATTCAGATGGCCAACAGGTACATGAGAAGATGCTCCACACTGCTAATCATCAGAGAAGTAGAAATTAAAACCACAACGAGATATCATGTCACACCAGTTAGGATGACTCCCATCCAAAAGACAAACAACAACAAATGTTGGTGAGGATTTGGAGAAAGGGGAACCCTCCTACACTGCTGGTGGGAATGTAAATTAGTTCAAGCATTGTGGAAAGCAGTATGAAGGCTCCTCAAAATGCTCAAAATAGAAATACCATTTGACCCAGGAATTCCACTCCTGGGAATTTACCCTAAGAATGCAGCCACCCAGTTTGAAAAAGACATATACACCCCTATGTTTATCACAGCACTATTTATAGTAGCCAAGATAGGGAAGCAACCTAAGTGTCCATCAGTAGATGAATGGATGAAGAAGATATGGTACATATACAGAATGGAATACTATTCAGCCTTAAGAAGAAAACATATCCTACCATTTGCAACAACATGGATGGAGTTAGAGGGTATTATGCTCAGTGAAATAAGCCAGGCGGAGAAAGACAAGTACCAAATGATTTCCCTCATTTGTGGAGTATAACAATGAAGCAAAACTGAAGGACCAAAGCAGACTCCAGGATGTGGCTAGTAGTTACCAAAGGGGAGGGGTGGGAGGGAGAAGGGAATTGAGGGATGTTACGATTAATACACATCGTGTGTATGTGGGGTCATGGGGAGGACAGTGTAGCACAGAGAAGACAAGTAGGTGCTCTGTGGCATCTTACTCCAATGATGGACGGTGACTTCAGTGGGGAATAGGGGGACTTTATAATATGGGTGAATGTACTAACCACAATGTTTTTCATGTGTAACTTTCATAAGTGTGTATATCAATGATGACTTAATAAAAAAGATGTCTTGACAATATTAATTCTTTCTATCTATGAACATGGAACAGATTTCCATGTATTTGTGACTTCTTCAGTTTCTTTCATCACTGTTGTATAGTTTTCAGAGTACGTGTCTTTTTCTCCTCCTTAGTTAGGTTTATTCCTAGGAATTTCATTCTTTTTGATGTAATTGTTTTCTTGATTTCTCTTTATACCAGTTTGTTGTTAATATATAGGAATGCAACAGGTCTCTGTATATTCATTTTGTATTCTGAACCTTTGCTGAATCTAGTTCTAATAGTTTTTTGGTGGAGTCTTTAGAGTTTTCTATCTCTAGCATGTCATCTGCAAATAGTGACAGTTTTACTTCTTTCTTACCGATTTGTGGATGTCTTTTATCTGTTGTCTGATTGTTGTGGCTAGGACTTTGAGTACTATGTTGAAGAAAAGTGGTAACAGTGAACATCCTTGTCTTGTTTCTGATCTTAGATAAAAAACTTTCAGCTTTTTGCCATTGAATATGATCTTGGCTGTGGGTTTGTCATATATGGCCTTTATTATGTTGAGGTATATTTCCTCTATAGGCATTTTGCTGAGACTTTTTTTTTTGGTCATGAATGGATGTTGAATTTGTCAAATGCTTTTTCAGGTCTGTTGAGATGATTGTGTGGTTTTTATCCTTTTTGTTAATGTGATGTATCACATTGATTGATTTGTGGATATTGTACCATTCTTGTATCCCTGGAATAAGTCCCACTTGGTCATGATGGTTGGTCCTTTTGATGTATTTTTTAATTTGGTTTGCTAATATTTTGTTGAGGATTTTTGAATCTGTGTTCATCAGGGTTATAGGTCTGCAATTTTCTTTCTTTGTTTTGTCCTTGTCTGGTTTCATATTAGAGTAATGCTGGGCTCATAAATCTGTTTAGAGGTATTTCCTCCTCTTCTATTTTTTGGGATAGTTTAAGAAGGGTGGGTATTAACTCTTCTTTAAATGTTTGGTAGAATTCACCTTGGAAGCCTTTTGGTTGTGGACTTTAGTTTATTGGAAGTTTTTTGATTATCAGTTGAATTTTGTTCCTGGTAATTAGTCTGTTCAGGTTTTCTGTTTCTTCCTGGGTCAGCCTTGGAAGAGCATGTTTCTAATAATTTGTCCATTTCTTCTAGGTTTACCAATTTATTGGTATATAATTCTTCATGGAATTTTCTTACAATTCTACTTCTGTGGTGTGAGTTGTAACATCTACCATTTGTTTCTTATCTTATTAGTGTTCTCTCTTTTTTGCTTGATTAAACTGGCTAGGGTTTTGTCTATTTATCTTCTTGAAGTACCATCTCTTGGTTTCATAGATTTTTTTTCTATTTTATTCTTCTCCATTTTATTTCTGCTCTGATATTTATTATGTCCCTCCATCTATTAACTTTGGGTTTCATTTTTTTTCTAGTTTCTTTAGTTGTGAGGTTGTTTATTGGAATTGTTCTTATCTCTTGAGGTTTGCCTGTATTGCTGTGTAATTTCCTTTTAGAACTGCTTTTGCTACATCCCACGTATTTTGAGCAGTTCTGTTTCTGTTTTCATTTGTTTCCATGTGTTCCTTGAGTTCCTCTTTTATTTGTTCATTGAGTCATTGATTATTTAGAAGCATGATTTTTAGTCTCCATGTGTTTGTGGTTTTTCTTCATGTAATTCATTACTGGTTTGATGTCATTGTGACCTGAAAATATAGTTAATATGGTTTCAGTCTTTGAATTTACTGACTTTTTGTTTCCTAATATATGATCAATTCTGGAGAACATTCTATATGCACTTGAGAAAAATGGGTATCCTGCTGCTTTCCGGTGTAATGTTCTGTATACATCTGTTAAGTCCATCTTTTCTAATATGTCACTCAGTGCCTCTGTTTCCTTATTTGTTTTTTGTCTGACTGATCTATCCATTGATAAAAGTGAGGTGTTAAAATCTCCTAATGTAGTTGTGTTGCTATTTCTTTCTTGTAGATCTGTTAGTATTCATTTTACATATTTAGGTGCTCCTATGTTGGATGAATAGATATTTATAGTTGTTGTTTCCTCCTTTTGGCCTGGTCCCTTTATCATTATGTAATGTTCTTCTTTGTCTCTTGTTACTTTCTTAATTATGAAATCTATTTTGTCTGATACTAGTACTGCTCCTCCTGCTTTTTTCTCACTTTTATTTGCATTGAGTATCTTCTTCCATCCCTTCACTTTTCTACATATGTCTTCTTTCTACATATGTCACTTCATATAGTCTACATATGTCTTTAGGTCTGAAATGAGTCTCTTGTAGGCAGTATATAGATGAGTCTTCTTTATCCATTCTGCTACCCTACATCTTTTGAGTGCCACATTTAGCCTATTTACATGTAAGATAATTATTGGTAGGTATGTACTTATTGCCATTTTTTTAGTTGTTTTTATAGTTCCTCTGTTACTTTCCTCTCTTATACTCTTCTCTTGTGGTTTGATGGTTTTATTCAATGTTTGCATGGATTTCTTTAAATAAAAAAATTTTTTTGTATCTATTATAGGCCTTAGGTTTGTGGTTACCATAAATTTCATAGGCAGTTCCCTAAATATATAACAGTCTATATTAAGTTGGTCACTTTTTCAAATACAATCTAAATGTGCTACTTATTTATTTTTATTCCTTCTCCACCCTTTATAAGATGTCATAACCTACATTTTTTGTACCCTTGACTCATTTTGTGTATAGTTGACTTTACTACTTTTTAAAATTTTGTATTTTATTTATTTTTATTTTTATTTTATTTTGGTATCATTAATCTACAATTACATGAAGAACATTGTTTACTAGGCTCCCCCCTTCACCAAGTCCCCCCCATAACCCTTCACAGTCACTGTCCATCAGCGTAGTAAGATGCTGTAAAATCACTACTTGCCTTCTCTGTGTTGCACAGCCCTCCCTGTGACCCCCACCACACTATACATGCTAATTGTAATGCCCCCTTTCTTTTTCCCTGCCCTTATCCCTCCCTTGCCACCCATCCTCCTCAGTCCCTTTCCCTTTGGTAACTGTTAGTCCATTCTTGGGTTCTGTGATTGTGCTGCTGTTTTGTTCCTTCAGTTTTTCTTTGTTCTTATACTCCACATATGAGTGAAATCATTTGGTACTGTCTTTCTCCGCCTGGCTTATTTCACTGAGCATAATACCCTCTAGCTCCATCCATGTTGTTGCAAATGGTAGAATCTGTTTTTTTCTTATGGCTGAGTAATATTCCATTGTGTATGTGTACCACATCTTCTTTATCCATTCATCTACTGATGGATATTTAGGTTGCTTCCATATCTTGACTATTGTAAATAGTGCAGCGATAAACGTAGTGGTGCACCTGTCTTTTTCAAACTGCGCTGCTGCATTCTTAGGGTAAATTCCTAGAAGTGGAATTCCTGGGTCAAATGGTATTTCTGTTTTGAGCATTTTGAGGAACCTCCATACTGCTTTCCACAATGGTTGAACTAATTTACATTCCAACCAGCAGTGTAGGAGGGTTCCTCTTTCTCCACAACCTCACCAACATTTGTTGTTGTTTGTCTTTTTGATGATGGCAATCCTTACTGGTGTGAGGTGATATCTCATTGTGGTTTTAATTTGCATTTCTCTGATGACAAATGATGTGGAGCATGTTTTCATGTGTCTGTTGGCCATCTGAATTTCTTCTTTGGAGAACTGTCTATTCAGCTCCTCTGCCCATTTTTTAATTGGATTATTTGCTTTTAGTTTGTTGAGGTGCATGAGCTCTTTATATATTTTCGATGTCAACCCTTTATCGGATCTGTCATTTATGAATATATTCTCCCATACTGTAGGATACCTTTTTTTTCTATTGATGATGTCCTTTGCTGTACAGAAGCTTTTCAGCTTGACATAGTCCCACTTGTTCATTTTTGCTTTTGTTTCCCTTGCCTGGGGAGATATGTTCACAAAGAAGTCGTGAGATTTTTGCCTATGTTTTTTCTAAGAGTTTTATGGTTTTATGCCTTACAGTCAGGTCTTTGATCCATTTTGAATTTACTTTTGTGTATGGGGTTAGACAATGATCCAGTTTCATTCTTTTACATGTAGCTGTCCAGTTTTGCCAACACCAGCTTTTGAAGAAGCTGTCATTTCCCCATTGTATGTCTATGGCTCCTTTATCGTATATTAATTGGCCATATATGTTTGGGTTAATCCCTCCTTCATATTTAAATGATAATCGTGCTGGATACAGTATCCTTGGTTCAAGGCCCTTCTGTTTCATTGCATTAAATATATCATGCCATTTTTTTCTGGCCTATAAGGTTTTTGTTGAGAAATCTATGATAGGCTGATGGGTTTTCCTTTGTAGGTGACCTTTTTTCTCTCTCTGGCTGCCTTTAATACTCTGTCCTTTTCCTTGATCTTTGCCATTTTAATTATTATGTGTCTTGGTGTTGTCCTCTTTGGGTCCCTTCTGTTGGGAGTTCTGTGTGCTTCCATAGTCTGAGCAACTATTTCCTCCCCCAGTTCGGGGAAGTTCCCAGCAATTATTTCTTCAAAGACACTTTCTACCTTTTTTCTCTCTCTTCTTCTTCTGGTACCCCCGTAATGCAGGTATTGTTTCTTTTGGATTGGTCACACAGTTCTCTTAATATTGTTTCATTCTTGGAGATCCTTTCATCTCTCTGTGTGTCAGCTTCTATGCGTTCCTGTTCTCTGGTTTTTATTCCATCAATGGCCTCTTGCATCTTATCCATTCAGCTTATAAATCCTTCCAGAGAATGTTTCACTTCTGTAATCTCCCTCTGGACGTCATCCCTTAGCTCTTGTATATTTCTCTGCAGCTCTGTCAGCATGTTCATGATTTTTAATTTGAATTCTTTTTCAGGGAGACTGGTTAGGTCTGTCTCTGCAGATCCTCTCTCAGGTGTTGTCTGAACTATTTTGGTCTGGACTAAATTTTTTTGCCTTTTCATGGTGATAGCAGTCACTATAGGCAGGTTGCGAGTGTGTCAGCTGGGAGAAGAAAGTCCTTTCCTGCTTGCAGGATGCCTTGCCCTTCTACACTGCCTGTGTCGGTTACCCGCACTCCTGGAGCAGCCACCTGGTTAATCCCCTGAGCTGCTGTCGGTGGGGTCTCCGTCAGAGCAGTACAGAGCCCTGCAGGGAGTGACAGGCATGCCAGGTGCGCTCCTGCGCAATAGCAGTGCCCCTGCCAAACAGCTATGTGCCAGCAGCAGCCTTTGGGTCTGGCCCAGGCGGTTGTGCGTTGGGCTGGGATTCCAGTCGGCTGCTGGGAGTGCGGCTTCTCCCTCTGGCACTGCTGCTGGTGCGCACGGGCCTCTCCCTCGCGGACCTCTCCCGGGCTCTTCTGGCGCCAGTGCCACTGGTGTGTGCAGGCCGCTCCTGGGCTGTTTGGTCGCTGCTGCGGCGGGCTCGCTCAAGCTGCTCCTAGTCCCCTCCTGTGCTGCTGCCCCCAGCACGTGCTGCCACTCTCCCACTACTGGGCAGTGTGTGGGGATCTGCACCAGTTGGAGGAATGACTGGCAGGCTGCTTAGTACCGTGAAGGGCTTCAGAGCTGCGCTGCCACCAATGGTTTTAGGGTGCCTAAAGTTCCCTGGGATTCCCAGCTGCTGGCTAAGTATGCTGGGATGACTTCGTCCAGCTGTGGGGTCCCTGTCTCTTTAAGACTTGCAAAAAGCACTTGCTTTTCTTTTGTCTCAGGGGTGTCAGTTGCGGGGACCTGCCCACAGGTTTTGCTTTTCTGTTTCTCTAATATCCAGCCTCCCATGCACTTTGTGCCTGCACGCCAGGTGCAGATTTCTAGAGTTGGTTATTTAGCAGTCCTGGGCTTTCACTCTCTCCCCATTCCAACTCCTTTCTTCCTGCCGGGTTCTGGGGTGTGGAAGCGTTTGGGTCCCGCCTGGCCACAGCTTGTATCTTACCCCCTTCATGTGATGTTGAGTTCTTGGAGATGTAGATGTATCCTGGCTGTTGTACTGCATCCACTGGTGTCTCTTTTAGGAATAGCTGTATTTATTGTATTTTCATAAATATATATGTTTTGGGGAGGAGATTTCCACTGAACTACTAATGCCGCCATCTTCCCGTGATCCTACTTTTTTTTTAACTAAATACTTTCTTAGTAAGTAAGTAAGTGGTCTGCTACTTTCACTGTCACTTTATTTTCACTGATGAAAATATTCAGACTTAAGAAGATTTCCATCTACAGAAGTCCTTTTAACTTATCCTGGAAGTCCAGTTTAGTGCTGGTGAATTTTTTTAACCTTGGTCTTTCTAGGATGCCTTTTTGATTATAACCATTTTAGTATGTATAAAATGGTTTAATGGTAAGTCCTTATGGTTTTGATTTGCATTTCCCTGATGACTAATGATGTTAACATCTTGTGATTATCAGCCATTTGCATATTTTCTTTAGAAACATGTCTCTTCATATCCTTTGCTCATTTTTAAATTTATGTTATCTTTTAGTTACTAATTAGAGCCCTTTATATATTCTAAATACAAGTAACTTATCAATAAATTTGCAAAGTTTTTCTCCAATTCCTTGGGTTGTGTTTTTACTTCCTTGATGGTATACTTTACAGCAGGAAAGTTTTTAACATTTATGTCCAGTTATCTTTTTTTGTTCCTGTTGTTTATGTTTTGGTGTCATATTTAAGAAGCCATGGCTTAACCCAGCATCATCAATATTTACTCCTATGTTTTCTCTAAGAGTTATAATTTCAGTGCATACATTTAGGGCTTTGATTCATTTTAAGTTAATTTTTGCACATAGTCAAAGGTACTGGTTGTTTAAAGTTACCTTATTTTTAAAATCTTTCTCAAGATTTACTATAGGTGTAAGACATTTTGAATCTATCTGAATGATCTGTTTTTTAACCTTTAAGAAGTCATTTGATTTCTTGCTCTATCTTTAGACCTATGTTTTTTTTGACTGGCTTTCATGTAGTTCATGTAGCTCAAATATGGTGCCACACAAATATAATGTGCAATTTGGAATAGCAGGGCCCCTTTAGTTTAGTGTATCTCATAGCATTTGCCAATGGACCATCTAATTCTTTAACCAATGGACTAATTACATTATTTTAGTTAAATGATTAACATGACTTTGAGTGGATCCAATGGCATAATGTGAAAAACAAGCAATTTCATATTCTCAGTTTTTGTCAACTATTTTATTTAAACTGAGGTGTTTGTCAGCTTAGTAAGGTCTTTATAATTACTTAAATTTTTTGTGTAAACCCTGTGACTGCATTAGAGTTTAAAGAGTTTCAGACTGTGTAGTCTTCAAGAGTTGTTACTACTGAAGATGAAACAACAGTAGGTTATTTAGCCAAACATATATATGTATAGCTCTGAAAGTGAATTAGACACTGTCATAGTCACTATGATATAAAGGTGAAGTCCCTGATGTCAAAGAATCCATACTTTAGTTGGGAGACATAGTGTGTGATAAATGCTTTGATGCTATAGAAATAAGAATAGCACATTTTTCAGATTGGAGATTTGAAAAACTTAAAAGGTGATGATGTCTGAGCTGTCTTGAAGGAAGAAGAGGACTTAATCAATATTGTTGTCTCACTTCCCCTAAGTGCCAAATCTGAGGCAGAGGGCTTTGTGTTATTATAATTCACTTCCCTCATTTTATAGATAAGGAAACTGAGACACAGGGATTGCTAGTTCCAAGTTTACTTAAGAACTACAAAACTTTGACTTAAACTATTCCATGAATGAGTTTAGTAAGGATAATGTTGCATGATTTCTCAGAGCAACTGCTGAAAGTGCTGCTGGCAATATAAAATGGAACAAAGAAAGGACCAGATTTGCATATTTCATTTTGACCAAGGGTTAAGAAACTAGAATTTGCTTTCTGTTTCATTTAAGTCCCTTACATAGATCATTAATTATCTGGAGGAAATTTTCACCAAGTTATATTTTGAAACTATATTTTGCTTCTGAAGAATTCTTCATCTAGAATGTAAAGTGTACTGATAATGAAATAATAATTATTTTTTGTCACTTAGTGTTAACATGGACAAATGGCCCAATTTAAGACATTATTTGTTCACTTTTAAGTTGCATTTTTGAGGTTGATCTGTGTGGGGGTGATTACTTCAGTTGTTTTCCTAATTTATTAAGGAATGATTTAGATCCATAAAAATTAGTTTGTGAATTTCTTTTAGGTTTGAGTAAGACTGTCATAACTTGCAATGAAAATCAATACCAATTTTTCAAAATCATCATTTACTGAAAAATTTCTAGTGATTATTAAGTACTCTTAATGATGAGTTATAAAATTCTAGTAAATACCTCTTGTTTTACAGTCTTGCTGAGGTTTTTAATGGCTTTTTGCAGTTTTTTTTTTTTTTTAATGTTAGGGGCATTTAGAAACTAGTACTTCTCCAGTTATGTGAAAATCTCAGTATTTATGGAAATTGGTAGAATTTTAGTAGCTCTGAGAGCTATAAAGTAGGAAAAGAAAACTCTCTGAAATGAAAGTAGGGCCTCTTTTAGCCCCTGCCTTGGGATTTGTCTTGCTTAATCAAGTTGTCTAGTCTAGTGCAAATAACATTGATTGGATTACACAGAGCTATTGAAGAGTATTTTAATTATTTCATAGAGCAATGCAGTGTTCAGCCTTTTTCTTTTTAGGAAATAATATTTTAAGTATAAATTTGGATTCTTTATTACATTTTCTTTTCACAACTTGGTCTTTGGAGTCAAATTTGAATCCTGACCATGTCACTTAGCTATATGACTTCAGGCAAGTTGCTGTAAATATCTCTGAGCTAGTGTTCTCTGCAGTGAAAGAAAGGATATAGAATCTAAATCATAGTGCCATTCTGAGGATTACATGAGGTAATTAAGGTGTCTAGTATTGCCCTAAACTAGATGAATTCTCTTTCTCTCTTTGAATCTGTCTTTGCTTTAAGCCTTCTTCAATTTCCTGTATGTTTCCTTGATAGAATTGTAAATATGTGTTTTCTTCTGAATGGTTGTTTTAATATTCAAATTGTCTTCTGGTATCTCATGTGAAAAAACTGTGAGGAAAGTGAAGTGTGGTGAAAGCCTGCTACTATATTATACAATAACATAGGATGGAATTCTGAGTTTGTTATTTTCCTTTTTGCTAACACAGTTGAATTTGCCCAAACAGATGAAAGTGAATTTATTATAATCCAGTCTTGAATAAATTATAATGCTTAGATCAGCACTGTCCAGTGGAAATATAACTTGTTCCATATATGTAGTTTAAGTTTTCTAGTAGCCTATAGAAAAAAAGATGAAATTAATTTTATATTTTATTTAACCCCATATATACAAAATATCTTTTCAACACATAGTTAACATAAAGATTAACAATGAGATATTTTACATTGTTTTGTGTTAAGTCTTTGAAATTAGAAACATGTTATGTTTTATACTTTAAGCACATTTCAGTTTGGGTGAGTTAGACTTGAAGAGATCTATGTGGCTAGCGGCCACTATATTATACAGCACAGGTTTAAATGAATCAAATATATTATCACTACAGTAGATGGCTTTTGCATTGTATATTCTGTGTGATAAGAGAATGTTGATAGTTATGGCTGGTTTAAAGTTTGTCTTTATTCTTCAGCAGTCATTTATGTAGACGGTGAGAATTTACCCATCTTTGCAATCTGTTCCATAAATTATTTCACCACTTATTCATTGTTCCCAAATTTTTGTAATTTACTGAGGGCTGAAAATATGCTATTTGTTTATTGAGAGCATAAACTAAACTTAATATATATTTGTTTTCTTCACAATAGGATCTGTAGGTGTAACATGAGCAAGTTTTTATTTTGAGAAGTTCATTCTAAAGATTAGATGGGAGAAGGGGTCAGAGGATGGGAGGGGTACCAGCAAGAAGGCTAATGCAGTTTACATGTGAGAAATATTGACAGCTTGATCTGGGGGGTTGGGGAAGGAAGAGGAGGAGAAAAAGGAGAAGTGGACAGAAAGAAGGATGATTGAGGAGGCTGGTAGTAACTTGAGGGTGATAATGTGTTTGAAGGAATATTTTTGTTTTTCTTTGCTTGTGTTCATTTTAAGGATGATTGAGACTTGAAATGTAGTTGTAAGGCATCCTGTTGAGAGGAAGCAGGTTGAACTTTTGAGAGGAAAGGATAACTGATAGGATAATCCTGCAAAAAGATATGATGAAATTTAGATCTGAAGAGTTTTTTTTCCTAAATAGATTTTTGTCAAGTTGCCTTAAACTTTTGAACTGTGGTGAATATCTCACTCTAAGAAAAATAAAAGGTAAAGAGTAGAGTTATAGTCATATTCTCCTCCTTTGTATGGAAGAGAAAGAGAAAGAAGGTGAAACTAGAATTAAATTAAGCAGTGATTTAATAGCAGTTGTGGATCAGTAAATATGTTATGGATCATTATGTATACACTAGGACTCAGTGAATATTCATGCTTATTAAAATGGCAGTAAACTGTTTTTTACACGGAGTTTTAATGGAATACAAAATAACAAAGAATATTGGTTCTACCTGTTTTGGCTTTAATTACCTTAGGTGATGGAAGTTTATTGTAAGAAGTCCTGGGGGAGGGAGGAAAGCACAACACTGTCCATCCCTATAATTGTAATAAAACAGTCTCTGGGAGCTAACAAGGTGTTTCCTCAGTCCACGCCCTCTCGCCCTTCCCCTTCTTGTCAAGCAGTGGAAGCCATTTTCATGTGAAATCAGTATTTATAAACAGATAAAAACTGAGCTGCAGTGAGTCAGGTGAAGACTGGAGAGCTGTCCTCTGCACCCTCTTTTCCTTCTTCTGTACCTCTTCAACTTCCTCCTCCTTCCTTCTCCCTGAAGCCTTTCTGAGGAACCACAGGTCAAAGCACCAAGTCATTCCTCACCAACTGAGAGGTACTGACTCTATTGGCCCTGTTTTTGGTTTGGTGACTCATTTGCAATTCTCGTTTTCTCCAGCTTCTGTTCCCACTGCTCCCTTTTCTGGTCACCTTCTTATGACCTTGCTTCTGTTTGTTTTTGTGATGAGACTAAGTCAGCCACTTCTGTTGCTACTAATTACCAGTCTGTATGTCTCATATTCAGGCACCTCAGGAAATAGGGGCCAATTGGATAGATTTGTCATTATCCAATACAGAGTCATTTCTGTTGGTCTGCCAGGCTTCCTCCTGTCCAGTTCTAAAAATGGCTGCCTTTGGCACAGAGGCTAGTTCTTCATCCTTTCCCATGCAGCTAAGATAATAGGGTTATAGGATAAAAGTTGGCCGAAGAACTGCTTCCAGTTTCTTTCCTCAGAAGGTGGCTCTGGGTGTTTTTTGACCTATTCATTACATAAAATGTGCTATACTTTCTTACTATCTCAGTTAATCATAAATGGAGAGTGTTTTTATTCATCCTTGGCTTTCTGGGAATAAGTCTCTGCTATCACTTACTGAGTATCTTCCATGTGCACTTATTAAAAAATATTTTACATTAGTAGCTCAGGTGCTATGGTACATTTTGCTGAAGAAACTGAGTCACATTGAAATATGAAGTGTCTTGTTCAAAATTTACAGCTTCTCATTTATGGAACTGGGATTTGAATACAGGCAGTCACCTTTCCAAATAATAAAGACTTACCGTCTATAGCATAACATTTCAGAGTTGCAGCTAATCAGGGTGATTATCAAATATCCCATTTTACAGAGGAGAAAATTGAGAGTTTAGGTGACTTGCCTAAGGCCACAAGAAGCTAATCATTGCCAGGAACCCAGAGTTTCTAATTCTAATTCTTAGCTAGTGCTCTTTTTTACTACAGAACAAGAACCTAAGATACATAAGATTGTGAGTGTTAATCTTGAAACCCAAACATACTGTCAGCAGACGTACTATATGTGGATACATAATATATGGTTATACACAATCATCTGTATAGGCTTTTATGTTAGACTACTATTTAGCTAGAGGATGGTATAGATACAGAGAAGAGAAGACTAAGCAGGACACAGGTTGATTAGCCACAAGAATTATTTATTGAACTAATCTCCTCATGTCTAGTTAAAGGTGACATGTACTTGCTGCCAGGTTAGTCTCCCTGTGTGGTGATATGTGGCAGCGATTGAAAAATGTCCAATTTGATGCATAGTGGAGGAAATCAGTTGAAATACAGTGAAAGCATACTACCCTGGAGAGTTTGATAAAGAAACTTTAAAGGTGTAAATTAAAAGCTAATTATGCTGGATGTGAAATTTTTACTTACTTTCATCGTTTAAAAAACCCTTTTATAATGCATCTGGGTTTTTAATGAAATAAGTCTGTGAAGTTAAGTGGCTTTCTAAAGGATTAGTAGTATGACCTTGGTTTAACTAAAGGATGTAAAGATAATAGTCAGATCCAAATAGGATATTTAAACTTTAAAGAATGTATGTACTTGTTTCTTGAAAGTTAAGAAAATACATTAGCCTAGTATGTTCATCTAAGTCAACAAAATAAGACTATCTCAGAATATTTTCCTTGTTAGAAATGTAAATTCTCAGCCACCATCCCAGGCACCAAGGTGCATTCAGAGTGGGGCTCACCAGTCTGGGTTTTAACAAGCCCTCTCAGTAATCCTAAGGCATACTAAGTTTGAGAACCATTGTTGAAGAAGCAACCAAGTTATCAGTTGAAACATTTTCAGTTTGCGTTGAAGAGGAAGCACAATGTTTTCCTGCAAAAGCTTTGAAACCATTCATAAATAGCTCAACCATTGTCTTGTCTTGATAAAGTTGTGATTGTGGTAAACTCTTTTAGTATATCTGATGGAAGGAGTACATATGGGCTTTGAAAGTGTTAGCTTCATTATTTTGTTTCAGATATGTACTAGACTTTGACGAGGTGTCTTGACCTTCCTCAGGCCATAGACTAGAATAACACCATCCACCAGGGAGGATCATAGGGAAGGTTAGAAATAATATAAATAAGTGCTGGATACTTAGTAGTCAGTAAAAATCATTCATTTTACTTAAATCTTCAGCTTTGTTTTCTTTTAGTTTAGAGACTACAGCTTCCTCAACACTGTTTACACTTATTAAAACTAATTTGAAATGCTAATTTTGTGATAGTTCAAAGATATCAGTCACCTTCCTAAATCAATCATTCTTGGCATATCCAGTACATACACTACTGCTTTGTCACCTAATATTTACTACCTTAGCACAAATTCCAGCCTGGCTAGAAGTGAACTCAGTTCACTTGAGACAATGATTTTTGTCAAAACTGCCAGTTAATTTTCAGCCTGGATTTATCTTTTCTAGAAGCCAGCAAGTAACAAGTATATTTTAGTTATTGTGGTCAAAAATAGAAAATTGGAAGAATAAATCCTTTGGAGCTAAGTAGGATTAAAAACATAATTTAATGTGAATTTTAGGGTACTTGATAATTGGATATGCATATTTATAAAATGACAGTTGGGATTCATTGGACTCATTGTGTACTTCTGTCCCATTGAGAGAATAACACTGATAGCATGAATCTTGGCTGGACAGGATCCTTCTGATTCTATATTTTGCATCCCCCCTTTTTCTTTCAAATTACTTAACTTCTATTAAATTTTAATCGTTCCAAAGTAACTAAAAAAAGGTACATTCAGAGAAATCGAGCTTCCAAGCCTATGCTCTCTACTTACTGTTCTCTTCTTTTCACAGTCACTTTTTGTTGCTTTGTGGGTAAAAGGTAACATCTCATTTGCATTGTTCTGCACCTTACTTTCTCACTCATTTCATGGTGGTATATAGATCTCCTATACCATTTACAACTGCATAGTACAGCTGCATGGTACTTTCTCATGTAGATGTACTAGAGTTTATTCAACCATCTTCTGCTGATAGACGTTTAGTTTCCTTCCTATTTTGTTAATATTATTCTTGAAAGTGATACTGTCACTGAAGGTATAAATGTGGATGTAATTTTGCTAGTTATTGTCCACTTTTCCTCCATAGAGGTTTTAACAGTTTTCTTCTCCATTAGTAATGTATGAGAATCCTTATTCCCTTATAGCTTTGTCAATAGTGTATGTCAGACTTTTAAATATTTGCTAATCTGATAGGTGAGAAGTGATTATATCAATAGTTTCAATAAGTATTTCTTTTATGAGTAAGAGTAAACATGTTACTTATATTTTTTGAACTATCTTCAAATTTGTGCTCTTTTTAAATTAAGGTATCATTGATACATAATCTTAGGAAGGTTTCACATGAGCAACATTGTGGTTACTGCATTCATCCATATTATCAAGTGCCTCCCCACACCCTATTGCAGTCACTGTCCATCAGTTTAGTAAGATGCTATAGAGTCACTACTTGTCTTCTCTGTGCTATACTGCCTTCCCCATGCCACCCTACATTATGTGTGCTGATCGTAATGATCCCTTAATCCCCTACTCCCTCCAGCCCCATCTACCCTCTCCAAACCCTTCCCTTTGGTAACTGCTAGTCCCTTCTGGGAGTCCTGAGTCTGCTGCTGTTTTGTTCCTTCAGTTATGCTTTGTTATTATACTCCACAGATGAGTGAAATCATTTGGTAGTTGTCTTTCTGTGCCTGGCTTATTTCACTGAGCATAATTCCCTCTAACTCCACCCATATTGTTGCAAATGGTAGGATTTGTTTTCTTCTTATGGCTGAATAATATTCCATTGTGTGTATGTATCACATCTTCTTTATCCATTCATCTGCTGATGGACACTTAGGTTGCTTCAGTATTTTTGTGATTGTAAATAGTGCTGTGATAAATGTAAAGTGCATATGTCTTTTTGAATCTGGGATCTTGTTTTCTTCAGGTAAATTCCTATGAGTGGAATTCCTGTGTCAAATGGTATTCCTATTTCTAGTTTTTTGAGGAATCTGCATATTGCTTTCCACAATGGTTGAGCTAATTTACATTCCACCCAAGAATGTAGGACGGTTCCCCTTTCTCTGCACCCTTGCCAGCATTTGTTCCTTGTCTTTTCGATGTTGGTCATCCTAACTGGTATGAGGTGATTTCTCATTTTGGTTTTAATTTGCATTTTCCTGATGATTAGCAATGTGGAGCATCTTTTCATGTGCCTGTTGGCTATCCAAATTTCTTTTTTGGGGAAGTGTATGTTCAGATCCTC
Organism: Manis pentadactyla; assembly: GCF_030020395.1. NCBI lineage: Eukaryota > Metazoa > Chordata > Mammalia > Pholidota > Manidae > Manis > Manis pentadactyla. Next base: position 81,133,798 of record NC_080020.1, on the reverse strand, counting down.
TGCCAGGCTGTTTGCTTTTTGGGTATTGAGGTGTGTGAGTTCTTTATATATTTTGAATGTTAAACCCATATCACATATGTCATTTATGAATATATTCTCCCATACTGTAGGATGCCTTTTTGTTCTGTTGATGATGTGCTTTGATGTACAGAAGCTTTTTAGTTTGATGTAGTTCCATTTGTTCATTTTTACTTTTGTTTCCCCTACCCAAGGAGATGTGTTCAGGAAAAACTTGCTCATGTTTATAGTCAAGAGATTTTTGCCTATGTTTTCTTCTAAGAGTTTTATGGTTTCATGACTTGTATTCAGATCTTTGATCCATTTCGAGTTTACTTTTGTGTATGGAGTTAAACAATAATCCAGTTTGATTCCCTTGCATGTAGCTGTCCGGTTTTGCCAATACCAGTTGTTGAAGAGGCTGTCTTTTTCCCACTGTATATTCATGGCTCCTTTATCGTGTATTAACTGACCATATATATGTGTGGGTTTATATCTGGACTCTTTATCCTATTTCATTGATCTATGGGTCTGTTCTTGTGCCAGTACAAAATTGTTTTGATTTCTGTGGCTTTGTAGTAGAGTATGAAGTTGGGAAGCAGAATCCACCTAGCTTTATTCTTCCTTCTCAGGATTGCTTTGGCTATTCGGGGTCTTCCTTGGTTCCATATGAATTTTAGAACTATTTGTTCTAGTTCATTGAAGAATGCTGTCAGTATTTTGGTAGGGATTGCATTGAATCTGTAGATTGCTCTAGGCAGAATGGCCATTTTGACAATATTAATTCTTCGTATCTGTGAGCATGGGATGTATTTCCATTTATTGGTGTCTTCCTTTTTTTGTTTTTTTTAGGAGAGGAAGTGAGAGCCTTTTATTTAGAGATAAAGTGAGAAGATAGAGCTCCTGGCTCATGCCAGGAGGGGACAAGAGAGCCCCCTTATTGGTGTCTTCTATAATTTCTCTCATGAGTGTCTTATAGTTTTCAGGGTATAGGTCTTTCACCACCTTGGTTAGGTTTATTTTTGATGCAATTGTGAATGGAATTGTTTTCCTGATTTCTCTTTCTGCTAGTTCATTGCTAATATATAGGAATGAAACAGAGTTCTGTGTATTAATGTTTTATCCTGAAACTTTGCTGAATTCAGTTATTAGTTCTAGTTATCTTGGGGGGGAATACTTCAGGGTTTTTTATGGACAGTATCATGCGATCTAAAAAAAGTGACAGTTTAACTTCTTCCTTACAAATCTTGATGCCTTTTATGTTTTTGTGTTGTCTGATTGCCATGGCTAGGACCTCCAGTACTATTTTGAATAAAAGTGGGGAGAGTGGGCATCCTGTCTTGTTCCCAGTCTTAGAGGAAAAGCTTTCAGCTTTTCATGGTTAAGTATGATGTTGGCTGTGGGTTTGTCATATATGGCCTTTGTTATTTTGAGGTACTTGCCCTCTATACCCATTTTGTTGAGAGTTTTTATCATGAATGGATGTTGAAATTTGTCTAATGCTTTTTCAGCATCTATGGCGATGATCATGTGGTTTTTGTCCTTCTTTTTTTGATGTGGTGGATAATGTTGATGGATTTTTGAATATTGTACCATTCTGCATCCCTGTAATAAATCCTACTTGATCATGATGTATGAACTTTTTGATGTATTTTTTAATTCAGTTTGCTAATACATTTTTTTAAAATTTTGGTATCATTAATATACATTTATATGAGCAGTATTGTGGTTATTAGATTCCTCCTATTATCAAGTCCCCACCACCTACCCCATTATAGGCATGGTCCATCAGTGTAGTAAGATGCTAGAGAGTCACTACTTGTCTTCTCTGTGCTATACTGCCTTCCCTGTGTCCCCTCCACCCCCACATTATGTGTGCTAATAGTAATGCCCCTTATTCCCCTTATCTCTCCATCCCCACTTTCCTCCCAAGTTCCTTTCCCTCTGGTAACTGTTAGTCCATTCCTGGATTCTGTGAGTCTGCTGCTGTTTTGATCCTTCCGTTTTTGCTTTGTTGTTATACTCCACAGATGAGTGAAATCATTTGGTACTTATCTTTCTCTACCTGGCTTATTTCACTGAGCATAATACCCTCTAGCTCCATCCATGTTGTTGCAAATGGTAGGATTTGTTTTCTTCATATGGCTGAATAATATTCCATTGTATATATGTACCACATCTTCTTTATCCATTCATCTACTGATAGACACATAGGTTGCTTCTATTTCTTGGCTATTGTAAATAGTGCTATGATAAACATAGGGGTGCATCTGTCTTTTTCAAACTGGTCTCCTGCATTCTTAGGGTAAATTCCTAGGAGTGGGATTCCTGGGTCAAATGGTATTTCTATTTTTAGTTTTTTGAGAAACCTCCATACTGCTTCCACAGCAGTTGAACAAATTTACATTCCCACCAGCAGTGTAGGAGGGTTCCCCTCTCTCCACATCCTTGCTGACATTTGTTGTTGTTTGTCTTTTGGATGGCAGCTATCCTAGCTGGTATGAGGTGATATCTCATTTTGGTTTTAATTTCCTTTTCTCTGATAATTAGTGATGTGGAGCATCTTTTCATGTGCCTGTTGGCTATCTGAATTTCTTCTTTGGAGAAGTGCCTGTTCAGATCCTCTGCCCATTTTTTAATTGGATTATTTGTGCTTTTTTTGTTGATGCATGTGAGCTCTTTATATAATTTGGATGTCAACTCCTTATTGGATATGTCATTTATGAATATATTCTCCCGTACTATGGGATGCCTTTTTGTTCCACTGATGGTATCCTTTTCTGTACAGAAGCTTTTTAGTTTGATAATAGTCCCACTTGTTCATTTTTGCTTTTGTTTCCCTTGCCTGGAGAGATATGTTCATGAAGAAGTTGCTCATGTTTATGTTCAAGAGAGTTTTGCCTATGTTTTCTTCTCAGTTTTTTATGGTTTCATGACTTACATTCAGGTCTTTGATCCATTTTGTGTTTAATTTCGTGTATGGAGTTATCCACTTTCATTCTCGTGCATGTAGCTGTCCAGTTTTGCCAATACCAGTTGTGGTAGAGGCTGTCATTTCCCATTGTATATCCATGGCTCCTTTATCATATATTAACTGACCATATATGCTCGGACCCTCTATTCTGTTCCACTGGTCTGTGGATCTGTTCTTGTGCTAGTACCAATTGTTTTGATTACTGTGTCTTTGTAGGAGAGCTTGAAGTTGGGAAGTGAGATCGCCCCTGCTTTATTCTGGCTTCTCAGGATTGCTTTGGCTATTCGGGGTCTTTTGTGTTTCCATATGAATTTTAGAACTATTTGTTCCAGGTCGTTGAAGAATGCTGTTGGTATTTTGATATGGATTGCATTGAATCTGTAGATTGCTTTAGGCAGGATGGCCATTTTGATGATATTAATTGTTCCTACCGAAGAGCATGGGATGAATTTCCATTTATTAGTGTCCTCTTTAATTTCTCTTAAGAGTGTCTTGTAGTTTTCAGGGTATAGGTCTTTCACTTCCTTGGTTAGGTTTATTCCTAGGTATTTTATTCTTTTTGATACCATTGTGAATGGAATTGTTTTCCTGATTTCTCTTTCTGTTAGTTCATCGTTATTGTATAGGAATGCAACAGATTTCTGTGTATTAATTTTGTATCCTACAACTTTTCTAAATTCATTTATTCTAGTAATTTTGGAGTGGATTCTTTATGGTTTTTTATGTACTATATCATGTCATCTGCAAACACTGACAGTTTGACTTCTTCCTTATCCATCTGGATGTCTTTTATTTCTTTGTGTTGTCTGATTGCCCTGGCTAGGACCTTCACAACTATGTTGAATAGAAGCAGAGAGAGTGGGAATCTTTGTCTTGTTCCTGATCTTGAGGGAAAGCTCTCAGCTTCTCACTGTTAAGTATGATATTGGCTGTGGCTTTGTCATATATGTACTTTGCTATGTTGAGGTACTTGCTGACTATACCGATTTTTTGAGAGTTTTTATCATGAATGGATGTTGAATTTTGTCAAATGCTTTTTCAGCATCTATGGAGATGATCATGTGGTTTTTGTCTTGTTTATTGATGTGGTGGATGGCATTGATGGATTTTCGAATGTTGTACCATCCTTACATCCCTGGGATGAATCCTAGTTGATCATGTTGTATGATCCTCTTGATGTATTTTTGAATTTGGCTTGCTAATATTTTGTTGAATATTTTTGCATCTATGTTCATCGGGGATATTAGTCTGTAGTTTTCTTTTTTTGTGTTGCCTTTGCCTGGTTTTGGTATTATTGTGATGCTGGCCTCCTAGAATGAATTTGGTAATATCCCTCCTATTCTACTTTTTGCAAAACTTTAAGGAGGATGGGTATTAGTTCTCCATATATTTGATAAAATTTAACAGTGAAGCCATCTGGTTCAGTTTTATTCTTCGGTAGTTTTTTGATTACCAGTTCAATTTTGCTGCTGGTAATTGGTGTGTTTAGATTTTCTATTTCTTCCTGGGTTTGTCTTGGAAGGTTGTATATTTTGAGAAAGTTGTCCATTTCTTCTGGGTTATCCAGTTTGTTAGCATGTACTTTTTAATAGTATTCTCTAATAATTCTTTGTATTTCTGTGGTGTCCTTAGTGATATTTTCCTTTCTCATTTCTGATTCTGTTTATGGGTGTAAAGTCTCTTTTTTATTTTTGATAAGTCTGGCTAGGGGTTTATCTACTTTGTTAATTTTCTTGAAGTACCAGCTTCTGGTTTCATTGATTCTATTGTTTTATTCTTCTCAATTTTTTTAAATTTTCTGCTCTGATCTTTACTTTGTCCCTCTTTCTACTGGCTTTGGTCCTTATTTGTTCTTCTTTTTCTAGTTTCATGAAATGTGAGTTTAGACTGTTCATTTGGGATTATTCTTCTTTCTTGAGGTAAGCTTGTATTGCATTGTACTTTCCTCTTAGAACTGCCTCCCTGCATCTCACCGAAGTTGGAGTGTTGAGCTGTTGTTTTCATTTGTCTCCACATATTGCTTTATCTCTGTTTTTATTTGCTCATTGAGGCATTGATTATTTAGGAGCATGTTGTTAAGCCTCCATGTGTTTGTGAACCTTTTTGTTTTCTTTGAATGATTTATTTTTAGTTTCATACCTTTGTTGTCTGAAAGCTAGTTGGTACAGTTTCAATCCTTCTGAATTTACTGAGGCTTTTTTTGTGGCCTAGTGTATGATCTATTCTTGAAAATGTTCCATGTGCACTTGAGAAGAATGTGTATCCTGTTGCTTTTGGATGGAGTGTTCTGTATGTGTCTGTTAGCTGCATCTGTTGTAATGTGTCGTGCAGTGCCTCTGTCTCCTTACTTATTTTCTGTCTGGTTGATCTGTCCTTTGGAGTTAGTGTTGTGTTGAAGTCTCCTAAAGAGAATGCTTTGCATTCTATTTCCCCCTTTAATTCTGTCAGTATTTATTTCACATATGTAGGTGCTCCTTTGTTGGGTGCATAGATATTTATAATGGTTATATCCTCTTGTTGGACTGACCCCTTTATCATTATGTAATGTCCTTCTTTGTCTCTTGTGGATTTCTTTGTTTTGAAGTCTGTTTTTTCTGATACAAGTACTGCAACTCCTGCTTTTTTCTCTTATTAGTTGCATGAAATATCTTTCCCACTCCTTCACTTGTAGTCTGTGTATGTCTTTGGGTTTGAAGTGAGTCTCTTGTATGCAGCATATAAATGTGTCTTGCTTTTTACATATATACAAGAAATATTATTCAGCCATAAGAAGAAAACAAATCGTACAATTTGAAACAGTATGTATGGTCCTATAGGTTATTATGCTCAGTGAAATATGCCAGGCATAAAAAGAGAAGTAGCAAAGGATTTCACTCATCTGTGGAGCATAAAAACAAAGCAGAACTGAACTGAAGTTCATTAGGATTAGTACACATAATGTAGAGGGTGGCACAGGAAGGCAGTATAGCACAGAGAAGACAAGTAGTGACTTCATAGCATCTTACTATGCTGGTGGACAGCAACTGTAATGGGTTATGTGGTAGGGCTTGATAGTGGGGGGAATCTAGTAACCACAATGTTGTCCATGTGTTTATATATTAAGGATACCAAAAAAAAAAAAAAGCAAACTGCTGAGACCCAATACCAAAACTGCAGAAGGTGTGAGGTATGGCCCAGGAATCTACATTCAAAATGATCACTCTGGTGATCCTCCAGAGAAGCTTTGGCATGGGCATGAGGGCTGAGCAGGGGTTGGCTGGAAGCTGGCAGGAGACCTCAGACTCTGCATCTTCTGGTGATGCAGCTGACCCGGGTTCCATTTCCTCCCTCCAGGCTCCACCTCTTTGGCTCTGTTCTCCAGGATTATTTTGGAGAACAGATCACTTAGGGAAAAGACCGAAAATAAAAATATATGTAAACTACTGCTCAGTAACAAAACCCTTCAGATGCCCAAGGAAAATACTATCTTCAAGGAAGCAAGAAACACAAATCCTCAAGGATGGAGCATTGGGAAAATCCCTTAGGACATCTAGGTAAGGTCAGATTGGAGAAGATGCTGCAGCAGGATGGAGCTTTCTCTGGGTAGGAAGCTCCAAATACCTGTTTTTGCTCTCAGGGAACCTGCTGTAAGCCAGGGAACATCTGTAAGGCCCCTTAGTGACTTGGTAAGAAAACTCATAGAACATTTATAATGAAATAAAATGTATTAAAGACAGAGATAATAACTATTAAAAAATGGGTCTTGCTTTTTCATCCATTCTGTAGCTCTATGTCTTTTGATTGGTACATTCAATCCATCTACATTAGGGTGATTATTGGTAGATACATATTTATTGTCATTGCAGGCTTTGGATTTGTGGTTTCCTAAGGAAGATTTGTGGTTTCCTAAGGTTCAAGGGCAACCTCTTTACTTTCTAACAGTCTAACTTAACTCACTTATTACACTACTACAAACTCAATCTAAGGATTGTTTTTTTCCCCTTCTTTTTCTTCCTCCTCCACTATTTGTTGGTTAGGTGTCATATTCTGTACTCTTTGTGTATCCCTTGACTGACTTTGTGGGTAGCTGATTTAATTTTGTATTTGCTTAGTGATTAATTGGTCTGCATCCTTTTATTGTGGTTATATTTTCTCTGGTGACAGCTATTTAGCCTTAGGAGCTCTGCCATCTATAGCAGTTCCTTTAAAATACAGTGTAGATATGGTTTGTGGGAGGTAAGTTCCCTCAACTTTTGCTTATCTGGAAATTGTTTAATCCCTCCTTCAAATTTAAATGATAATCTTGCCAGGTAGCGTATTCTTGGTTGGAGGCACTTCTCTTTCATTGCATTAAATATATCATGCCACTCCCTTCTGGCCTGTCAGTTTTCTGCTGTGAAGTCTGATGATAGCCTGATGGGTGTTCCTTTGTAGGTGATCTTTTTCCTCTCTCTGGCTGCTTTTAATACTCTATCCTTGTCATTGATCTTTGCCATTTTAATTATTATATGTCTTGGTGTTGTCTTCCTTGGGTCCCTTGTGTTGGGAGATCTGTGCATTTCCATGGCCTGAGAGACTATTTCCTTCCCCAGATTGGGGAAGTTTTTTTTTTTTTTTGAAGGTCAACTTTTATTAGGTTTTAGAAGGAAACTGGGAAGGGTTGTTTTAAACATAAGTTCATGAAGAACAACAAGAGTTCAAGGTTGTGGCAGTTTCTCTTTGGCTGCAAGTATGTTGTTACTGGGGCAGTGGCGAATCTTCCCTAAATTTTTTTAAAGCAGGAGATGAATACCCTCTGTGAAAAATATCCTTGCTTGTCAAAATAATCCTTATCTTCCTCCCTTCTGCAGGTCATGCAGGCTGCAAGGAGCGATAGGTGCATGAGCACTCCCCCTGCAGGGCTTCCCCACTCCATTTTAATCCTTTATTGTCATAGCTGTTTTTTGAAGTGTGACGTTCAGTGGTCTTAGGTATATTCATATCATTGTGTGTCCATCACTGGCATCCATTTCCTAGCTCTGTTCATCTTAAAAACCTGAAGCTCTATCCACTAAATACAAACACCCCATTCCTTCCTCTCCCAGCCCCTGGTAACCCGCATTCTCCTTTCTGTCTCTGAGTCTGACCGCTCTAGGAACCTCATAGAAGTTAAATCATATGGTATTTGTCCTTTTGTGCCTGGCTTTTGTCTCTTAGTGTGAAGTCCTCTAGGCTCATCCATGTTGTAGCAGGTGTCAGAATGTCTTTTCTTTTTAAGGCTTACTCATTTGTGTGTATGCACCATGTAGTGAATATCCCTGCATTTGTCAGTGGACATTGATTGGGAAAGTTTTCAGTAATTATTTCCTCAAAGACACTTTCTATCCCTTTTTCTCTCTTCTTCTTCTGGTACTCCTATAATACGAATATTGTTCTGTTTGGAGTGGTCGCAGAACTGTCTAATTATTCTTTCATTCCTAGAAATCCTTTTTTCTCTCTCTGCCTCAGCTTCTTTGTACTTCTGTGCTCTAATTTCTATTCCATTGACATTTCCTCTTCCTCTTCTAATCTGCTTTTAAATCCCTCCATGTATGTTTCATTTCAGCTATTGTATTTTTCAAAGTCTCTCTTTCTTGAATTTGTCCGTGAGATTTTGAGTATTTTTCTGTAGCTCCATGAGCGTGTTTATGATTTTTATTTTGAAATTTTATCAAGAAGGTTGGTGATTTCAGCTTCACTGAGCCCTCTTTCTCGTGTTTGAGGTTTTTTTGGATCGAGAAAGGTCCTTTGACGTTTCATTCTAATTTGAATATTATGGAATGATAATTTTGTGTATGTTGCGCCCTCTAGTGCCCAGGATCTCTACTCTGGAGCTCTCCAGCTCCTGTAGTAATGGCGGGGGTCCCAGGTGAGTGGCACCCGTGCCTGCTGTGTGGACAGAGCTCTTTCCTGCTTCCCAGCTGCAGTGCCTGTCTCCACTCTCAGGGTTAGTGGGCATAGTGTGCAGGGAGCTGCCTCTGTGTTATGCCCCTGTATCTGCCATAGGCGGGGCTGCCTTCCGGCTTGCCTGGTGCAATGGTGGGGGCAGCAGGTTTGTAAGCAGGTGCTGGTGGGGAGGAAGGATCAGCATGCTGCCTATTGTGATGGGAGGCCTTGAGGCTTTGTTGCCAGCCAGCTAGATGGAGTGCCTGAATCTCCTGAATGTCCCTAGTGTGATGGGCTGAGTGTGCTTGGATGATTTTGTCCACCTGTCCTTTTTTTCTGAGCAGCAAGCTCTGTGTAATTTTTGCCCTTTTAGCAGCCCTCTAACTGTTGGGGAGTCTTTCAAAACACCCGACATTCTTTTCTCCTGGAGCAGCCAGTTGTGGGCACCTGTTGTCTGCAAGCAGATGGAATCTCAGTGTGTTTGACCATTCTGCCTGTCCCTGCTTTCCAATCCCTCTAATCTTTGGAGCACCATGCAATGTGGATTCATGCTCCTGGAGTAGATCTCCAGGGATGTGTATTTAGCAGTCCTGGGTTTCTACTCCCTTCCTACTCTCTCTTCCTCCTGCCTGTGAGGTCAGGTGGGGAAGGGCTTGCATCCCGCTTGATCATGGCTTTGCTACTTTACCCTTTTCTCTGAGGTCTTCTCTTTGCCCCCGATGTAGGCAGTCTATTGCAGTCTTCTTTCATATCTCTCTTTCAGGATTAGTTGTACTTGCTGTATTTTTGTGTTATATGTCACTTTGGGTGGAGTTTTCTGTCTCACTTCTCATGCAACCATCTATTACCCCCATACTCATTTTTATTTTCTATTTTTTTTCAATTTTTTATTGAAGGGTACTTGACACACAGTATTACATTAGTTTCAGGTGTACAACACACTGATTCAACATTTATATACATGATAATTCTAGGTACCAGCTATCACCATACCAAGTTGTTACAATATTTTGACTATATTCTTTATGCTATACATTACATTCCGGTTACTTATTTATTTTACAATTGGAAGTGTGTACTTTTTTTTTTTTTTTGTGAGGGCATCTCTCATATTTATTGAACAAATGGTTGTTAACAACAATAAAATTCTGTATAGGGGAGTCAATGCTCAATGCACAATCATTAATCCACCCCAAGCCTAATTTTCGTCAGTCTCCAATCTTCTGAGGCATAACAAACAAGTTCTTACATGGAGAACAAATTCTTACATAGTGAATAAGTTACATGGTGAACAGTACAAGGGCAGTCACCACAGAAACTTTTGGTTTTGCTCATGTATTATGAACTATAAACAGTTCAAATATGAATACTCATTTGATTTTTATACTTGATTTATATGTGGATACCACATTTCTCTCTTTATTATTATTATTTTTAATAAAATGCTGAAGTGGTAGGTAGATACAAGATAAAGGTAGAAAACATAGTTTAGTTGTAAGAGAGCAAATGTAGATGATCAGGTGTGTGCCTGTAGACTATGTGTTAATCCAAGCTAGACAAGGGCAATAAAACATCCACGTATGCAGAAGATTTCTCTCAGAACAGGGGGCGTGAGGTTCTAAGCCTCACCTCTGTTGATCCCCAATTTCTCACCTGATGGCCCCCTGTGACTGTGCCTGTCTTAGGTTGTTCTTCCCTTGAGGAATCTTACCTGTCTCTGGCTAACCAGTCATCTTCTGGAGCCTTACAGGGAAATGTAAAGTTGGTAAGTGAGAGAGAAGCCTTATTGTTTGAAAAGGTTAGCTTTTTACTCCTTGGCATATTAATGCCCTGTGGCTTCTATGCCCAGCATTTGTCTTGAGGTATCTTTACCACTTGGAAGAATTATGATACTCGGTAAATTCGATATGAGGCACGAATTCTATTTAAGGGTTGTAATTAGGAAGGAAGAAAAAAAGCTATAGAAGTAGCAGGCAGAAGAAAACATGGGAAGATTGATTATTTCTTTGACATATCTTCTTGTAGAGTAACTTCAGCATGTATAGGTTTTAAACTACTAATTAAATTGTGCACACACATTAACATAATAGGAGTACAGTTACGTAACCAAAGCATACCTGTAATTACCATCCATCTCCAGTGAAACCAAGAAAACCAGTTAGGCACCTTAGGCATTTGTGAAAACTTATCTATGATATGGTGGATATTGTCCAACTGAACTTGAACAGTCTGAGAGAAATCAGACAAATTAAAACAACCCATTCCTGGGGACTGTTCACATGCCATATGTTCTTTTAACAGTAAATAGTCTGTAGTTGTAAGATTTTGGAGTGCTACAATTTGCACTCCTCCTAATTCTTGGTTGAGTTCCAACAGTACAGGTCCAGTCAAATTTGTTGTTTTACTGTATGCACAGGCCAGCTTAGATATCTCCTTCTTCATTCCCATGGCAAGTCCAGGAACTGTTGGGATGAGTGCATCTACAGCTGTAGCAGTGTGTGGATCTTTGTTGGGGTTTTTTGATGATCATCTTCTGGCATGAGTCTTCCAGAGAGTGCTGATGTTGGAAGTTCTTTTTCATATTGTATCTTAGTTGATTTTCGGGGTAGCCAAATTAGGCTTTGATCCTCTGTATAAACACAAACAGACCCTTTGCCTACACTTTTATATGCCCTTTATACCGTTTTGTAGAACTCATTGGAGGTCACCACACAGGGACTGCCTTTTTTTTTTTTTTTGGTATCATTAATCTACACTTACATGACGAATATTATGTTTACTAGGCTCTCCACTATACCAGGTCCCCCTATAAACAACTTTACAGTCACTGTCCATCAGCATAGCAAAATGTTGTAGAATCACTACTTGCCTTCTCTGTGTTGTACAGCCCTCCCCTTTCTCCCACAAACCCCATGCATGCAAATCTTAGTACCCCGCTTCTTCTCCCCACCCTTATCCCTCCCTACCCACCCATCCTCCCCAGTCCCTTTCCCTTTGGTACCTGTTAGTCCATTCTTGAGTTCTGTGATTCTGCTGCTGTTTTGTTCCTTCAGTTTTTCCTTTGTACTTATATTCCACAGATGAGTGAAATCGGTTGGTAGTTCTCTTTCTCTGCTTGGCTTGTTTCACTGAGCATAATACCCTCCAGCTCCATCCATGTTGCTGCAAATGGTTGGATTTGCCCTTTTCTTATGGCTGAGTAGTATTCTATTGTGTACATGTACCACATCTTCTTTATCCATTCATCTACCGATGGACATTTAGGTTGCTTCCAATTCTTGGCTATTGTAAATAGTGCTGTGATAAACATAGGGGTGCATTGGTCTTTCTCAGACTTGATTGCTGCATTCTTGGGGTAAATTCGTAGGAGTGCAATTCCTGGGTCAAATGGTAAGTCTGTTTTGAGCATTTTGTTGTACCTCCATACTGCTTTCCACAATGGTTGAACTAATTTACTTTCCCACCAGCAGTGTAGGAGGGTTCCCCTTTCTCCACAGCCTCGCCAACATTTGTTGTTGTTTGTCTTTTGGATGGCAGCCATCCTTCCTGGTGTGAGGTGATACCTCATTGTAGTTTTAATTTGCCTTTCTCTGATAATTAGCGATGTGGAGCATCTTTTCATGTGTCTGTTGGCCATCTGTATTTCTTTTTTGGAGAACTGTCTGTTCAGTTCCTCTGCCCATTTTTTAATTGGGTTATTTGTTTTTTGTTTGTTGAGGCGTGTGAGCTCTTTATATATTGTGGATGTCAAGCCTTTATCGGATCTGTCATTTTCAAATATATTCTCCCATACTGTAGGGTTCCTTTTTGTTCTATTGATGGTGTCTTTTGCTGTACAGAAGCTTTTCAGCTTAATATAGTCCCACTTGTTCATTTTTGCTATTGTTTTCCTTGCCCGGGGAGATATGTTCAAGAAGAGGTCACTCATGTTTATGTCTAAGAGGTTTTTGCCTATGTTTTCTTCCAAGAGTTTAATGGTTTTATGACTTACATTCAAGTCTTTGATCCATTTTGAGTTTACTTTTGTATATGGGGTTAGACAATGGTCCAGTTTCATTCTCCTACATGTAGCTGTCCGGTTTTGCCAGCACCATCTGTTGAAGAGACTGCCATTTTGCCATTGTATGTCCATGGCTCCTTTATCAAATATTAATTGACCATATATGTCTGGACTAATGTCTGGATTGTCTAGTCTGTTCCATTGGTCTGTGGCTCTGTTCTTGTGCCAGTACCAAATTGTCTTGATTACTATGGCTTTATAGTAGAGCTTGAAGTTGGGGAGTGAGATCCCCCCTACTTTATTCTTCTTTCTCAGGATTGCTTTGGCTATTCGGGGTCTTTGGTGTTTCCATATGAATTTTTGAATTATTTGTTCCAGTTCATTGAAGAATGTTGCTGGTAGTTTCATAGGGATTGCATCAAATCTGTCTATTGCTTTGGGCAGGATGGCCATTTTGACGATATTAATTCTTACTAGCCACGAGCATGGGATGAGTTTTCATCTGTTAGTGTCCCCTTTAATTTCTCTTAAGAGAGACTTGTAGTTTTCAGAGTATAAGTCTTTCACTTCTTTGGTTAGGTTTATTCCTAGGTATTTTTTTTTTATGCAATTGTGAATGTAGTTGTTTTCCTGATTTCTCTTTCTGTTGGTTCATTGTTAGTCTATAGGAAAGCCACAGATTTCTGTGTTGATTTTGTATCCTGCAACTTTGCTGTGTTCCGATATCAGTTCTAGGAGTTTTGGGGTGGAGTCTTTAGGGTTTTTTATGTACAGTATCATGTCATCTGCAAATAGTGACAGTTTAACTTCTTCTTTACCAATCTGGATTCCTTGTATTTTTTTTGTTTTGTCTGATTGCCGTGGCTAGGACCTCCAGTACTATGTTATATAACAGTGGGGAGACTGGCCATCCCTGTCTTGTTCCCGATCTTAGAGGAAAGGCTTTCAGCTTCTCGCTGTTCAGTATGATGTTGGCTGTGGGTTTATGATATATGGCCTTTATTATGTTGAGGTACTTGCCCTCTATGCCCATTTTGTTGATTTTTTATCATGAATGGATGTTGAATTTTGTCGAATGCTTTTCAGTGTCTATGGAGATGATCATGTGGTTTTTGTCTTTCTTTTTGTTGATGTGGTGGATGATGTTGATGGACTTTCGAATGTTGTACCATCCTTGCATCCCTGGGATGAATCCCACTTGGTCATGGTGCATGATCCTCTTGATGTATTTTTGAATTCAGTTTGCTAATATTTTGCTGAGTATTTTTGCATCTATGTTCATTAGGGATATTGGTGTATAATTTTCTTTTTTGGTGGGGTCTTTGCCTGGTTTTGGTATTAGGGTGATGTCAGCTTCATAGAATGAGTTTGGGAGTATCCACTCCTCCTCTATTTTTTGGAAAACTTTAAGGAGAATGGGTATTATGTCTTCCCTGTATGTCTGATAAAATTCTGAGGTAAATCTATCTGGCCTGGGGGTTTTGTTCTTTGGTAGTTTTTTGATTACCACTTCAATTTCATTGCTGGTAATTGGTCTGTTTAGATTTTCTGTTTCTTTCTGGGTCAGTCTTGGAAGGTTGTATTTTTCTAGGAAGTTGTCCATTTCTCCTAGGTTTCCTAGCTTGTTAGCATATAGGTTTTCAAAGTATTCTCTAATAATTCTTTGTATTTCTGTGGGGTCCGTCGTGATTTTTTCTTTCTCGTTTCTGATACTGTTGATTTGTGTTGACTCTCTTTTCCTCTTAATAAGTCTGGCTAGAGGCTCATCTATTTTGTTTATTTTCTCGACGAACCAGCTCTTGGTTTCATTGATTTTTTCTCTTGTTTTATTCTTCTCGATTTTATTTATTTCTTCTCTGATCTTTATTATGTCCCTCCTTCTGCTGACCTTAGGCCTCATTTGTTCTTCTTTTTCCAATTTCAATAATTGTGCCATTAGACCATTCTTTTGGGATTGTTCTTCCTTTTTTAAATATGCTTGGATTGCTATATACTTTCCTGTTAAGACTGCTTTTGCTGTGTCCCACAGAAGTTGGGGCTTAGTGTTGTTGTTGTCATTTGTTTCCATATATTGCTGGATCTCCATTTTGATTTTGTCATTGATCCATTGATTTTTTAGGAGCATGTTTTTAAGCCTCCATGTGTTTGTGAGCCTTTTTGCTTTCTTTGTACAGTTTATTTCTAGTTTTATGCCTTTGTGGTCTGAAAGGTTGGTTGGTAGGATTTCAATCTTTTGGAATTTACTGAGGCTCTTTTTGTGGCCTAGTATGTGGTCTATTCTGGAGAATGTTCCATGTGCACTTGAGAAGAATGTATATCATGTTGCTTTTGGATGTAGAGTTCTGTAGATGTCTATTAGGTCCATCTGCTCTACTGTGTTGTTCAGTGCTTCCGTGTCCTTATTTTCTGCCCGGTGGATCTATCCTTTGGGGTGAGTGATGTGTTGAAGTCTCCTAGAATGAATGAATTGCAGTCTATTTCCCCCTTTAGTTCAGTTAGTATTTGTTTCACATATGCTGGTGCTCCTGTGTTGAGTGCATATATATTTAGAATGGTTATATCCTCTTGTTGGACTGAGCCCTTTATCATTATGTAGTGTCCTTCTTTATCTCTTGTTACTTTCTTTGTTTTGATGTCTATTTTGTCTGATATTAGTACTGCAACCCCTGCTTTCTTCTCGCTGTTGTTTGCCTGAAATATATTTTTCCATCCCTTGATTTTATTCTGTATATGTCTTTGGGTTTGAGGTGAGTTTCTTGTAAGCAGCATATAGATGGGTCTTGCTTTTTTATCCATTCTATTACTCTGTGTCTTTTGATTGGTGCATTCAATCCATTAACATTTAGGGTGACTATTGAAAGATATGTACTTATTGCCATTGCAGGCTTTAAATTCGTGGTTACCAAAGGTTCAAGGTTAGCCTCTTTAGTATCTTACTGCCTAACTTAGCTCGCTTATTGAGCTGTTATATACACTGTCTGGAGATTCTTTTCTTCTCTCCCTTCTTATTCCTCCTCCTCCATTCTTCATATGTTGGGTGTTTTGTTCTGTGCTCTTTGTAGGAGTGCTCCCATCTAGAGCAGTCCCTGTAAGATGTCCTGTATAGGTGGTCTGTGGGAAGCAAATTCCCTCAGCTTTTGTTTGTCTGGGAATTGTTTAATCCCACCATCATATTTAAATGATAGTCGTGCTGGATACAGTATCCTTGGTTCAAGGCCCTTCTTTTTCATTGCATTAAATATATCATGCCATTCTCTTCTGGCCTGTAGGGTTTCTGTTGATAAGTCTGATGTTAGCCTGATGGGTTTTCCTTTATAGGTAACCTTTTTCTCTCTAGCTGCCTTTAAAACTCTGTCCTGGTCCTTGATCTTTGCCATTTTAATTATTATGTGTCTTGGTGTTGTCCTCCTTGGATCCTTTCTGTTGGGGGTTCTGTGTATTTCCGTTGTCTGTTCAATTATTTCCTCCCCCAGTTTGGGGAAGTTTTCAGCAATTATTTCTTCCAAGATACTTTCCACCCCTTTTCCTCTCTCTTCTTCTTCTGGTACCCCTATAGTACGGATATTGTTCCTTTTGGATTGGTCACACAGTTCTCTTACTGTTGTTTCATTCCTGTAGATCCTTTTATCTCTCTCTATGTCAGCTTCTATGTGTTCCTGTTCTCTGGTTTCAATTCCATCAATGGCCTCTTGCATCCTATCCATTCTGCTTATAAACCCTTCCAGAGTTTGTTTCATTTTTGTAATCTCCTTTCTGGCATCTGTGATCTCCCTCCGGACTTCATCCCATATCTCTTGCGTATTTCTCTGCATCTCTGTCAGCATGTTTATGATTTTTATTTTGAATTCTTTGTCAGGAAGACTGGTTAGGTCTGTCTCCTTCTCTGGTGTTGTCTCTGTGATCTTTGCCTGTAGTTTTGCCTTTTCATCATGATAGGAATAGTTTGCGGAGCTGGGACCAGTGACGGCTGGAAGAGCTTCCCTTCTTGTTGGTTTTTGGCCCTCCTCTCCTGGGAGAACAGTGACCTCTAGTGGCTTGTGCTGGGTAGCTGGGCGCAGACAGGGTGTCTGCTTCCTTCCCGGGTGCTAAGGAGTTTATCTCCACTGTTGTTGTGGGCGTGGCCTGGCTTGGGCTGCTGCTCCAAAGTGGTGGGGGCAAGTTTGAGGGGGAGCATCTGGGAGGCTATTTATCTCCGTAAGGGGCCTTCGTGCTCCCTGCAGCCCTGGGGATTAGGGTACCCAGATGTCCCCGGATTCCTTACCTCTGGATTAAGTGTCCCACCCTGCCCCTTTAAGACTTCCAAAAAGCACCCACCAAAACAAAACGACGACCACAAAAAAAAAAAAAAAATTTTTAATTAAAAAATAAAAAAATAAATAAAAAATGGCTGCTCGTTTTTCTTTATTCTCCGGCGCCAGCCTCAGGCATCTGCTCACCGATCTTGCTGCCCTGTTTCCCTAGTATTGGGGTCCCTATACCTTTAAGACTTCCAAAAAGCGCTCGCCAAAAAAAAAAAAAAATGGCCGCTTACTTTTCTTATGTCGTCCGGCGCCAGGCCTCCGGTACCCTCTCACCGTTCTTGCTGCCCTGTTTCCCTAGTATCCAGGGACCCGCGCATGCACTCTTTCTGCACTCTGTTCCGGATGGCGGGGGCTGGGTGTTCAACAGCTCTCTTCTCCGTCTCACTCCCGCTCTGCCTGTTCTTCTCCTGCCGGGAGCTGGGGAGAGGGGCGCTCGTGTCCCGCCGGGCCGGGGCTTGTATCTTACCCCCTTTACGAGGCCCTGGGTTCTCGCAGGTGTGGATGTGGTCTGGATGTTGTCTTGTGTCCTCTGGTCTTTATTCTAGGAAGAGTTGTCTTTGTTATATTTTCATAGATATATGTGGTTTTGGGAGGAGATTTCCACTGCTCTACTCACACCGCCATCTTGGCTCCACCATACTCATTTTTTTTAAGGGATATTTCTTGGTATTTCTGCTGCAATTACCTTCAAGTACTTTTTGGATTTTTTTTCCCTTAGGCATGGCAATAATCACTCAAGAAACAGTATTACCAGCTATGTATGGTTAAATAACAAAGCCTATTTACCTATTTCTTCTAGTCAAATAAGTAACAGTCTAATTTGGGGAAAAGACTTGCATAATGATTATCATGGTTCAGTGAAATATATGCTAATGGAGAAGCAAACCAAGCTCTGTTGGAGCACTGAGCCTAGGATGGAGTGATGGGTATCAGGAAGGTGTCAGGAAGGTCATTGGTTAGCATATGAGGTAGTCTTTGAATTGAGTCTCTAAGGAATAGGAGATGCTAGGTTGACATTGCCTGAAAGAATTTTCTTGCCAGAGGAAGCAATGTCAAGGAAGAATATGGGGTCTGAGGACTCAAAGATTATCTAATTCTGGGTGTGAGGGTGGAGGTGGGCATCTGGACCATTTGGATTTGCTACATCTTCATTTGTTGACCCTAAACCTATGCCTAAATTAAGTTATTCATAGTCCCAATTTGAAAAATTTGATTAAAAAATATTCATGTTTGTACTTTCTCAATTTTCCCTCTGAGGCACATATCCCCTATTTGTAATCTTCCTGGCTTCTCATAATTTAGAGTAAACTTGAGAGGGGAACCTTGGGAAATAATAATGATTTCATTCCCTTCTTCCCATTTTATTGTTGAGCAAACCTAAACCTTTGTTTTTTGTCTTAGGACTTTTCATTTTTCTTTGTCAGCTGCTTTTTTCCCATTTTTTTTGAGTCTCCTTATGCAGTAGCTTGTTTCATTTGGTTAAGGGAGAAGGATCTTGCAAGATAAGCGTGGTTATGAATGAGATGATGAGGCTGGAAAGGTAGGCAGAAGGTAGGCTAAATTTTCAGAAGCCTTGTATCTCATTTTAAGGAATTTGTATTTAGTAGTTGAGAGCCTCTAAAACATCTGAAATTGATGAGGGACAGAGAAGAGAGGTTATAAGAAGGGAATGACAAGATCAGCTTTTTTTCATTTTTGAAATGTAACTTTGATGACAGTGTTGAGGAAAGTGAGTGAAGAAGGTATGTATGGATGAGATAGCAGTGGTCCTTTGACCCAATGTCACATCACCCAGGGACCTAAAAATCCAGATTCTCAGGTCCCACCCCAGATATGCTGAGTCAGAAGCTCTGGAGGTGGGGTGCAGCAATCTGTGTTTTATTTGATTGTAATGCCTGGAAAAGTTTTAGACTAGGGATATTGTCTTCCTAGTAGGTTCCAGCCCCTGACAAGTTCACTATGGATTCAGTGAGACCAAAGAATGACAGTGAAACATTCTTGGGGTGAAAGGGTTATACCCAACTTTATTTTCACAGTGGCAGGTCAGTCATTAGAATCCTGTTCACCCAGAGTGAGTCTGCATGCAGCAAGCCGGTGTCTGCCTCTGCACCTCTCTGCTCCTGCAGCCATCTTAGTCTCTGTTCTTGGTGCTGCCACCACTCCAGTATCTTCTCTGCTCTCCTGCAGCCTTGCAGCCATGCCACCATATTTCCCAGAGATCTGGGTGGAGCTCTTTATATAGAGAGAGTCAGTAACAATATATTGCCCATGTGTGTCTTGAGCAAGCTGACCAGGGCCAGGTGAGAATCCTAACCATAGGAACCTTTACTTTATCCACAGATATGAAAGCCAGTGAGGCTATGTTACAGTTTGCAAGTATTTGGTTTTGCTGATATGTTGTCTTGCCTGGTGGGGATTGCCCCAGGCATGTTCACTGTGGATTGGGTGAGACTGAATAACAACAATGGATCTTGAGGTTAAAGGGTTTATACCAACCCTGATTCTCATGGTGGTAGGTTGAGTGATGGAATTGTGTCTGCCCCTGGCAAGTTGCAATCTGTTGCTGTCTCTGCCTCCCAGCATAGCACTGGGCATAGCTCTTTATATTAGTAACACCTGATGGTAATGGCTCATTGCCAAAGGGTGTGTAAGCATTAGCCTAGCAGGAGGCCAATTCCATCATCAAGTAGATTAGGGTTGGGTGAGGATCCTGGCCACACGAACTTCCATTTTCCCTATAGATGTTCATATGGTTGTGACTCACATTCACAAGCAAGAGAAATAGAATAACTGTTGCATGGGAGTGGGCTTTCAGCTTCAGGCAATTTCACTCTGGATTCACTGAAACTGAATAATGACAATGGAATGTTGGAGTTAAAATGTTTTATACCAAGCTTTATTCTTAGGGTGGCCTGTCAAGTGCTAGAATCACATCTGAATCCAGAAAGTCTCCAATTCCCCTCAGGCTCCATCCCTGGCAGCCAGGCAGAGCACTGGGTGGAGCTCTTTATACAGCAACACAGATAATTATGGCTCATTGACAACAGGTGTGCAAGCATGGGCCTTCTTTGCAGTTATTGCAGTTGTGCAGTGGGCAAGTGGATTAAGGTCAGGTGCGGATCCTGGCCATAGGAACTTCCATTTTCCTTACAGCTATCTAGGATTTTGTGATCTAGTTATTTACATGAAAGCCTAATATTAAACAATTTGAAAAGCTAGGATGTATTATACTTGAAAAAGGGGAAACAGTTCTGGATCATGTGGAAAAATAAACTACAGTCAAGAGGAAATAATGGAGTAAAACAAGAAATACTTAATCTTGAATGCTGTAGATGTTGCCTATACATGACATTGATTTGCAGTGTGTCTTGCCAATGGGTTTCAGCCCCAGGCAAGTTCACTGTGGATTTAGTGAGACCAAAGAAATGACAGACAAAGAAATGACCAAAGGGTATATTACCTGGCTTTGTTCCCCTGGCGATTGGTTGGGCACTAGAATTACATCTGCAGGTCTGTGATTCTCCTTCATCTCTGCCTCCCCCACAGAGCACTGGGCAGAGCTCTTTATATAGTGGCTTAATTAATAATAGCTTATTGTCTATGGGTGTGGAAGCAGTAGCCTAGCAGTAGGCCAGTCACATCATCAAGTGGCTTAGGTTCAGGTGAGGATTCTGGCCATAGGAACTTCAATTTTCCCCATACTCCACCCCTCCAAAATTCTCACCTCACAATCTACATGTTCTCAATATTCTGTAGTGGTCCCTGTGCAAGAAAGCTGAAGCACTGTAACCAGATTCCATACCAGCAACAGAGGATAATGACAGCATACATATAACAAAAATTATGCTACAACAAAATTTTGATACACGTAACAAAAATTATAATAATCCTTAAACCTAGGGAGGTTATTTCAGGTATATTCAAAACCAGTTTTATTCAGATGAGTTCATGACTCACACTTAGTAGTGGTACTGATAGGGAGTTCCATGCACTCCAATGAGCAGCAGTTTTTTTGCTAGGGTATGTGCCTAATCCACAAGAATCTTAAGGGTGATAAGACATGTTTTAATGACACCAACATAGTCAGATATTGTCCATCAGGTAGGATGCATACAAGAGAGTGGTTCTGTGATAGGACTGTGGCAGGAAGGGGGTCCTGTCCAGGTCTAGTATACCATACCTTTACCCCTCTCCCCATGGGGTTTACCAAGGGGTCTATATATGGTGCTACTGGAGGTGCATGCACTTGCTGTAATGATAAAACAAATCTCCTGGTAAGATGCTCCTACTTCCTGGCTGTTTAGGATATACTACTTTGATATTTGGGGGCCGCTCTGCTGTTGCTCCAGGAATACACAGGAGGCCAGTTTCCAGCCTTGTGCACAAGGTGCCAGGAGGTCCAGCCATCTCTGGTCCATGTGTTGAAATGTCCAAGGCCTCATCCACTCAATGGAGTCTCCAGGGTTTAGTGCAGTTGGTGCTGGCAGCAAGATACTACTCTTGTGGCCTAACCTTGGCTTCAACAATTCCTCCTTGCTTTGTACTTGCAGTTGTATAGGGCAGGCAGCAATATGTATTAGCATGTCTACAGGACTCTGTGCTCCCTTTTGGGGTTTCTCGTTCAATTGCCGTAGCACTGTCCATAAGCAGACGGATCATCCCTGCAGAATATTGGTGTCTGACTTCAGTCCATATTTTAACAAACCATTTTACCTCTCTATCATACCTGCTGTGGTAGGATTGTATGGCACATTAAACTTCCATTTGTTTCCTAACTATTGCACCCATTCTTATAATGCATGTTCAGTGAAGTGGGTGCCTTGATCACTCTAAATTACCTGTGGTTGGCCATAGGCTGCAAAGAGATGCTCCAGGCCTCTTTTGTTCATCTGTTGATCTGCACAATGTGTAGGAAAAGCAACCAGAAGTCCAGTAGCTGTGTCCACACGTCATGGCATGGTGGTACCGTTCTGACATAGGCAGAGGCCCAGTATGGTCTATCTGCCATCTGATTAGCCCCTTAGCTATTCTCCCATGTTGCTGTGAAACTCAGTGTAAGTCTCTTTTAGAGCATACGATGCACTCCTTCTGGACTCTCCTGACTTGCTGTCAAAGGCAAGCCCCATCAATGAACTAAAACCCATATTGTCTTTTGTCCGACATGCAATAAACAATGATGTAACCATTGGACCACATCAGAGGCAGGTTTCCTTCTAGCCAATGTACCTGGGCCAATTCATTTGCTTCATCATTTCCTGGGGATGTCAGCAGCAAATGACCCTCACATGATATCCTGTAACTATTTTAGTCTGACCACAGGTTCATAAGTCTTGCCACAGTTCTTGCCCCCAAAGGGGTTGGTGACTGACTAACCAGTTGCCATGGTACCATGTTGGTAACCACAGAGTCAAGCCTTGATAGATGGCCCTGTCAGTGCAGACAAGTATTGGGGAGGGCTCCTGGCTGATCACAAGATACACTGTCCACAACGCTGCCCATGGACTGCTCTTCCCCTCACCATCTTCCATTCACACTGTCTCAGTCTTAGGATGGAAAGCTAAGACCCTCCATTTTGGTGACTGCCCATGGCTGGAGCCGTCTGTGTACCATGAATCTTTGGGTATAGGGGCTCTTCCTCTCTGATAAGGATGCTCTGCTGTTAATGGTTCTAAAATAAATTCTTCCTGCCTTTCACTTGCCCCAGCAAGCGTTGGAGTTCTTCACTCAAGGGGCTAGTAGAGAATTTGCTATGTTGCTGTAGGTATGAACCCCACTTGGCCAGTGTAGGCATCTATGCCACACCACTCTGTGACTTTTGGGTCCAGTCTTATACCCACCCCACGATGGGATGGGTGGTTATTTCCTTTACTGGGGCTCTTCCAGCGATGGGTTCTGTAACCAGCAAGACATGATACATGTCAGCCAATTGTTTTTCTGTCAAGGTGTACCATACCTCTGCTCCTTTCCAGCGTTGTGGTCAAATCCAATAGGTTGGCAAGTTTGTTCAAGCCTCTGCCAGAGGCCCTAGCCATAACCATCTTCAGTCACATGAACATCCAGCTCACAGGGCCTTGATGGGTCTGTCACAGTCAAGGCCTGCACAGCCTTGATTGTCCGTTTCGGTGTACTAAAGACAGATGCATGTGTCTCATACCAGTCCCATCTGATTCCCTTTTGTACCAAATGGTATAAAGGTTTTAGAATTTGTGCTAAGTGTGGAATGACACTCTCCAGTAGCCTAGAAGACCCAAAAAATCCAGTAACAATGCCACAGTTGTAGGGATAGGAAAGGCCTAGACTTTATCTATGTCTGCTTCTGGTATAAATTTAGTCTTACTCTATCAGATGACCCCCAAGAATTTGACTGACAAACAGGTCCCTGAACTTTGGTGCTGTTCATAGCCCATCCTTTCTCCTGTAGATGTTGCAGCAGTCCAGAAGTTGCACCTTCTAGATCTGAAAGAGAATCAGACATGAGCATGATATCTTCAATATAATGGTACAGCCACACTATTGGTGGTTTCTTCCATGCTGCCAAGTCCTCGACTACAAGTCCATGACAAATGTTGGGGCTGTGGAGGGATCCCTATGGAAGGATGGTAAAAGTCCATTCCTGTCCTTCCCATGTGAACGCAAACTTCCTGACTTTCCTGCTCAATGTCAATGGAAAAGAAGGCATCAGCAAGATCTATAACATAATGATATGTTCGTAGATCACGACTGAGGGTATCCATCAGGTCTGCAATAGAGGGGATGGCAGCATGCCATAAGAGGTACGACTTTATTCAGTTCTCTGTAATCCATGGTCATATGGCAGGAGTCATCTTGCTTTTTTACTGGCCACACTGGGGAATTAGAAAGAGTATGGGTGGGCTTTATAATATCTACCTTTTCCAGTTCCTGGAGGGTTTCTCCAATTTCTTTATGCCCTCCAGGTAATTTGAATTGTTTGGTATTAGTCACATGCTGAGGCACAGGGAAAGCTCTGGGCAGGTGCTTATCATGTCCCCTTAGAACTGCCTTCACCACACGTATCCTCAGTCTGAACTCACCTGCAGTGGTCTGTAACCATAGGCCTGTAGGATATCTATCCCCCAAATATATTTGGGGATGGGAGACATATATACAGTATACTCCTTTGGAGATAGATGCTGCCCATTTCCCAAAAGGATTTGGGCTTGTTTCACTCTGATAGTCTTACCACCATATCCATTTATAATAACGGGTGGTCCCGGGAATCCACTCAAGGTTGCCATAAACCACTGAACATTCAACTTCTGCCTACCAGAGCCCGGACACATTGTATGTTCACTAGGGACCAGTGGATACTTATTTCAACATGTGGCCTCCAGTCACCCCCCATGTCCCTCAAGGCAGGTACCTTGACCTGATCTTCCCCTCAATCAAACCATGTCCCCCAGTCATTTTCCTTTGTGTGTTTAGATGAGTTTGGCTCACTCTTCAGCAGAAAGTCTTGAAAACATGCAGGCTGGACTTGTGGCTCTATCTCTGGGTCCTTCCTCTTCATTCTCAGTGGCTGCAACTGCTGCTCCAGTTTCAGTTGTTGCCACAGTTCCAGTAAGATTCTATTTGACTTCCCATTTAATTTCCTTCTGTCTCCTCCTGTCTGTATTAAATCAACCCACATCTGGGTTCTGGTAACCTTTATGGGGCCCTTTAAATTCTTCTTCTGAATAGTAGACCTTATTTTTTTCCATGTTTTCATTGCTTCAGCCATTCCCAAGTCTGCTACTATATGGGTAACCTCACTTATGGGCTACCCTAAGTGAGGGGTAAGAATGGACACTAGCAGCCCAAAGAGGGATTTGGGAGCCATTTGAAGCACACATTTCTCATGCCTGCAGTAAAAGGCTCCTCATCTGGGCCACAATTCTCCAGACTATAGAGGCCATTTTTCATGCCTAGCTCCTGTAACACCTTTTGGAGCTCAGCATACATCCATCTAGCAGGGGAGGATGATAAATCAACCTGATTAGACCACACAGCATGAAGTGCAGCCATCAGCCAATTGAGGAGGGAGTGATTTCCTTGGGTTTGATGTGCATTTTGTAATCCCTGCATCAGTGCAGGATGAACTATCAGGGTGGCTAGCTTTCCCATCTCTGATCCAGACAGAACAATTCCATTCCCTGCTGTATCCCAAAGATGTAGGAGCCAAGCTGATAGTGACTCCAAGGGCTTCTGCCAAAAGTGGGAGCCCAAACCATCAGCTCAGCCAGAGTATAGGGGCAGAGCATAGCATGCTCCATGACCTGCGGAGGGGGCTTCAGCTCTCCCAGAGGAACCCTTGGTTGCTGTGTCTTTATTTTCTTCACAACCACTGGGTGTGCTTTCAGTAGTTCAGGGATTGCTGCCTCTGACACCACCCCTTCATCGTTCCCCAGCTCCTCCATTTCCAGGGCCAATGGCACCTTGCTCTCCACTCCCTGAAGTGCCTCCTCTTCTACACCCTTTACCTTTTCTACAATGCTTTGTAGCAGCGCTAGCTCAGTCCTCAACTGCTCTCTTACCTTCACCTCAATATCTTGCAGTTGGCATTCTCGTGGTGCCACTTCTTATGCTTCCCTCAAGAGTACATCCTACTCATCCATGGCCTTTGCCTCCTTCAGAGTACCTTGCACACTTCTGTTTGATTCTGTAAAATCTCTTTTACCTCCTCCACTGGACCTCATGGCTCACATTCTTGTGCTTTTTGAAGTGGTACATCCTTTTCCTTCATGGCCTTTACCTCTTCCACAATACCTCATAGCATCAGCATTTCATTTTTTTTAACACATCTTTTACTTCCTCCACAGCACCTCACAGCTTGCATTCTTGTGCTGCCTCCTCTCATGTCAATGCCATTTCATTTTTCAAAAAATCTACAGCAGTTTGCAGCTGGCATTCTTGTGCTGCCATATCTTGTGTCTCTTTTATGAGCACGTTCTTCTCATCTGTGGACTTTTTTAATACAGTGAGAAACAGCCAACCCACAGTTCCCACCATATCACGGGCACTCTGTTTCTCAGAGGACCTCCTTATTATACCAAAGGCCACCTCTACTGGCTCAAGTGTCACTTCACCCGCCTCCAGTCCTGGGGTGGGGCCCAGCCCTCTAGGAGGCAAGCCACCTCAGACCACATGCCCACTGTGGGACACTCAACCGTCTTCCCATTCATAGGGGCAGCCTGCTGAAGTACCCGTCCCATAAGGGCATCCTGTTCTGTTCCTTGGTCAACAGTGAATGGTCGACTGTGCCAAGTGTCTTGACAATGGGTGTCAGCCCCAAGCAAGTTCACTATGGATTCAGTTAGACTGAAGAATGACAATGGAATGTCCCTGGGGTAAAAGGATTTATTACCTGACTTTGTTCTCCCAGCTATAGGTTAAGCACTAGAACTACATCTATATCCAACAGTAAGCAGGTGTGTAATCCTCCTTTGTTTATGACTCTGCCTCTGCCTAGAGCATTGGCAGAAATCTTTATATAGTGATTCAGTTATGGATGTGAAAGCAGACACCTAGCAGTAGGCCAATTACATCATCAAGTAGTTTAGGTTCAGGTGAGGATCCTGGCCATAGGAACTTGGATTTTCCCCACAGTGTATTTACTTAAATGGGCAATAGGGAAAACATGCTGGAGATATTATCAAATAGGGGAACATGAACTTTTTGTGGAGTCCAAAAGAAAGGACAGTGGAGTAACACAAGTTTTGCTAAAATGCTCTTGTGTAAGCAGTTCCACATAGCTAATTTAGAGGTGGTCCACTTTCATTCGTTATGTAATAGCAGTGAATTTGCATCTAACCCACTTTTAATTTGTTGTTCTTTGAGGGTGCTAGGACTGTGGGTTTAAATTTCAACTTTGTTAGAATGGGGTTGAGTAAATTTGATAATCTTTATTATTCTCTGTTAGCTTTGCCATGTGACCAAAAGTACAGATAAAGCAAATGCTGTATAAATATCAAAATTGTATCATAAAGGATAATTTTTTTCTTCAACTTTTATTCTAGGACCCATCAGTTACACAAGTGACAAGAAATGTTCCACCAGGACTTGATGAATATAATCCATTCTCAGATTCTAGAACAGTAAGACTCTTCTCTTAATTAGATTGCTTTTAAGTGTTATAATTGAAATAGGAATTATGGTTACTATTATTTCAAAGTGTTATAATTGAAATAGGAATTATTCAATTATGGTTTCTTTTTTAGTTGATGGTTATACTTACACAAAACAAGCTGTTAATGTTTTATTTAGAATTTAGCAAGTTAGTTTTTATAAACAGGAAGGAATAGCATTAGTAATTGAAATTTACCATGATGGTCCTAGTGAAATACTGTAAGTTTTTCTTTATGTTCTACAAATTAAATTGCTAATAATTCCTCTTACAACAATACTTCATATAGGAGAGGGAAGTGTGTTTTGATATACATGCTTTGTGGTAATGTGAGGTGATGTTTTCTTAAAATGAGAGACCTATGTATGGAACTGTACTATGAAGAATTGTATGATTGTCATTTGAATTAAGTTTTTCTGAACAGTACCAGCCTTCTGCTTTGTTACACTAAAATCTCTGGAACTTTATCTGGTGTATGAACATACTCTTTTTTAAATTTAGTCTTTATAAAATGGAGAGGTATGAAATAAAAATCTTTATATAATGGGTTCTCTATTCTGGATGCATATTAGAACACCTAGGGAGCTTTGTTACACTCTCCATTAGGGCCCTGATCATTCACAGGGCTGTTTTAGTTTCAGTTTTAGCTCTTTTGGTAATTTTAGTATGAACCAGTTTTGAGAACTGTTGAGGTTGGTTGAGAATTCTCCCCCTATATTTCTCTGGTAAATAATTCTATCTCCTGTAGTTGAGTTTTTAGCTTAAATATCATACTCATGAGGTCCCTGCTTATAAAAATTGTTGGCTTTTGAAATGTTCATCATACTCCTAAAGATATTAAAGTTATGCAGTGTATGCTTAGATTTACATATCACTGATAATCCTTACTTAATTACCTCTTTCTGAAATGTTTTCCATATTGTAGAAAACAATTCTAAAAGATTCTGTAGGTTTTTTCTTGGAAATTTCTTCAGGGTGCATTGTATTAACCTTTTGTTTTAATATATTTGTACAAAGCAAAAATTTTAATGAGATTAAGCCTTTAATTTTACTTTATTATTTCAAAGCTCTCATTTTAACCTCATTCAAAACTTTTGTTTATGTGTAGCAACTACAACCCATTATTGGTATTACTGAAGTGTTCATTGAGCAAATAAATTTCAGAATGAACCATTTGAAATGCCCAATAACTGACTAGTTTTGATATGCTAAAATGGCAGTTTCATATGGTTCAACTTTACAGTAAATTTGTGCTATGAATGTGTGCGAGTGCAGTTTGGTAGTGATTGAAAGGGAGAAAGCGAAGAGCTGGCATGTTTTATTTCACTGCATGTAGTTATTATGTGATTCCTGGGGGTTAGAGATGGTAACAAGAGTTTTTAAAGTTGGCTGGTAAGGAATAAAAAGAAGTTTCCATATAATTTGTTGTGAGATTATACTAAGAAGAACTATATTTAACTTTATTACAGGATCAGCTTTTGATTATTCTTATCAGTAGTAGTAGTAGTTACCAAGTTGTCTACTTTGTGCCATATGCTTTGCCTATACTATCTTAGTGAATTCTGAAAACAACATTAAAATGGATATTTCTTATTTTCCTTTTACTGATAAAGAATTTGAGACATAGGTTATCTGGCTAGTAAGTGGAAGAAGTGCTTTACTGACTCATCTGTTTTCTATAAAGCTTTTATCTTTTCCATTTCGTTAGTGCTGTCGTTAGAAATAGATGCCTAAGAAGTGGAAGATATAGTCATAGTTCTATGAAAAATTTCTCACATGTGGGGATTTTTCTTAAATTTATTTTTTATTAAGGTATCATTAATATACACTCTTATGAAGGTTTCACATGATCAACAGTGTGGTTACTACATTCATCCATATTATTGAGTCCCCTCACCATACCCCATTGCAGTCACTGTCCATCAGTGCAGTAAGATGGTACAGAGTCACTCTTTGCCTTCTCTGTGCTTCACTGTCTTCCCCATGACTGCCGCCACACCATGTGTGCCAATTGTAATACCCCTCAATTCCCTTCTCCCTCCCTCCCCACCTGACCTCATCCACCCCTCCCCTTTGGTAACCATTAGTCACTTCCTGGACTGGTGAATCTGTTGCTGTTTTGTTCCTTTAGTTTCACTTCATTGTTATACTCCACAAATGAGGGAAATCATTTGGCCCTTATCTTTCTCTGCCTGGCTTATTTCACTCAGTGTATCCTCCAGCTCCATCCATGTTGTTGCAGACAGTAGGATTTGTTCCTTTCTTATGGCTGAATAATATTCCATTGTGTATATGTACCACATCATCTTTACCCATTTATCTACTGATGGACACTTAGGTTGCTTCCATATCTTGGCTTTGTAAATAGTGCTGCAATAAACATAGGAGAGCATATGTCTTTTTGAATCTGAGAAGTTGTATTCTTAGGGTAAATTCCTAGGAGTGGTATTCCTCGGCCAAATGGTATTTCAATTTTTATTTTTTTGAGGAACCTCCATATTGCTTTCCACAATGGTTGTGCTAGGTTTCATTCCAACCAGCAGTGTAGGAGGGTTCTCCTTTCTCCACATCCTCGCCAGCATTTGTGGTTCTTAGTCTTTTCAATGCTGGACATCCTAACTGGTGTGAGGTGATATTTCATTGTGGTTTTCATTTGCATTTCCCTGATAATTAGTGATGTGGAGCATCTTTTCATGTGCCTGTTGGCCATCTGAATTTCTTCTTTGGAGAATTGTCTCTTCATATCAACCACCCATTTTTTAACCAGGTTATTTGTTCGTTGGTTGTTGAGGCATGTGACTTCTTTATATATTTTGGATGTTAACCCCTTGTTGGATACGTTGTTTACAAATATATTCTCCGATACTGTAGGATGCCTTTTTGTTCTATTGATAGTGTCCTTTGCCACTTGCTTGAGAAGATGCATTCAGGAAGAAATTGATCATGTTTATATTCAGGAAATTTTTACCTATGTTGTCTTCTAAGAGTTTTATGGTTTAATGACTTACATTCAGGTCTTCGATCCATTTCGTGTTTAGTTTTGTATATGGGGTTTGACAGTAATCCAGTTTCATTCTCTTGTATGTAGCTGTCCAGTTTGCCAACACCAGTTGTTGAAGAAGATGTCATTTCCCCATTGTATGTCCATGGCTCCTTTATCATATTTTAATTGACCATATATGCTTGGGTTTATATCTGGGCTCTCTAGTCTGTTCTATTGATCTATGGTTCTGTTCTTGTGTGAGTACTAAATTGCCTTGATTACTGTGGCTTTGTAGTAGAGCTTGAAGTCGGAGGGCGAAATCCCCCAGCTTTATTCTTCCTTCTCAGGATTGCTTTGGCTATTCAGGGTCTTTTGTGGTTCCATATGAATTTTAGAACTATTTGCTCTAGTTCTTTGAGGAATCCTCTTTGTATTTTGGTAGGGATTGCATTGAATCTGTAGATTGCTTTAGGCAGGATGGCCATTTTAACAATATTAATTCTTCCTATCTATGAGCATGGTATGTGTTTCCATTTACTGATATCTTCTTTAATTTCTCTCATGAGTGTCTTGTAGTTTTCAGGGTATAGGTCTTTCACTTCCTTGGTTAGGTTTATTCCTTGGTATTTTATTCTTTTTGATGCAATTGAGAATGGAACTGTTTTCCTGATTTCTCTTTCTGCTAGTTCATTGTTAGTGTATAGGAATGCAACAGATTTCTGTGTATTAATTTTGTACCTTGCAACTTTTCTGAATTCAGATATTCTAGTAGTTTTGGAGTGGAGTCTTTAAGGTTTTTTATCTACAATATCATGTCATCTTCAAACAGGGACAGTTTACCTTCTACCTTGCCAATCTGGATGTGTGTTATTTCTTTGTGTTGTCTGATTGCCATGGCTAGGACCTCCAGTACTATGTTGAATAAAAGTGGGGAGAGTTGGCATCCTTGTCTTGTTCCTGATCTTAGAGGAAAGGCTTTCAGCTTCTTGCTGTTAAGTATGATGTTGGCTGTGGGTTTGTCATATATGGCCTTTATTATGTTGAGATACTTTCCCTCTATACCCATTTGTTGGCCTCCTAGAATGAATTTGTAAGTATTCCCTCATCTTCTACTTTTGGAAAATTTTAAGGAGGATGGGTATTAGGTCTTCCCTAAATGTTTGATAAAATTCAGCAGTGAAACCATCTGATATAGGAATTTTGTTCTTAGGTAGTTTTTTGATTACCAATTCATTTTCATTCTGGTAATTGATCTATTCTGATTTTCTGTTTCTTCCTTGGCCAGCTGTGGGAGCTTGTTTTTTCTAGAAAGGTGTCCATTTCTTCTAGGTTATTCAGTTTGTTAGCATATAATTTTTCATAGTATTCTCTCATAGTGATTTTTCCTTTCTCATTTCTGATTCTGTTTATGTATGTAGACTCTCTTTTTTTTCCTGATGAGTCTGGCTAGGGGTTTATCTATTTTGTTAATTTTCTTGAAGAACCAGCTCCTGGTTTCATTGATTCTTTCTATTGTTTTATTCTTCTCAATTTTATTTATTTCTGCTCTGATCTTTATTATGTCTCTTCCTACTGACTTTGGCCATATTTGTTCTTCTTTTTCTAGTTTCATGAAATGTGAGGTCAAACTGTTTGTTGGGATTGTTCCTCTTTCTTGAGGTAAGCCTGTATTACGATGTTCTTTCCTCTTAGAACTGCCTTCACTGCGTCTCACAGAAGTTGGGGTGTTGAGCTGTTGTTTTCATTTGTCTCCACATATTGCTTATTCTCTTTTTATTTGATCATTGATCCATTGATTATTTAGGAGCATGTTGTGAGGTCTCCATGTGTTGTGAGCCTTCTTGTTTTCTTTGAATAATATATTTTTAGTTTCATATTTTTGTGGTCTGAGAGCTGGTTGGTATAATTTCAATTCTTCTGAATTTACTGAGGCTTTTTTTTTTGTGGCCTAGTATATGGTCTATTCTTGAAAATGTTCCATGTACACTTGAGAAGAATGTGTATCCTGCTGCTTTTGGGTGGAGTGGTCTGTAGATGTCTGTTATCTGCATCTGTTCTAATGTGTTGTGCAGTGCCTCTGTCTTCTTACTTTTTTCTGTCTGGCTGATTTGTCCTTCGTATTGAGTGTTGTGTTGGAGTCTCTAAAAGTGCATGCTTTGCATTCTATTTCCCCTAGTAATTCTGTTAGTATTTGTTTGACATATGTAGATTTCCCTTTGTTGGGTGCATAGATATTTTAATGGTTATATCCTCTTGTTGGACTGACCCCTTTATCATTATATAATGTCCTTCTTTGTTTCTTGTTACTTTTTTTGTTTTGAAGTCTGTTTTTTCTGATATAAGTACTGCCACTCCTGCTTTTTTTCTCCCTATTGGTTGCATGAGATATCTTTTTCCATCCCTTCTCTTTCAGTCTGTGTATGTCTTTGGGTTTGAAGTGATTTCTTGTATGCAGCACATAGACAGGTCTTGTTTTTTTGTCCATTCAGTGACTCTATGTCTTTGGATTCATCCATTCAGACCATTTACATTTAGAGTGATTATCATTAGGTACATACTTACTGCCATTGCAGGCTTTAGATTCGTGGTTACAAAATGTTCAAGGGTAACTTTCTCACTATCTGTCTAATTTAACTCAGTATGCTATTACAAACACAACCTAAGTGTTTATTTTTTCTCCTTTTTCTTCCTTCTTCCTTCTTTATTTATTAAGTGTCATATTCTGTACTTGTTATCTGAGTCTTGATTGACTTTGGGGGTAGGTGATTTGATTTTTCATCTGCTTAGTAATTAATGGTTCTGCTTTATTTACTGTGGTTTTATTTACTCTGGTGACACCTTTTTAGCATTAGGAACACTTCCATGTATAGCTGTTCCTCCAAAGTACAGTGTAGAGATGATTTGTGGGAGGCAAGTTCTCTCAGCTTTTGTTTATCTGGAAATTGTTTAATCCCTCCTTCAAATTTAAATGATAATCTTGCTGGGTAGCATATTCTTGGTTACAGGCCCTTCTGCTTCATTGCTATAAATGTATCATGCCATGCCCTTCCAGCCTGTAAGGTTTCTGTTGAGAAGTCTGATGATATCCTTGCGGTTTTCCTTTGTATGTGATATTTTTTCTCTTTTTGGGTGTTTCAATATTCTGTCCTTATCCTTAAGCTTTGCCATTTTAATTATTATATGTCTTGGTGTTGTCTTCCTTGGGTCCCTTGTTTTGTGAGATCTGTGCACTTCCATGGCCTCAGAGACTATCTCATTCCCCCAATTTGGCAAGTTTTCAGCAATTACCTCCTCAAAGACACTTTCTATCCCCTTTTCTCTCTTGTTCTGGTACCCCTATAATGAGAATATTGTTCCATTCGGATTAACACTGTTCTCTCAACATTCTTTCATTCCTAGAAATCCTTTCTTTCTCTGTTCCTTAGCTTCTTTTTAATCCTCTTCTCTAATTTCTAATCTATTTACTGTCTCTTCTACTACATGTAATCTGCTTTTAAATCCCTCCATTGTATATTTCATTTCAGATATGGAATTTCTCAATGACTGAATTTCTGTCCTAAATTCATCTGAGTTCTTGAATATTTTTCTGTACCCCCCTGAGCATATTTATGATTTTTATTTTGATCTCCCTTTCAGGGAGATTGAAGAGTTCAGTTTCATTTTGTCCTTTTTATGGTGTTTGTGGGGTTTTGGTTTGAACCAGGTTCTTTTGATGTTTTATTATTATAGTTGGTGCCCTCTAGTGCCCAAAACCTCTATTCTCTGGAGCTTCTTAGCTCCTGGAAAGATGTCAGGGGTCACAGGGGAGTTTGTGCTGGTGCCTGTGGGGAAGGATGAGCTGTTTCCTACTTCCTGGCTGCTGTGCCTGTCTCCAATGCCAGAATCAGTGGGCTGAGTGCACAGGTGTAATTCTCTGTATTTTGTGTTTGTAGCTGCCATAGGTGGGGCCTCCCTCTGGCTGGCCTGACTCAGGGCAAGGGCTTCGTATTTGCAAGCAGGTGCCAGCTGGCTGTGAGGAAGATGTAGCGAGCTGAGTATTATGGCATAGGCCTCAGATCTAAGTAGCCAGGCTTGGAAATGGAGCTTCTGAAGCTTCTGAAAGTTCCCAACCTGTTGGGCAGAGTGTGTCCAGACAATTTTGTCCCCCTATTTCTTGTCCTGATTAGCAAGCTCTGTGCAATCTTTGCCCCTTTAGCAGTTGTCTCGCTGTTAGGAAGTCTCTCAGACTACCCACCTTTCTTTTGTCTCAGAGCAGCCGGATGTTAATCCCTGTTTTCCACAATCAGGTGGAATCTCAGTCTCTCCAGGTATTCTGCCTGTCTTAGCTTTCCAACCCCCACTAATCTCCAGAACACCATGCAATATAGATTCATGGTCCCAGAGTAGATCTCCAGGCCTAGGTGTTCAGCAGTCCTAGGCCTCCATCCCCTTCCCGCTCCATTTCTCTTCTTCCCACTGGTGAGCTGTGGTGGGCAAAGGGCTTGGGTCCTGCCACATCACAGCTTTGATGTGTTACCCTGTTCTGTGGGGTCTGTTCTTTTCTCCAGGTGTGTGCAGTCTGGCACAGCCTTCTTTCCTGTTGCTCTTTCAGGATTACTTGTATTAACTATATTTTCATATTATATGTTGTTTTGGCATGAGGCCTCTATCTCACCTCTCTTGCTGCCATTGTTAATCCCACATGTTGGGATTTAAAAAAAATGACACAAGATATATTCAGAAAAGAAATTGTATGTTATGGTCCTTATGTTGAGGCTTTCCAATTAAGGAAACATTTTCTGAAAGAGAGTAGTCTTAAGTAGGTAGCTAGGCAATAGTGACAAGCTGATTTACAGTAAGGTACTTACATTCAGTGAGTGATGATACAGTGTCAGATTTAGGAAGATTATTGTTATGACAGTACTTATGCGTTTACACTGAAATTTTTAGATGAAGGAAAGCCCAGATGAAATAAAAAAGAAAAAATTCCTTTGTTTCCTATATGTATGGTTTCAGAAATTTGACTTTTTTTTTTATGGCTGTGACTATTTTCAAAAACAGATTGGATGTACTTAATTGACTTAAGTCATATGTTAGAACTCATTCTACATACTATTTTAGTTGATTTGTGGAATTCCTATTTGTCTTAGAAAAATATTTGTGAAAATGAAGCTTTTGGATGGCTGCACAAATGCAGTGAACTACTTGAGGTCAAGCAGGAAGATATTTGGCAGAATGAGTGGATAACCTTGCTAAGACTTACAAAGTTCTTGTCTCATTTTTTAAAAATGAGATTTTCTTTTATATTTAATTTTCTGTTTAGAGGATGCTTTCAGGTATTTAAGGAAGGTAACTTAAATGTTTGAGTAATTTAAATAATTTATGTATTAATTCATTCTATATTATAAATTCAGAGAAAAGATTTGTCACTACAAACCTTACAGTGTAGACTAAGTCAGTTTGTTTGCAGTGTAATGGAATGCCGTTGAGCACTTGAAAGGTACCTAGTCTGAATTGAGATGTCCTGTAAAAATGATAGAGTTGTGAAATCATATTTTTTTGTTTGAATTCAAAATGCATTTTCCAACTGAAATTATGTTGAGCATAGTGGGTAGGTTTCCTGGTTTACCATATAAAATTTAATGTGTAAATTACTAGATTAATTAGCTCATCCTTGAGAATTGGTATGTATTTATGTTTTCCGTTTAAATACGGGTACAGTTTAAAACAACTACTGCAGTTTGATTCTCACTAGTTTCAGCCACTGGTGAATGGCATTCATGGCTTTGGACAGGATTTCTTCAGGTGGGTATTAAAGTGGCTGTAGGGTTAGGGATACCTATGTGTTTGGAGGAAGTGTGCCACTGCTGACATAAATCTTTAGTTTTTGTCACATCTTTTCAGGGATAGGCTAGTTTTACTGTCACATCTTTTCAGGGATAGGCTGCTTGGTTCCTTTTCTGTTCTACTAGTCAGCATGCATGATTTCTGTCACATAGAGCGGCAAGATCTGTACCTTCCAGCAGAAAAAAACCAAGAGAAGAAAATGACCAAGTGGTCATTTCTGATCATAAGCGACATATATAATTGATTTACGTGAGTATGAACTGCCTTGAAGATTATTCATGAGACAGAGTTGACTGACAGTCATAAGACCTGGATTCTAACCTAGGTTAGTTGGTAACTTTAGGCAAACCGTCTAACTTTTTTGGTCATCTTTTTTTTCCTTCTATGTGTAACAATGAAGCAGAGAGGAAGATGTTGAGTTAAATAATTTCTAATACCAATTTCTCTTTTGAAAATGTATAAAACATTTAGCTCCAGAGACTGACTGGATTTAATTGTGCATAGTAATGTACTTATCTTTAATTCTGCAAAAGCATTTTCTATACTGTAATACCTGTCTATTTTCTCTTGCTGTGCATTTATTTCCTTTTTAGCTTTTTACTTTCTTCTTTGCTTCTCATTGTCTTTCTTGCAGCTCATTTTCTGTTCCTTCTGGGACTACTCTTCTTTGTTTCTAGTCTCATTTAATGATAACTATTGCCTTCTACCTTCTAGTGTCATTGGCTAGAAATATCTGAGTCCTCTTTGGCTCAAACAGCTTTTTCTATATCTAATCAGTTGCCACATCCTGTCACTTATACCTCCAGGAGATATTATCTGTCCTTTTCATTCCTACTAAACTGTCCTAATTCAAGTACTCATGTGAAATAATACAATGGCCTGTCTACTTACCTGTCTCCAATTTCTCTTCAGACAATCTTTGCACTTTGACTAGAATTATTTTCCTAAAATAGAGGTCAGATTAGGTCTACTCTTCTTAGAAATATATGCATTGTTTATGCATTGCCTACTTAATAGTGTGGTATATGGGGCCCTCTGTGATTTGACCTCAGACTATCCTTTTTAAACTTACAGACTTAATTTTTTAGAGCTGTTTTGGGCTTACAGAAAAATTGAGCAGAAGCTAGAGAGCCCCATATATCTCCCCCTAAACTATCATTTTTAGCCTTATCCTCTAATGTGCAATTTGCTCGAGCTGCAGTGATCTGATCACTGACCCAACCCTATTGAAACCACCTCTCCTAAGCCTTGACATCACTGAACAGAGTTGAGAGACTGTGTATTGTCATAATGCCTGGCTTACCTAGGTTATCCTAATCTTCTTCAGTGGGTCAAGATGACCCTCCTGTACTAAGTATATTCATTTTCTATTGCTGTGTAACAAATTTAGCACTTTGAAAGAACACACACTATTTCACAGTTTCTGTGGATTGGGGGTCTGTGCACAGTTTATCTGGGTCAGAGACAAGGGTGTTGTCTGGGCTGCATTCTCATCTAGAGACTTGATTGGGGAACAGTCTGCTTCCAAGGCCATTTAGGTTGTTGGCAGAATTAACATCCGTGTGATTGAATGACTGAGGGCCCTGGCTTTTTGTTGGCTGTCAGCTGGAGACCAAGTCATAAGGGCCATCCACAATTCCTAGAGGCTGCATAATTTCCTGCCACATGGACTTCTTCAGTATGGCCACTTATTTTGTCAAGCTGCAGTCTCTCACTCTAGTCTGCTAAAATGGAGTCTTATTATAATGTAACCTAATTAAGGAACTAATGTCCTATCACTTTCACTGTATTTTGTTGGTGAGAAACATGTCACAGGTCCTGTGTGCACTTAAGGAGGAGGTAATCTACAGAGATATCAATACCAGGATTGGAGAATTATTGAGCTTCACTTTAGGGTCTGTAGACCACACTGGGAATAACATGGCACATTAAGATTACGACTGTGTTTTTCCATATCTCTTCATGCTCATTTAAAAGGTTCAAACTGGGACCCCCAGAACCTATCACTTCCTACCCTCAACACCTGTCTTCCCTAAGATTATCAGACTAATCTCACTATGCCTTTGATTCCTATTTATATCAATCTCTACAAGAAGCCCCAGATCCCAGAGTACTTCTCATCTCCTGGGTTTTAATCCTCATGATGCTCTGCACATTCCTTACTCTGCACTCTTCTATTTTCTTAATTCCTGAAACTTTCCTTTTTGCTCTCTGGAACTAACCGTCCATCTTTATCAAAATCCCCTATATCCATGTCCTTTTCTTTGAATATTTTGTCTTTTGCTCTGTGGAAACTGGCCTGTTTCTGAGCACACTGCTTATGCTGCAAACTTCTTAAAAATAGATGCTTTTTCCCTGACAATTCTCAGATAACTGGCCATCAAGGTGGGGTATCTTACATGTTTCTTGGTGTTTTCAGACATTCTTCCTCCTCTCTGTTGAAAAAATTCTCACCTTTGAAACTCATGACATCAGATTGTATTTGTGTACAACCACTCTTTGTGGCTGTCATGTACTGATCCCTGAAATTACCACTGTTTCTTTTCATCACTTTATTTTAGTTCCTGGTTCACCACTGCTATTCCTAACACTATTCTCATTTTGACTTTCTATTGACCTTTTATATATATATATATATTGTTATCATTAATGTACAATTACTAGGCTCCCCCCTTCTCCAAGTCTCCCCCACAAACCCCATTACAGTCACTGTCCATCAGCCTAGTTAGATGCTGTAGAATCACTACTTGTCTTCTCTGTGTTGTACAGCCCTCCCCATGCCCCCCCACACATTATACATGCTAATCGTAAGGCCCCCTTATTTTTTCCCCGCCCTTATCCCTCCCTTCCCGCCCATCCTTCCCAGTCCCTTTCCATTTGGTAACTGTTAGTCCATTCTTGGGTTCTGTGATTCTGCTGCTGTTTTGTTCCTTCAGTTTTTTCTTTGTTGTTATACTCCACAGATGAGTGAAATCATTTGATACTTGTCTTTCTCTGCCTAGCTTATTTCACTGGGAATAACCCTCTAGCTCCATCCATGTTATTGCAAATGGTAGGATTTCTTTTCTTCTTATGGCTGAATAATATTCCATTGTGTATATGTACCACATCTTCGTCATTCATGTACTGATGGACACTTAGGTTGCTTCCCTTTCTTGGCTATTGTAAATAGTGCTGCGATAAACATAGGAGTGCATATATCTTTTGCAAACTGTGCTGCTTCATTCTTAGGGTAAA
Source organism: Manis pentadactyla (assembly GCF_030020395.1). Lineage (NCBI taxonomy): Eukaryota > Metazoa > Chordata > Mammalia > Pholidota > Manidae > Manis > Manis pentadactyla. The sequence goes on along the minus strand of NC_080020.1, from coordinate 81,094,477 downwards.
TTCTTAAGGGTGGAATTCCTGGGTCAAATGGTATTTCTATTTTTAGTTTTTTGAGGAACCTCCACATTGTTTTCCATAATGGTTGAACTAGTTTACATTCCCACCAGCAGTGTAGGAGGGTTCCCCTTTCTCCACATCCTCACCAACATTTGTTGTTGTTTGTCTTTTGGATGGCAGCCATCCTAACTGATGTGAGGTGATATCTCATTGTGGTTTTAATTTGCATTTACCTGATGACTAGTGATGTGGAGCACCTTTTCATGTGTCTGTTGGCCATCTGAATTTCTTCTTTGGAGAAGTGTCTGTTCAGATCCCATGCCCATTTGTTTATTGGATTATTTGCTTTTTGTTTGTTGAGGTGTGTGAGCTCTTTATATGTTTTGGATGTCAACTCTTTATCGGCTCTGTCATTTATGAATATATTCTCCCACACTGTAGGATGTCTTTTTGTTCTACTGATGGTGTCCTTTGCTGTACAGAAGCTTTTTAGTTGGATATAGTCCCACTTGTTCATTTCTGCTTTTGTTTCCCTTGCCCTGAGAGATATGTTCATGAAGAAGTTGTTCATGTTTATGTCCAAGAGATTTTTGCCTATATATTTTTCTTAGAGTTTTATGGTTTCATGACTTTCATTCCAGTCTTTGATCCATTTTGAGTTTACTTTTGTGTATGGGGTTAGACAGTGATCCAATTTCATTCTCTTACATGTAGCTGTCCAGTTTTGCCAACACCAGCTGTTGAAGATGCTGTCATTTCCCCATTGTATATCCATGGCTCCTTTATCATATATTAATTCACCATATATGCTTTGGTTTATTTCTGGGCTCTCTAGTCTGTTCCACCGGTCTGTGGGTCTGTTCTTGTGTTACTACTAAATGGTCTTGATTACTGTGGCTTTGTAGTAGAGCTTGAAATCAGATAGCATAATTCCCCCTGCTTTATTCTTCCTTCTCAGGATTGCTTTGGTTATTCGGGGTCTTTTGTGGTTCCATATGAATTTTAGAACTATTTGCTCTAGTTCATTGAAGAATGCTCTTGGTATTTTGATAGGGATTGCATTGAATCTGTAGATTGCTTTAGGCAGGATGGCCATTTGACAATATTAATTCTTCCTAGCCAAGAGCATGGGATGAATTTCCATTTTTTAGTGTTCTCTTTAATTTATTTTAAGAGTGTCCCATAGTTTTCAGGGTATAAGTCTTTCACTTCCTTGGTTAGGTTTTTTCCTACAGATTTTACTCTTTTTGATGCAATTGTGAATGGAATTGTTTTCCTGATTTTTCTTTCTGTTAGTTCATCATTAGTGTATAGGAATGCAATAGATTTATGTGTATTAATTTTGTATACGGCCACTTTACTGAATTCACATATTAGACCTAGTAGTTTTGGAGTGGATTCTTTAGGGTTTTTTATGTATAATATCATGTCATCTGCAAACAGGGACAGTTTGACTACTTCCTTACCAATCTGAATGCCTTTTATTTCTTTGTGTTGTCTGATTGCTGTGGCTAGGACCTCCAGAACTATGTGGAATAAAAGTGGAGATTATGGGCATCCTTGTCTTGTTCCTGATCTTAAAGGAAAAGCTTTTGGGTTCTCACTGTTAAGTATAATGTTGGCTGTGAGTTTGTCATATATGGCCTTTATTATGTTGAGGTACTTGCCGTCTATACACATTTTGTTGAGAGTTTTTATCATGAATGGATGTTGAATTTTGTCAAATGCTTTTTCAGCATCTATGGAGATGATAGTGTAGTTTTTGTCCTTCTTTTTGTTGATATGGTGGATGACGTTGATGGATTTTCTAATATTGTACCATCCTTCTCTGAAATAAGTCCTACTTGATCATAATGGATGATTTTTTAAATGTATTTTTGAATTCAGTTTGCTAATGTTTTGTTGAATATTTTTGTGTGTATGTTCATCAGGGATATTGGTCTGTGATTTTCTTTTTTTGTGGTGTCTTTGCCTGGTTTTGTTATTAGAGTGCTGTTGGCCTCATAGAATGAGTTTGGGAGGATTCCCTCTTCTTCAACTTTTTGGAAATCTTAAAGGAGGATGGGTATTAGGTCTTCACTAAATGATTGATAAAATTCAGCAGTGAAACCATCTGGTCAAGGAGTTTTGTTCTTAGGTAGTTTTTGATTACCAATTCAATTTCTTTGCTGATAAGTGCTCTATTCAGATTTTCTGTTTCTTCCTGGGTCAGCTTTGGAAGGTTGTATTTTTCTAGAACATTGTCCATTTCTTCTAGGTTATCCAGTTTGTTACCATATAATTTTTCATAGTATTCTCTTGTAATTCTTTGTATTTCTGTGGTAACCGTGGTGATTTTTCCTTTCTCATTTCTGATTCTGTTTATGTGTGTAGACTCTCTTTTTTTCTTTATTAGTCTGCCTAGGGGTTTATTTATTTTGTTTATTTTCTTGAAGAACCAGCTCCTGCTTACATTGATTCTATTTTTTTATTCTTCTAAATTTTATTGATTTCTCCTTTAATCTTTATTATATCCCTCCTTCTACTGACTTTGGGCCTCATTTGTTCTTCCTTTTCTAGTTTCTTTAATTGTGAGTTTTGACTGTTCATTGAGGATTGCTCTTCTTTCCTGAGGTACACCTGTTTTGCAATATATTTCCCCCTTAGCACGGCTTTTGCCGCATCCCACAAATTTTGTGTTGTTGAATTATTGTTGTCATTTGTCTCCATATATTGCTTGATCTTTGTTTTTATTTGGTCATTGATCCATTGATTATTTAGGAGGATGTTATTAAGCTTCCTTGTGTTTGTGGGCTTTTTAGTTTTCTTTGTGTAATTTGTTTCTAGTTTAATACCTTTGTTATCTGAGAAGCTGGTTGATACAATTTCAATCTTTTTGAATTTACTGACGCTTTATTTGTGGCATAGTATATGATCTATTCTTGAAAATGTTCCATGTGCACTTGAGTAGAATGTGTATCCTGTTGCTTTTGGATGGAGTGTTCTGTAGATGTCCATTAGGTCTGTCTGTTCTAATGTGTTGTTCAGTGCCTCTGTATCCTTGCTTATTTTCTGTCCAGTTGATCTGTCCTTTGGAGTGAGTGGTGTGTTGACGTCTCCTAAAATGAATGCATTGCATTCTATTTCCCCCTGTAATTCTGTTAGTATTTGTTTCACATATGTAGGTTATCCTGTGTTAGGTACATAGATACTTATAATAGTTCTATCTTCTTGCTGTACTGACCCCTTTATCATTATGTAATGTCCTTCTTTTGTCTCTTATGTCTTTCTTTGTTTTGAGTCTATTTTTTCTGATGCAAGTACTGCAACTTCTGCTTTTTTTCCCCTGTTAGTTGCATGAAATGTATTTTTCCATCCCTTTACTTTCAGTGTGTGTGTGTGTCTTTGGGTTTGAAGTGAGTCTCTTGTAGGCAGCATATAGACGGGTCTTGTTTTTTAATCCATTCAGTGACTCTATGTCTTTTGATTGGTGCATTCAGACAATTTACATTTAGGGTGGTTATCGACAGGTATGTACTTATTGCCATTGCAGGCTTTAAATTCGTCATTACCAAATGTTCAAGGGTAATTCCCTTACTATCTAATAGTCTAATTTAGCTCACTTTGTGTGCTGTTACAAACACAACCTAAAGGTTCTTTTTTTTTGCCTCCTTTTTCTTCCTCCATTCTTTGTATGTTATGAATCATTTTCTGTGCTCTTTGTCTATCCCTTGGGTGACCTCTATTTAGCCTTAGGAATACTTCCATGTATAGGAGCATCTCCAAAGTGCACTGTAGAGGTGATTTGTGGGACGTGAATTCTCTCAACTTTTTCTTATCTGAAAATTGTTTAACCCCTCCTTCAAATTTAAATAACCTTGCTGGGTATAGTATTCTTAGTTCAAGGCCCTTCTGCTTCATTGCATTAAATATATCATGCCACTCCCTTCTGTCCTGTAAGGTTTCTGTTGAGAAGTCTGATGATAGCCTGATGGGTTTTCCTTTGTATGTGATCTTTTTTCTCTCTGTAGCTTCTTTTAAAAGTCTGTCTTTATTCTTGATCTTTGCCATTTTAATTATTATATCTTTTGATGTTGTCTTCCTTGGGTACCTTGTGTTGGGAGATCTCTGCACCTCCATGGCCTGAGAGACTATCTACTTCCTCTGATTGGGGAAGTTTTCAGTATTTACCTCCTCAATGACACGTTCTATCCCTTTTCCTCTCTCTTTGTTTAGTACCTCTATAATATGAATATTGTTCCATTTGGATTTATCCCACAGTTCTCTCAATATGTTTTCATTCTTTGAGATTCTTTTTTCTCTCTGTGGCTCACCTTCTTTGTATTACTCTTTTCTAATTTCTATTCTATTTACCGTCTCTTCTACTACATCTAATGTGCTTTTAAATCCCTCCACCTTATGTTTCATTTCAGATATGGAATTTCTTAATGACTGAATCTCTGACTTAAGTTCATTCCTGAGTTCTTGAATATTTTTCTGTACCTCCTTAAGCATGTTTATGATTTTTATTTTGAACTCTCTTTCAGGCAGATTGGTGAGTTCAATTTCATTAGGCCTTTTTTCTGGGGGTTGTGAGATTTTGGTCTGAACCCTGTTCTTTTGACATTTCATATTTCTGTGTGGTGCCCAGTAGTTCCCAGAAGCTCCAGTCTCTTGAGATGCTCAGCCCGTAGAATAAGGTTGGGGGTTGTAGGAGAGCAGAGATGGTGTCTGGGGGGAAGAAAGATCTGTTTCTTGATTCCTGTCTGTGGTGCCTGTCTCAAGTGCAGAGCCAGTGGGCCAAGCACACAGGTGTAAGCCTCTGTGCTTTGCTCTATAGCTGTTGTAGGCTGAGACTCCTTCTGGCTGGCCTGATGCCAATGCAGTAATTCCCACTCAGCGAACTGGTGCCAGCAGGCTAGGAGGAAGGCGCAGCAGGCTGCATGTTGCAGTTGGGGGGCCTTGGAGCTGAGTAGGCAGCCAGGGGGATGGAGCGCCTGAAGCTCCTCAATCTTCCCAACCAGCTGGGCATACCGTGCCTAGACAACCTTGTCCAGCTCTCCACCCCCCGCGCAGCAAGCTCTGTGCAAAGCCTGCTCCTTCAGCAGCCCTCTCCCTGCTAGGAAGCCTCTCAGACCGCCTGCCTTTCCTTTGTCCCAGAGTAGCCAGGTGTTGATTTCCTCTTCCACAAATGGCCGCAATTTGTCTCAAGCATTGCACCTGTCTGAGATCCCCAATGTCCAGAGCACCACACAGTGTAGGTTTCTGCTCCCAAAGCAGACCTCCAGAGCTGGGTTTTCAGCAGTTCCATGCTTCCACCCCCTCCCCTGCTCCATTTCTCTTCCGCCTGCTTGTGAGCTGGGGTGGAGGAAGGGCCTGGGTCCCGCCTGATAAAGGCTTTCATATGTTAACCCGTGTTCATGAGGTCTGCATGCAGTCTGGTTCAGCTTTCTTTCTTGTTGCTGTTTTAGGGTTAGTTGTAGAAATTAACTGTATTTTCATAGTATTTGTGGCTTTGGGAGGAATTCTCCATCTCACCTCTCACACCGGCGTCTTGAGGCTCCCTTCTATTGACCCTTTGAACATCCTGCCTCTCAAATCCTTGGCCACTTCACTTTCATTGATTTTTTGCTTTTCATGTTATCTTAAGTCACTCATTCCTATGGTCATATCCTAGACTCATTATAGTCACTTAATCTCTTCCATAATCGTAATCTCATGTATTTTTTAGTCACTCTAGTTCCTCAATTTTAGCACTTTTCAACTCCACCAGGACCTCTAGTTTGTTGAATCTTTTTTGTCAGTGCCCTTTATCCACTCTTATTCTCTCTCTCCTTTCAGCTTAACTTCCACAGTCATTATCTTCATTCCCTTGCTTGCACCCTCAACTCTTTTGCCTTCCTCCCTCCTCATTACTTTGATATAATCCCTTAGCTGCAACCCAAGTGCCTTTTAAATACAGCTCTGTGTATTTTCTGCCCTTACCCTAGAAGCTAAATATAGCTGGGAAACTATGCTGAAGAGTTTCACTTTCAGTTCATGACCAGCTCTAAATTGTACTGAATATGCTGGCCATTCATTTGTCTATTCTTCTTGTCTCCTCATCTTTAAGAACTCTTCTTCTATCCTACTCTCAACTGATGACCTAGCTTATTTTACTGAAAAATTTGAAGCAGTCAGTAGAAAATGTCCACAGTTTCTCATCACCATATCCACCTGCCTACCAGTACATTAACACCCATGTACTCTGCCTATTATTTATAGAGGGAACTGTCTTTGCTTTTATCTAAAGCCATTCTATTTTTGTATTAGATTCTATCTGCTCTCACCTTAAGAACTTTGCTAAATCGCCTCCTCCTACATCATGTCTTTTTACTTTCTACTGGATTATTCATATCATTATAAAAACGTGTTTTCTCCATTTTTAGAGAAAAACCACAGAAGTTTTTTATATTATTATCATAAATATGTTGTGTTTTCTCCATTTTTAGAAAACAGAACCACAAAGGTTTATTTTTATTCCCTTAACAGCTTTACTGAGATATAGTTAATATATCATTTAGCCATATAAAGTGTACAAGTCATTGTTTTTTTTCTTTTTTAAAATTTTGTTATCATTAATCTACAATTACATGAAGAACATTATGTTTACTAGGCTCCCCCCTTCACCAAGTCCCCCCCACATACCCCTTCATGGTCACTGTCCATCAGCATAGTAAGATGCTGTAAAATCACTACTTGTCTTCTCTGTGTTGCACAGCCCTACCCATGCCCTCCCCCACACTCTACATGCTAATCGTAATGTCCCCTTTCTTTTTCCCCGCCCTTGTCCCTCCCTTCCCACCCATCCTCCCCAGTCCCTTTCCCTTTGGTAACTATTAGTCCATTCTTGGGTTCTGTGATTCTGCTGCTGTTTTGTTCCTTCAGTTTTCCTTTGTTCTTATACTCCACATATGAGTGAAATCATTTGGTACTTGCCGTTCTCTGCCTGGCTTATTTAGCTGAGCATAATACCCTCTAGCTCCATCCATGTTGTTGCAAATGGTAGGATCTGTTTTTTTCTTATGGCTGAGCAATATTCCATTGTGTATATGTGCCAAACCTTCTTTATCCATTCATCTACTGATGGACATTTAGGTTGCTTCCATATCTTGGCTATTGTAAATAGTGCAGCAATAAGCATAGGGGTGCATCTGTCTTTTTCAAACTGGGCTGCTGCATTCTTAGGGTAAATTCCTAGAAGTGGAATTCCTGGGTGAAATGGTAAGTCTATTTTGAGCATTTTGAGGAACTTCCATACTGCTTTCCACAATGGTTGAACTAATTTACATTCCAACCAGCAGTGTGGGTTCCCCTTTCTCCACAACCTCACCAACATTTGCTTTTTGTCTTTTGGATGGTGGTGATCCTTACTGGTGTGTGGTGATATCTCATTTTGGTTTTAATTTGCATTTCCCTGATGACTAGCGATTTAGAGCATCTTTTCATGTGTCTGTTGGCCATCTGAATTTCTTCTTTGGAGAACTGTCTGTTCAGCTCCTCTGCCCATTTTTTGATTAGATTATTTGCTTTTAGTTTGTTGAGGTGCTTGAGCTCTTTATATATTTTGGATGTCAACCCTTTATCAGATCTGTCATTTATGAATATATTCTTCCATACTGTAGGATACCTTTTTGTTCTATTGATGATGTCCTTTGCTGTACAGAAGCTTTTCAGCTTCATATAGTCCCACTTGTTCATTTTTGCTTTTGTTTCCCTTGCCTGGGGAGATATGTTCATAAAGAAGTCACTCATGTTTATGTCCAAGAGATTTTTGCCTATGTTTTTTTGTAAGAGTTTTGTGGTTTCATGGTTTACATTCAGTTCTTTGACCCTTTTTGAATTTACTTTTGTGTATGGGGTTACACAGTGATCCAGTTTCATTCTCTTACATGTAGCTGTCCAGTTTTGCCAACACCAGCTGTTGAAGAGGCTGTCGTTTCCCCATTGTATGTCCATGGCTCCTTTATCGTATATTAATTGATGATATATGTTTGGGTTAATATGTCTAGAAACTCTCTTCTGTTCCACTGGTCTGTGGCTCTGTTCTTGTGCCGGTACCAAATTGTCTTGATTATTGTGACTTTGTAGCAGAGCTTGAAGTTGGGGAGTGAGATCTCCCCCACTTTATTCTTCCTCCTCAGGATTGCTTTGGCTATTTGGGTCTTTGGTGGTTCCATATGAATTTTAGAACAATTTGTTCCAGTTTGTTGAAGAATGCTGTTGGTAATTTGATAGGGATTGCATTGAATCTGTAGATTGCTGTGTGCAGGATGGCCATTTTGACAATATTAATTCTCCCTAGCCAAGAGCATGGGATGAGTTTCCATTTATTAGAGTCCCAATGTTAACTTCTTTAGTATCTTACTGTCTAACTTAACTCGCTTATTGAGCTATTATAAACACTGTCTGATGATTTTTTTATTCCTCTCCCTTCTTATTCTTCCTCCTCCGTTCTTTGTATGTTAGGTGTTTTATTTTGTGCTTTTTTGTGTTTCCTTTAACTGCTTTTGCGGGTAGTTGATTTTATTTTTTGCCTTTAGTTATTATTTGATTGTTTTGCTTTCTTTGCTTTGATTTTATTTTTTCTTGTGACATCTATTTGGCCTTAGGAGTTCTTCCATCTAAAGCAGTCCCTCTAAAATACCCTGTAGAGGTGGTTTGTGGGAGTCAAATTCCCTCAACTTTTGCTTGTGTGGGATTTGTTTAATCCCTCATTCATATTTAAATGATAATCGTCCTGGATACAGTATTCTTGGTTCAAGTCCCTTCTGTTTCATTGCATTAAATGTATCATGCTATTGTCTTCTGGCCTGTAAGGTTTTTGTTGAGCAGTCTGATGATAGCCTGATGGGTTTTCCTTTGTAGGTGACCTTTTTTCTCTCTATGACTGCCTTTAATACTCTGTCCTTGTCCTTGATCTTTGCCATTTTAATTATTATGTGTTTTGGTGGTGTCCTCCTTGGGTCCCTTGTGTTGGGAGTTCTGTGTAGTTCTGTGGTCTGAGAGGCTATTTACTCCCCCAGTTTGGGGAAGTTTTCAGCAATTATTTCTTCAAATACACTTTCTATCCCTTTTTCTCTCTTACTGTTCTTCTGGTACCCCTGTAATGCTAATATTGTTCAGTTTGGATTGGTCACTCATTTCTCTTAATATTCTTTGATTCCTGGAGATCCTTTTATCTCTCTCTGCGTTAGCTTGTCTGCATTCCTGTTCTCTGATTTCTATTCCATTAATTGCCTCTTGCACCTTGTCCATTCTGATTTTAAGTCCTTCCAGAGATTGTTTTATTTCTGTATTCTCCCTCCTTAGCTCTTGCATATTTCTCTGCAGCTCCATCAGCATGGTTATGACCTTTATTTTGAATTCTTTTTCAGGAAGATTGGTTCAGTGAATCTCCCCAAGTTCCCTTTCAGGGGAGGACGTCTGTGTGATTCTTTTCTTTATCACATTCTTCTGCCTTTTCATGGCGATAGAGGTAGTTGTGGGCAGTTGGCACATGTGTCCGGTGGTCGAACACAGTCCCTTCTCACTTGCTCCTTGCCTTCCTCTCCTGGGAGAACAGCGACCCCTAGAGGCTTGTGCTGGGCAGCTGTGTGCAGACTGTATCTCTTCTTCTTGCCTGGGCTGCTGTGGAGGAAGCTCTGTGTGGCTGCTGTTTGAGTGGCTGGTCTCAGGCTGCTTCCCTGCTATGGCAGGGCCGCCCCGGAGGGCGATCGGGCAGGAGGCTGTTTATCGCTGTGAGGTTCCTCAGAGCTGTGCTGCCACCCAGGAGGTTAGGGCACCCAGAGTTCCCCGGCATTCCTAGCTGCTGGGCTAAGTGTGCCAGGACACTTCCGTCCACCTGTGAGCCTCCTGTCCCTTTAAGACTGTCAAAAAGTACTCACTTTTCTTTCGTTCCAGGTGTGCCACCTGTCGGAACCCACTTGCAAGTTTTACTGTTCCATTTCCCTAGTATCCAGCACACCACGCACTGTGTGTGTACACTCCCGGTGTGGATGAGTAGGACTGGGTATTTAGCAGTCTTGGGCTCTCTCTTCCTCCCTTCTCCAACTCCTCTCCTTCCGCCAGGAACTGGGGTAGGGGTGGCGCTTGGGTCCCGCCGGGCCGCGGCTTGTATCTTACCCCCTTTGTGAGGCACTGGGTTCTTGCAGATGTAGATGTAGCCTGGCTGTTGTCCTGAATCTTCTGATCTCTCTTTTAAGAATAGTTGCATTTGTTGTATTTTCAAAAATATATGTGGTTTTGGGAGGAGATTTCCGCTGCCCTACTCACGCTGCCATCTTGGCTCCACCCCCTCATTTGTGTATTACTTTTTGTTTGGAGGTGTTTTCATTTCTTTTCGATAGATACCTAGGAGTAGAATTGCAGTCATATGGTCACTCTAGTTTAACATTTTGAGGAGCTTCTAGACTGTTTTCCAAAGTGACTGCACTGTATTACATTCCTAGCAACAATGTTTAAGGGTTCTGATTTCTGCACATCCTGCCCATGATATTGTCTCATTCTGCCTATAGCCATCCTAGCATGTATGAAGTCATATCTCCTTGTGGTTTTGATTTGCATTTCTCTGATAACTAATGATGGTGAAGTTTTTTTCATGCACTTGCCATTTGTGTATTTTCTTTAGAGCAATGTCTAGATCCCTTGCCCAGTTTTAAATTGAGCTGTCATTTTAATTTTGAATTGTAACAATTTATATATACTGGGTTTAAGTCCCTTATTGCATATATGATTTACAGATATTTTATCCCATTCTGTGGGGTATCTTTCACTTTCTTCACTGTCCTTTGATACAGAGAAGTTTAAAATTTTGATGTCCAATTTATCTTTTTTTTCTTTAGTTGCTTATGTTTTTTGTATCATATCTAAGATACCCTTGCCTAAGTCAAGGTTGTAAAGATTTACTCCAATGTTTTCTTCTAAGAGCTATGTAGTTTTATTGTTTACATTTAGGTTACAGCCCAGTTTGAGTTAATTTTTATGTATGATGTGAGATTGGTGTGCAACTTCATTCTTTTGCATTGATTATCTACTTGTTCCACACCATTTGTTGGAAAGACTATTCTTTCCCATTAGATTATCTTGTCACTTTTGTTGAAAATCATTTCATGATAAATGTGAGGATTCTCTATTCTGTTGATCTATCTGTCTATATTGTGCCAGGACCTCATTGCCTCAGTTACTGTAACATTAACAAAACTTTTATGTTCACTTCATCTGCTTTTCCAATCAGTATCTGGCATCCCCTTCCCTTCAGGACTTTGTGTGCTCTCATTGCTGCAGGACTTCTCTAGAGGATTGTCTGCTTGTTTTTTTCTCAGTCCTTTTTCCTAAAAGGTACTACAACAAGGGTTTGATTCCCAACAGTTCACCACAATTTACTTGTTAAGGTAGTCAGTGACTTCCACCTTGCTAAATCTGATGGTAAATTTTTAGCCTTAAACTTTTTCCATCAATCATCAGCACTGACAGTTGATCACTATTTCATTTTTAAGAAAACTTTCATTTGGCTTTCAGAGCACTTAAGCTTTTCCTTCTCAGTTTCCTTTGCTGTTTTCTCTCTTTCCTTGCCTCTTCACCCCCAGTATATTAGAATGCACCTGGAGTTAGACTTTGATTTTCTTCTCTATATCTGCTGTTTCAAATGGTGATTTCATTTAGTCTTAGAGCTTTAAACACCATTTATATGATGATAACTTCCACATTTACGTCTCCATAGACCTCTGTTCTGAATGCCAGACTCCTGTTCAACTGCCTAGTAGACATGTCTGGCTGGATTTTAGAAATTACAAATGCAACACATCAGAAACTCATAATCCAGCTCATTTTCAGTCTTCCTAAAATCCTTCCAGAAAATCCTGTTGTCTCATCCTCAAAAATACATCCAGATATGATCTCCACAGCCACCCCTTGGCTAGAACTTTGCCCAGATTACTGCAGTGGTGGTTTATTAACTGCTCTCCCTCTTTCCATGTCTGCCCCATTTCAATCTATTTTCAACTCAGCCCAAGTGATCCCTTAAAAAAAAAAATTTGATCATTTAATTCTCCTGCTTAGAACTCTTAATTAAGTTTTTCATTTTCTTTAGAGTAAAAACAAGAGTCCTTAAAGTAGCTTATAATCTAGTCCCTAATACCTCTCTGTTCTTTATCTCTTCATACTCATTCCCTCATGCGTTCCTATCCAGCACATTGGGCTTCCTCGTATATGCCAGGCATTTTACTGACTGCACTGGCTCTTCCCCCTCCTAAGATGGTCTTCTACCAGAGATCTGCAAGGCTGACCTCTTTACTTCCATAAAGTCTTTGCTTAAATACTGGCTTCCCTTAACCACCTTTGTAAAATTATTCCCACTCAACCTTTATTCATGACCTTTTACTCTGTTCCTTTTTTGTTCCATAAAATTTACTGGTTTCTTAGATATTCTATAATGTATTTATTATATGTGTTGTTTATCTTTCATGCTAGAATGTAAGCTTAAGGAGGGTTGGGATATTCCCCTGTTTTGTTCATTAATGTATCCCAAGGTCTAGAACTGTTCATAGTGCATTGTAGTTGATCAATAAATGTTTCATGAATGTGTGAATGAATATGTATGGTCATGCTTCTGTTCCTTTATGTGCCTCTGAAAATTCCCATCCTTGTATATCCCTCCTTCCTCCTATTATGTACATCCTCCCCAATTATTCTAATTTTTAAAAGCCTTGTTTTAAAATGATTTATATTCAGATAAATTATTTCTGTTTGTCCTGATTCTGACATTTCATATGTGTAATTTTCTCCATACAAGGGAATTTGTGTTAAGCACAGGCACAGACAGTCAGTTCTTGTGTGCTCAGTCAGTGGCTGGTAAAGTCAGTGAAAGCAGCAAAATGTTTTAGGTTTGTTTTGGTAGTCTCTCCATTAGGTGAAAGAATACACAGTGGTTTATAGAAGCTGTAAACTTTGTTGCCTAGTAGGGAGTTCTCAAATTTCAAGGTTTGTAAGAATTACCTTGGGGAGCTTACTAAAAAAACAAGCTTGTTAAAAATGCAAATCCTGTTCTCCTCAATTACTATGTTTTTTGAATCAGTATGTCCATACTGGTACCCAGAGTTTGCATTTTCAATGACCACCAGTGGTTTCTGATGCAGGAGATCTATGAACACTAATATTAAAGAACATTCCTTTGATGCTTGTTTATGTAGTTGAAGAATGAACTTAGTAAACACTCAAGGTAGGAGAGCTAGGGATAGGCTTTTATTGAGAGATACAGTGAGAGGACAGAGCTCCTGGCTCATGCCAGGAGGGGGCAAGAGAGCCCATGGTGGTATGTTGTCTAGGGGATTTATAGGCAGTTAAGACACAGAGGGTTAGGGATGCAGACCTACTAAATGGTCCTCAAATGTTTATCTTTGAAGAGACACTAAGTTTCTTATCAGTCTTCTGGATTATTTTGCAGAGTTAACACAAGAAATTTACTGCTCTGGCTTTCTCAGAATACAGCAGCTTCTTGGTTTGGGATCACATTAATCAAGACTGCCTGTCCTGCTCCCAAAATGGGCTGGGTTATTGTCTGTTATGTTAAGAAACTTATTTTTTTCTTTTTGGGTTTTAAAATGCAATCTTGTCTTTAAGATGGAATCTTTCTTGTTTTTACTATGTGGCTTGTGACTGGGCTTGCTTGCTATATTAATTGCCCAGGTTATATATTACTTGATTAGGGGCTGGAGGAGGAAAAGCAGCATCTGGGCAAAGTTAAAGAAGATAAGCTGGGCCTTTCAGCAGGGTAAAGTAAATTTTACAATAGCCTCGTTTAATTGACACAATGAAGACATGGGCTGTGCTGAGGTACTTTCTTATCTGAGGAATGTTCAAACATTCCAGGCCAAGGTACTCCTGGCTTTTTAGTCTTAACTAATCTCACTGAAGAATACTTATATTCTTAGTTTGATATTTTACTTCAGAGAATTAATATGACTCTGACTTTGCTTAAGTGTTTAATATGGAGTTTTCATAGGGGTCTTTTTCTGGAGGCTCTCACCCTACTCTGACTACACTCACGGTCCCTGTCGCAACTTTAGTGTACTAAGGAAATTTATCAGTTCACGGATGGAAAAACAAGGAGAAATTTTCTTGATTATCAGGTGATTAGAATATGGAAGAAAACCAGAAAGGTGAACATATATTTGTTTATGCATGAGAAAGACAACTTGTGGACCTCTAATGCCTGGAAGAGATATTGAATATTCATTTATTTAATAATGAAAAACAGACTTTCCAGTACAGAGAGCTCATTAGTTATAGAATAGTTCATCATTATCATATTACTATGATTGCTGTAAGACTGTTAATTCTACAGAGCCAAAATATATATTCCTATGTTTTTCATCTGTTTGTCTGGTTGAATTCTCCTAAGCACACAGAACCTGAAAACATAGTAAGGTTATTGCTAGTTCTTTTAAAAAAAGTATTACTTAAGTGTCCATTGATGGGTGGGTGGATAAATAAAATGTAGTATAGATATACAACAGAATATTATTCAGCCATAAAAAAGAAGGAAGATGGATGCCATTTGCAGCAACATGGATGGACCCTGAAGGCATTATGCTAAGTGAAGTAAGTCAGAGAAAGACAAATACCATATGCTCTCACTTACATGTGCAGTCTTAGCAGCAACAAAAATCAAGCTCATAGATACAGAGACTGGATGGGTAGCTGGCAGAGGTGGGAGGGGTGGGTGAAATGGGTGAAGAGGGTCAAAGGTACAAACTTTCAGTTTTAAAACAAGTCATGGGGCTGTAGTATACAACATGGTGACTATACTTAACAATATTATATTTTTGAAAGTTGGTAAGATTCTAAAAGTTGTCATCACAAGAAAAAAACCTTTTTCTAACTATATATGGGGATGGTGGTCATTTTGTAATACATAAAATATTGAATCCTTACGTGGTACACCTGAAACTAATATAATGTTATATGTCAGTTATACCTCAATAAAAATAATGAAGGAATTATAACCTTTTAACTTTCACCAGGATATTTTAAAATATAGGCTCTTCCTCACTTTGAAATTTCACCTGTGGGAGAAGGATATACAGCCTTGCTTTGCCAGACTTTGTTTTTGATTTCCCCAAGGAAGCTCTCCTATTCTTCCTGGCTTGTCTTAATTTTTTTGTCTCTATCTCTGCACCTTCTGCTTTTCTCAGTGTTTCAGGTTTTTCCCAGGGGCTGCCAGAGCAATGGCAGACAGTTTCAGGGTTGTCAGGAGAAGTGCTTTATTTACTCTAGTGCATCCAATTGCACTAGAGTAATCTCTTTTTTTTCTACAGATAGGTTGACTTTCCTTCTATATCTGGAATTTTAATGAGTGTAAAATTAAGATGGTACACCCAGGAGTGTCCAGTGAGGCAGAGAGATACTCCTTTCTACATCTCATATTTTCCTTCTGGTGTCATTTTTCCTATTCCTAAAGTAGAATTTCCTTTAGTGGGGTTTATTAGTAGTAACTCTTTAATTAATTATCATTATTATTTCACCTTGGTTCTCAAAAGCTAATCTTACTGGATTTAGAGATTTACACTGACGTTACTTCTGATCAGTTTAGCACATTCTATGTGGGCTTCCATTGTTGCTGTTGAAAAGTTTGCTCTCAGTCTTATATTCCTTGTGCAGGTAATCTTTTATTTCTTGCAGTTTTTAAGATCTCTTGTTCTTAGGAGTTGCCTTTTCACTATGATGTGTCTAGGTGTTAGATTTTTAAAAATCTGGTTTGGGTTTTAGAGTTTTGAATCTGAGAATTCGTGTCCTTATGTTCTGTTTGAATATTGACCCTCCCTCGTTCTCTCTGTTCTCTTCCTCTGGAACTCTTAGTTCTTATACCACAGCACTCTACTGTCCTCTTTCTTAACATTTCATATTTTCCATTTCTTTTTTTGGGGTCTCTCTACTCCATTTCATGCAGTATCTTTATACCCACTTCTGTTTCCCTACTTAATTCTTCATCTTTGTGTTAGTCTGCCGTTTAACTTGTCTATTCAATTTATAATTGCAGTTGTAAACGTTTTCATTTCTAGAAGTTCCATTTGTATCAATTCAATATGATGTTTGGTTAGTTCTCACAGTTTCTTGTTGCTTAGCTATACTTTTATTACCCTCTTTTATTTCCTTATTAAACATATAGTAAGGAAATAAAAGAGGGTAATAAAAGTGTAGCTAAGCAACAAGAAACTGTGATGTGTGTGTGTGTGTGTGTGTGTGTATGTTTTTTTCTGATAATTCTGACATCTTCGGTCTTATTTCATAGTTTGTATGTCTATGAATGCTTGCTCATGGTGGTTTTTTCCTTCTCTGTTTAAATCATGTGCCAGAGTTACTTGCAACTTTATCTGTGAAAATTCTTTGAAGCCTGGTTTTAAAGTGTGTTCCTCTACTTTTGCCAGGTACCTGAGGTCACTACCAACCTGGGGTCCCTTGCAATGAAAATCTCAGCTTGGATAATTTTGTCTGTGTGGGGAGTGTGAATTCTGCTCCCAAGGCTCTTCTGCAAGTTGGTAGGTTTATGATTCAGAATCGTCAGGGAAGATTTCTAATTTTTTCCTTCTTCATACAGAGTCAAGGGCAAGACAGGCAAGTATTCCTACTGTTTCAGTGAAGCTGTTTTTCTTATCCACTGAGAATGTTGCTTTTGTAGGGAGTCCTGGCTTTATGGAGGGATCAGAGATTAATTTTACCTTGCACTGGCTCCCAAACTTTGTATCCAGCTTATTACACCCCAGGTAATTACATGGAATTACATGGAATCAAGGCCCTTCTTTGTTGGATTTGCAGTTTTCCCTACTTTCTGGGCTTCCAGAATTTCCTATCAGCTTAATTATTTATAGAAAATTACATTTAAATAAAATTTGATCCAGCATTTTTTTTGTATTATAAATCAGGGGGTTCTTTACAGATGTGTGGTCTGCTGTATTACCAGAAATGGAAGTCTTTTTTTTTAATTGGATAAATTGGACATATTGTATAAATTAAAGTTACAGATGGTATTATTTTACTACATTTGTATATTATAATATGGTTGCCATTGATATGATGGCATATCATATCAATTTTTAATTGGATAAATTTGAAATACTTTATAAATTAAAGTTATAGATGGTATTATTTTACTACATTTGTATATTGTAATATAGTTGCCATTGATATGATGTTTGTCACATTACATATTTATAGCACAGTACTATTGTTTATGTCCAATATACTGCATATGAAATCTCTACTGCTTATTTAGTGTTTGTTACAAGTTTGAACCCTTAGACACCATCAGTCTTATCTCCTGGTAACCATCATTTTACTCAGTTTTT
This sequence comes from Manis pentadactyla, assembly GCF_030020395.1. Taxonomy (NCBI): domain Eukaryota; kingdom Metazoa; phylum Chordata; class Mammalia; order Pholidota; family Manidae; genus Manis; species Manis pentadactyla. The sequence goes on along the minus strand of NC_080020.1, from coordinate 81,077,117 downwards.
TAAACAGAGTTGACTTTTTGAGAATCCACATGTAAGTGGATCATACAATACTTGTCTTTATCTCACCCAACATAATGTGCTCAAGATCCATCCATGTTGTCTCAAATGTCAGGATATCCTCTTTTCTCATGACTGAGCAATCTCCCATTGTGTATGTATATCGCATATTCTTATCCATCCATCCATTCATTCTTGAGCATTTGGATTGTTTCCATATCTTGCTATTTATGAATTAATGCTGTGGTAAATATGGCAGTGTATATATCTCACTGAACTCCTGTTATCAGTTCTTTTGGCTATATGTCCAGAAGTGTAATGCTGGATCACATGGTAGATCTATTTTTAATTTTTTGAGGAACCTCCATATTGTTTTCCATAGTGGTTGGACTAATTTACATTCCTACCAACAGTGTGTAAGGGTTCCTTTTTCACTATAGCACCTGTTGTCTCTTGTGTTCTTGAACAATACCCATTCTAACAAGTGTGAGGTGATATGTTAAAGCTTTTGTCTGCACTTCTCTGATGATCAGTGATGTTGAGCATCTTTTCATGTGCCTGTTGGCCATTTTGATGTCCTCTTTAGAAAATGTCTGTTTTTTTACCCGTTTTAATTTTTATTCATTTATTTTGGTTTTATTTTTATTTTTTTATTGGAATAAAGTTCATAAACAATATTATATTGGTTTCAGATGTACACCATAATGGCTTGATAGTTATATACATTACCAGATGCTTGCCATGGTAAGTGTAGTTGTCCCATTACCATACCAAGGTATTGTATTATTATAGATTATATTCTCTATATGTCCCTTCCTGTGACTAACTTATTTTACAATTTGAAGTTTGTACCTCTTTATCCCCTTCACCTATTTCACCCATCCCTCCACTTCCCTCCCTAAGGTAACCAGTAATCTGCTTTCTACACTTGTGGGTCTGTTTCTTTTCTGTTTATTTATTCTGTTTTTTGGATTCCACACATAAGTGAAATCATATGGTATTTGTCTGTCTTTGCCTGGCTTATTTCACTTAGCATGATCTCTACGTCCATCTATGTTGTCAGAAATGGCAAGAGTTCCTCCTTTTTTATAACTGAGTAATATTCCATTGTGCATATGTACCACTTCTTTATCCATTCATCTATTGATGGGCATTTGGTTGCTTCCATGTCCTTGCTATTACAAATAATGCTGCAGTGAACATGGGTGTGTACATATCTTTTCAAATTAGTGATTTTGTTTATTTTGCGTAAATTCCCAGAACTGGAATTGTTGGGTCATATGGAATTTCTATTTTTAGTTTTTTGAGGAACTTCCATATTGCTTTCTATAGTGGCTGGACCCATTTACATTCCCACCAACAATATAGGAGGGTTCCCCTCTCCACGTCCTCACCAACACTTGCTATTTCTTGTCTTGTTGATACTAGCCATTCTGACTGGTGTGAGATATCTCATTGTGGTTTTGATTTGCATTTTCCTGATCATTAGTGATTTTGAGCATCGTTTCATGTGCCTGTTGGCCATCTGTATGTCTTCTTTGGAAAAATGTCTATTCAGGTCCTCTGCTCATTTTTTCATTGGATTTTTTGGGAGTTTTTTGCTGTTGAGTTGTGTGAGTTCTTTATATATTTTGGATATTAGCCCCTTATCAGACATATCACTTGCAAATAAATTTTCCCATACTGTAGGTTTCCCTTTTTGATTTGATAAGGGTTTCCTTTTCTGTACAGAAACTTTTGAACTTATTATGGGGCTTTCTATTCTGTTACATCATCTGTGGATCTGTTCTTGTGTCACTCTTTTAATCACTCTGGCTTTGTAGTACAGCTTGAAGTCAGGGAATGTAATACTCCTGGCTTTGTTCTTCTTTCTCAAGATTGCTTTGGCCATATGGGGTCTTTTGTGGTTCCATATAAATTTTAGGATTATTTGCTCTAGTTCATTGAAAAATGCCATTGGTATTTTGATAGGGATTGTATTGAATCTCTAAATTGTTTTGGACAGGATGACTATTTTAATAGTATTCTTCCTATCCATGAGCACAGGATAGATTTCCATTTGTGTCATCTTTAATTTCTCTCATCAGTGTCTTATAGTTTTCAGAGTAGAGATCTTTCAGATCTTTCACTTCCTTGGTTTATTTCTAGGTATTTCATTCTTTTTGAAGCAATTGTAAATGGAATTGTTTTCCTGATTTCTTTCTGCTAGTTCATTGTTAGGATGTAAGAACACAACAGATTTCTGTGTACTAATTTTGTATCCTGCAATTTTGCTGAATCCAGTTATTCTAATTGTTTTTGGTTGAGTCTTTAGGGTTTTCTATGTATAATACCATGTCATCTGCAAATAGTGATGGTTTTATTTCTTTCTTACCAGTTTGGATGCCTTTAATCTCTCTTCTTGTCTGATTGTTTTGGCTAGGACTTCCAGTACTATGTTGAATAAAAGTGGTAAGAGTGGATATCCTTGTCTTGTTCCTGATCTTAGAGGAAAAGCTTACAGCTTTTTGCCATTGAATATGATGTTGGCTGTGGGGTTGTCATATGTCATTATGTTGAGATATGTTCCCTGTATACTCATTTTGTTGAGAGTTTTAAAAATCATGAATGGATATTGAATTTTGTCAAATGCTTTTTGAACATCTATTGAGATTATCATGTGGTTTCTATCCTTGCTTTTGTTAATATGGTGCATCACATTGATTGATTTGTGGATATTGTACCATCCTTGTATCCCTGGAATAAATCCCACTTGGTCATGATGGATGACCCTTTTAATGTATTTTTGAATTTGGTTTGCTAATATCTTGTTGAGGATTTTTGCATTTCAGTTCATCAGGGATGTTGGTCTGTGATCTTTTTTTTTGTAGTGTCTGTCTTTTTTGTATTAAAGTGGTGGTGGGTTCATAGAAAGAGTTTGGAAGTATTTCCTCCTCCTCTATTTTTTTGAATACTTTAAGAAGGATGAATATTAGCTTGTCTTTGAATGTTTGGTAGAACTCACCTGGGAAGTCATCTGGTCCTGGACTTTTGTTTGTTGGGAGTTTTTTGGTTGTCAGTTCAGTTTCATTACTAGTAATTGGTACAGATTTTCAGTTTTTTTCCTAGGTTAGTTGGGAAAGATTGCTTGTTTCTGGGAATTATGTCTGATTTATTGGCATACCATTTTTTTGTAGAATTCTATTATAATCTGAATTTCTGTTGTGTTGGTAACTTATCATTTTTCATTTCAGATTTTGTTTATTTGTGTCCTCTCTCTTTTTTTCTTGATAAGTCTGGCCAAGGGTTTGTCTAATTTGTTTATTTTATTGAAGAACCAGCTCTTGGTTTCATTGATTTTTTTTCTATTGTTTTCTTATTCTGTATTTTATTTCTGCTCTGATCTTTATTATGTCCTTCCTACTAATTTTGGACTTTGTTCTTTTTCTAGTTCCTTTAATTGTAGGGTTAGATTGTTTATTTGGTATTGTTCTTGTTTCTTGAGATAGGCCTGTATTGCTGTAAATTCCAATTTAGAACCACTTCTGCTGCATCCCACTTATACTGAAGTGTTGTGTTTCTATTTTCATTTATCTCCAAGTATTGTTTGATTTCCTCTTTGATCTGTTTCTTAATCCATTGATTATTTAGAAGCATGTTGTTTATCCTCCACGTGTTTGGTTTTTTTGTGTTTTTTTTCTTGTAATTGATTTATTTTCATATAACTATAAATTATTTCTGAGAAGATGGTTCATATAATTTCAATCTTCTTAACTTTTTTGAGACTTGTTTTTTGTTCTAATGTCTGATCTGTTTTGGAGAATGTCCCATGTGAACTTGAGAAAAATATATTCTGTTGCTTTTGAGTAGGATGTCCTGCATATATCTGCTGTGTCCATTTAGTCTAATGTGTCATTCAGTGCCTCTGTTTCCTTATTTATTTTCTGTATGGTTGATCTATCAATTGATGTAAATGAAGTGTTAAGTCCCTCAATATGATTGTGTTGCTGTCTATTTCTCCTTTTGGTCTGTTAGTGTTTCTTTTTTTATATTTAGGAGCTCATTTGTGAGTGCATAGATGTTTATGATTGTTGTATCCTCTTGTTAGACTGCTCTTTTTATATAATGTCTTCTTTCATTTCTTATTTTCTCTGATTTGAAGTCAGTTTGTCTGATATAAGTATTGCAACTCCACCTGCTTTTTTCCATCCCATCAATTTCAGTCTGTGTGTCTTTAAGTCTGAAGTGAGTCACTTGTAGGCAACAAATAGATGGGTCTTTTTTTTAAACCTTTCACTCACCCTAAGTCTTTTGATTGGAGCATTTAGCCATTTACATTTAAAATATCAATATATATGTACTTATTGACATTTTGTTAAATGTTTCCTGGTTGTTTTTGTGTTGTTTTCTGATCTTTCCTTCCTCTCTTCTCTCTTCTGCTGTGTTTTATGACTTCCTTAAGTGCTATGGTTGGGTTCTCTTCTCTTTCTTTTCTGTGTGTCTGTTATAGGTCTTTGGTTTGGTTACCATGGGTTGTTGTATGACATCCTTTGGATATATAATCTATAATAAGCTGATGGTCACTTTAAGTTCAAACACATTCTAACAGTAGTACATTTCTTACTACTACTCCTTCATGTTTTATGTATGTAATATCTTCTTTTATACCTTTTTATTAAGTTGTTCCCTTAAGTTATTTTTTTAGATGTAATTGCTTTTGCTACTTTTGTCTTTTTGACAAAACTATACTAGCTTTTAGTAACTGATTTACTACTTGCACTAGGTTTGCTTTAGAATTGGAAAATTTTCCATTTCTTAAATTTTTTGCTTCTGTTTCGGGTCTTTTCTTCTTAAAGAAGTCCCTTTAACATTTATTGTAAGGCTGGTGGTTAACACTTAACTTATATTTATCTGTGAAGCTCTTTATCTCTCCTTCAATTATAAATGATAACCTTGCTGGGTAGAGTATTCTTGGTTGGAGGTTTTTTTTTTTTTTTTTTTTTTTTTTTCCATTCAACACTTTGAATATATCATGCCATTTCCTTCTGGCTTGTAGAGTTTCTGTAGAAAAATCAGCTGATAACCTTATGGGGTTTCTCTTATTCATAAATTGTTACTTTTCTTTTGCTGCTTTTAAGATTTTTCTGTCTTTGATCTTTCACATTTTGATTATTATGTATCTTGATGTGGGCCTCCTTGGGTTCATCTTGCTTGGAGCTCTCTGCCTCCTGGATCTGGAAGATTATTTCCTTTCCCAGGTTAGGGAAGTTTTCAGCTATGATCTCTTCAAATAAATTTTCTATTCTTTTCTTTCTTCTCCTTCTGGGACTCCTATAATGTGGATGTTTGGAAGTTTGATATTAGCTCAGAGATCTCTTACCCTCCTAATTTCTTTGAATTCTCTCTTCCTTCTGCTGTTCATCTTGAGTGCTTGTCATTACTTTTATCTTCCAAGTCATTGATCCATTCTTCTGCATCTATTCTGCTGTTCATTCCCTCCAGTGTATTTTTTTATTTCACCTATTAAATTCTTCACTTCTGATTGGTTCTTTTTTAGACTTTTCTCTTTGTTGAGGTCTACCTGAGTCTTGCTATTGTTTTTTCCAGTCTGGTAAACATCTTTATAACCATTACTTTAAACTTTATTAACTAGATCAGTTAACTCTGTTTCATTTAGGGTTTTATTTTTCTGGTTTTTTTTCTTCTGTCATTTGGACTATATTTCTTTGTCACCTCATTTTGTATGACTTTCTGTGTTTGGTTCTTTGAATTAATTGAAAGGGCTAACTCTCCCACTCTTAAAGGATTGGCCATGTGGAGAGTCCATTCAGTAGACTGTGTGTACCCTGTGGTTTTTGGCAAGCTGTAGGCCTAGTAAGTGTGAGATGGACTTTTTCTGGTGCTAAGGTTCCCAGGGCATGGTCCTGGAGATGCAGCTTAGGGGCCCATTGATGGGGCTTCAGGATGGACATCTGTGGGTTCTCTACTAGTGGGGAGAGGGTGGTGGGCCAGTGGCAGGTTGGGGATGTACTCCAGGTAACTCCCTGATTGGCTCTGAGTCCCTATGCCTCCTTATCTGTATGCTCATCTGTACTCTGGGCCTCTCAGGACCACTCTGGGGTATTCCTGTGTCAGGTGCCCACCAGATCCCCCTGGCTGCATGGAGTCAGGCTTCTTGCACATTCCCTCTTGGCCCCTGTGTGCTCTGGGCTGCTCCCGGGAATTTCCATGTAGGCACCTGCCAGTCCCACTCATGATCAGGGGTCTGGCTCTACAGCACATTTCCTCATAGAGCTCTGGGTAGTTGCCTTGGTGGCACCACCCCACATACTCATGTACAGGGGATCTCATTGTAAGCCAGGGAACTTTCTGGTCCTGCTTTGGGGGCAGGGAAAGTGGATAACAGCAGGCTACAGGTGGGACTTCTGGATCTCCTGCAGGCATGCCTGGGTATGGGTGGGGGTTAGGTAGCTGCCTATATCAAGTCTTAGGTTAGCATGTGCTCCCAGTTCCTTCTCTCAGCTACACTGAGATGTGTGGAAGAAGCATAAATAATGGTGCTGGCTGGTTCCTCCAATCTTGGATTGCCTCTAGAAGTTTCATTACAAGTGGATGTTTAGCTCTGAAACTTAGGTTCTTTCACTTATGGTCTAGTTGCATTTAAACCACTAGGCTTTTTTCCTGCACCTCAGGGCAGGGAGCCCGCACCTGACTTTCATGATTTCCCTCTCCCTCTTCTGTGCTGGTCACTGTGCTGGGAGTAGGGCTCCGTGGGTTACCATGTCTCTGTCTCTCCTACCATTGTTTTTTAAATGTGATCTTTCTGTCCCTTTTATAGAAGGTGTTCATTGGGGTCTAAATCATTCAGGGTAAAATGCTCTGTGTGTAGGTGGGAGAAGGTAGATTCAGGCTCTCCCTACTCTACCATCTTCCCAGAATCCCCTCATTTGCCCATTTTAAAATCGGATTCTTTTTTATTAAGTTGTCCTAAGTTCTCTATATATTTTGGACATTAGCTCCTTCTCTGATACATGGTTTGCAAAAACCCATTCTGTAGGCTTTTTAAAAATTGTTTCTTTTGTTGTACAGAAGCTTTTTACTTTGATGTAGTCCCATTTGTTGATATTTGCTTTTGTTCTTTGTGTTTTTTGGCATCATGTCCAAAAAATCACTGCCAGGAGCATTATCAGTGATCTTCTTCATTATGTTTCTTCCCAGGAGTTTTATGCTATCAGCTCCTATGTTTAAGTCCTAGATTCATTGTGAGTTAATTTTTATGAGTGGTGTGAACTAGGTGTCTGATTTCATTGTTTACATGTGTTTCTACAGTTTCCCAGCACCATTTACTGAAGAGACTGTGCTTTACCTGTTGGATGTTCTTGGCTCCCTTGTTAAGTATTAGTTGACCATATCTGCTGGGATTTAATTCTGGGCTCTCTATTCTGTTCCATTGGTCTGCATGTCTGTTTTTGTGCCAGTATCACACTAGTTTTATCTTATAGCTTTGTAGTATAGTTTGAAATCACAAAGTGTGTATTTCTTTTTTTTTTTCACTTTTAATGTACGTGGAGACCACTGTGAAATGCTTTAATAAATGTACAAAATTTCAGTATTTTTTGAAGGAAAAAACTAAAGTAAACCTATAGCTCATCAGAAATAAAATAATTCTGTCTGGCCCACTGCTTTTAGGAAGTGTCACTCTGAAATGTTATCACAAATTTTGGTAATACAATCAATAAAATCCTTAGTTCACTTAGTACACTTTTACAATAGAAGATTAGGATTTAGCTCTTAACTCAACGTGCAACACTCTAATAGTATACCCTACTTTTTTGATAAATTAGTACTTATTGTTTATGTAGTTATATAGTTATGGCTGGGAAATTTTCTTCACAATTTAGCCACATGAGTATTATGGTTAAATTTGTCTCTTATGTACATTTCTGTTTTTCCTGAAATTTATAATTGCCTTCAGCTTTCTTTTTTGTTTTGTTTTTATACCCTCTGTTAGAAGTGTAAAACTCTTAAATTGGTCAAATACAGTAGGTAGCATGTTAACCTCAAATAATGGCCTTCTGTTGCAGTCTGGGTTGGCTGCATGAGACCTCCTGCAAATCTGTGTTGGCTATTCCCTCTGCGTTCAACTGGGGAATCTCTTTGTTTCTCTTCTGTGTGATTACCCTGGATACCATGTTTTGATTTTCCCTGGTTTCATGCTCTGTTTTAATGGAATTCATCTAGCTTCCTGAGAAAGGGAACACAGAAAGTAAATTTCCTGCCTTTGCATACCTGATTATATAATTCTAGATTAAGAATAATGTTTGCTTAGAATGTTAAATACATTAACCCATGGTTTTCTATTTTTCGGGGTATAATTAAATCCAATGTAATTCTGAGTATGCAACTGAATATCCTTTATAGGCAACCTGATTTTCTCTCTGGAAGCCTTTGGAAGTTCCTCTTAATATTTATTTACTCTGAAATTTCATGGGTGATTTTTAAAAAATTTTGTTCATTTATTTGCTTGTTTCACTTACTGTGCTGGGCATTTAATGTGTCCTTTCAATCTGGAAACTCATGTCCTTTAGTTTAGGAAAAGGTTATTGAATTATTTTTTAATAATTTTCCAACCAACTACTTTATTTGTTCTCTCTTTCCGAAACTCCTATAGTTAGTTATTCTGTCTCCTAAATTTAAATTCTAATTTCTTATATTTATTTCTTATTTTCCATTTCTTTGTATTTTTATTCTACAGTCCAAGACATTTCCTCAACTTTATCTTAGAATCCTTTTATTGGAATAGCTACTTCCATTTCCATACCTTTAATTTCCAAGAAGTTGGTGAGTGTTACTTTAAAAAATAAATTCCTTTCCTTGTATCATAGCTGCAACACCTCTTATTTTTCTGAGGATATTATTTATAATTTTTTGGACATTTTCTTCTGGTCCCTTCATGATCTGTTACTCCCTTGGTTCATTTTCTTTTGGCTTCTGTCTTTTATGTTTGTGGCTGCCTTCAACTCTCTGATCATCCTTGACTCTCTGTTGCTGCTTAAGCATGAGGTTCAAAAGAGCTGGTAGGAAGCTCCATGGCAGGGCCAGAGATGGTCAGCTGATGGGTCTTAATGTGTAGTGGATGAGGGAGGGACCAATCTTGAAGTTCTTGTGAACTTTTTCTTCAGGGTCAGTCATTATCCCCAAAAATGAATTTTCCAGTTCTCCTGCCCCTGCTTTCGGAGGAATAAAAACTTCTAATTTTTAAAGGCTTCACAAGTACTAATATTCCAATTATTTTATTGTTTTTGGATTTCCCACTTTCCTCTACATGAATACAATGGAAAATGTTGAAACTTAAAGATTTAAAAGCTCACATATATATGACTTACCAGTTGTAAAAATTCCATCACTCATTTGCTCGTCTTTTCTCTTTATCCTTGTATTTTTTTATTAACATATCATTGATGTACAATCTTATGAAAGTTTCTCATGAACAACATTGAGGTTACTACATGCATCCATATTATCAAGTCCCCCCAACATGCCCTATTGCAGTCACTGTCCATCAGCGTGGTAAGATGCTATAGAGTCACTACTTGTCTTCTTGTGCTATACTGCTTTTCCTGTGCCCCCCTATATTATGTGTGCTAATTATAATACCCCTTAATCCTCTTATCCCTCCCTTGCCTCCCGCCCTTCCCAGACCCTTTCTCTTTGGTAACTGCTAGTCTGTTCTTGGGTTCGGTGAGTCTGCTGCTGTTTTGTTCGTTCTGTTTTTGCTTTGTTGATATACTCCATAAATGAGGGAAATCATTTGATATGTGTTTTTCTCTTCCTGGCTTATTTCACTGAGCATAATACCCTCTAGCTCCATCCATGTTGTTGCAAATGGTAGGATTTGTTTTCTTCCTATGGCTGAATAATATTCCATTGTGTATGTGTACCACATCTTTATTCATTCACCTACTGATGGACACTTAAGTTGCTTCCATTTCTTGTCTATTATAAATAGTGCTGCAATAAACATAGGGGTGCGTATGTCTTTTTCAAGCTGGGATATTGTTTTCTTCAGGTAAATTCCCAGGAGTGGAATTCCTGGGTCAAATGGTATTTCTATTTTTAGTTTTTTGAGGAACCTCCATACTGCTTTTCACAATGGTTGAACTAATTTACATTCCCACCAACAGTGTAGAAGGGTTCCCCTTTCTTCACATCCTTGCCAGCATTTGTTGTTGCTTGTCTTGTGGATGTTGGCCATCCTGACTGCTGTGAAGTGATATCTCATTGTGGTTTTAATTTGCGTTTCTCTGATAATTAGCAATGTGGAGTATCTTTTCATGTGCCTGCTAGCCATCTGAATTTCCTCTTTGGAAAATTGTTCAGATCCTCAGCCCATTTTTTAATTGGGTTATTTGCTTTTTGGGTATTGAGGTGTGTGAGTTCTTTATATATTTTGGATGTTAACCTCTTACTGGATATGTAGTTTACAAATATATTCTCCCATATTGTAGGATGGCTTTTTGTTCTGCTGATGGTGTCTTTTGCTGTACAGAAGCTTTTTAGTTTGATATAGTCCCATTTGTTCATGTTTGCTTTTGTTTCCCCTGCCCAAGGAGATGTGTTCAGGAAAAAGTTGCTCATGTTTATATTCAAGATATTTTGCCTATGTTCTTCTCTAAGAGTTTAATGGTTTCATGACTTACATTCAGGTCTTTGATCCATTTTGAGTTTACTTTTGTGTATGGAGTTAGACAGTGATCCAGTTTGATTCTCTTACATGTAGCTGTCCAGGTTTGCCAATACCAGTTGTTGAAAAGGCTGTCATTTCCAAATTGAATATCCATGGCTCCTTTATCATATATTAATTGGACATTTATGTGTTGGTTTATACGTAGACTCTCTATTCTATTTCATTGACCTATGGGTCTGTTCTTGTGCCAGTACCAAATTGTCTTGATTACTGTGGCTTTGTAGAAGAACTTGAAGTTGGGGAGCATAATATCCCAAGCTTTATTCTTTTCAGGATTCCTTTGACTATTTGAGGTCTTTTGTGTTTCCATATGAATTTTAGAACTATTTGCTCTAGTTCACTGAAGAATGCCATTGGTATTTTGATAGGAATTGCATTGAATTTGTAGATTGCTTTAGGCAGGATGGCCATTTTGACATTATTAATTCTTCCTATCCATGAGCATGGGATGTATTTTCATTTATTGTTATCTTCTGTAGTTTCTCTTAAGAGTGTCTTGTAGTTTTCAGGTTATAGGTCTTTCACCTCCTTGGTTAAGTTTATTCCTAAGTGTTTTATTCTAAGATGCAATTGTAAATGGAATTGTTTTCCTGATTTCTCTTTCTGCCAGTTCATTGTTAGTATATATGAATGAAACAGATTTCTGTGCATTAATTTTATATCCTGCAACTCTGCTGAACTCAGTTATTAGTTCTAGTGGTTTTGGAGTGGATTCTTTAGGGTTTTTTATGTACAATATCATGTCATCTGCAAACATTGACCATTTGTTTGACTTCTTCCTTACCCATCTGCATGCTTTTTATTTCTTTGTGGTGTCTGATTGCCATGGCTAGGATCTCATTACTATGTTGCGTAAAAGTAGGGAGAGTGGGTGTCCTTGTCTTGTTCTTGATCTTAGAGGAAAAGCTTTCAGCTTTTCACTGTTAAGTATGATGTTCGCTGTTGGTTTGTCACATACGGCCTTTATTATGTTGAGTTACTTTCTCTCAATACCCATTTGCTGGCCTCCTAGAATGAATTTGTAAGTATTCCCTCCTCTTCTAATTTTTGGAAAACTTTTAGGAGGATGGAAATTAGGTCTTCACTAAATGTTTGATAAAATTCAGTGATGAAGCCATCTGGCGTAGGCGTTTTGTTCTTAGGTAGTTTTTTGATTACCATTTCAATTCATTGCTGGTAACTGGTCTGTTCAGATTTTCTGTTTCTCCTTGGGTCAATCTTGGAAGGTTGTATTTTTTGAGAAAGTGGTCCATTTATTCTGGTTTATCCTATTTGTTGGCATGTAATTTTTCATTATATTCTCTAATAATTCTTTGTATTTCTGTGGTGTCCATAGTGATTTTTCCTTTGTCGTTTCTGATTCTGTTTTATGTTTGTAGACTCTCTTTTTTTCTTGATAAGTCTGGCTATGGGTTTATTTATTTTGTTTGTTTTCTCAAGGAACCAGCTTCTGATTTCATTGATTCTTTCTATTGTTTTATTCTTCTTGATTTTATTTATTTATGCTTTGGTCTTTATTATGTCCCTCCTACTGGCGTTGGGCCTCATTTGTTCTTTTTATAGTTTCATTAATTGTGAGTTTAGACTGTTCATATGGGATTGTTCTTATTTCCTGAGGCAGGCCTGTATTGCAATATACATCCCTCTTAACACAGCCTTTGCTGCGTCCCACAGATTTTGCAGTGTTGAGTTATTGTTGTCAGCTGTCTCCAAATATTGCTTGATCTCTGTTTTAATTTGGTCATTGATCCATCGATTACTTAGGAGTGTGTTGTTAAACCTCCATGTGTTTGTGGTCTTTTTTGTTTTCTTTGACTAATTTCTAGTTTCATAGCTTTGTGGTCTGAGAAGCTGGTGGGTACAATTTCAATCCTTCTGAATGTACCAAGGCTCTTTCTGTGGCCTAGTATATGTCTATTCTTGAAAATGTTCCATGTGTACTTGAGGAGAATGTATATCCTATTACTTTTGGGTGGAGTGTTCTGTAGATGTCTTTTAGGTCCATGTGTTCTAATGTGTTGTTCACACTGAGATTCCAGCCGCTTGTGGAGAACAGGTACCCACAACTGGCTGTTCTGGGTCAAAAGAAAAGCGGGAACTCTGAGAGATTTCCTAACAGTGAGAGAGCTGCTAAAGGGCTACTCAGGAAAAAGGACAGGTGGACAAAATTATCCCAGGACACTGAGCCCAGCAGGTTGGGAACTTTCAGGAGCTTCAGGTGCTCCATCCCCCTGGCTGGCATTGCAGCTAGAGGCCCCCCCACTGCAATATGAAGCCTGCCACTCCTTCCTCCCAATCAACAAGGCCTTGCAAACTGGTTGCCCTAGCCATTGTGCCAGGCCAGTCACAGAGCATAGAGGCTTCTCTTTGTGTGCTCAGCCCACTGGCTGTGACAGTGGAGACAGGCAATGCAGCTGGGAAGCAGGAAAGAGATCTTTACTCCCATCAGGCACCAGCGCTGCTCACCTGTGATTCCCTTCCATCACTCCAGAGGCTGAGCAGCTCCAGAGAGTATTGTTTCTGGGCACTAGAGAGCTCCACCTACAAATATGAAATGACAAAGGAACCTGCTTCAACCCCAAATCCCACAAACAGCAGAAAGAGGACCAAGTGAAATGGAATTCACCAGTCTTCCTGAAAGAGATTTCAAAATAAAAATCAGAAACATGCCCACGGGTCTACAGAAAAATATTCAAGAATGAGATAGAAACTCTGCAAGATACAGTATCTGAAAACATACAATGGAGGCATTAAAAAGCAGATTACATGAAGCACAGGAGACGGTACATGAAATAGAAATTAGAGAACAGGAACACAAAGAAGCTGAGGCCAAGAGAGAAAAAAAGCATCTCTAGGAATGAAAGAATATTGAGAGAACTGTGTGACTAATCCAAACAGAGCAATATTCACATTATTGGTGTACCAGAAGAAGAAAAGAGAGAAAAAGGGATAGAAAGTGACTTTGAGGAGGTAATTGCTGAAAACTTCCTCAATTTGGGCAAGGAGATAGTATCTCAGTCCATGGAGGTGCACAAATCTCCCAAAACAAGAGACCCAAGGAAGACAACACCAAGATATATAATAATTAAAATGGCAAAGATCAAGTATAAGAAAAGAGTATTAAAAGGAGCCAGAGAGGGGATTCTCAAGATGGCCGCATTAGTAGGGCATTGGAAATCTCTTCCCCAAACCATGTATATTTTGAAAAGAAGCAAATACAACTATTCCTAAAAGAGAGACCAGAAGATACAGTACAACAGCCAGGCTACATCTACATCTGTGAGAACTCAGCATCCTACAAAAAGGGTAAGATACAAAGCTGTGATACGGTGGGACCCGAGCACTCCCCCCACCTCCCCTCACCAGTGGGAGGAAAAGGATCAGAGTGGGGAGGGAGTAGAAGCACAGGACTGCTAAATAACCAGCCACAGTAATCTGCAATGGGAGCACAGACACACATTGCATGGTGTACTGGATACTAGAGAAACAGAAAAGTAAAATCTGAGACTAAGACTATGAACAGGTCTCCACAGCCGGATGCCCTGGGAGAAAAGAAAAGCAGGCACAGTTTTTTCAGTTCATGATTCTAGTTAAGTTGAATCGTTGCATTGGTTCATATTTTTATTAGGCACTGCTGTTTCCTCTTTGTTTTGTCTGTTCAGATCTTTTGCTAACTTTTCTATTAGTATTTCATAGTTTTATGAATTTGTAACTATTACTTATGTATTCTTGGAAGCAATATTTTATTACATGCATTATAATCAACTTTCCCATCTGTGATTTGACTTTTCACTGGTAGTAAATTTCAGTGTACAGGTTCTCCCTGGTATCTGAAAGTAAGTGCTCCTATGAAACCTTTCATATGCTGAAATCAGTGTAAAGTGAAGAGTATCCTCCACTTGGTTAACACCAGTTTGCTTTTACAAAAGACTTATTTTAGTAAGATGACACCTTTTTTTGTAAAAGTGAAGAAAATTCTTTCAGATTTCTTTCCATTACCAAAAACAACTTTAGGGAAGTGGGAGTATACCTATAGCTGATTTGTCAATCTTAACTTTGTATTTTGAGTGTTTTCTAATCTTAATTTAACAAATACCTATTGAGCATTTACTATAGCCACTGTTTTAGGTACTTGGGAATACATTATGGACAAAATACACAAAGATTTCTAGAGTTTACATTCAAGAAGCTCTTATGTACCCTGTGTTCATAAAAATACTCACCTATATTTTTTCCTAAAAATGTTAAAGTTTTGCTTTCCACTTTTATATCATTAGTCCTCCTGGAATTTACTTTGGTATGGTATAAAGTAGGAAATTTAGTTTAATTGTTCCATCTGGTTAACTAGTTACCCCAGTACCATTTAATGACTAATACTTTATTTCTCCCCTTTTTGTAGTGTCATCTCTGTTGGATATCAAGTTTCTGCATTGTATGATTTTTTCTGTGTTCCTTCTGTTTATTGTTGTATTTCTACTATACCCTTATAATAAATCTTGATAGCACATTTGTGCCTCCCTTATTTTTCTTCAAATTGTGTGACCTATTGTCAGCCCTTGGCTTTTCTATCTGAATTTTAGAATCAGCTGTCCACTTCAGTTATATCCTCAGTTATGCCTGGTTTCCTTTTCAGGGCTGCTATTTGCTGTATCTGGGTACAGTTCTGGTACATTGGTGGTGTCTTTGGGCTTTAATACTTCTGATCTTGGAATTTCCCTTTGTAGCTGTTCAATTGTATGCATTCTCTCTCTCTTTTTTTCTTCTTCCTTTCTGTCTTTTCTTCTTTTTCCTATGGACATTTAAAAAGGTACTTAAAAAAATATTTTTAACTTAAATATGTTGTACATTGTGTGCGGAGCAAATAATAGAAAAGTATATAAAGCAGTAAGTGCAAATTGCTCTGATACCAGTTTGCTGAGACCATCGAGATCTTTTTCTGGGTGTGTCCAAATGTGTATTTACAAAAGAAAAAATGGTCATATGCATTCTGTTCTGCAGTTTGCTTTATTTCATCTAGTATTTAAAAAGGTATTCTTCTGTAGCTTTCACTTATTTCTCTTGATAACTATATTGTATATATAGTGATTTAACCCATTCTCCTTTTACAGTCTTGGAGACATCTAACTTTTTGATTATGTAGCTACGTTCAAACACCACTGGTCTCTGTCAGCAAAGTGGAGGTTGTGCAGTTTATTTTTCATCTCCCAACGCCCCTCCTCCTTACTCTTTTCAAGGGGTATTAGTAGGGGCTTCTGTCAAGAGCTCACCTTTGTACTTATTAGGACACTGGCACATGGCTTTCTTAGGTGGGAAGAGTTAACAATTAACCTTGGTGTCAGTTGTTCAGTTTGGTGCTATTTGTATTTTACCAAAAAGAAATATTTGAAGTTTTAGTTGTTGTTTTTTTTTTTTAGCATATGGTATCCTGGATGAGAGTGAGGTGTAGTATTAGACATAAGAGCCAGATTGAAGGATTGAGAAAAGAGTAAGTTTGAGAAAACAGAGATGGAGAGTTTAAGCAGCTCTTAGTCATACTCTTGAGAAGGTAAGGCAGGAAGAGAGGCAGGTCTGGGCATTTTGCTATTTGTTGGTATTACGCCTTTTGAAAGAAGTTGAAGCTTGATCTGTGTTATGTAATTTGTCTTTTTCTTAATCTTTCTAGCCTCCACCAGGCAATGTGAAAATGCCTAATGTACCCAGTACACAACCAGCAATAATGAAACCAACAGAGGAACATCCAACTTATACACAGATTGCAAAGGTTAGTTCATGTTACATGTATAAATTCATATTGAAAATTATAATATCAGTAACAGTTACTTTCAGAGTAAAATAATTCTTTAGATGTTGCATTCCTTACTGCTTAACTTACTTTTGAATCTGGGTTAGCTAGCTTGTTAGCTCTATAATACTCATGCTTCTTTTTTAACTTATAACATTTGTTTTAATCCATTATTAGCCGTGATTGAATTTATAGATCACCTTGGTGTACAATTTTCATGGTAAAAGTTTTAATGCCTTTGGTCTTTTTGATATATAATATCATTACAGTAACAATGATAGAATAATAGATAATGCTGGGAAAGAGTTATAATGGCTAAGCAAAGGACAGTGATACGAAGTAGAGATGGCAAAAATATGAGAAAAAAGGAGATGAATAGGATGCTTGGTATCATATAAAGGCAGATGGAGATATAAATTAGAATTTCTTAACCATATCCCTCTTTCACTTCATTATCTTAAAACATAAGGTATTAGATTTTCTTGCGTTGGGAACATTATGTACCATTGAACCCAGTTCAGTTGCCCTTTTCTTCATGGGTTTGTTTTCCTCAACTGTTCCTTTGTCTCTGTTCTTCACTCTCATTTATACACAGAGGTCACCTTAATTTAGTTTTTCCAGTTAGCTCAGGACTCACCTCTCTTATTGAGGGAATTTTATTTTGTCCTAATGTGCCCAACAGTCTCACTGAGGTTTTCATAACCAAAAGACCAAAATGGGACAGTTATCTTCTTAGTACCTTCTGAAACTGTAATCTTCAGTGAAGTCCTATATTTTGGAACAGCACTTGAATTAGGTTTCTAGTATAGTAGAGAGAGAAGTAGGAGATAGCTTATCAGTGTTGGATTATTTTATAACTCTGATAACCTATTCACTTATTTACTTATTTATTTTAGGAACATGCCTTGGCCCAAGCTGAACTTCTTAAGCGCCAGGAAGAACTAGAAAGAAAAGCCGCGGAATTAGATCGTCGGGAACGAGAAATGCAAAACCTCAGTCAACATGGTAGTATCAAAGTTTGAAATAAAAATAACTTCTAAACCCCGAGTTATGCCTGCACTAGTGCTAGGGTATTTGGTTTGTGGATAAAACCTGCCCTGTTTTCCTGTTAGAGGAAGGAGATTAACACAGCAGATTTCCTACTTGATACTCTGTAGCTCTTGAATCTTGGCAAATTTACATAATCTTTTGACAGATTAGAACAGTGTTCATCTTATCACACAGAACATGATGGATGTGATTATTTTGTGTTTTGACCAGGAGTCTTTGAATCTGCAACTGGACCATCTTTGGGTCTACTGAAGTTTTTATGAGTGCATGGGAGTGTGTCCTATATTTGACTTCTAACTTTTTTGGTTTATTCAGCCTGGTTTCAAATTACCTGCCCCTGTCCACATAAGTATATCATTATCTGTTAAATCATATTAAAACAATTATGTCTGTGATGACTCTAGGAAGCCTAGGGTATTTCAGTGATGCCAAAGAAATAAGTGCTGAATTGATTATTTGCTATGAAACCTGTTTAGGCTATCAAAGTGACTATCAAAGGCCACTTCAAGACAGTATCTTAGGGAAAGCTAGCAGTGTCTGGGTAAAAAAGGAATAAGAGAGCTAGACAAGTTGTTAGTATGTCTGGGATTACAATGGAATGACAAGGCTACTTCAACAATAATATACAGAACTATTTCTTCCATATCTTAGAATGTATAAATCTAGGACCTTGTAAGCTCACATTTGTCCTGGGCTGGTTTCTTGCTTGCAACATTAGAGACAGCATCTATAAAATGAAAAACCAAAGGTTTAATTGAGATCAATGTTTCCAAAATACCTGTAACTATAATTTGTCCTACTTCCTTAACAGTAATTAATACAAGTTATTTCTATGAGATATGTTTTAGTAAAGGTAGTAATGAAGAATGGGAAATTAAGTTAGATTTGCATTAATTATGTTGTGCATTTAACTACTTTTCATCTATTAACTCTTTTAATCATGAGGACAATTCTGTGAAGGGTGAGAAAGTTGTTATTCTCCTGTTATTTCTACTGTTAACTCCATAAAGAAACAAAAGATTGTACAGGTGTAGAAACAAAGTCTAAAGGAGCTTAAGGTGCCCAAATTCTCATAGCCAGTAAGTGGCTAGGCACTTCTGGTTTTAGATCCTTGTTCTGCTTCTCAAATAGTATGAGACTTGTATGAGAAAAGCATGAACTATATGAAATTTGAAAAGAATGATAAACTGGAGACATGTTGGGGAGAATCAGAAATAGATCATTCTTTTTTTCCACTATAAAATTTTCCTAGTCTCTAAGTATGTCAAAATCTATGGTGAAAGTTGTGGGATATATCTAAAATGAGAAAATGGGCTTTAGGTGCTATTTTTACTCTCTATTTTTAATATTTTGACTTCCTGCTTTAATTTTAGTTTTATTTCTCCCACCAGTTCCCAAGCCCTATTTTCAATATAATTATTTAAATGGACACATTTTTCTGGCCTTTCTGTTTGAATTTGTTTTTTCTCTAGGTTTTTGAAGGTGCTATAATTCCTTAGCTTCTTTTTCATGACTGCTTCATATTTTCTCAGTTTTATGGTTTTTCTTATACGTCTCTTTTGAATATATTTTTTCTAGACTTTGTGATTTCCAAATTTAATTCTTTGGTATTGGTCACTTTTGTGTGTCTTCATGGAGTTAATAGTAGAAAACTCGAAAGATTCAGAAGCTGGTCTTCCCTCTCCACATGGGTTAGAAATTATATTTAAATGTTCAAGATGCTGAGGAGGAAATTGTTGAGATTTAAAAACTGCATGGTCTTTACATGAGAGCCAGACTCTTGGGACTTTGAAATAAGTGTGTTTCTAGGGCAGGATCCCAGGGTATGTCCTTGTGCTGTTTTTTTCTTTCCTTGTTTCAACTGTACATGAATGGTCCCTGGTGAACATTGTATTATATGACACTGGAAAATTATTTTACCAAGTAATGTTTTCTAAAGTGACATTCTGAGAAATTTAAAAAATATAAAGCTTGACTCTCCAAGTTGTAGGAATGTAGGGATAGTTTTATTATACTTGTAAAACACCTATTAAAAGAATAGGTAATGTTCTTTTTATTATGAACCAAAAATAAGAGAAGCACATATGTGTCCTAATATAAACAACTTCCTTTTTTAATTTACAGGCAGAAAAAATAATTGGCCACCTCTTCCTGCCAACTTCCCTGTGGGACCTTGTTTCTATCAGGACTTTTCCGTAGACATTCCTGTAGAATTCCAAAAGACAGTGAAGATTATGTACTACTTGTGGATGTGTGAGTACAGAACAGAGTTATATTAATCATCAAAATCCACTTTTGGGAACTTATATGTTAAGGATAGTATTGCAAATCAGTCTTTTGCTATAGACCTTTTCATTTTCAGAGTGAAACATACCATGTGTAGGTACTTCAGAACTGTACTATATGTGACAACCTAAGTTCTTAGCTCAAGAAAACCTAAGTATTGAGAACTGGCATTCTTTTGAGGAAAGACTTCCTGTCACGTAGGTAGAATTTTACAATGATCCTTTTTCCTTGAAAAATGTTACCTAGACATTATTTGCTATGAAAAAATTATGCGTATTATTTTTATACAAATGAAGGCCATTAAAAATTCTGTCAAAGTGTTAAGACTTTTTAAAAAGGGGAATAAAATGTGCTAATATTATAAATGAATTTTTCTTATAGCTTTGACCACAATTTACTTTTCATATTCAAGTGGTAATGAATACTTTGTAACTGAAAGTACTAATTAATATAGGATGTTTTATTGAACAGAATATTAGGACATACATTTTAGACTGTGATGCTCACCTTTTTTTGAGTATAATTACAACTCAGGGACTACTGAAAATGTCAAGATGTTAAGAGTTTGCTATATATACACAGAATTCCCACTTTCTTTGTTTCATTTTTATTCCAAATAGTAGTAGTCTCAGCCCCGTTTAATATCATGCTAGAGAGGTCTAGCTGTCATGACTTCTCACCTGCATGACTGCTGAATTAATGAATATGTAGGATACATTCTTGATGGAGGAAATTTGAGTGCTTTTACCAAATGATTAGGGAGTCTTTTTTCCCTAAATGACATAATTTATCTCAAAATCTTTTAGGAGCTTTCTTCATATAGGTGAAGCTGCTTTGGAATGTGAGAAGCAATTCCTTATGGGTAGAACATTCTTATCTCATTTTCAGCTTCTTTTTGAGGTTCTGTTGTTGATCTAGTATCTTCTGATAAATCCCCAGTGTCCCTTAGTGAAAATCCCTTAGTGAAAAATGTATTTTTGATGGGAGGATGGGGATTGGAAGAGAATTCGATAAGGGATTTAGTAAACAGAAATTGAAAAGAAAAGATACTTTTAAATGAATGGGTAATGCTTTACCATTGCTGATTGTTTCAAAATAGGTCTCTTTTGTCTAGAAGATAACTTTCTGAGGTTCTTAGAAATAATGTAGTTGGCTGTAGTTTTTCCTAATTCTGTTCAGTTGGCAGATCTGTTAAGTATATCAAAAAGGGCTCAAGATCCCAGCTAAGGCTTTGATTTGAAGAAGCATTACCTGGAACAAAGTAAGAGCTGGTACCAGCCCAGTAAATGTCTCTAAATTTCATAGGATATAGAGAGTTATAAGTTACTTTCAAGAAGTGTCAACTTGTTCCTGATTTTGGAGTTGACTGATGCTTTCATAGTGTAATAATAGTTGTAACGAGAGAAAACATTTATTGAGGATTTACTTTGTACCAGACATGATGCTAATCCCTTTATATGCATTATTTTATTAAATCCCAAGCACACTGAAGCAGGCACTATATTACTTAGTTTTATAGATAGGGAAACTAAAGCTTAGAGAATTTGAGTAACTTGTCCAAGATTATACAGCAAAACGTTTGGAGTTGGATGAATTGAATCCAGAGGCCAGAATCTAGATTTCCATGTTATTACCACCTAAAAAGTACAAAAATGAAGAAGTAATTTACATTTTAAACCCAAATATAATGAAGAAATGCTTTCAAAGGTACCTTAGTTGAAGCAAATAATTTATTCTATAAAGGAAATGAAGCCTTTAGAAGTATCACTATGAAATGAATCTCAACGTCTTTGAGTGTACTCTTGAATTTAAAAATAGAGAAAGAAAAAGGCCAGTTACATTAATGACTATGTAGTAAAAAAGATAATATACTGTAATAAAGCTGGTTATGTTAAGTGTGTATATTGTAAAACAGAGCTTATCAAGAACATCATTGTAGTGATAGTTGCAAATTCAGGTCCACTAATACCAGATTTTAGTGTTTAATACAGCAAATCGAAATGTTATGTGAAGCAGAGTTGTTCAACTTGAAAATCATGTAAACAAAATGGCTGAAAATTTTAGTGTTCTACCTCCACTTGCAATCCACCAAATGGACTGGAATTGGATTGAATTTAGCAACATAGAATCATGCATTTCACATTACTTTATCTTTCTATGTATTTTTTTTTTATCTCTGTGTAATTATACAGTGTATAAGTGATTGTCTAATAAGTAGGCCTGGACATTTTACTCTTTCTTTGGGGTGCATATAAATGACTTATTCATCTTGGTTTATGGTTACTATGTAAACATTTTAATTAAAAATAGTTTAAGAGATTACACAAAATTTAATTTTTTTTTTATCTATGCTTGGAAGAATTTTTGTGAACTTTTAAATACACATGCCCCATATATTGTGACTTTCCTTAAGCAGATTATGGGTTAGGGGATAAACCTTTAAAAATTATTTCTCTGAAGGTTGAATTGAGTTGGAATGTTCTGAACATTTAAAACTTCTAAAACTTTTTAGGCAGTTGGATGCCATTCAGTGTTACAGAATAATAATTTTTTGTCTCACATTCTTTTGAATTCTGTTTTTAAGCCCTTGACAGAACTACTGTTATTTTGAGACAAAGGATTTTGAGTAAATTTATTAGTAAGCTTACTTTCATTAAGCTAGAAATCCTAATTGGAATAAAATAATTTATTTCTTATGTGAATTTTAAGCTAGAAGAGCTCCTGCATTTCTATAGCTGAGAAATTGAATCACACACAGGTTGATTGGCTTAGTATTACATAATTATAACCCAGATGTTTTCACTCTTCCTCTGGAGCTCTTTCTCCTACTCTAGAGTTTATTTATCTAGTTATTAGGTGGGAGCAAACTTACAGGCAACCTAGAATTTATGTTTTATCCTGTTTCATTAATTATTAATTTTATTTGATTAATAATTTAAAGAGATTTTAAAGTTTGTTTTTAGTGTATGTTGAGATTTTTTATATTAGATTTATTAAGTTTTCCATTTGTTGTTTTTAATTCAAGTAATAATTTGTTGGTGTATTTTTACTGAATTGATGATTTACACTGGGCTTTAATTTTTGAAAGAATTTATTTCCTATAATATATTCAGCCTGTAATAAATTAGAAAAAAACTCATTTTAAAAGTTATTAACTACAATGGGTAAATGTGGTTCTTTGGTATCACAGTGTAGTTAGATTTTACTCAGATTTTTTTTTGTTTTAGGTCTGTCAGGGAAAATAATATTAAGAACATATAAAGGTTTGCCAAGATCTGTTTGTGTTAACTAAAGAAAGCTCTGTCACACCAGCTGAAATGCATCATGGTTTATTTCTTTTTTCTTTAAGTTTACTTCTCTACCAAAACACAGTTTTTATTCCTCAACTTTAAAAAAAATGGACAACTCTGTTAAGATGAATTAAACAATCTTTAGAGATTAACTGTATAGCTTCTGGAATTTGCTACTGTGTTAGTATTTTTAGTCCAAAGATTCTAATTAATTTTATTGGTTAAAAATGTCAGAATGGGATTGCCAGGGCACTTTTCCAGTTTTCTCCTCTCTGTGTAGTCTGCTCAGGGAGTGCAGCACCACTCTGTAAAAATACAGTTCTGAGTGTAGAATCTTTTTCCTCTCAAGTCCTGGTTCTTTACCTGGTAGACACTATTTTTCTTCTTGGGCCTTGGATCAGGAGCCACATCACATATTTCTTTCTCAGGGAAGAAGTCCTTAAAGTGTTGCTTCTCTGGTTTACCTGTGTAATTGCTCATTAGGAGAGAGCCAAAAGAATTTTTGCCAAACAGTGCATGTATTAGGACTCCTTTTCCTGTGTATATTCAGTTTACATATCAAATGTGTAAGTAACAGCAATGGTTTGACAAATACTAAATGGAAGAATGGAGTAAAATGCATTTGTGCTTATAGAAAGTATTCTTTCATTTACAATTTTTGTTGAATGAACTCATAAATTGAATGTAAACATTTCTTTCTATTTTGTTTTTTGATTCCACAGTCCACGCTGTAACACTGTTTCTAAATATCTTCGGATGCTTGGCTTGGTTTTGTGTTGATCCTACAAGAGGGGTTGATTTTGGATTGAGTATCCTGTGGTTCTTGCTTTTTACTCCTTGTTCATTTGTCTGTTGGTACAGACCACTTTACGGAGCTTTCAGGTAAAATGTGTGTGCTTTAAAATATGCTCTTAAAACCCTGTGAAGTAAATAATTGATAGTACACCATAAAGGAAAAATTGACACATTTTCATTGAAATTTTTAAAAGTTATTACTTAGCTTTTGAAAAGTCCATATATCAACAAGCTTGTGTAGTCATTAGGTTTTATAAGTCATAAAATTCCATTTTTTCTTCTACCTGAGAGAAAGATCAAACATGAAAATGCAGGAAAGATGAGAACAGTCTTAGTTCTTAATATTTGTAAAAAATATTTGTATCCCTGTGATACAGTTAACTTTAAGGAAAAATTTGTACTTCATTTCACCCCACCTTCAAAAAAAAATCACAAGCAGTGATTATAGCCTAATTATTAAATGAATCTAAGTATGGTAAATATATATGGGATATTTAAAGTGAGTCCCTTTCACTTAGCAGCTTGGCAGTTATCTGTACAATTCATTTTTGTTTTCTCAAAATGCAGCAACATTTTAAAACTGTTAAGACTATACAATTAAGTAATACTTTGCATGTCATGTTTTAGTCAATGGTTAGGATTAACATTTCCTAAATTCATGTTCTTTGGGATAGTTATAGATGTTGTGGAAAAATGCGTCCATTGACTTGAATGGTAACAGCTAGATAATAAAGTTAAGCAAGTTTCTTCATCTCAGGATTTCTTAGACTCTTTAAGAGCCTAGTGCACTTTGTGATTTGACCATGAAACCATTAGTTATTTGTGGGACACCTTGTTGGACTACCATTTTAAGGAATAAACATTGAGAAATACACATGTAGATGACAGTCCTGTATGAGTTCATATATTCAGTTGTTTAGCAACTTTTTTATTTGAGTAAACTCAAATAATGGACCTCTTTCAACTGTCATGAATGAGGGTCAGCATTATTAAGATATAGGCATGTATAGTATAGGTGATATGTTAGGGAAATTAGAGAGCCACATTCAGTTGCTTAATTTTTTTCCCCATTTCAACATACAATTTCTTTGATTAATCAGAATGTGTGTCACCATGCCCACCCCACAAAATAAAATTGAATTAGGAACCCAGATATGTAAACAGATGGAAAAAAAAAAAACAGACGTTAAAGGGAAAAGATTAGGGAATTTTAAGAGAAAAGGTGTCATTCAATAGAAAACTAAATTGGTTAGAAATGGGATAAAGGAAAGAAAATAGATGGGAGGAGGGAAAAGCAGGAAAGAACCTTTGGATATATCGGAAGACGGGTTGGTTGTTAAGGATTGGAAAGAGGTGCCCCTGTAGATGTGGGTTGGGGAGGAATAAAAAGGACCTGTTTACTCCTTGCATGATCTAGGAAGAGTTACTCCTGTTTTTTTTTTTTTCCTTGTTATCTAAGCCTGGCTCTTAAAGTTTTTTAATTTTTAATTTTTTGACATCTGGCCTCTGTCTATCTTCTATCACATTATCCATATATCTATAATGGTGCTGGTGGGTGGGTATGGGGTTGTCTTTGAGACTTTAAAAGTGACCTGAGACTAGAGACTACATTTTAAATCTTCTATGACTGATGTAGCCAAAACAAACTATTAAAAGCTGCTTTCTGCCCTTATTACTTGAAGTCATTCAGTTCCTTTTATTCCCTTTCTTTGCCAGTTGAAATAAAAATTCATTGTGAAACATTTTTACTTCTGGCATTATTCATCCCTAGGCTAAGTTCTTAGCTGCATCTCAACCCTATAGAGTGTATCACAAATACGTTAATTATCTGGGTTTCACTGTTCAGAGTAGAATTAGGAGGAATAATTTTTAATGGGTAAAGTTGAAATTAAAGTATTTTAAGTCAGTAAAGTACCTTCTTAGTGCCTAACTTAGGCATTTCCTTCATCCAGGTTGCCAGGTGTTTCGGAGTCTGTTAAGTCTCTTCTGAAGGAAGCATCTAGTAAAAGTTTGTTAAACATTTATTGATGATAGATTCTCCCTTAAATATGAAAATCTTAAACTAGATACATTGGTTATAATTACTTACATTAATAAGGGTTTTAAATAGACTTATTCACATAAGTGCTTTATTTGAGATCAGTTTTGACAGGAATTAGTGCCTCTGGAAACAGGCAGTCAGAGGATATGCAAGTGTTTCAAGAATGATGATTAAGAAATGAAACACAAGTGTCTAATCATAAGTGAGTAGAAAATGTGTAACTAAAACCTTTTAGGCAAGGTTTACATATTTCCTAAAACTTGTTATTGAAAGCATTTTGGTTTTATTAATCAGAATCTGGAGTGAAGCTAAATTGCTAAAAATTTTTCAAGTTTTATTATTTGGTTAATGAAATATTTACAAATTTTTTTCTATGGTTTCCCCTAGCAGTGCAGAAAAGAATAGTAAGAGTAACAAAACCCTGGAAGGGATTGATTTTAGAATAAATTAAGACATTGCAAACATACAGATTTTTTTTAGTTGCACAGTGGGTTTTTTTTCTTTCTTGTAGATGGGTAGTGTTTCCAAGTCTAGAGTACTTGTTAGCTTTGTTGTGGAGTGCTAAGTATAACTACAGGGCTTATCAGGAAGTCTTGCTATTTCTAAAATGTTCAATTCTTTGTTAGGTGTCCCTCAGTCAGTTGGAGTTGCATTTTTGTTTGCCATATATATTTCATCTCCTCTTTCGCCTCCCTGTTAACTCATAGCCTAAAACTAAATAATATTCAATATCTCAAAAAATTCCCTTTTAAAGGTTAACAATTAACTAGTCATCAAGAATTTGTTATAATTTGCTTAATAATATGGCAGCTGAGTAAACCTTTTTTGTATTAATTCTGAGAAGAAAAATATAATTGTCTTAACCATTATAAAATGCCTTTAGATTAAGTAAAAGTATTTAGTAATAGCCTTAAAGCTCCTTGAAAAATTTAAATCTACATTTAAGTGATTATATTCAATAATCACATATAATAAATCATACTGATAATTACATATAATGATTTTTAAATGTGATAAGGTATACTAGGAATGATCATGTTTTAATTAGTTCTATTTAATTTAATTAATGTATGAGAAGTTGGTTTTCCAGTGTCATCTGAGTATCTGTTTTAGTATCTCATTTACAAGTTCATTATTGAGTTCCCTTGATTCTTTTAGAGAAATATTAATAGTAAGATAAATAACTTTTGATTGCAAAGCAGTTAGAAATTATGAAATATCCTAAGGTTAAATTAATCACTCATTGAACACTGACAGCATGCCAAGTTGGAGGTATAAAGAAGACACGGCACTTGCCCTTAAAAAGATAAAAATAACTTAAAAGTAGGCATTTCTGGAACTTTGACTAGTGGAAAACATAAATGCAAAAAATGTTTGAATTCCAAAGGAATTTACTATTGATATCACCTTGTAACTAATTTCTAATATTAGATCAGTTATTTCAAGTTTTTCTACTTGGGTTACCTTTTTGAAGATTTAGGCTTTGAATATTTTTCTCTGAAATCTGGGGAAAAAAAACCCTGCTTTTACTGACACTATTGGAATATCAGAATGTTAATTAAAAAGATAGTTTTCAAATTGTATAGATTGTTTTATATGAAAATGACTTTTCCTTAGTTTTCAACCAAGAAGCTGCTTTACTGACCTATTTAAAGGACTTTGTTCTCCATAAAAGTAATCCCATTGCTTGACTATGAAGGGGAATTACAGAGAGAAGTTTGAAGTGTATGTGTTTTTAAATGTTAAGTTTTTTAGGTATCTGAATTAAACCTGTAGTTGTCATTTCTGTCATTTACATATTTTAAGAGAACAGTAACATAATGCTTCCACAAATCACTAAGCATTATGTAAATACTTAAAAATATTAGGTAATGAGATAATGTTTTGTGAAAAAGTGTAGCTATTGGAAACAGACTGAGAAAGGGTTATAATCTTGACTTCCCCACTTAAAAGTTGTATGCTCTTAGGAAATGCAGTAAAATCTCAGTGCTTCAGTTGTTGAGTGTAAACCGGGGATAATATTCAGAGTTAATAAGAGGGTTAGGGATAATGGATGTAACAGTTTGGCTTTATAGGTAGCCAACAAGTGGTAGCTGGAATTAATGTTTTACTTTTTTGTTTTTGTTAGGTAATATGGTTTACTTTTGACAATCCATAAAACTGTTACTTATAGTAAATTATCTTTTGCTACTTTTAGTTCATTGTCCTCTTGTGCTCCAGTCTGAGCTAGAGGAAATCATAAATTTGTACTAAAGTGTATGTAGGTCCTTTGTATTATTAGATAAATAAACTATTCTGATAATCTAGTCTTTTAATTGGAATTTGTTGTATATTTATGTTTAATATAATTACTGACATATATGGATTTATACCTACATCTTTCTATTTATTATCTACTACTTATTATATAAAACATATCCGTTATATATGTTTTTCTCTTTCTTTGCCTTCATTTAAATTAATAAAGTATTATTCTTTTTTAAAATATATTTTATTATATTCTCTGTTACTTGTTTTAGTACAGGGCTGGCAATGAATTCTCTCAGGTTTTGTTTGTCTGAAAACATTTTCATTTCACCTTCATAACTGGCAAAATTATATATTTCAAGTACATAATGTGATTGTTTGATATTTGTACACATTGTGAGTGGATTTCCACAATTGAATTAATTAATTAAGATGTATATCACCTCACACATATATCCCTTTTTTTTTTTTTTGGTGCGAACGCTTAAGACCCAGTCTCTTAACAAATTTCAATTATACAATGCAGTATTGTCAAGTATAGTCATTATGCTCTACATTACATCCTCAGACCTTATTCATCTTAGAACTGAAAGTTTGTACCCTTTCACCAACTTCTTCCCATTTCTCCCAACCCCCAGCAGCCATCATTCTATCTCTTCTTCTAGATTCCACACATAAATGATACCATGCAGTATTTATTTTTCTCTGGCTTATTTCACTTAGCATAATGCCCTCCAGGTTCATTTACGTTATCACAAATGGCAGGATTTCCTTCTTTTTTAAGGCTTGAATAATATTCCATCATATATATATATATTTGTGTATATATATATATATATATACCACATTTCCTTCATCCTTCCATTAATGTACACTTCAGTAGTCTCCATGTTTTGGCTATCGTGAATAATACTGCAGTGAACATGGGATTACAGATATCTGTCTGTGGTAATGATTTTGTTTCTTTTGGATAAATAACTAGAGTAGAATTTCTGGATCTTACTGTAGTTCTGTGTATAAATTTTTGAGGAATTTCCATTGGAACCTTCCATATGGAACCTCAGAACATTCCTACCAACAGTGAACAAGTGTTTCCTTTCTCCACATCCTTGCCAACACTTGTTATTTCTTGTCTTTTTGATAGTTGCTCTTCTAGCAGCTGTGAGGTGATATCTCATTGTGGTTTTGATTTTCATTTCCGTGATGATCAGTGACGTTGAGCATCTTTTCATGTACCTGTTGACCATCTGTATGTCTTCTTTGGGAAAATGTCTTTTCAGATCCTCTATCCATTTTTTAATAAGATTGTTTTTTGCTATTGAATTATATGAGCTCTTTTTGTATTTTGGATATTAGCTCCTTAACACATAAATGATTTGTAAATATCTCTCATTCATTAGGCTGCCTTTTCTTTTGTTAATGGTTTCCTTTGCTGTTCAGAGCTTTATGTTTGATGTAGTCCCACTTGATCTCTGCTTTTGTTGCTTTTGTTTTTGGTATCAAATTAAAAAATCATCACCAAGACCAATATCAAAGAGCGTACCACCTGAGTTTTCTTCTGGGAGTTTATGATTTCAAGTCTTATGTTCAAGTCTTTTATCCATTTTGAGTTAATTTTTGTGTATAATGTAAGATGTGGTCCAATTTCTTTCTTTTGCATGTGGCTATCCAGTTTTCCCAACACTGTTTATTGAAGATTCTTTCCCCATTGTGTATTATTGCCACCTTTGTCATAGATTAATTGTCCATATAAGCAATGGGTTAATTTCTGGGCAGCCTATTCTATTCCATCGATCTGTGTGTCTGTTTTTATGCCAGCATCATACCGTTTATTATAGCTTCATAATATAATTTGAAATGAGAGAGTGTGACACCTCCAACTTTTTTCTTTATTCTCAAGATTGCTGTGGCTATTCAGTGTTTTTGTGTTTCCATACAAATTTTAGGATTGTTTGTTCTCGTTTTGTGAAAAATGCCACTGGAATTTAATAGGGATTGCATTGAATTGTGTAGACTTATTTGGGTAGTATGGACATTTTAACAATATTAATTATTCCAGTCCATGAGCACAAAATGTCTTTCCATTTACTTGTGTCATTTTCCACTCTGACAGTTTGAAGTGTACAGATCTTTTACCTCCTTGGTTATATTTCTTCCTATTATTTTATTTTTTTTGATGCAATTGTAAATGGGATTGTTTTCTAAATTTTTCTTTGATAGTCCATTGTTAAAATGCAACAGGTTTTTGTATATTGATTTTGTATCCTCTATTAACTTCACTGAATTTATTAGTTCTAACATTTTTTTTTTGGCTGAGTCTTAGGGTTTTCTGTATATAACATGTCAACTGTAAATAGTGATAGTTCTTTCTTTCTTTCTGATTTGCATGCCCTTTTATTTCTTTTTCTTGTCTTATTGCTAGAACTTCCAATATGTGTTGAATAAAAATGGTGAGAGTGGGCATCCTTGTCTTTTTCTTGATCTTAGAGGAAACTCTTAGCTTTTCACCATTGAATATGATGTTAGCTGTGGGCTTGTCTTAAATGGCCTTTATTATGTTGAAGTATGTTTCTTCTGTATCTACTTTGTGGAGAGTTATCATAAATGGATGTTGAATTTTGCCAAGTGTTTTTTTCTGCATCTAGTCAGATGATCATATAATTTTTATTCTTCATTTTGTTAATGTGATTTGTGGATGTTGAACCATCCCACTTGATCATGGTGTATAATTCTTTCCATATGTAGTTGAATTTGGTTTGCTATTTTTTGTTGATTTTACCTCTATGTTTATCAGGGATATTGGACTGTAATTTTATTTTCTTTAGTGTATTTTTCTGATTTTGGAATCAGATAATTGTGACCTTATAAAATGAGTTTGGAGGTCTTTCCTCTTCTATTTTTGGAAGATTCTGAGAAGGATTGGTAATAATTCTTCCTTAAATGTTCGATACAATTCACCAGTCAAGTGAACCAGACTTAGTTTTTTGGGTGGTTTTTGGCTACTGATTTAATTTCATTATTGGTTATTGGTCTGTTCAAATTTCCTGTTTATTCTTGATTCAGATTTGGTAGGTTTTATGTTTCTAGGGATTTATCTGTTTCTTCCAGATTATCTAATTTGTTGGAGTATAAAGTTATGTATTCTTAATTTCAGTAGTTTGTTTTAGTTTTACCATGTACACTTGAATCTTTTTTTTTTTTTTTTTAAGATTTTAATTTCTTGTGAAATTCTGTTAAGGTCTTTGGGTACATGCTTTAGTATCTAGATCACTCTGTGGTTCTGTTTGTATTGTCTGTTTTTTTCTCATGGCATTTTGTGCTTTCTCTTGGCATACTAAGCAGGACTTAACTGTATCTAGACATGGTTAATAAAGAATAATAGAGGCTTCTCATGATGTTCAGTTGTTTCAGAGATAGTTTGCCCTTGCCCTGTTTGTTAGCTGGAAGAGTGGTCAGGGGCTGAGCTGAATCAAGGCTCAGAATTACGCTTTTGTTTATTTTCTGTCTGGCTCTCCCTCAGTCCTAGAGGTTTAATCATAAAAGGTTTTTAATTGAGAGCCTGGTTTTTTCACTAGGGCTGTCTACCAGCAAGTCCTGGACTCATATAGCGTATTCCTTTGATCCCTGGAGAGTAGAAGGAAGGGAGGACAATATAGACATTAAAACTATTTCATAATAATATTACAATGTTATTCTCTTACAAAAGTATACAATGGAGTTTTCCAAAGGCTACGTGACTTGTGAAATTGCAGAGTTTGAATGCAGAAGAAAAAAGGGAATGCACCTATTCTCTATTAAGCCTGACATTAAAAAGGTTTGCAAAAATAAAAAGTAATGCAACTCATTTTGCTTTTTGTTGGGGAGGGGGAGGATAGTTTTCATGAAAATGTTATTTTATTGACTTGTAAGAGATTTATTATTTCAAGGCCTTTTAAGTATTTCTAAATTTTAGTTTCTAATTTGGTAAATCAAGAGCTATAACCCATATAACATAATCAAAAGTTCCTTGTGATTCTTAAAAATAAAAAGGTCCTGAGACCAAAAGTTTGAGAATTGCTATTCTAATCCTTGTCCCCTTATGGAATACCATAGAAAACTCTACTCTGTTTTCAGAAGCTCTGTTTATCGTTTTAGCTTCTGCATTTGGTACATGCCTTGATAGAAATGCTGGCTGCATATTTGGGTTTTTATGCTTCTCACTTCTCATCAGTATTTTGTTGCATTGCTTCTTTAGTTTTGTGTTTCTAGTCCTGTGAGAATGACAAAAGTTCTGTTGGTTTGTCTGCTTCCTGGTGGCAGCCCTCTGTGTGGGCAGTGTCTGCATTTTTAGCTTATTGTCCTGCTTAGGAAAAACATGCCTGTAGAATGTCAACTTATATCTGTATAGTTCTCTTCCACTCCAGAATCATGGTCCCTTTATTTCTGAATGTGTTAGCAGCTCATCAATGGATTTAAAAACTTTTTTTCTTGCTGTTTTAATTGTTTTTGGTAGGGGTATGGTTAACACTAGCTATTCTGTATTATTCAGAAGTCTAAAAATAAAATTAATTTGTAGTTAGTGTAAACCCAAAAATGTTGTTTGCATTTTCTTCCCATCACGTAGTAGAAATAGAGCCAGGGTTTTTTAGCTTTGAAGACAATTTTTTAAATAGTTCTTTTCCTTGTTTTTAAATTTTCATATATTTGATACATACCCAAGAATATATGAAACATAAGTTATAAGGCATAATAATGAAACATGTGAACTGTGGACCCACTGATTAATTTAAGAACTAGAACATTATCCATACTGTTGAAGCTCTGGCTTGATCCCCATCTCCCTGCTCCACAGGTAACCATTAGGCCGATACTAGATAATTTTGCTCTTTCTCTACTTACAATTTTATCATGTATATATGTCCTGAAACCTCTTTAAGCTTGTACAGAATACTTTTTAAAGTAATTTAGATTTTTATCAAAGTGATACATTCTTTTGTAAAAAGAATGCCCCTTTCTACCAGCAGTTCTTACTCCTTACATATTTTTGGCATTTACCTTCATATTTAAAAATAACAATCATATAAGGCCATTTCTTGATGTTTTTAATAGCTTTGTGGAGATGTATTTTACATGCCATAAAGTTCATCCACTCAATGATTTTTAAGTAAATTTATAAAATTGTGCAGCCATCCCCATAATCAGTTTTAGAACTTTTTCATCACCCCAGAAGTTTCCCTGGTTCCCATTTGCAGTCGATCTCCATATATACATCCCTCAGCTCTAGACCACCACTGATGTGTTGTCTGTCTCAAAAGTTTCTCTTTTCTGGACGTGTCTTGAAAATGGAATCATAGAATAGTCTTCTGCTGTATTCTTTCATTTAGAATATTATATTGAGTTTCATCCAGGTTTTAAAATGTATAAATAATTTCTTTTAAATTCTGAATAGTATTCCACGGTGTGCCTATACTATGTTTTATTTACCCATTCACCAGTTAATGGACACTTGGCTACTTGTCAGTTTTTGGTTTTACAAGTAATGTTATGAACATTTGTGATAAGTCTTTGTGTGAACATATTTTCATGTCTTTTGGGTTGATTCTTAGAGAAGGTACTACTGAGTTATAACTTTCTTTAACATGTTTAAATTTTTAAGAAACTGCCAAACTTTTTTCAAAAGTGGTTGTATTATTTTACGTTCTCACCAGCAGTGTTGTTTGCGAGTTCCAATTTTTCTACATCTTCCCTAACACTTCTTATTCTCTTCTTGATTATAGCCATCCTAGTGGGTGTGCAGAAATATTTTATTGTGGTTTTAATTTGCATTTCCCTAGTTACTAATGCTGACTACCTTTTCTTTCACCTATTAGCTACATGTTTATCTTTTTTTGGTGAAATGTCTATTCAAGTTGATGCCCATTTAAAAAATTGTGTTGTTTGATTCCTTACTATTAAGTTTGAAGAGTTATATTTTGTTACATGTTCTGTTGTAAGAGTTATATATTCTGGATAGAAGTCCCTTATATGATTTGCAGATATTTTCTCCCAAACTGAGACTTCTTACTGGTACCCCAGGAGGCACCAAAACTTTACATTTTAATGTAATCTATTGATTTTTTCTTTTATGTCTCATTCTATTAGTGTCATATCTAAGAATTTGCATAAGCCATGGTTATAAAGATTTTCTCTTATATTTTGTTCCAGATGTTTATAGTTTTATCTGTTATATGATCCATTTTGAGTTAATTTTTGCTTATTGTATGAACTAAAGGCATAAATTCATTTCCTTGCATGTGGATATACAAGTATCTCAGCACTATTTTTTAAAACAACCATTTAAACTCCCTAAACTCCCACTGGTGTGAATGGGGTCTCTGTGTTTCCATGCTTTTATCACATAGGTTTGAATATGTAAATGGTACATAACATTGGGTGATATGTTCTTAAAGGTACAGGATATAACATATCTGCAGGCATCTGGCTCCTCCACTCAATATTGTGTTTTTGAGATTCATTCTTGTTCATCCATGTAGCCGTCTCATTGATTTCTGATTGCTGCGTGATATTCTAACATATGGTGAAAGCCTGCTTTTTGTTCATGTCCTTTCCTTTGTGTTTCAGGCCATGGCAGTATAGCTGCAAGGAGTGTTCTTGGACAAGCCTCCTGTGCACACATATGTGGATCTCTCTTGTGGGGTGAACTGCTGTGTTGTCAGGGGGTGTGTGAAAAAATAAAACAATAAAACAACTCTCGGTACTAAATCACCTTTGCACTTTTATTGGAAAAAATGACATGTCTGTATACATGAATTTATGTCTGGGATTTCCTTATTGTATTGTGTTGTTACCTTTGTTGAAAATCCATCGTCCATAAATGTAAGGATTTATTTTTGGACTCAATTCTGATCCATTGAACTGTAAGCTTATCTTTACACCAATATCCCATTCTTGATTAATGTTGCTTTATAATGTCAGTGCTACAACTTTGTTTTATTCAGAACTATTTTGGCTACTTAAGGTACTTTGTATTTCATTTAAATTTTATAATCAATTTTATCTATTTCTACAAACACGAAAAAAGCCTCTTGAGATTTTGATAGGGACAGAGTTAAATTTGTGGCCAGTTTGAGGAGAATCGACAATGATATTGAATTTTGTAATCCATGAGTATGGGATGTCTCTCCATTTACTTAGATATTTCTAACTTATTTCAGTAGTATTTTTTAGTTTTAATTGTACAAATCTTGTACTTCTTTTGTTAAATTTATTATGAAGGATTTTATCCTTTTAATGTTATTTTTAGTGGAATTACTAAATTTCTTAATTTTCTTTTGAGATCGTTCATTGCTAGTAGTTAGAAATACAGTGGTCTTCTGTGTACAGTGATCTTGTATACTTCTACCTTGCTTAACTCCTTGATTAATTTTAGTGTGTGTGTGTGTGTGCGTGCGTGCATGTGCATGTTCAGATTCTTTGGGAGTATTTCTATGTATGTGGGATTATGTCATCTGCAAATACTGTTGCTTTTTCCTTCCTATCTTTAGTATCTTTAATAAATCTGCCTTTTTTCTTTCCTTCCATTTGTTTTGCACTAGTTTCAACTTCTAGTACAATGGGCAAAGAAGTGGGAACAGTAACATTCATCTTTGTTTTTGATTTTAGAGGAAAAGCCCCATTAAGTGTGATGTTAGCTACAGAGTTTTATATCTGCCTTTTATTGGTTTGAGGAACCTCTCTTATATTTCCAGTTTGTTGAAAGTTTTTAATCATGAATGGTATTGGATTTTTCCAGATGTATTTTCCTGTTCCTGTTGAGATAATCATGTTGTTTTGTTCCTTTATTCTGTTAATATGGTAAATTATATGGATTGATTTTCAGATATTACACCAACCTTGCATTTGTAAGAGAAATCCCATTTGGTCATGTTAGTTCCATCTAGCAGTGCAGTGAAAGAGCTGTTTTCGTGGCTTACCCTACTGTGGTTGAAATATCATGCCAAGAGAGTTGTTGGGAAGGGAGAAGTTCCAGTTAAGAATGCTACAGATTTATAGTGTTCTTACTCAAAGTTCAGTAGTTTTCATAAAAAAAAGTTTCTCAGTTTGTTGTATGGATTTGGTCCCATTGAAATGGTGCTGCCCAGCTTTTTTTTCTTTTGAGGAGAAGATTTGTTGACTGTCACTCTGCATTTCTTTATCTTAAGTTTCAGGTGTCTTGTACTCATATCCTGCTATTCATGGTGAATTCTTTGATTGTTTATTTTCTTTTTGTTTCCTTTGTGTTCTTTTAAATCTTGTTATTCAGATATTGGAACGCTTGAGGAAGTTAATGTTCTTATCTTTTTCTTATATTGTCCATCCGTTTTATTCTGCTTTCTAGAAAATTCCCTGAACTCATTTTCCAATAATCGGCATGACATTAGTCTTTCAAAACAACCTTGAAAGCTAGAAGACAATTTAGTAGTGCTTTCAATTCAAAGGAAGTATACTTTCTAACCTAGAATTCTATACTCAAACTATCAATTAAGTGTCAGAGTAATTATATTATAGATAACAGAATTTCAAAAAAATCCTGCATCACTTCTCAGGACTCCATTAGAGTAAATGAGCTCTGCCAAAATAAGGGAGAAACCAAGAAAAAGGAAAATACGGAATTCATGAAATGAGAGCCCTGGCCCAAGAGAGAAGTCCTGATTATTCCCAAGATAATACTGAAGAGAAGGGTCGAGATGACAAGGAGGCAGCCGTCTCAGAATTCTTACCAGTTCAGATTTGAGTAGGTCAGAAGATTTTAAGATAAATGGTTTTAGGAAGATAAAGTTGTTAAAATTATTAATGAATTTGAATGTGTTAAGAACAGATTTTCACAAATTAAGGAAAGGTAAGTGCTCAGTTACTGATAAGTACATATGAAAAACAACAAAAGACAGTTGCTGACTCCAGGGGAATCTAGAATGACCGTGCAGAAGAGGAAACCTTATAATAGGATGCTTTATGTCTCAGCAGTGAATGATATTTACAAGATCATAATAACTGAGTAGTAGTACTAATAGAACCAAAATTATAACTATATTTGGAAGATGGGGGAAACAGAATATCAATATGCAAGGTAGGGGTGGAAATAGAGAAGAATTTTAAAGGAAAGCTAAATCCTTATTTCTAGAATAGTAAGTCACACTAATGTTCAAATGGGAAGTCAAGAAGTAGCAATGTAAGCATGCTACTCATGGTTATGGAAATAAATACCTAAATAATCAATGAAAAGTTAAAAATGGTTACATCTGAGGATGGCAGTGGATGGTGAAAAAGTTGTGGGAGATGTGGAAGATGACTATTTTTCAACACAAACATGTAGAACTAATTCTTTAAACTATCACACATACAAAATAAAATTATTTTAAAAATATGCACTGTGAAGCAAATTGAAAGATCTTTGAGTGTGCGCAGGGCCTTCACCACCTTCATAAATAAAGTAGGATCATGGGCAGGACTGCATCATTGGTGTGTTTGCTGTTAGTAGGCTTATTTTCCTTAGAAACAAATGTTTCAGAGTGATGTTTTCTACCCTCCCACATGGGATTAACGTGGCTGCTGGTCTTCACAGAGTTGTGTGAATATGAGATTGAGCATCATTTTACCATTCAGACTATGAATGTTACTTATTCACTACTTTCAATATGATTGTGCTTATCTGGTTCGATGTCCTGGTTTCAGAATCCCTGTGGTTCATTTTCTCCAGAAAATAAGTGTCCAGTGTTCTGCCTTGGTTATAGAATGGCATTTGATTTCTAGGAATGGGGACCAAAGATTGAGGTTCAGATTACTTATAGACTTTCAGCCAGTCTCCCTTTTTTTTCCTCTGCTTGCATGTTACCTTGCGGAGGTAGCTTGTTTCCTTCTAAGTTTTAAGCTTTTCTAAGGTTCTTGCAGTTTCAGTTTGCCTTTTGATTTCTCTTTTGCTGACTTGGATTTCAGTGTGGTCTATTAAATCAGTTATTAGTTGCCCATCTCCTTCCTAACATACAATTTTATTACCATCATCTTCCCTTTGTTTTTGTCCCTGTAGTTTTATTAAAAAAACAGGAACAAAACGATTTATTGTCATTTTAGTGGTACTTTGGGAGGGAGTAGAGGTAATGTACGTTAAATCCATTGTGTTTAACTGGAGATCCAAGTATTCTAATTTTTACCTTATTATTAGACTTTATTTCTTGAGCAGTTTTAGGTTCACAACAAAATTGAGAGGAAAGTACAGAGATTTCTCATATACTACTTGCCCTCCGACATGCATAGATTTCCCTGTTACCAGTATCCCTGCTGTAGAGGTATATTTGTTTGCATTGCTGAACCTACATCGACACACTAGTACCACCCAAGATCATATATTAGGGTTCATCTCGTACATTTTAGAGGTTTGGACAAATACAATGCCATGTACCTACCGTTATAATTTCGTACAGAGTGGTTTCTTTGACTTTAAAACCCTCTGTACTTTGCCTGTTCATCTCTTCTTTTTCTAACCCCCAGCAACTGCTGGTCTTTTTGTTATCACCATACTTTTGCCTTTTCCAGAATGGAATCATACAGTATGTATCGTTTTCAGTTTGCCTTCCTTCACTTAGTAATATGCATTTAAGTTTCCTAACTATGTTTTTTCATAGCTCTATAGCTCATTTCATTTGAGCATTGAAATAATAATATTACATTGTCTGGATATACCTGTTTATTCATTTAGCTACTGCACAACGTCTTGGTTGTTTCTGGTTTTTGGCAATTATGAGTAAAGCTGCTGTTGAGATCTTCCTTCCCAATCTTTATAAGTTTTCAAATCCTCTTGAGTTAAAGAGTCTATAGAACAATTTGGGAAGAACTGACATCTTGACAATATTGACTCTTCCTGTCCACGAACATGAATACTTCTTCATATATTTATATCTTTGATTTCTTTCATCAGAATTTTGTTGCTTTCCTTATATAGATCTTGTAATATTTTGTTACATTTGTACCTGAGTATCTCATTTTTGGGGTGGTATTTTTTATTTCGAATTTTACTTGTTCATTGCTACTATATAGCAAAACAATTGATTTTTGCATATTAGCTTTGTATCCTGTAACTTTGCTATAATCGCTTATTAGTTTCAGGCGGTTGTTTTGTTGATTCTTTTAGATTTTATAAGAGAGATGATCATATCATGTGTGAACAAAGACAATTTTATTTCTTCCTTCCAATCTTTATATGTTTTATTTACTCTTCTTGTCTAACTGCATTTTCTGGACTTACAGTCTAATTTTGAAAAGCTGTGGTGAGAGAGGTTATCTTTGCCTTGTTCCTTGTCTTAGAGAGAAAGCTTTCACTTTCTCACCTTGTGGTGGTAACCTTGGGTTTTTGTAGATACTCTTTATCAACTTGAGGAAGTTGCCCTTCAATTCTTAGTTTACCGAGAATTTATATCATGAATGGGTTTTGGATTTGTCAAATGCATTTTCTGAATCCATTGATTCCCAGAGTTTACATTATACATTTACAACTAATTCACGTCCACTTTTAAATAACACTACCAATTCTCAGGTAATATGAGTACTTTATAATATCCTATTTCCTCCCTTTTCTTTTTTAGCATTTTTGTTACTCATTTCACTTATACAAGCATATAAATATATATATATACACACACACATGAAATGTATATATATATATGTATATATACCTAAGCATATATAATCAAATACAGTGTTATTAATAAACTGCTAGATCACTTAAGAATAAGAAAAATAAAAATTTTCATTGTACCTTCACTTGTTCTTTGATGCTGTTCCTTTTCTTATGTAGATCTGAGTTTCTGATGTAATATTTACCTTATCTCTGAAGATTAAAAAAAAAATTTCTTGTAAGGCAGGTCTAACAGCAGCAAATCTCTGAATTTTTGTGAGTTTTTTTTCTTCCTTCACTTTTGGGGAAGTTCTCAGTCATTATTGTTTCTAATATTTTTTGTGTTCCTGTCTATTCTTTTTCTGGTGTTCCCATTTCCTATACTATACCTTTTGTAGTTGTCCCATATTTTTTTTTTCTTTTCAGTCTTTTTCTCTTCACTTTTCACTTTTGGAGGTTACTGTTAAGTTATCCCCAAATTTA
Organism: Manis pentadactyla; assembly: GCF_030020395.1. Taxonomy (NCBI): domain Eukaryota; kingdom Metazoa; phylum Chordata; class Mammalia; order Pholidota; family Manidae; genus Manis; species Manis pentadactyla. The sequence continues at coordinate 81,036,794 of NC_080020.1, read as the reverse complement.
GAGATTCTTTACTCAGCCATGTCCAATCTACTGATAAGCAGATCAAAGGCAGTCTTCATTTCTGTTTCAGTGTTTTATATCTCTAGTATTTCTGTTTGGTTCTTTCTTAGAATCTCTATCACTCTGCTTATAATGCTAATCTATTCTTGAATGTGGTCTGTTGTGTGTAGTAGAGCCCTTAGGGTATTAATCATAGTTGTAAATTTCTGACGAGAATTCCCACCTACCAGCCGTATCTGACACAGGTTCTGATGCTTGCTTTATCTCTTCAAACTGTGTTTTTTCCATTCTTGTATGCCTTGTAATTTTTACGTGATAGTTGGACATGACCTACTGGGTAAAAGGACCTGCCATAGGCCTTTACTAAGGTGTAGGGGGAGAGAAAGTGTGTTATCATAGTCCTCTGTGCTTCTGAACTGTGTACAGTGCTCTTCAGTCCCCTACTCTCCCTTAGGTGCAATGGGATGGATAGGGGTGGGTATTTCCCTTTCCTGGTATCAGTCAGGCTCTAAGCTTTGATTTTCTGTATTCACCTGTCTATCTCTCCAGTTTTGGGGTAGTGTTTGCCTTGTGACCTCACTTCTCTTTTGGATTTAAAAAGAGTTGATGATTTTTTAGCTTGTTAAGCTTTTTACTTGTTTTTAGGATGGATTGCCAATGCCCAAGTTTCTTACAGATGTATTTTTTAAAAACAATCTGTCTTTAAGCAATAGACAGTATTTTTTTGTCTTGTTTCTTATAACATACTTAATATCCATGGGAATATTACTCCTTTTATATTGGAATATTTTGCTCATTGAAATTAGAAATTAAATATAATTGAACTATAACACCATTTAAAAATCTTGAAAAACATATTATAATAGAGTACAAACCAGAAAGTCAATTAAATTTTTTCTATAAAAGGATGTTCATGTTTGATTTTAAGTGTAAAAACATATCCAAAGCTTGGGAATTGATATTAGTTCATTTTTATGCTGTTTAAATTAAATAGTCTTTCAAGTTAGGATGATTCTTTTTCATCCTATTCCTAGAACTAGAAAAAGAATTTTTCTATTTTGTTACCAAAATGAGTCTCACATTAAGCTCATCCAAAGGAAAGATATATTCTTCCTATACCTGAAAGAGGAGCCTATTGTTTATAGTATAGTGCTTTAGTGTCTATAAATCATGTTAGGATCTGATGTTGTTTAATACAATAGGAAGTGCCTAGTTGCTGAGGTTTTCACCTAGACCTTCAGACTGGCATTTTAGGGCTCCTGTGTTCCTTCTTACCTTTTTTATATCATCACAAATTTAATTTGTGAATCCAGGTACTTCAGTGATCTCCATTGAATGGGTTAATTTATTTTAGAATATTTACTCCAGTATCTGGTTTTCAATAGTTCTTAACCAGTGTAGTTAAGAATTTACTATTTATCCCAAAGTTCTGTGCGAGCTGAGTGTTGGAAATGTGAAGAAAACTGGCCCATTACTTTTTATGCAGCTTTTTCATGATGCTTTTCCTAAGTGTGATGTGAGGACCCTTGGGGTTCTCCTTTCAGTGAGCTTAGGGTTCTCCCTTTCTTACTGTTTAGAAGCTGTTTTTCCTTAATTTTCAACCAAAATAACATATCATATAATAGACGGAGTGCAGAAGCTGGTATGAAAATCCATAAAGAATATAGCAGTGCTAGGGATTTAAAAACTGAAACTAATACCTCCTTCCCTCTGCACTTGAAAGAATGTATATCTGCTATAGTTGAGAAGAATGTTGGATAAAAATCAATGTGGTCAAATTGGCTGATGGTGTTGTTCAGGTCTTCTGTATCAATACTAGTTTTTTGACAAGTTGTTTTGTCAGTTCCTGAGAGTGTTATGTTGAAATTACCAACTTTAATTCTGGATTTTTCTGTGTTTCTTTTAGTTCTGTCAGTTTTTACTGCTAGGCGGGTGTATATTTATGGTATGTCTTCCTTATGCTTTGACTTCATTATCATTATGTAATGCCTGTCTTTATCCTGGTAATAATCCTTTTTTCTGTAATCTATTTTATCTGACGTTATTACAACCACTCCAGCCTTTTCTTAGTTCATGTTTGCATATTATGTATTTTTCTGTTCCTTTGTTTTATTTTATTTTATTTTTTTTTGGATTAGTGTTTTTTATTTTCTTCAGATAAATACCTAGAAGTGGAATTGCTGGGTTGCATGGTAGTTCTCTTTTAATTTTTTGAGGAAAGTCCATACTGTTTTCCAGAGCAGCTGCAACAATTTACATTCCCATCAAGTGTACACAAGTATTTGTTCTCTTTTCTCCACATCCTCACAAACACTTGTTATTTCTTGTCTTTCTGATAGTGGCCATTCTAACTGGTGTGAGGTGATATCTCATTGTGGTTTTTGATTTGCATATCCCTGATGATTAAGCAATATGTACCATCTTTTCATGTGCTTGTTGGTCATCTGTATTTCTTCTTGGCAAAAATGGCTTTTCAGGTCTTCTGTCTATTTTTTTGTTTGTTTAGTTCATTCAGTTTTTTCTTTTCTTTTTTTTTTTATCTTTAATATACAATCACATGAGCAACATTGTGGTTACTAGATTCCCCCCATTATCAAGTTCCCACCACATACCCCATTACAGTCACTGTCAATCAGCATAGTAAGATGCTATAGAGTCACTACTTGTCTTCTCTGTGCTATACTGCCTTCCCTGTGCCCCAGCTTATGTTATACGTGCTAATCATAGTGCCCCTTATTCCCCTTATCCCTCCCTACCCACCCATCCTCCCCAGTCCCTTTCCCTTTGATAACTGTTAGTCCATTCTTGGGTTCTGGGAGTCTGCTGCTGTTTTGTTCCTTCAGTTTTTTGCTTTGTTCTTATGCGCCACAGATGAATGAAATCATTTGATACTTGTCTTTCTCTGACTGGCTTATTTCACTGAGCATAATACCCTCTAGCTCCATCCATGTTGTTGCAAATGGTAGGATTTGTTTTCTTCTTATGTCTGAATAGTATTCCATTGTGTATATGTACCACATCTTCTTTATCCATTCATCTACTGATGGACACTTAGGTTGCTTCCATGTCTTGGCTATGGTAAATAGTGCTGCGATAAACATAGGGGTGCATATGTCTTTTTGAATCTGAGATCTTGTTTCCTTTGGGTAAATTCCTAGGAGTGGAATTCCTGGGTCAAATGGTATTTCTATTTTGAGTTTTTCGAGGAACCTCCATACTGCTTTCCACAATGGTTGAACTAGTTTACATTCCCACCATTCTCTGCATCCTCGTCAGCTTTTGTTGTTGCTTGTCTTTTGGATGGCAGCCATCCCAACTGGTGTGAGGTGATACCTCATTGTGGTTTTAATTTGCATTTCTCTGATGATTAGCAATATGGAGCATCTTTTCATGTGCCTGTTGGCCGTCTGAATTTCTTCTTTGGAGAAGTGTCTGTTCAGATCCTGTGCCCATTTTTTATTGGATTATTTGCTTTTTGTTTGTTGAGGTACGTGAGCTCTTTATATATTTTGGATGTCAACCCTTTATTGGATATGTCATTTTATGAATATATTCTCCCATACTGTAGGATGTCTTTTTGTTCTACTGATGGTGTCCTTTGCTTTTTAGTTTGATATAGTCCCACTTGTTCATTTTTGCTTTTGTTTCCCTTGCCTGGGGAGATATGTTCACGAAAAAGTTGCTCATATCTATATTCAAGAGTCTTTTGCCTTCTAAGAGTTTTGTGGTTTCATGACTTACATTTAGGTCTTTGATCCATTTCAATTTTACTTTTGCGTATGGAGTTAGACAGTCATCCTGTTTCATTCTCTTGCATGTAGCTGTCTAGTTTTGCCAACACTGGCTGTTTAAGAGGATGTCATTTCCCCATTATATATCCATGGCTCCTTTATCATATATTAATTGACCATATATGCTTGGTTTAATATCTGGACTCTCTATTCTGTTCCACTGCTCTATGGGTCTGTTCTTGTGCCAGTACCAAATTGTCTTGATTATTGTGACTTTGTAGTAGAGCTTGAAGTTGGGAAGCAAGATCCCCCCTGCTTTATTCTTCCTTCTCAGGATTGCTTTGGCTATTCAGGGTTTGTGATTCCATATGAATTTTAGAGCTATTTGTTCCAGTTTGTTGAAGAATGCTGTTGGTATTTTGATACGGATTGCACTGAATCTGTAGATTGCTTTAGGCAGGATGGCCATTTTGACAATATTAATTCTTCCTACACAAGAATATGAGATGAATTTCCATTTATTAGTGTCCTCTTTAATTTCTCTTAAGAGTGTCTTGTAGTTTTCAGGGTATAGGTCTTTCACTTCCTTGGTTAGATTTATTCCTAGGTATTTTACTCTTTTTGATGCAGTTGTGAGTGGTATTGTTTTCCTGATTTATCTTTCTGCTAGTTCATTGTTAGTGTATAGGAAAGCAACAGATTTCTGTGTATTAATTTTGTATCCTTCAACTTTGCTGAATTCCGATATTAGTTCTAGTAGTTTTGGAGTGGATTATTTAGGGTTTTTATGTACAATATCATGTCATCTGCAAACAGGGACAGTTTAACTTCTTCCTTGCCAATCCGGATGCCTTTTGTTTCTCTGTGTTGTCTGACTGTTATGGCTAGGACCTCCAGTACTATGTTGAATAAAAGTGGGGAGAGTGGGCATCCTTGTCTTGTTCCTGATCTTAGAGGAAAAGCTTTCGGCTTTTCACTGTTAAGTATGATGTTGGCTGTGGGTTTGTCTTATATGGCCTTTATTATGTTGAGGTACTTGCCCTCTATACCCATTTTGTTGAGAGTTTTTATCATGAATGGATGTTGAGTTTTGTCAAATGCTTTTTCAGCATCTATGGAGGTGCATCCTGGGGATGAATCCCACTTGGTCATGGTATATGATCATCCTGATGTGTTTTTGAATTTGGTTTGCTAATATTTTGTTGAGTATTTTTGCATGTATGTTCATCAGGGATTCTGGTGTGTAGTTTTCTTTTTTAGTGGTGTCTTTGCCTGGTTTTGGTGTTCCTTTACTTTTAACCTTTTAATGTTTTTATATTTAAAGTGGCTTCTTTGGTAGGCAAAGTATAATTGCATCTTGCTTTTGCACTTTATATTTGCCTTCGTCAATGCTGTTTCTTCAGTTTTCCTTTTTTTTATAGGTATACATATTTCTGTCTCATATCATAATTGTTTTGCCAGAAGATGACTTTCCTTTACTATTACTTTTAGTCTGGGTATGCTAAAACTAGTAATCAGTTCTCTGTTTTTGTCAGAAAGTTTTATTTTTTTGTTCATTTTAAAAGATATTTTCTCTGGATTCATAGTTTTTTTTTTCTTTCAGTACTTTAAAGAAATCACTTTGCTGTGTTCTGGCTTGCAAATGTTCTGATGAGAAGTCTGGTATAATTCTTACATTTGGTTCTATATTTAATGTCTTTTCTCTTGTTGCCCTCAATATTTTTTCTTTATTTCTCATTTTGGGCGATTTGAAAGTGTTTTGGTACATATCCTTAGTGTTTCTTAAACTATTTTTATTTTTATTTAGAGAAGTTTTAAAGGACTTCAGGTTTTCTTTTCACTACCTGTAAATGTTTCTTTTAACATTTCCTCGTTATTTCTTTCAATAAGCTATTATTTTTCTGAATTTTTTATTGAAGTATATATGATATACAATGTTACATTGGTTTCAAGTATTCAACATAGTGATTTGACAGTTATATACCTTTATTAAATGATCACCCCCACTAGTGTAGCTAGAGTCTGTCAGTATAGAAAGACCTTACAGAACACTATATTCTCTGTGCTGCACTTTCATACCCATGACTAATTTATATTGTGATTGAGATTTTGTACTTCTTTATTCCCTTCACCTATGTCATAAGCCCCCAACCCCACCTTCATGGTAACCACTAGTCACTTCTCAGTGTCTGTGAGTCTACTGCTGCTTTGTTTCATTTTGTCTTCAGATTCCATATATAAGTAAAATCACATGGTATTTGTCTTTCTTTGCATGGCTTATTTCACTTAGAATTATACCTGCTAGGTCCATCCATTGTTATTGCAAATGGCAGGATTTCTTTCTTTTTTATGACTGAATAATACTCCATTGTATATATGTACCACATCTTCTTTATCTGTCCATCTATTAATGGACACTTCGATTCCATACCTTGGCTATTATAAATAATGTTGCAATAAACATAAGAGTGCATGTGTCTTTTCAAAACAGAGTTTTTGTTTTCTCTTGGTAGATTTCTAGAAGTAGAGTTACTGGGTCATATGGTATTTCTATTTTTAGTTTTTTGGGAACTTCCATACTACTTTCCATAGTGGCTGTACCAACTTACATTCCTATCAACAGTGTAGGAGGGTTCACATTTCTCTCATTTGCTCACCAATACTTTTTATTTCTTGTCTTTTGAATGGTGGCCATTCTGGCTGGGGTGATGTGATATCTCATTGTGGTTTTGATTTGTGTTTCCCTGATGATTAGTTATGTGAAGCATATTTTTGTGTGCCTTTTGGCCATCTGTATATCCTCTTCGGAAAATTATCTATTCAGGTTCTTTGCCCATTTTTTAATCAGGGTATTTTTTTATTTTTTGTGTTGAGTTGTATGAGTTCTTTATATATTTTGGATGTTAATCCCTTATTGAGAATATCATTTATGAATATATTCTCCTATACTGTGGGTTACCTTTTTGTTTTGTTGATGGTTTCCTTTGCTGTTCAGAAGCTTTTTAGTTTGACGTAGTCCCACTTTTTTTTTTTTTTGCTTGTTTATTTTTGTTTGTTTTTGTTTATTTTTGCTTGTTTCCCTTGCTTAGGGAGACAGGTACAGAAAAAATTACTCATGCTTACATTCACAATATTGTGTCTATGTTTTCTTCTAAGAGTTTTATGATTTCATGTCTTTATTTAGGTCTTTAATCCATTTCAAGTTTGCTTTTGTGTATGGTATTAGAGAGTGATCCAGTTTCATTCTCTTGCATGTAGCTGTTGAGTTTCCCCAGCACCATTTATTGAAGAGACTGTCTTTTCCCAATTGTATATTCATGTCTCCTTTGTCATATATCAATTGACCATAGATGTGTGGGTTTATATCTGGGTTCTCAATTCTGTTCCATTGATCTATGGGCTTGTTCTTGTGCCAGTACCATACTGTTTTGATTCCTGCAGCTTTGTAGTAGAGCTTGAAGTCAGGGAGGGTGATACTCCTAGCTCTGTTCTTGTTTCTCAAGATTTGTTTGGCTATTTGGGGTCTTTTTGTGGTTCCATATAAATTTTAGGATTATTTGCTCTAATTCATTGAAAATTCCATTGGAATTTTGATAAGGATCGCATTGAATGTGTAATTGCTTCGGGCAGGATGGTTGTTCTGGTAGTATTAATTCTTCCTATCCATGAACAGATGATAGATTTCCATTTATTTGTGTATTCAGTTTCTTTCATCAGTGTTTATAGCTTTCAGAGTACAGGTATTTCACCTCCTTGGTTAGATTTATTCCTAGGTATTTCATTCTTTTTGATGTAATTGTAAATGGAATTGTTTTCTTGAGTTCTTTCTTTGCTCGTTTGTTGTAAGTATATAGGAATGCAATGGATTTCTGTACATTGATTTTGTATCCTGAAACGTAATTGAATGCAGTCATTCTAATAGTTTTTTGGTGGAGTCTTTAGAGTTTTCTATCTATAGCATCATGTCATCTACAAACAGTGACAGTTTTACTTCCTCCTTACCAACTTGTGGGTGCCTTTTATCTCTCTTGTCTGATTGTTGTGGCTAGGACTTCCAGTACTATGTTGAATAAAAGTGGTAAGAATGGGCATCCTTATCTTGTTCCTGATCTTAGAGGAAAGGCTGTCATCTTCTTGTCATTAAATATGATGTTGGCTGTGGGTTTGTCATATATATCCTTTATTATGTTGAGGTATGTTCCCTCTGTACCAATTTTGTTAAGAGATTTTTTTTATCATGAATGGATGTTCAATTTTGTCAAAGGCTTTCTCAGACCATTTGAGATGATCATGTGGTTTTTATCCTTGTTGTTAATGTGATGTATCACGTTGATTGATTTGTGGATATTGTACTATCCTTGCATCCATGGAATTAATTCCACTTGGTCTTGATGGATGATCTTTTTGATGTATTTTTAAATTTGGTTTGCTAATATTTTGTTGAGGATTTTTGCATCTGTGTTCATCAGGGATATTGGTCTTTAATTTTATTTTTTTGTGGTTTCTTTCTTTGGTTTTGGTATTAGAGTGATGCTGGGCTCACAGAGTAATAGTTTAAGAAGGATGGGTATTATCTTTCTTAAAATGCTTGGTAGAACTCGGCTGCAAAGCCATCTGGATTGGGCTTTTGTTTTTTGGGAGTTTTAAAATTACCAGTTTGATTTAATTGCTGGTAATTGGTGTGTTCCAATTTTCTGTTTCTTCCTGAGTCTATCTTGGAAGGTTTTGTTTTTCTAGGAAGTTTTCCATTTTTTCTAGGTTGTCCAATTTATTGGCATATAATTTTTCATGGAATTCTCTTATAATTCTTTGTATTTCTGTCATGTCAGTTGTAACTTCTTTTTTGTTTCTTAATTTTCTCCCTCTTTTGTCTTTATAAGTCTTTTTAGAAGTTTGTCTATTTATCTTGAAGAACCAGCTTTTGGTTTCACTGATTTTTTTTCTATGGTTTTATTCTATTTTATATATTTCTGCTCTAATCTTTATTATGTCCCTCCTTCTAATTTTGGGCTTTGCTCTTCTTTTTCTAGTTCCTGTAGGTATAGGGGTAGATTGTTTATTTAGTATTGTTTTTTGAGTTAGACCTGTAGTTCTATGAACTTTCCTTTCAGAACCACTTTTGCTGCATCCCACATATTTTGAGCTGTTATGTTTCTGTTTTCATTTGTCACTGTGTGTTGGTTGATTTCCTCATTGATCTATTTCTTAATCCATTGATTATTTAGAAGCATGTTGTTTATCCTCCACATATTTGTGTTATTTTTGGTTTTCTTCATGTAATTGATTTCTAGTTTCATTTCTATTGGGGTCTGAAAAGATGCTTGATAGAATTTCATTCTTTTTTACTTTATTGAGGCTCTTTTTGTGTCCTAATCTATTCTAGAGAATGTTTCATGTGCACTTGAGAAAAATGTGTATCCTGTACTCCTTTTTTTTAGAATGATCTGTATATATGTGTTAATAAGTCCATCAGGTCTGTGTCATTCAGCACCTCTGTTTCCATATTTTCTGTCTGGATGATCTATTCATTGATGTAAGTGAAGTGTTAAAATAACTGTTTTGCTGTCAATTTCTCCCTATAGGGATGTTTGTATTTGCTTTATGTATTTAGGTGCTCCCATATTGGGTGCATAGATGTTTACAATTGTTATGTCCCCTTGTTGGACTGATCCCTATATCATTATGTGATATCCTTTTTTGTCTCTTGTTACTTTCTTTGTCTTGAAGTCTATTTTGTCTGACATAAGTACTGCTACTCCTGCTTTATTCTCCCTTATATTTGCATGAAATATCTTTTTCCATCCCTTCACTTTCAGTCTATGTATGTCTCTAGGTCTGAAATGAGTCTCTTTCAGCATATAGATGGATCTCGTTTCTCTATCCATTCTGCCACCCTGTGTTTTTTGATTGGTGTATTTACTCCAGTTACTTTTAAGGTAATTATTGATTAATTATTGGTAGGTATGTGTTATTTCCATTTTATTAATTGTGTTCTGATTGTTTTTGTAGTTCCTCTCTGTTCATTTCTTCTTCTCATGATTTGATGGGGTTTCTTTAGTGTTATTCTTGGTTTCCTTTTTATTTTTTTGTATATCTATTATAGACTTCGTGGTTGTAATTATTATAAGGTTGATAGTAGTTTCCTAAATATGTAAGTCTATGTTAAGTTAATGGTTGCTTGATTTTGAACACATTCTAAAAGTACTCTTTTTTTATTATTGTTCCCTCTCCACACTTTATGTGTAAGATGTCATAATCTATCTCCTTGGTGTGACCCTTGAGTAATTTTGTGTGTAGTTTGACTTAACTACTCTTGTTTTTAAGTTCGTACTTGCTTTGTTAGTAATTGGTTTATTACTTTTACTGTAGTCTTATTTTCACTGATAAGAATGTTTAGGCTTAAGAACATTTCTGTCTGAAGAATTCCCTTTAGAACATATCAAGTGAGCTTGGTTTAGTGATGATAAATTATTTTAACCTTCATTTATCTGGGAAACTTTTAATCTTTCATTCAATTCTGAAAAATAACCCTGCCGGGTAGAGAATTCTTAGTTGTAGGTTCTTCCTTTTCAGTACTTTGAATATTTCATCCTACTTCCTTCTGTCCTGAAAGTTGCTGCTGAAAAATCTGTTGTTAGCCTTATGCAATTTCCCTTACAGCTGTTAGCCTCTCTTTTATTGCTTTTAAAAGTATCTTTTTATCTTTAAACTTTGCCATTTTAATTACTATGTCTTGGTGTTGTCTTCCCAGGGTTCATTTTGTTAGGGGCTCTCTGTGCTTCCAGGACCTGTATGTCTATTTCCTTGCCCAGAATGAGGGAGATTTCATCTCAGTTGCTTCAAATAGACTTTTTGCTCCTTGTTTATCTCTTCTCATTCTGAGACCTATGTTATGCGAATATTGTTACATTTGGAGTTGTCACACAGCTCTATTAGCACCATCTCATTTTTAGAAATTCTTTTTCCTCTGTTCCTCTGTTGCTCTGTAGTTCTGCATCTTCCATTTACACTGATTTGCTCCTTCACTTCCAGAAGTCTGCTATTCATTCCATCAATTCTAGTTTTCATTTCAGTTATCATATTCTTCAGCTCTGAGTGGCTCTTTTTCATTATTTCTATCTCTTTGTTGAAGTTCACTGAGATCATCAATTCTTTTCTCCAGTTCAGTGAGCATCTTTATGACCATTTCTTTGAATTCTTCCTTAAGAGGATTTCCAATCTCTGTTTCAGTTAGCCCCTTTTCTGGTGTTTTATCTTGTTCTTTGTTTGGAACATATTCCTCTACTTCCTCATTTTCTCTGGGTTTCAGTGTTTCCCCTTTGTATTAGATAGACCAACTGTGCCTCCTGGTCTTGAAAGTAATGGCTTTATGAAGTGGGCATACTGTCATGCCCAGAAGCTCAAGACTCTTTGCTCACCAGTGCCTGGTTCTCTTTTGCAGCTGACTTGCTGTTAGTTGACTCTGGGTGGTGCCTCCCTTTCTGCCTGTCTACTAGCAATGGCTGATACCCACTGCTCACCTCTGTGTGCCCTTTGATGTGAGGGTTTCTGCTGGGATTCATTGTGGGTGGGGCCTCCTCTGTCTACTGTCAGCAATGGCTGACTGCTTTTGGGACAAGTGTATTGGGTAGTATAGGCATGCTGTGGGGCACTGGGGCTGAACCAAAGGGACAGGTGGAGAGTTTAGAGCTGGTTCCCACTAGCATTTGGCCAGTTGAACTGTGGGAGGGCCAGGAGAGAGCCAGGAAAGTGTAGTCTGCCTTCTGCCTGCCACTCAGCAAAGTGGGACTGCTGCTGGGCTGTGTACTGGTCAGGGAAGGTATACAGGGTAGTGCCGCTGCAGGGCTGAGCTGCTGGTGAGGGCGATGGAGAGGTTCAGAGCCAGCTCCTGCAAGCCCTGAGCAGCTGGGCTGAGGGAGGGTTGGGGAGGCATTGTTCGCCTATCCTTTCTTCTCCAGAGAGAGCGCCCTCTGACCCCATCTCTTCTGGCACACTCCCTGTTGCTGGTAAATCTTTCAAACTGCCATCTCTGTGTTGGGTCTCATTTGTCTATTCTCTACAAGTGAAAAGACTCTTGGCCCCAAAGAGTGTTTCAGGTCTCCCTGTGTCCAACCCCATTAATGACCAAAGCCTAATGCAGTGTGGACTTGTATTTCCAGAGCAGATCTCCAGGGCGAGGTGTGATGGACTCCTGAGTATTCATTCCCTCTCCGCTCTGTTCCTCTCTCTACCACTTGTGGGCTGGGTTGTGGGAAAGAAAGAAACTATTCTTTTAAAGGCAAACCATTTGTGAAGATATTTTATTGTGCTACCTGGCATAATTTGCACTTCAGAGTAAATCAGTACTGTCAAATATCCCCCTCCTTAAAGACTAGCTGAGATGCAGAAGGAGGTGTTAGCTTCTGAATTTTAAATTCCATCGCAGTGGTAAAATATTTAAGGTTTGCAGTAAATACAGAAATAATGTAAATTGCATGAGACAAATATTTTAGTACTATCTTTTGATGAGTTAGTTCTCAATTCTTTGTGTATTCTCTTAGTTATTTTGCACACACCTGATGCTAAAAAGAAATACACATTAACAGAGTAGTATTGTGCCTAGAATAGCAAAAGTAGGTATGTAAAAAACATATATGGTGTAGGTAGAAGTAGTTAAGGTGTAGAACAGAGCAGTAAGATACATACGTGTATTTACCTATGTATGTATAAGTAAATGTAAGTAATGTGTCCATCAACATGTAAGTTAGAATAAAATAAGTAAATATATTTGTCAGTATGCATATGTATGTACACTATTATGGCAATAAATATAAATGATCTTAAGATTATTCCCTTATCCATTAGTGTGCTCATCAGCTACTAGCCAAATGAGAACAAGGTCTGAGTTTAGTTTTTGAAACAGTTAGCAAACAAGAAGCAACTGAATATATATTGTATATGGCAAGAAGATGATGCAAGGAAAGATTTCTGTGTATTTTTTTTCTTCAAGTCACAATCTAAGATGCACAGGAAGATGACTTAAGCCAGTAGAATATAGAGGATCATAACCCTTATAGTAAGAAATTCAAGGTGAATTGATATTGGTGATAAAGTTTTTAGTTAATTTATTATGGGTAATATTTCATGAGATGTATTATTTTTTCCTCTAGCATTTTACTTTAAGAAGCAATACATACTTACTAACTTGATCTACAGTATGAAGTTAAGATAGTTAACTTATAATTTAAGTATATGTGAACACTTAAGGGAAGAGTTTAGGGGAAAAAGGGTGTTTCAAACTGGATGATTAGTAAGGATGATAGGACTATAAAGTGAGAGTATTAATATTAAACTGTTCTTTGTGACAAAAGACAAAGGCATGAGAAACAGCTTTCTGGTGGAATATATTCATAATGCATCAAAACTCAACCTATGTTTATTGTTCAGTATATTCTATTGAGAGATGTGTCTTGGCATATTTGTAGAAAAAAAAATGTTCACAAGTTACCTGTTTCATAAGAGCATGGCCTTGCTCAGGTATGCTGGAAGTAGTTTAATTGTGACCTAATATCTCACTTTTTCCTTTTAGTTAATTTTGTTGTTCAAAGGTAATTTGAAAATGGTTGGCCAGTCTGACTTCAGTTCTAATTATGAATGGCAGTTCAATTATTAAGAGTTTAGTCACTCAAGAAAATCTTTGACTAAGTAAAAGTTGCAGTCCTTGTTTTCATATTAGTTTCAAAATATTATTTTGCCTGTTGTATCTGCCTTCTTTTTAATAGGGAATATTTTAAAGAACCTAAATTATTACAAATAAAAAGAAAATTTATTCTCCCTTTATATAAAAAACACTCTATTAAGCACTTGAGGTTAATTTAATTTAGGTAGTGGTATCCTTTTATCGATAATTAGCTTTGTTGACAAAGGGAATTGAACTAATATCTTAGAGCATTTTATCACATGGTTAAAAACATTACAGATACACAGACCAGTCTCAGCATTTGTTACCAGCTCTCTATTGGATTATTTACCCTCTCTAAATCCATTTATTCATCAGTAAAATGGAGTCATTGTTAGTGCCTATCCCATGTGGAGTGTTCTAAGTATTAAATGGGTAATGCATGTGTTTGCTGTGGTCACTGTCACGTATGTTCAGCAAATGTTAGCTCTTATAAAACATAGTGAAGTGTAGAGCTTGAAGCCTGTCTAGGTTTAAAATTGTCCAAGTTTAAAATTCATTACATGTGAACTTTTCATCATGCCCCTCTGTATTGGGCAGATAAACAGACTCTTTCATCCCAGTCCTATGTCTTTTCATTTAGACTAGTCTAGTGAGAGGTACTTAACAGTTTTCATGTCCCAGATTCCATTATAAATCTAAAATGTTTTGAGTACTCCTCCTAAGAAAAAAATATATATGCAAAATATTATGCACAATTTGAGTGGATTTCATGGTGCTGCATTTTAAAGCCTATCTATAAAACACCTGTTCTTGCATAAAGAATTGGTTTCAGAACAAAATAATTAGAGGGAAAATGGGGCTGGTTTAGTCTTGCATCCCAAAGTAACCAAGACAAGGACAGCAGCTGTACTTCATAGGTTCCTTTTTATTTTAATGCCTTTATACCATCAAGAATTTCATGTATTACTTGGTTCTGCTGGTAGAAAGAAGTTATCACCCATGTCCCAGAAAATTTCAAGATCTTAATGGAAGCCAGGTATCACTTCTGTAAGCAGAATATTAATTCTGTGAACAAAACAGTTTTAGTCCAGTACTGTACTAGTATAATGTAACAAGTTACATTTATTGATTCGCTACTATATGTCTTTACATCCCCTGCTAAACACTTTACATGTTACTATTTCATCCACATAAAAGTACATTCCTCTATTATTCCCATTTTGCTAATAGAAAATCTCACATTTAGGCTCATATTTTTGACTGAAATTACACAACTTTAAGTGGGAGAGTCTGGATTCAAACTTGTTTGTCTTTAGAGTTCCATGCTCTTAACTACACTCTGAATTACCAAAGGTAAAACGTTTAGTATTTTACTTAAGTTGTACCCCCTAATCATGGTTAATTGAAAACTTCTGCTAGCTCTTTTGAAATAATGAAATACCTGGTCTTCCCTCCTTCCCCAAACTGTAGTTGTAATTAATATCTCTGATACTGATATGTAATGTGAAATAAACTTTGTAAGATCATACATGTCTATTTTCTAAAATTTATTATGACAATTTAGGGAAGAACTTTTTATTAAAAGTGCTTTAACTTCACAGTATATATTTGAAGACATTAAACCAAAAACGACTGCCTTACTTGAGATTCAGTTTTCCAATAGACTGATCTGGAAGAGCCAAGATGGCACGTAGTAGGAAACACTTATTATTTATTTATTCAGATAAGAAATAGATTGCATAGGTGGATTTATTACAAAGAAATATTCACAATACCATAAATACTTGTTAACTGAGGCAGATTACATTTAAAGCTGCTTAAATCAATTGATAGTGTTTTTCTAACTATACTTCTACTCTTTCTTTGGCTTAAAAAGGCTATGTGCAAGCTGGGTTATTTAAACAGTCTGTTTCCTAGTCTCTTCCTGTATGTAAGACCCACCACTTTTGGTTCTGGATGCCAATACAAGTCCTTCTGTACCCCCTATGGAGGATTTTTTCCTGGACCTTTTGTGATTCTCCCTTGGGTACAGCCTTCCACCTGGGGGTCTCTGGCACTTTCAGAGCTCTTCAGCCTTACGTGGCTCTTCCCTTAAGCATCTCAAATGAACTTGATCTTCATGTGATGACTGTATTGCACACGATTGTTAATTTACACTTTACAGAGTTTTCCACCATTTGGTATGTGGGTAATTTTATATTTAACATGCTTTTTAAGCACTGTGACTAGCTCAGTTTTTTGCATTTAAATCCTTAATACATTTTAGGCTTTGGGCAAGGAATGCAACTTCATATTGCAAAATGTTTTCACAGGGGAGTTAGAGTCACTTTTTTATATCATTTTGATGTAAAGAACTCTATTTTCAGGGACTGCTTATATAGTTGAAAACCAAGCAACCTTTTTAAAATTTGTGTTTGACTAATTTTGCATTTGTAACAATTTGGACAGACCAGATAGAGGAAGGTTTGTGCACTCTTGGAGATAAGAGTCCAGATAATTAATAAGTGCTGGTATGTAGAGTTTGTATCTCAAAGAAATCTGAAGTGTTCTAAAATAATCATTTATATTAGCATGGTAAGTGTATAATGAAATGAATTTTACTTATTTTCTTTATAGTAGGACTGCTTAATTTTTAAAATTCTGGATCTTTTAATTTCTTAAGCAGAGGTGATTATTAGGTAGTTTCAGCTTCTAGAATATATCTGTGAGTTTGGAACTAAGTGGAAAGATTCCTCCTAAGTAACTGAAATAGCTATTGTAAAGCCTATAGACATTATCCTGTGTATTAAGCCCTTATTTAGCAGTCTGTTTCCTAGTCTCTTCCTGTATATAAGACCCACCACTTTTGGCTCTGGATGCCAATACAAGGCCTTCTGCACCCCCTACGAAGGTTTTTTTCCTGGACTTTTTGTGATTCTGGCTTGGGTACAGCCTTCCACCTGGGGGTCTCTGGCACTTTCAGAGCTGTTCAGCTTTACCTGGTTCTTCCCTTTAGCATCTCAAATGAACTTGATCTTCATGTTATGCATCAATTAAGGTGATCAATAGGGTTTTTCTGTTTTAGTTTGCAATATGGTGAATTACACTAATCAATTTCCTAATGTTAAACCAACTTTGAATTTCAGGAATGAGCTCTAGTCACTTGATAATGACACAGTATCCATGTAACAAACTGTTGGATTTGTTTGCCAAGACTCTACATACCAGCACTTATTAACTACCTGGACTCTTACCTCCAGTAAATATTACATATATATCAATCATTTTGGTATTCTAGTTTCTTAGTACTCTGATAATGAAGTAAAAATCTTAACAAGAAAAATATAATATTAAGTTATAGTCTGCATTCTCTACCAAAGAGACAGGGAAGTAGAAATGTATTTTAGAAGTATCTACTTCAAAACAGTAAAAAAAAAAATTAATTATAAAAAAGATGATTATTTATCTAGTGAGTCTGGAGGGATAAAGCACTAATGAAAGTTTTATATTATGTCATTTTTTTATCATTGGTTTGTTTTGGTGATTTTTCTTATGTTTTATGGTCAGTAAATAACAACAACCTTGATGTCATATATTACTGATAGAATTACTATAAAGGGTAGAACCATTTGATTTAAATCTGACTGCTATGGAAAACATTATTCACAAACTATTAAAATCTGCTTTTTTACACTTTGGAGAAATGGCTTGTTCTAGAGCTGAAACGGAAAATACAAGATTAGTGGAGATCAAGTGTCTATGTGAACAGATTCTAAATTCTAAAAGGCTAAAGTTGGAATAATTTGAGCAACAAAATAATGATAGTATTTAATTTTAACCTAGAGAATAAAATACACTTGGGTCTATACTGATATCAACAAATAATTAATAAATATGCTGAAGGAACAAATCTTCTTATGGAAGACTTCCAAATAATAAATGTGGATTCTACTCCTTCTAGGAGGAGGTGGAGCTTAATTGTTTTCTGTTTGAGTGTGGGGCACACTTAGTGACTCATCTTAAAAGCTGAAGTACATGTTTGTCAGGCAGAAAAGAGGACGGTGTTGGGCATTCTAGAGAGAATATAAGTAAAGGCATTGAGATAGCAAGACATGTTCCGCCAGTTTGTATTATGAAGAGATGTATATGCCATTATCTTATTTGGACTTCATCCTGTTGTCAGTGGTTCTCACAAACTAGAAGATAGTAAGAATTACCTAGGGAGCGTTCCTATAAAAACAGTTTTACAATATAACATAGAGGAGGTGGATCTTGAAATAAGAGACTGAGAAGCAGGCTTGATCAGGAAGTGACAGAAGTAGAAGTGAGTAATATTAAGAAAGCCAAGGTCAAGAGTGTTTAAGAAGGATCTTCAGTGTCAAATGCCATAAAAAAAAGTAAAGAGATTTGAGAAATTCAGTTCGGAAATTCATAGATTTGCTGATAACTTTGAAGTACCTCTGGAGGAGTATGTGAGGAGAAGCAAAGTTAAAGTGAGTTGAGAAGCGAAGAGAAGAAGGAGGAGGGGGAAATCAGTGGTAGAACACTCCTTCAAAACTGTAGTTTTTGATGCAAAGGAGGGAGATAGAGGATGTTGAAGTGTAGCAGAGGAGACAAGGATAAAGGAGGGCTATTTGAAGATGAAAACGATTTGAATATGTTTATACATTGAAGGGAAGAAACCTAGTGGAAGAGGTGAAGACAGGTTCGAGACAGGTTAGGGGAGAGGATAAGTAACTGCTGAAGTAGTGTGCCCCAGAGGAGCTAGGATGATGGGCTAAAGATTTTTATGCAAGTGTTAGTTTTGAAAGGGAGGTATTGCCTCCTTATAGATAAGCAGCAAGGAAGGTTTTTCCTATATATATAAACTTGGAAAGTTATTGTACGGAGCAGAAAGTTGAGGAGGTTTATTTCTATGACTTCTGTTTTCCTCTCTGATGAAGGAAACAGTTTCATGCTGAGATTGAGTAAGTTGCAATGTTAAAGGCCTCGATAGGTGTCTTTGGGTTTGGAATAGTCTCGGTGATGAACATAAAATGGAAAAAACTTAGGACAGTTGAAAATCTTGGCAAACAAATCCAACAGTATGTTACATGGGTACTGTGTCATTATCAAGTGACTAGAGCTCATTCCTGGAATTCCAAGTTGGTTTAACATTAGGAAATTGATTAGTGTAATTTACCATATTGCAAACTAAAATAGAAAAACCATACTGACCATCTTAATTGATGCATAAAAACATTTGACAAAATTCAACAGTCACTTTCATGTTAAAAACACTCAGTAAACTTGGATTGAAAGAACTTTCTCAGCTTGTTAAAGGGCATCTAGGAAAAGCTGTAACTAATAGCTTTAACATCATACTTAACAGTGAGACTGACAGCTTTCTGCCTGAGTTCAAGAACAAGATAAGGATGTTCACTTTACCTCTTCTGTTCAACATTGTAGTGGTAGTTCTTTCCATTAACAGGCAAGAAAAATAAATACAAGGCATCCAGATTAGAAAAGAAGTAAAGCAGTCTTCATTTGCAGATTACTTGATTATCTATGTAGAAAATATAAATGGACAGAGATACCTTGTTAATGGTTTCGAAGATTAAATAATATTATGATGTAAATTCTCTCAAAGTGTATGTATACAGGCAATGCAATTCCAGTAAAAATTCCATTAGGTTATTTATAGAAATGGACAAGGTTTAAGAGGTATATAGAAATGTAAAAGACTAAAATAGCCAGAAACAAACAAAAAAACCCAAAAACCTTTGAAAAAGGACAAGAAATTTGGAAAGCTAACATTACCTAATTTGAAGATTTATTAGAAACTCCAATAATCATAATAGTGGGATACTGGCATAAAGGTAGACAAATAGAACAATGGGACATAATAGAATGTTTACAAATAAATCCACCCATATATAGATTACTGATTCTAAAAAAGGTACAAAGGTAATGCAGTGTGAAGAAAGGATAGTCATTTAAAAATTGCTGGAACAATTGGATATCTATATGCAAAAAACAAAACAAAAAAAACACTTTAAATCCCCATCTCATAAAAGGGACATAGACTTAAATGTAAAACTGAAAAACAGAACTTCTAGGAAAAAACAGGGATAAAAATCTTTGTATCCTTGGCTTTGGCAAAGATTTTATAGATACAATAAAACCCATATCCATAAAAGAACAAATTGATTAGTTGGAGTTCGTAAAAATGCAAAACTTCTGCTCTTTAAGATGCTCTAAAGGGAATGAAAAGATAAGCCACAGATTGGGAGAAAATCCTGCCAAGCATATATCTGGTAAATGACCTGTATATTCTAATGTTCATACAAAGACTTACACATGAATGCTCATAGCAGCTTTATTTGTAATAGTCAAAAACTAGAAACAACATAAATGTCCAACACCAGGCGAATGAATAAAAAAACTGTGATATATCTATGCAAGGGAATACTACTCAGCTATGAAAAGGAACTGTTGCTACATGCAAAACCTTGAGTGAGTCTCAGAATAATTGTGCTTAGTGAATGAAGGCAGACAAGAAAAGCATATCTACTGTATAATCCCATTTATATGAAACTCTAAAATATGAAAACTATAGTGACAGCAATGGTTGAGGAAGGAGGGATTATCCAGGTGTATAAGGAAACTTTTGGGAAATGTTCACTATTATGATTATAGAAGACTCATGGGTATATACATATGTCAAACCTTATTAAATTATATATTTTTAGTATTTGTACTTTATGTTAATTATAATTCAGTGAAGCCTTCTAACGAAAAATGAAAACAAAGTAAATTTTTTTGCCAAGATGTTCTATGGCACATTTGGAATTTGGAAAGACAAAGTGAGACTGGGATAATAATATCATCATCATCTAGTATTTGGATAAGGCACTCACACACATTGTTTTATTTTTAAGCCTCAGTTACTTGCCACTGGTATTTTTAAAAATATTTTTCTTTTAATGTTTGAGTGTGATTCTGCATGTGAATATAAAGGTATTGAAAAAAATGACATTTTTCCCTTTCTTGCCCTCCCCCTTTGTTTTTTTAAAAAAGGAGTGACAGTTCTTTCAGATTCTTTGTATTCTTCTTCGTCTATATTTGTCAGTTTGCTGTACATGTACTCCAGGCTGCAGGATTTCATAACTGGGGCAACTGGTAAGTCATTTACTTTAATTATTCTAGCTTTAATCTGGTTATCTAGTATCTTTATATAACTTTTAGCTTCCTAAAAATGCTTAACATAGAAAAGCCAGATCAACAAAAGTAAATATAAGTAATAATAGTTAAAAAATGAAATTTCAGAAATTTCTAAGGGATAAACTTTAGACAAACCACCCTATTTGAAAATTGTGTTCCCATTTTTTAAAACAGTACATTATATCTAGTTTAAGTAAGAAATATATAGTGTGCACTAAGAGAGAGAGTAGAAGGTAAAAGGGATACTCAGAAGTGGTCAGATACATAGGGGCAAGGATTTGGAAGAGAGAGAAAAGAACTTCAGAGATTTTAAGGAAAAGGGTACCTATTATATATAAAGCACTACAAATATATATTTTCATACACACACACGTGTGTACACACTTGGACACATGTCTTTGACAAATGGATTCACTGCAATGCTCATTCAGTGGGGGAGAAACTGAGATGGTTTGGATCCAGACTAAGAGGTAATGGCAGGTTTATAGTTCTTTTCCTATACTTTGGAGCGAACATTCCTTGGATGAAGTGGTAGATGGGAGAGTACACATCTCTAAAATTATCCGTCCCTCTTTTCTTTCTCTTTCAACTGAGTTGCATGCATTTAAATTCTTAAAAGCTGAAAGTATGTGTAAGGCAACTTTGCTGCACTGTGTACATAAACTACAATAAGCGTATAACCAGAGTGTACTGAGGACTTAGATTTAGTATGTTGCTACTGAGTCAGAGTAGTGACTGGTAATCAGACAACTACAGTAGCTTTTCAGATCTAATGGACATAAATACATGAAGATAATTTATATAAGTGTTTTAAATCAGTTGTAGGAAAAAGTAGCATTCTTATCATTTCAAATAATATTTAGTCTTTGACATTTGAGCCAAAGGAAATGTTTTAAATAATACACTGCTTATGTTAACAGTACGAGTTTTTAAATTATGTAATTAATGTCTTTTGCTTTTCAGCACAAACTTAGAAAAAAGTGTTAAAACTGAACATAATAGTATGTGTAGTTACTAAATAGCACAGGAGTCTGCTAGTGAGGGTACATACAGGACGACCTGTTTTAAGATAGACCTCATGTAATTCAGATTTTAAAAAATTAAACTTTATTTTGAGATAACATAGATATGTATACAATTACAAGAAATAATATAGAGAATCCCAGTTACTTTTTGCCCTGTTTTCCCCAGTGGTAACATCTTGCAAAACTGTAGTATATTATCAAAACCAGGATCTTGACATTGATACAGTCAAGATATAGAACATTTCCATCACCAGAAGCTCCCTCATGTTGCCCTTTTATAGCCACACTCATTCCCTCCTGTTCCCTCCTTAACCCCAGCAATCACTAATGTGTTTGTCATTTCTGTTATTTATCATCTCAAGAACGTTATATAAATGGAATCATACAGTATGTAGCTTTGGGCTTTTTTTACTCAGCCTAATTCTCTGGAAAATTCATCCAGGTGGTTGTGTCTGTCAGTAGTTTGTTCTCTTAGTTAATTCCTGAGTAGAATTCCATAGTATGGATGTACCACAGTTGGTTTAACCATTCACCAGTTGATGGATTCTGGATTGTTTCTAATTTGGGGCTGTTATGAATAAAGCTGCTATGAACATTTGTGAACAGGTTTTATGTAAACATTTAAGGTTTCATTTCTCTGTGATAAAATACCCAAGAGTATAAATGTTGGTTCATATGGAAGTTACATGTTTAGTATTTTTAAGGAACTAACCAACTGTTTTCCAGTATGACTGTACCATTTTACATTCCCACCAGAAATTTAGCCTCCAGAACTTCACCAGTAATTGATATTGGCATTTTTTATCTTAGTTATTTTGATAATGTGTAGTGATAGTTTACTGAGGTTTTAATTTGTATTTCCCTAATGACTCAAGATGTTGAACATCTTTTCATGTGCTTATTTGCCATCTTTATATCTTCTTGGTGAAATGTCTCATTATGTCTCCTGCTCATTTCTAATTTTTTTTCTTTTACTGTGTGTTTTGAAAGCTCTTTATATATTCTGGATGCTAACCCTTTGTTGGATATGTGATTTGCAAATATTTGCTTCCATAATTAAGCAGAACTTAAAATGAACTTTAAAAAAGTAATAATGAATTCATAGGATTAAAAAAATGTAGCATCTGATGGTACACACTTAAGGCTCTAGAATTTGGTTTGGGTTTGAATTGAGACTATGCAATTTATTAGCTGTGTGACCTTGGGTAAGTTATCTGAATATCTCTGTGACTCAGTTCCTCATCTGTAAAATAGGGATTAAAAACAGCACCTATTTTAGAGATTGTGCAAGAACTAAATAGTTAATACATATAAAGAACTTGAACATTGCCTGGATAGTAGGTGCTGCATACTTCAGTTATTATGCATTACTTTTTTAAAATGTGCATTAACTTATTTGCATAATTACACTTTTCTTTCTATTACTTCATAGTGGTTGGATTTCATCCCTTACTGGTCTCAACAAAAGCATTCCTGTTGGAATCATGATGATAATCTTAGCAGCTCTTTTCACAGCATCAGCAGTCATCTCACTAGTTATGTTTAAAAAGGTAGGTGACATTTTATTTCTGTACATTTTTATAGTAACCTGATATTCTCATTTTCCTATTTTGCTCTTAATTCAGTGTAACCTCAAGCCATTTTGTTGTTTTTACTGTGCAATTTTGTGGATTTTTACAGTTAAGTTATACATAGATAAATTTCAGAAAAATTGCCTCACGTATTTAACTTCCTGTAAAAAGGGACTATTTTTAACTCATTGCCTGAAGCATTCTTTCTTGAATCGAAGAGTCAACCTCATTCTTAAAATTTGGATTTTTAAAGTATATCCTGATTTCCTTTTTTTGAACATGAAGCATATTATCCTGAATAAAGAGAAGTAAAACTATTGTGTGGTATGCCTATTTTATTTGTAATTAAAATTTAAAGACACTAAATTATTTATCTAAGAGTATAAATTAGAAGTGGTGACAGGTTCAGGCTGTGTTATGACATGAATTTTGTTTTTAGTGATTGCCCAATTATCTTGGCTATACTTCTTCCCATAGAAATCCTGTGGCTATTCTCACAGCCTTAAAAAAAATCATTACATAATCATTGTCCTTGGAATCATTGGAAGAAATCAGTGTCCTTATTTGTTTCAAGTTTTTTTGTGTCTTGAATATATATTTTTGATACTCTCATGTGTTCAAACATGATATAGAAACCATGGTAATAACACCTATGTTTTAAAATGATACTTTTTGGTAGGTCTCACTTTAAAGAAAAATAAGTCCATAGCAACATTTTTTTCTTTATTTTTACTGTCCAGTAACTTGAAAATATGTATGAGAACTGCATAGAAATAACTGTATCTTGTATTTAAGAATACTTTACACTCTTGAAATATTTTACTTACCCTTTTTGCCTTTTATCCTTCTCAAAACTCTGAAGGCTAGGTTGTTGTTTCCCAAATGAAAGTATTAATGTGGGAATTGTGCAGCACACAATTGTGCTAGTTTGGTTGACTTTTTTACCTCATAGTTAAAGAAGCTACTGTCACCTTTTTTTACGTGTTCACTGTCTCTCAGTGCTATACAAGTCCCTAAACTTTTCTTAATCTTATATTCTTTGTCCATGAGATAAGAATTTAGATGAGATGATTTTCTGTATGATTTTATGAAGTACAATAAATGGGGATAATGTAAGCTAAAATATAATTTGAGCCAACTTTCGTATTTGTAATGGCAAGGATTTATCTTGCTTTGTTAGAAATTGAGATCCAATAAAAACACCTGATTTTTCTTTTTCACACTTACTCAAAACTAGTTAAAAAAAAGTCCTTCGTGGGTATGTAGCCATAGTTTCTAACCACTAGGGGTCAGGCTCTTCATAAATAGTTAATGCCCTCTGAAAGTTATGAGTGCACACTATTTTAGCTCTAGAATTGTACATTTTATTAGGCTATTCTGTCTCTCCAGCCCCACCTAAATATGCTGTGTGGTATGTATTTATTTCAGTTACAGTGAGTACAAATTTGAGAATTTTGTTAGCATGTAAAGTGCCCAGTGTGAGCCCTATGGTGTCATTTCTCCCATAGTGTCATTTTATAATCCAGATTTAAAATAAATTGAAATGCAAGAGTAACTGTCTCTTGTACCTCTTCACAGATAAAGGAATAGTTTAATCCTTGCCTTTCACAGATGGATTTCTTAAATTTTCTCCTAGATTATTTCTAAATGGTGTTTTTTTAAAGTCTTCTTTCTATATTGAACTATTGGAAAGAATTAAAGAATAGTTTTAGGCTAAGGAGGAGGTGTTATAAATGGGTCAAATTAACAATAAGTGAATGAGTCACAGGAAATTATATATCAAGGGAATCCAAAATTCCCCCTTCTTTTAATTGGCATAAAAACTAGAATAACTTAGTATGGAAGAGATAAAGAGTTAATACATAATTTGTATTTGAGATCTAGTTTTGAAAGATTATTTTTTCCATGAAATTAAAAAAATTGTTCATAGACTTCTGTGTCCATATTCATAAACAATTATTAATAGTGATTTTTTTGTATTTCAAAATCATTTTAGAAAAAAGTTATTTTATTTCTTTAAGAGATAAGTGTCCCTAAGTGCTTTAAAATTTTTTTATATACCAAAATATCCATTTTACCGGTACTCTTTTATTTTGTGTGGAAGTGTAGAATTTGGATATATGATCCAGAATAATGACAAATCTCATTTGTTGGTTAAATTGGTGTTTTATATTAAATGCTTTGTAAAAATATTATATATAACTGATAGTCTTCTTAGATTAAAAGTGACTCTCACTTTCTATGAAACTTTATTGTTCAAGAACAGCCTCCTCCCCCATTTTCTTTTTACTTTATTTTGAATCTATTACAGAATGCTGGTAATATACTGCTTTTCTATAGTCTCAAATAGGCATGCTGTTGCCCTCCCTGGTCATGTAGCACTGTAGTCTTTCCTGATTAGGAATTAATTTCAGATGATTATATTGCGTATTAAAATGCTGGTCCACATGCTTGTTATCTTCATCCAGGGGACACAGAGTAGGAACAATAATATTTTCTAATCCCTGTAACAACAATTGGCACTCTGAACAGGTTGTTTATCTCCTGTCCTTGGTTGGTATCTTTAGTATGTTCACTTGTTTTTTGAGTGCCTGAATTTTTATTTTGTTATTCTTTTCTGTAAATACTAGGCTAGTTATTTAGTAGATCCCAAGGTCTAGGAAACATAGCTCAGTTATTATTACAATTATCTTTACTTAGTCATCTTCAAATTGGGTATATCTCTTAGTATTTATAATGTTATCTATATGATATTTTTATCTAAATCATCTTTATATGTATTCTTTTAACAACTTCATTAAGAGATAATTCACATACCTCTTCACAGATAAATTCCTGAAATTCATCCATTTGAAGTGTATAATTCAGTGGTTTTTGGTGTATTACTGATTTTTTTTTAGATTGTGGCAAAATATATATAACAAAATTTTCCACTTTAATCATTTTTAAGTGTAGAATTCAGTGGCATTAATTATATTCACAGTGTCGTATAACTATCACCACTGTCTATTTCCAAAACTATTTCATCCCCCCAAACAGAAACTCTGCCGTCATTAAGCAATAACTGTGTTTCCCTCTGCCCCAGCCCCTGGTTACCTTTAATCTACTTTTGTCCCCTAAAATTTGCCTCTTCTAGATATTTCATATAAGTGGAATCACACATTTCCCTTTTGTGTCTGGCTTATTTCACTTAGCATAGTTTTCAAGGTTCACCCATGTTGTAGTATGTATCAGAATTTCATTCTTTTTTATGGCTAAAAAATATTCCACTGTATGTGAATACTATGTTGTGTTTATTAGTCTGTCAATAGATACTTGGTTGTTTCCACCGTTTGGCTATTGTGAATTATGGAACTGTAGATATTGCTATACAGGTATCTCTTTGAATCTTTGCTTTCAGTTCTTTTGGGTATATATAGGCATGGAATTGCTCGGTGGTCATATGGTAGGTAATTCTGTGTTTGGCTCTTTGAGAATCTACCAAACTATTTCCCTTAGTGGGTACACTGTTTACATTCCCTCCAACAATGCACAAGAGTTCCAATTTCTCCACATCCTCATCCACACTTATTTTCCACTTTTCTGATTATAGCCATCCTAGTAACTATAAAGCAGTATGTTCACTTTTAAAACAATTAACCTCTGAGGTAATTGCAAACTAAGAATTCTACTTTGTAACAGGTATAGTCTGCTAGAGCAGTATTGCACTTACTTGTTTTTTTTAAAATAATGAAGATAATTTTGGGCCATTTGTTTAATCCCTAGCAGACAAAGAAACAAATAATTACTCAGTAGCTTCTAGACAAGTTACTATGTCTTTTGGGGGGAATGAGTGGAAATTAGCTCTCCCTCTGAAGGACCTAAAGACATGGGGTATAAAACATGTAGATAAACCATACAAAAGTTAGAAGCACAGTATTTATTCCTGTAAAATGTATGAAGAATTAGAGATGCTCACAAAAGGGAGAGCCACAGCTAGTTCAGGCAGAAAGAGGACAACTGCAATTGACATAGGTCTTGAAAGGTGAGTGGGATTTCAATAGTGTGAAACTAGAGAGGTGACAGAAGTGGTATCTGACCCAGATCTACGGGCAGGAGGGCCCGTGATGGTTCCTAGGAAATGTTTCACTGGAAAAATTAGGCTTAGAAACCCATATATTTTCTTAAAACCTCAATATAAGAATAAAGAGTTCAAAAACTCATTTTCCCCCCAGCTTTTAAAAAAGTTAAAGTAATTATAGTGTGGCAGGGGTCTTATAATAAAAATATGTTTTCTTGAAAATGGTATTCTGTAAGCTTTAATGGAAACATATGTTTGGATTATTTTGTTTAAAGTACCATGGTTTCTTACTTGCCATAGCATACAAATTTTTTTGTATCTCATATACCATCAGAGTATACACTGTGGTGTTTTTGAAGATATGTTAAGGAAGCAAGATTCCTTTCTGGAGTTGTAGCTTGGCTGTAATATTTCTGCAGATATTTAAAAATGAATTTTAATTATTATTAGTGTAACACATTTAGATAATTCTCATTTGATCCTTATGAAAACTGAGAGACAGGGCAACAAATATTCTTGTTTTATGGCAAGTTAAACGTGAGGTTTTGAGTATTGACCAGCCCTCTAGCAAGTGGAATCAGCAGGTGCCAAGTCTGTCCTTTCTGTGATATTCCTAACCTAACTAAATATTTAGGTTAAAGCAGTTCTTATAAATAGAAGAGGAAGCAAATATTTAAGTTGTTTAGTTTTAAAACAAATTATATTTTTATCTTAAAACTTTGTCCCTAATTTCCTAACGAATATGAGTTATTAGTGGATATCACTCTGAAACATAGTAGGGAAATAAATGATAAGCATTTTGAGATGTTGAACCTTATTATTGACCTATTATCTTGCTGGGACACTGAAATAAATAATCGTCCTTTTCAAGTGGATGTAATGGAGTTAAATAAGTATTTGAGCATTATGCATTGATTACGTTGGTCATTTTTCCCTCTAGGTGGCTCTGTGAGTCTATATAAATGTAGACTGTTGGGAAATGTTTGCCATTCCTACCTTTATTTTGCCTCTGCTCTGTGGGACTATGAATTACATTTTAAGTAATTAAACTATGAAGCCCATGAATACATAACATCAGCCACTCAATTCAATACAAATTTGAAAAAAGAAATAACAGTAAATTAGAACAAATGTTTTTTACATGCCCTTAACTTGGGGAGAAAAGGGCAGAAACAGATGAGTGAATCTGTAATTGCATTGCACTGTGATTGGGTCTAGTAAGTAAAGATTTGTTAGATTTCTATAATATACCTTATTTTCTAGGATCTAATAAAATTTATCATCTTGAGATAAATTTCTTGAATGTAGGAGTGATTATCTGCATTTTTAATATTCCATAGAAAACTTGGTTTTGAAAAAGAGATAAAAATAATTATTTCTATACTTAGGATAGTGCTATGGAACTAGAGGAAAAGAATTCTAGGGTTTACCGGTATGTGTACTCATCAATCCCTGTAGTAGTACTTGTCCCTGACCCTTTTACACTTTGATCCATGCTACTGTGGTATTTGCTTTCACCACTATATCAGAAGAACTTCGTTCCTTAACATGCTTTTTTTTCTGTTGGCATCTGTGAAAAGGTCTCCTGGTTTTTCCCATTCCTCCCCTAATCATTCCTTGTTGTGGGTGCCTCTTAAATATTGGTGTCTTCATAACCTTTGGTACCTGACTCTCTTCTCTTCCTACTTTGTTTTCCCATGAACAGTTTCATTTATGGCAGAGTTGCAGCCACTATTTGTGTGCCAGCACTTTCCAAGTCCATGTCTCTAGTGCATTCCTCTCTTGTGCTCCAAACCAAATCCTCACCTGCCTGCGGTGGCAGGCCTAGAGTCAGTATTTAATAAACATTTGTGGAATGTATGAATATTTAGAACTTAATTCAGTACCATCTCCCCACCACCACCCCACCCAAATCAACCTATTCTCTCTATTCTTGTCTTCTTGAAATCACTTCCCAGTATCCAAGCTTGACTTGGAAGTCTTTGACTCATTCCCTTTCCTCACTCCACATTTACCAGTTCCTATCCAGGTTTGGGGAAAGGATGGACTTGGGTGTTGTACCCCTATCCTCCAAACCTGCTTCCATTGCATTCCCGTCAGGTTTCTAATGTAGCTGTAATGGCAGTGCAGCATAAGTTCACTTTTCTATCTCTTCTTCCTGTTCCTCCAGTTTGTAGGCATGTAATAAATACATATTTGTTCTAATTTGCTTTTATTTCCTTTGTCCAATCTGTATTAAATTGAGTGGCTGATGTTATGTATTAATGTGCTTCATAGTTTCTTCATCTTGAAACTTAAGCTAATAGAGTATTTTTTTAACCCTAGTCATGAAAATAAGCCCCAAGATTTAAGTATGAATTACTGTGCAGAGAGAGTTCCCAGAAGTATTTCTTTGTAAATCCTTTAGGACTTGACTATATACAAAAAATTAAATTGTATGCAGAATTATCTTTAAGGACATAAATAGTGCTTGGTGCATTAAATGATAAAATGATATAATTTAATTATAATAGCATCAGTGGTATATGTATTTCCAACGTAGAAACTTGGTCTCTTTGAAAAGTCTAGGGTAGTCATTTAATGTATTAGTCAGAATGTCTTTTGCTACATTTAAACCATTCTCTTGTACTCATGTAATAGCTTAATTAACTAATTAGGTACAATGGAAAATGGAACCTTTTGTATTTGGTTAAGAAGTCATTTTTAAAATTATTTTGGGTTTGATATAGGCATAATTATCTCATCTGCATTAGGGATAAAAAGGAAAACCTGTGTTAGAGAGATACTTAAATTCTATACTGTGTGCCAGTTCAATGACTGATGTTCTTGACCTTAGGAGTCATGCCTAGAATCTAGTCCTTTTATCTAGTCTTTTGTCTCTGAGTAATGTTGAGATTAATTGAAGGGCTGCTAAAAATGAATGTTTAGATTACCACTTACCTTCTCCCACTTTTTTGTGCCTCCATAGGTACATGGACTATATCGCACAACAGGTGCTAGTTTTGAGAAGGCCCAACAGGAGTTTGCCACAGGTGTGATGTCCAACAAAACTGTCCAGACTGCGGCTGCAAATGCAGCTTCAACTGCAGCAACTAGTGCAGCTCAGAATGCTTTCAAGGGTAACCAAATTTAGAGAATCTTCAAACAATACACTGTTACCTTTTGACTGTACTTTTTTTCTCCAGTTACTGTGTTCTATAAATATTTTTATGTTCAAAACACACAGTACACACAGCATGTATATTTCCTATTCACTTGTGCATGGGCTAAAACCAGAAAAACTTTATCTTATTATTTACCATAAGTTTCTTAGTATTTTGGTGCCCCTTGCAGAAAAAAATATTACACGCTAAATAAATATTCTCCATATTTTTGGGGGGATGACTTGTTCAGCGAATTATTTCAGTGACAACACATTGAAATTAATATAGCACTTACGATTAAAAATGCATTTAGTACTAGCTGCAATAATTCTTTCAAGAATCTTAGACTTAAGAATTACATATCGGAACAGTAAAGCAATGCTTCATTCTTTTTCCCCTATTTGTATTGAGAGAGATGGGCCATCAGAGACTTACAGATTTTTTAATTGGCTTGCTTTTTAGAAGTTTCAGTCACCAGTGAAGAGCCTATGTGCATTTCATAGTAGATAATATAAATTTTATCTTTTAATTTTCTTTATTTTAGAGTAGCTAATATTTTGATATCAATCTCTGATCTTGCATGGGCACCATGTTTTCTTTAATTAAAAGAATTAGTATTTTGGGTTCTGCACTGCATATGGTTATAGGATTGGAGAGTTGTTATAGAATCATATAAGTGATTTTCTGCAATAGTTTGTTTTAAATAAAAATTTATTGGGGTGCAATATGAGAATTTAATATGCAGTGCATCATCCAAAAGAAAAGGTAATCAATGGAATAGAATGTAATGATGTTAATACCTTCATTTTTAATTTTCAGTGTTCATATAGTAAAATATTCCTGTAGGGAAACTTTGGTATATTCTTGTGGCTACCCTTTTTAATTGAACTGAGATTGTGTTTGGCAGCTCTTTTTTGGGGTTGTATAATTTTTAAAGAGGTATTAAGGTCTAGCCTAACTCCTTGTCCAAAAAAGAACATACAGTATTTAAGGGATTTTTTAGGCCCTCATCTCTAGTGGCACTAAAAATAAAAAGACCTTGGCATTTCTCATATTCCTGAATCCCTAATTCACCTCAGTCTTTCAATTTTTGAGGTAGATTAAATACATTAAAATTTTTCATAAACAGAAAAAATAAAATATTTAACTTGGACCAAGCAAGAAAGTACAAGTACAGTTGAATGCATTCATTGTGAATATAATCACATTAAAATTGTAACTCTGTGGCACAGGAGTTCATTCTTATAGTATAACTTGGGTTGAAACTTCGAATCATTTTTAATACTGATTAAGTGACTCAGTTTGTAAAGTCACCATACTGTGTTTTGGAAGTTTTCAGCTAACTTAAGTTTGCAGAATAGGTAGTGACTTACTCAGCTTGTTTTTAAGTAAGGCTAGTCTATTGAATTATATTATTTGAGATTGCAAATCCTCTCTTTAAAAAAATTAGATGGGCATAAATGGCTAAATCACTTCCATTTTTCCCCACATCTGGAGTTAAAATGAATTTCATGCTGGTCACGTAATGGTGAGTTCTCACTATTTATGAAAGAAATTGTGTGTGATACTAGGTAAAGTGGATTCATCCAGATGGTGTTTACCTGATTTACTTGGGACTTAACTAAAGTAATATACTTAGAAACTATTTATTTTATTCTGGTGAAAATAGGATTCAGAGTATGGATTTAAAACTGCTTTTATGAATATTTTTCAGGTGATAATCTCCACCTACCTTCTCAAACAAATAAGCCAGTTTAAGGTTTTCAGAGTCTATGATCTTATTAAAATTCTGAATGTATCAGTTACTTTGAGTGTGAGTTTTATGAACGTCCAAAACATTAACCACAAAATGCAGTAAGAGCACCTGTGTCCAACATTGTTATTATCTCAAGTCCATTTCTATTTTTCTTTAAATTATAAATGAAAGGTATATCATAGAGACTTTTGAAAAATACTGAGATACTTTTCCTTCAAGAATAGGAATGCTTCTCTCCATCCTGTAAAGATCTCCAAAGGTAGCATTGTTTACTAGCAAAAAAGAATTACAACCAAGAGTACCTTTTTATGTGTGGATGAGGAAAAATTTTTTTAATCCAGCTTTGTGGGTTAATACAAGCTTATGAGAAAAAATTGTTTTTTAAGAACATAAATGTGCATTCAAGTGATGGCAATGCTTATAATTTGATAAGGTATAAGGGGTTTTAAGTTCTTCTCTGTTCTTTTAACAATTAGTGAGTAGTCATTTTCATTCAACAGAAAACTGGCATTTGATAGTGTTTCACATTTAATACTAACATTGCCCAGTATCACAGTCATGAAATGGTCTTTGGGTTATAAGCATCCACATTATTTTTCAGTTTGCAATATTAAGTTGTGGCTGTTTTATTTCAAACTAAAGTTTGAACACTGGAAGATCATTGCTCAGTGATTTATAACTTGGGACTTGGATTATTTATCTAGGGATATTTGTATATTTTGTCAGTGAGTACTACTGCGCTGCCCTCATGGTGACTGTCATGGTTCTATATAAATGCCCTCCATCTGTCCCTCTAATGTTGCATGTTTTCAGTGGTTTGGAGGTTTTGTATATTTATTGTATTAACACAGTGTCATAAAATAAAAAGCTGTTTACTGGATGTTTGTCTAATTTTGAACACTGTATTAGTACTTCAGAGGCAGAAATTATTCTGTGGGTTAATGTATATACGAATTCCACATTTGATTTTTAAAAAAATCTGTGCACAGTTCTATCATGTGCTAAACAAAATAAATAATATAAAAGACTTGGTTTAAAACTGAGCAACATAAAGTGGCAATTTTTCTGTTGTGTTAGACCTTTGTAGGTAATGGAACATGAGCTTCACTCATACTAAATATTTTGACCCCTTTAAGGGTAGAATACACAGACTATATAGGAGCTAATGAGGTTCAAAGTGAAAAACCTGTTTTGTGGCTCAGATTTTCCCTTGTGGGTTAAAGTCGATGCCTCTGTACTAGTATTATATAGATTAGATTGAACTTGTGTTCTGTTTTTTAAACTTGCTACCTATTGCTGTTTTATGTACTGGTATAAGTGTGCATTGTTGGATTTTTCACTTGATTATGTAAAGAAAATGTAAAAATATCTGAAATAATGTTCATGGTAAATCTTACTTTAAGAAATACATGTTCAATTAAAATAGGAACCGCTTTCTGGGTGATATCTAAAAATGAGTGGATTTTCTTTTGGTATATCCCCCTATAAATCATGTTGAGATAATGTATGGTTTGCGTTTCAGAGGACAATTATGTTAAGTTTAACAGTTGTTTCTATAAGTCATTTGCTTTTACAGTTACTGCTATATCTTCTTTTGAAAACACTGACAGAATCTCATTTTCGTAAAATTTATGTTTAAACTAGTTATATACAGAACTTGTTACATTTTTGCACGTATTTTCCTCTGGCTGTCATACACCATTTCATTGTATCTCCTTCCATTTTTTCCTTTAAGGAAAGTTGTTTGGAGGAGTTTGTTGACTTCCTGTGATCAAAAGCTTTAGAGGTAAAATAGCAGTGGTTGATGTATAAGTAATTGAGATGGCTAAAAATAAAAACTGCTTTACTTTGATACATTTTCAAGTACCATAGTTTAAATTTATTTAGAGTAGAATACATGTTTTAAAACATTAGAGTTGTTTTGAAAACTTGTTTTCAAACTAAAAAGTTGTATGTCAATGGTTAAATATTATGGAAAGTGAAGTATTTCCACTAGAATTTTAGAGTACATTTTATAAAACAGCTTTTGATATTAATAGGTATTTTAAAACCTTACTTTAGGGCTTTATGACAGTACATAGAAAGCTAGAGAGAAGTCTTCAGAAATTTTCTAAGCGTGGCATACCACTATCTATCCTAGATAAGTATCTTTAAAGGTTCTAAGAAAGTAGGGAAAGACTCTGCTCTAGTGTTCTTACTCTTCCTGTGGGTTTCATTTTTACCATTTAATTTTGTGGTTTTGATTAAGACAATGCCTTCAACATAGAGAATGTTCATTAGCATTGTTCATGTGATTCCAAATGGACATGGTAGCTACCATATGTAGCAATGCAGTAAATATCCCATTTTATATTTATCTAAATCTTGATTTATTTTCATCTAAGTCTTGATATATTTTTCACCTTATATCTTTCTGGGCTTGGCATGGCTAGTGGCACTAAAAACCCACTTTATCTTTTCTCAAATAGGGACAGAAAACAGGTAATTCTCTTCTACCCAGTAATGTTTCATATATTTGTATAAGGTCACTCAGAGTATCATCTTCTCTACATTTAAACAGTTCTAATTTGTAGAATCATAGCATGAAATTTTATTTCAAACTCTTTACTTGTTTTAAGCATTGAGTTGTAATCCTAGAATTCCTTCAAAATCTTAGCATTTTGTGGGCTAGTGATTCTCAAGACAAATAGTTGTGAGTCAATAGTCTCATCATTGTTGGCAGTTTGTCATCTTCTTCAGGTGTTTCTTCATCCAAAAATCCCTATTTTGTCTAGTGATCACAGTCAATTCTATAATGGATAAAAACAATATATACCTATTGTAGAATAGTTGAAAAATGGAGAATGAGAAATTAAAAATAATCTGTAATTCTGTCACCTAGAGATACCACTGCTAATGTTTTATTGTATTTTTTCCATTCTCTTGCATACATATTTTATAGAGTTAAGGGATAAAAACAATGTGAATTTTTTTCATCCTATTTTTCCTTGACTTACCATTATGTTATAATGACCTAAAAATTTAGCTTTTAAAATTAACTTTTTAAATATATGAAATTAATGTACATTTCAGTATAAAGTATAGAAAATAGAATCAAAAGAAGATAAAGTTGCTTATAATTTTACACCCATAAATAACTACTATTAAAGTTTACTTTGTATCATTCTATTAATTTTCTAGGAAGAAAATTTTTTTCCTTAAATTAAAAAATAAGATTTCCCTCTGCATCCTTGTTAAAGATCCTTTAGGGATGTTTACCTAGCTCTCACGAGCCCCACTGCTTTGGGCCCCTTAAGACTAAGTTGGTACTGGATATCATTTAGCCATAGTGAATTTGTGCTTGGCTCATTTGTTTTCTGAATGTAGATTTGTTAAGAACTATGCTGTTCCAAAATTGGAACATACGGGGTAGCCATATTCTGCCACGAGGAAGGAGTCATTAAGAAAGCTTATCTCTAATGAGAATGAAGAGTGAAGCAGATGTAATGACATAAGACAAAGTATAAAAGTTTCTTATAGTTTTAACTGGAGAATTTCAATTAACATATGGTTTGTAATATTTTTTCAATTAAGATATAAATATATGTTGACCTTTTTTTAAATGTCTGAATGTATTTCCATAATATTTACTAGCTGTATAGCAGCTACCTTTATACGCATGTGTCATAAATTATTTTTCTTTTTCTAAAATAAAAAAAGTTTATTTAGTGATATTTAACATTATGTGCTGCATCCCATAGATTTTGGTATGTTTTGTTTCCATTTTTGTCTGTATCAAGGTATTTTTTTATTTCTCCTTTGATTTCTTCATTGACCCATTGGTTTTGAGTAGCATGTTGTTTAATCTACATATTTGTGATTTTTCCAAGCTTTATTCTTTTAATTGATTCTAGTTTCATACCATTGTAGTCAGAAAAGATGGTTGATATGATTTCAGTCTTCTTAAATTTATTTGGACTTATTTTTTAGTCTAACATGTGATCTATCCTGGAGAATATATTCCGTGTGTGCTTGAAAAGAATGTGTATTGTGCTTATGCTGTTTTTGGATGGAATGTTCTGTATATATCTGGTAAGTCCATCTGGTCTAATGTGTCATTGGTGGCTGATGTTTCTTTATTGATTTTCTGTCTGGATGATTTATCCACTGATGTAACTGGAGTAATTAAAGTTCCCTACAATGATTGTTTTGTTATTTCTCCCTTTAGGTCTATTAGTATTTGCTTTATATATGTGGGTGCTCCTATGTTGGGTATTTAAAATAATTTATATACTATAACCTCCTGTTGGATTGACCCCTTTATCATTATGTAATGCCCCTGTCTTTTATTACAGTCTTTGTTTTAAAGTCTATTTTGTTTGATGTAAGTATAGCTCTCCCAGCTTTCTTTTGGTTGCATTTGCATGGAGCCTCTTTTCCATCCCTTCACTTTCAGTCTGTGTGTATTCTTACATCTGAAGTGAGTCTCTTGTAGACAGCATATAGATGGGTCTTTTTAAAAAAATCTTTTAAAAAGCCATTTTATGTCTTTTGATTGGAAAATTTAGTCCATTTACATTTAAATAATTACTGATAGTTACATACTTATTGCCACTTTGTAATTATTTCCTGGCCACTCATAATTTATATTTCTAAGTCCTGTTGTTACTCCTTAAGGTTCTGGTTTTCAGCTTTTTTTATTATAACTAATTTATCAGGGAATGTCCTAAACTTTGGGGTCTTGGCTTTTGGGCTTTCCTTAGGACAGTTTGCTTGGGTCACAGCATAAGTATATTTTTAAAGATCTTTGATGTAAATTTCCAGATTGCTCTCCGGAAAATCCTATTAATTTATGCCTCAATCAGCAGTGTACAAAATGGCCTCTTTATCCACACTTTACCAACATTGGATTTCTCTTTCCTAAAAAGTCTTTGCCACAAATAAGTTCTACAAATATGTAGATTTGTTTTCTGAGCATTCTAGTTTTCTATAGATGGTGAGTTTGTCCAACACCACCTGTTTTTGTTTTGTTTTTTGCTAAATAGGAGTGACCGTGTATCCTGCCTCCACAGAGAAATCTTCTGCTTCCTGAAAGCACTAAGCTAAAGGTGATTAGTACAGGATAGAAAAAGAAATGGTGAGCTTAGGTGACTAATTAATTTAGCATCTTTAGGTAAAAAAAGATTTATTGTAACAACAGGTTATGTTACTCGTCACAATTTTTTCAAGATCAACTCTAAATAATATTAGTCTGGGCAGACAGAGGATTCTCTTAATTAATTTCTTCTAATAATAACTTTTATTTATTGAGGATTTACTATATACCAGAGACTATACTAAATGCTTTACATCTGTCACTTATTCCTCACATCAAACTTACGATGTAATTTCTATTATTGATCCTATTTTTATAGAGGAGTAGGGAAGTATCCTAGTCATTCAGTGAGTGGTAGTGAAGAGCTGGGGTGGGGCAGTTAGATACATGTCCCTGGACTCCTGCCAAGTGTGTGGCTGCTTCTGGCACATGGTGCCACCTCTCTCCAATTCTGTTTCCTTTCCATCCTTCCAGTAATTCATATCCATCTTTTAGGGACAAGGGACCCTGGGGGGGTGGGGAATCAACAGTCAAGAAAAAGTTACATGTATTTTTGAAGTCTCCAGACCAAAGTCTAGCTGTACAATATGTGGGTGAGTACTGCTGCTTGCTCTTCAGTGTTAGCTTTACTAAATGGTCTTTGGCGTTTGTGTGTGTGTTTGGAGAAACTTTAGTTGAAACAAATCCTTAATTATTATTTCTATTCTACCTGATGAAAATATGCCTCTTATATAATAAATAGTTGCTTATCCTAGAGAGTTTATTTTCACAAGAAAAACTATCAAACTATTCATTTGTTTTATCAATATCATATAGCTGATGAATTTTTACTGTCTGTAGGATTGAGTGAATTGAGAACATATGCTGTCATCTTAAAAAATATGAAAAACTACCAAGTTTTTCTCTGAAAGGGAAGAAAGAGCAGTGTTTACATCAGTTGTCATCTTACAGTGTGGTCTTTTTGGAGTTATACTTCAAATTTATTCTTAGAGTTTCCTATACAGATATTGGTGTTTCCCAGGGGTTTGTATCGGCCTTCTCCTCACCCTGTACCTTAGGTGGAAGGAAACTACAGCTGTTTTGAGAATGTAGACTTTGGTGTCAAACTTGTATTTGAGCCTTGGCATTGCCACTTTACTAGCTTTTTAACCTGGGCAAATCATTTAACGTCATTTATGTCACTTAAGTGATAGTTTAACTTTAGTATAAAATGAGACTAATAGTTTCTACTACTCAAAGGGTTTCAATGAATTACATGAAGTCCTTAGCATAGTACCTACACAATAATTAAGAACTCTCATTTTCTGTCCATGTGTATTAATGACTCCCAAATCTCTTTCTCCAACCTGGTCTTCTAGCTGTACACAGGACTTCTCTGTTGGCAGCCTAACCTTAACCGTTCCCCCTTCAGCATTCTTTGTTGACTTCCTAATCTTGGTATTGGCATCACTATCTAAATACCTGGCAGTCATGCTGGACTCTTTCCCACTGCCTCAAATCAGTCACCAAGCTGTCTCTTATTTTTCCCTAACATCTAAACTCGTTGTCTTCACTATCACCTGCCTTAATTCAGGTTTCCTTCAAACATAGGTACTTGGTGGACTGCTTGCCTGTAGGTTTTAGATTTTTCTTTCCCATATGATTTTACTACTTCCTCTTATTTATTTATGCTTTTATCTATGTCACATATACTTAAGCAAAATAAGCAGTTTATGTCTTAAAGAACTGTCTTGCAGAAATTTTCAGGGTGAGAAGGAAGCTGCAAGAAAGAAGATAATAGCATTTAGATGGCCCCAGCCAAGTGACTAAGCAGCTAAGGACTCTGTAATATCGTCAATTATTGGTTCTTGCTGCTTTGAAAAGTTGACTAAAAGTTTGCATTGATGACCTTATCCTTTAGTGTTTGAGAGTGAAAGATGTACTGAATTGTTGGAAACTACCGAAATAATCCACTTAAAGGAAATGTCCAGGATAGTCAAGACTGGTTTTAAGTGGTTTTATGTTAAGATTTTAAGGAGGGCTCAAAGTAAGTTGAATGCATTGTGCTCCAGGAAGATGAGTTTTGGAAAGTTGTTGCAGTAGCAGAACTGCTAAGTAAAACTAGGATGAAATGGGACATACATGTGAGGCTTCCCCAGCAGGGTTCTTTCTTTTGTGGATTAACTTTTTGAGAATAAGCACTGAAAACTTCCAATTTTGCTTGGATTATTTAAATCAGACTTGCTTAGAAAATTTTTTCTTTAGCAATTTGGATAACTTTGTCAGCTTTTAATTTTAGTTTCTATTAGAAACCTGGCGGGTATCAGGTATGGTTAGAAGCCAGTGAATGTAGTTTCATGACATAGGCCTTAGGTTGGGAAAACAAATGGCCATTTTTGTTTATTCCATCAGATAAGTGCTTCATGGGATATGGAGAGTTGAAAAAGAGTTTATGAAAAGGGTGGTTAGTGTCATTTTGAATTTATAAATTAGAATTCTACTTCTGGATGAGACTTTTTATAGGCAAAATAACCTTTAAGAAATGTGGGTGTGAAACTGCTAATTTTGGCATTTTTGTTGAAAGAGTGAGAATGTACTTTTTGATTTTTTTCCTTTGTCATTATTATGTATATCTATTTTACTTTAAAATTAAGATATTTATATAGTATTTGAGTTTTTTCTGATTTGTTTATAATTTTTTCATAATACATAATTATGTTGATGCTAAGCTAAGGATTTATGTTACTAGTGAATGAAATAGTTAAAATACCTGAATATCTTTTTTCTTTCATCAATATTAATCAATATTACATGTAAGTTAGTGTTTAACATAAAATTTGGTATTTTCTTGATCAAATTATACACATCATATTGAAACAAATATACTTAAGACTTGAAAGAAGCAGATATGTGTTTACAAAATCTGGTTTAATTCAGATCTGAGAAGGGGTGGGGTGGATGTTGTGAAAATACATATGCACAGAAACCTAATCAATGCTAGACAAACAATGTATTAGCTTACAATATAGTAGGATAATCACAAATTTGAAGGCTCAAATTGAGTCCATTAATGGTGAATACAGTTTCATATTTGGCTCAAGTGGCTGTTGAATATCAAGTGGTGCTGAGGTCCTCCAAAGCACATAATGACCCCCCAGCCTTGGAAGGCATTTTACCACAGTCGTCTCAGAAGAAATCCTAGTCATGCCTTTAACTCTTTTGGCCCTTGGGAGTCATTGCTGCCCAAATACAAATGAGGGCTGGGGATTTCCAGTAGCCACATGTTATTGCACAGAGAGGTCTGTTCTAAGCCAGACTCCTATGGCTAAGGTGTGAGATTAGCGGTCTAGCATTAACATGGTCTATCAAAGGATTAATTAAGAAACAGCTCCTTAGTGATGATTATGTACCAGCTACTAGTTATCACACTAACAGAAAAGGCAACATGGCAGCTTCACATTTCACATGAAAAACTAGCATTAACTGGGCCTGGATTGCTGGCTAACTTTCACAAAAATCTAGTGATTAATTTAGACCCAGGAAAAAATGATTCATACCAGTCTCTCCTTCACATAGGCTTGTGTAGCATTAAAATTATTGTGGGTTAATGACTAGGCCATGAAGGCAAAAATGTTTTACTCTCCTTTGCCAAAACAGAAACAATCCCTGTTCTGACTCCTGTCCAGTTTCCAAAAAAACAAAACATACATACACCTGTTATTGCACATCTTTCACACAGAACTGTGTATGTATAATATACATATATATTTCTTAAATATGCTACACATAAAAAAAGACTATGGCACTTTACAGGATACATGTTTTACAAAGATCATTACACCACAGATGTCTGAAAATT
Organism: Manis pentadactyla; assembly: GCF_030020395.1. NCBI lineage: Eukaryota > Metazoa > Chordata > Mammalia > Pholidota > Manidae > Manis > Manis pentadactyla. The sequence continues at coordinate 80,995,753 of NC_080020.1, read as the reverse complement.
ATACAAAACCCTTATACAATTAATGTAACATTGTTGAATTAGCACACAGGTTTAAAGAATCCACAGAATTCAAGGCAGATATTTCTGCCTTCTGGGGAGTTCACTGAGAAGCCCAGCTCACCACAAAACTTTAAGCGAAAATGAAGACAAAAATAAATAAGACTTTTAGTAATTAATGGTCCAGGTACATTAGATTTTTAGGCTGAGGTGATTAGATGATAGAAATTAGAAAAATGTGAGTCAACAATCAGTCTAACATTTTTGTTTTTAAACTTCTAACCCATTCCATATTCAGTGGTTTTTAAACTGCTGTGCAGTTTTGGTCTTGAGAACATGATTTTGGATATTCCATTCATCCCAACTAAAGCCGCTAATGGACTGAAGGTTTAAAAGGCCCAACATTGCCTCTTACTCTGTCTCTGCTAGAGGAATTCCATTGCTGTTCTGCTTTCTAAGTCAGTGTTTTAGTTTTCAGTGGTTTGGGGTTTTGTGTGTGCACATGTACTTTTCTGTCTTCTGCCACATTCAGACTAAGCAAATGACTTCTGGCCAAGAGAGATCACATTTTCACTTGTGACTGTTGTTATCAGGGTGGTCTAGGGATACAGCAGTCAGGCAGGAAAGATGATGGACATGCTTGGAGGAGCCTCTGGGCTCAAGACTTAAGTGGTCTGTAAGGAGAGTATAAGATTGGTAAGTCTTCTGATGATAAATTTAAGAAAAAAATTTGTGTTTCTATCAAGATTTGCCTGATAAGGTGAATTCCTTGTTGTTGTTGTTTTTTAATAATTACTGCAAAGATTTGAAACATAGTTACTTGGGTACATTGGTTTGAGCATAAAAATGCATGATCGGGGACAGGAGCCCTGTCCATTGGCTGCCATCACCTATTTCGTGGCATCAGGAATAGGGTTAATGTTTCCTGAGCTTTACCATAGGTTGCTGTAAGGAAACCTGTTTACCTCCTCTTTTCAAAGAAAGTCACAGGATTTACAGCATGCTTCTTCTGAACTTCTTTGGTCTTAAGAATGGTGAATGCATTAAGGCCTGGTTTCACACTCCCACCCCTCCTGCCCTTAGGTCCTAATTTGTGAGATAAGATAGGTTTTTGCTATAGGCCAAAAGCCAGAATGGGGTACCATTTTAGTTGCTCCATTCCACCTAGATAGATAGATGATAGACAGATAGATAGATAGACAGATGATAGATAGATAGATGATAGATATAGATGATGATAGATGATAGATATAGATGATAGACAGATGATAGATGATGGATGATAGATTGATAGATGATAGATGATGATAGATGATAGATAGATAGATAGATGATAGATATAGATAGATAGATAGATAGATGGATGATAGATAGACAGACAGCTAGACAGCTAGCTAGCTATAAAGCAGTTATTTGTTCTGCACCAAGGCATGGTTTTAGACTCTCACAGCTTAATGATTCATTCAGGGCAGGCTTGTAAAATCTGAATCAGGGTTATATGCCTGGTGGCACTTAGCATACAATACCATGCCCAAAGAAGGAGTGTGGTAATTAAGTTTTCAAACAAAGCAAGCCCTCAAGTGAGCAGATTCATAAACCCAAAGAGACCTATACCTCCAATTCTTCTAGAAATCTGACAGGTCCATTCTACTTGGTTAAGTTGTGAAGAAGTGTTTATCATTCTGCAATTCTGAAACTCAGAGTAATACCAGACTGGGTTCTTTCTGGCCATTTTCATCATTCCAAAGTAAATGTGAGGTCAGAACTAATACCATTTACCTGAATCAATTATACTGGCAATTTATAGAAACTAGATTAAAAGCCCCTAAATCCTTTACAAATAGGGGTGGTCAGTTCTTTTTGTAAACAGGTATAGGCTGGTGCTATGAGCTTGGTCTTGCTCTTGTTTTTGCATTAACTTTCTACTCTGTACTTTGCTGGGAATGAAGCCTTTGTGGCAGCTCATCAGGTGCAGCAATTTAATGTTACTTTAGGGTGCTTTCAGGGCCAACACCAGTGACTATAAAAACTTAACTCCTATGACTAGCTTTTTTTTTCCTCCAAAGAATGCTATTCTGCTGCTGCTGAGGTTGGAAATACAGCTGACTACTGCATCATCAACAGTGAGAAAAGGTCTCCTCACAGGTGCTGAGATTCTGGCAAGTTCTCCCAGTGAACATGTGAATAAGCCATAGCTGGCTTGGAGACCTCTCTGCCTGGAATGAGGAAATAGATTTTGTTTGGCAGTCAAAGTGCAGCCCTAACCCTAGAAGAAAATGTGATGTCCAGTGGAAGAAGAGGCTGGGCCAGTACTGGCACTAGCCTGACTGCTGGGAAGCACAGTGAATTTGTCTTCACTAGCAGGATTTTGTACTTTTTTCGCATGATCACACAGGTCTTTACTCGGAGTGACAGTTCAATTGATCCACCCTACACTGGAATTCAGCCGAGAATACGTTCCACACCAGGATCCCACACCATCCCTGCCAACTTCCTTTGGTCGGCTAAGCAAGAGACAGTATCTTGTTATGCCCTTTAGCATACATCCTGTCCCTGGTAAGTGTGCGCTCTTTGTTGTAGCCTCTGACTGAGTTAACTTGAAAGAAACAGGAAACAATACACCAACCCCTAAACTTCATTCTGAGGCAGAGATGCTCACAGGTATGCAATCTTGTAGCAAACACACATCTCAAAACAGCCTGCGAATCTGGTTAACAGTCTCCTGTTTCCGAAGAAATTGCTGCTTTAATGGTTTAGATCATTATCCTTCATTGAGCCTTGGAGACAACAGAGTCTGACAATGTATCAGCTGCATGTCAGGGTTTATGTACAATTTTCGTGTTCTGTCTCACTGCGGCCCTCGTGTGTAGATACTCTGCTTATTGCCTCTCGTTGGCCCTCTTAAGGCTCAGGGTTTGGGGGCTGTGGAATGTGGCTTGGTAGGTAAAGGCTAGTTCTTCACTTGACTCAAATGACAAAACCAAATGCAGACTGTTACACAAGGTTACACAAGGAAGAAAATGGCATTAATGTCTCTAAAGGAGGCAGATAAGGTTTTTCCCCTCTTCGATTTCTTCCTGTACTTTGTCACTGGAGGTTGCAATTTCTGCTTGTGCGGAGAAGATGGCACAGAGAAAGGTGAGGACTGTGCCACCGATGGCTGTATAAAAAGCCCAGCCCAAGGAGCAGTCTCCAGGTTTGTAGGCTGACGCATAGTGTCCGCAGTAGCTTACGGCCTTCTGGCAGCCCCAGCCCGCTGGGTAGAGTATCAGACCGAGGATGAGGAAGAGGCCTGCAGGGTAGAAGAGAAAACAGGTGAACACCCCCACGGCTCTGCAGTGCAAAGTTAGAAGCCACGCAGGTTTGTCGTCGTCACCTGCTTATTTGTCTGCTTTGGGCTGTGGCGCCCATTCTGCAAAAGCAAGTGTTAGGGACTATTTTATGCAACTAATTAGGCCTCATTAAGAAATACCACTTTATTTAGAAATATTTTTTGCCTCTTTTGTACATCTTGGATGTGAACCCACTAATAATTTCTCTACCAGAAAAGCAAGTTGACTTGTTATTTCTCCCCACAGAGCTCTTAGTAGTGAGCATTTCCCCTTTGGTCTAAGGCAGAGGTCAGCAAACTAAGCCCCACAGGTCAGGCATGGCCTTGTTTTTGTAAATAAGGTTCTGCTGGATTGTGGCTCTGCCCATTCATGTATGGACTACCTCTGGCTATTTCTGTGCTGGACCAGCAGTGGAAGTAGCTGCTGAAGACCCTATGGACTGCAAAATACAAGATATATACTATCTGGCATTTTGCAGAAAAAGTTTGCCACCCCCTGGTGTAAGGGACTTCACACAGATCCATGGTTAAATGCAACAGATCTGATCTTAACTTGAATGTCAGTACTTTAAGTAGGCCCGTGAGGAGTCTGTTTGCTGGCATCCACCAACCACATACTGGCCCAGAGATTTCTGTATTTATATACATTTAGAAACAGATTATAAGTTGCATAAGAATTTTCTGTCTGAACACTTTTAAGTGGATTCAGCCATGAGCAGACACTAATCTCTGCTTCTGTTTTGCTCACCCCACCACCCTGTCATTCTAAATATCCACTTTCCTACTTCTTTTGATCTCACCATGTAACTGAGTTACTTTTCCTGCCAGCACTGGTTGATTAGAAGCTCTCCAGCGCCAGGACTAAGGAGGGAGTCACTTTCTGGTGTCTGCCCTATGCTTGTGGGAAGGAGCCTTTCCCCAGTCCTGGCCCCTACTCACACACGGCAGAAGGAGATATATAAGTCCAGAAGCTGAAATGGCAAAGGCAACTGTGGGCGCCAAAACTTTCTTGGTAGAAAGAATGCTGCAAGAGGGTGGCTTTATTCTGTGTGGCAGGAACAAACAATTTTCCCTGAAAAATGATGCCTACCTGACCAATTGCTGATTTGTAACCAAAATAACCTGTGTTTTAGATACCTTGGAATAGCAGTATTATCCTTGTAATTTAATCTTAGCTCTAAATTCTCTTTTCCTACATTTGCTGAAATTCTCTGGGTTTATCAAACCAAAGCTTCCAAGCCATTTACAGCAACTTCCCCACAAAACAAGCATGATGAATATGTGCTACTATGTGGTTTGAAGGAAGGTCAGGGACAGTGTTTCAAACCACAGATCACAAAGTTCATAGAGCTGTCTTCAGCCTGTGATGGCATCTTCTTGCCAGACCTTGCAGTCTGTGCTGGCATGGGTTTTTGGGTCTGACTGTCCCTACTTCTGAAATTAATCCTGTTGTTCTACTCTGAATGCCTCAGGGAACTTTCTAGCAAGGGTGGAATTGAGGGAATCTGTTTACCTGCTGTCTGAGGAAGGGTGATTCATCAAAGTAGTCTTACTAACCTTGTAACCCTCTACTCTCCAGAGGTCAGAGTACTGGGAGCATGGAGCTAAAACCTTCAAGGTTAAGGCAGCCAGTGGAGAATGGGTTGGTACTCTGGACTATGCAAGGTCCTGAGCCAGCAATCTTGGTTTTGGTGTCAATTCAAAGGCTAGAAGTCACATAGCAGAAAACCCCTATAGTTAGTATGAAGCTAGAACCCAAACTAGCAAGATAAGGGATCGCACAAAGGCTCACTAAATTAAGAGTTGGGTCAGTTTGTAGTTAAAAGCTCTAAGTTTGGAGTAAGTTAGAGATTTGAATCCCAGCTCTGCCATCAGTGAGCTGGGTGACCTTAGAAAAGTCTCTTGAACTGTCTGATTCCTCACCTATAAAATGGGCTAATTCTTAATTCATAAGGTAGTCGTGAGTATTGAAGTCTGTAAAGAGAACTTTCTCTGTCCACAGCAATAACAACAAAGAAGCAGATAGACTAGCACCTGGCTCTAGATTAAAGCCTTTGAAGAGTAAACTAGCTGCACAGATCTTACTAGGCTGGGAGACCTAAAATTACTGAGCAGGCCTGTAATAAATTCCTACCTTATTACCTGGAAAACCTCACCCAAGGTACATGGAGCTTCAGTAGTTTCCCCCTTTGGGTCCTACAGTACCACCCTGGAAACCATGAGGCACCATGGCTTGATATTACAAGAACCCGCAGGTACTGTGGCCTGCAGCCTCTGTGGTCAGGCTGTAGTGTGGGCCCTAGGAGGGTCTCATTGGCTGCTCTTCCCTTTAAAAGACCAGAATATTCACATTTGGATTGTGGCTCCAATTAAATATTGCACACATCATTTGTATTATGTGGCTTACAAAAAGCCCATCAAGTAAAATTAGTGCATTTTAACATGGGGACTGAAGACAGAAAGCATGGAGTTTGCTGTCACATAGCAGCTCTGCTGCTCTGTGCAGGGCTTTAGCTGGTTGTAGGACACACAAAATACCCGAGTTCAGCTGTATCATATACTTCTGGGAAGTAGGCAGTGTTAAATAATGTAGCCCTCATTTTAATAAAAGACCCCTCTCACAGCACAGTCAGGAGCATTCACTCCAGTACCACTTAGTTCTCTCAGCATATACCTTTCTGAGATAAGGCTCCTGAGGTGTCCTCAGGCCATCTTGAAATCTTGTGGCTGCTACTGGCCAATTAGTGAATAAGAATAGCAGGGAGACAGCCTATATGGGTGCCAGGCTTATGAGCTTATCCAAAGCCTCAGCTTGAACAGAAGCCCACAGGAGGTCTACATGGGAGGGTAATAAGAAGTGGGCTGTGGTATGTGATGTATGCCAAAACCACAGGCTCCCAACTCGGGCAGCCAAACGGGAGAGGCCTTACCTGAACTGTCAGAGGGCCAGAGGGAGGGAGAGGCCATGTCTACCCGCCCTGGCTGGTGGACCTCTCTCCCAGCACTCATCAGAGTTGTCATTAGCATGGTTGCTGCCATGAAAATGCAAAGACCTATGTCTGACTGAGAGAAATAAAATGGTCTTCAGGTAAGCAAAAACAAAACAAAACAAAAGAATCACCACATTTGTCATCTTTCTGAGTATTTAGAAAAAGGCTCTCTACCAAAGGAACTTCAGGAAGTTTAGAAAGGTGGCCCTCTCAGGGGATACCATACTCAATCCTCACTGCATAAGGTCCTGACTCTCTAGTGGTCTTGGGGCCCAGTGCAGCTTCTGAGCAGCCATTGCAGGACCTAACAAGCATTCCTTAATCATGAACATCAGCCCAACAGATTCTTTTTGCTTCCTAGTAAAATAACTAGAAAAAGCTCATAAAGTTCTCCCTTCTTTCAGTATAAAATCCAGCCTTTTCTCCCTGGCCTTCAAGGCCCTATTACCTTTCTGAACTCCCCTCTGCCCTTCTGAGCCTTGAACTTTCTGCTCCAGCCCATGGTAGTCATCTGGCTCTTTTTCCAAGTAGCTTCCAGGCCATGTTTAGATGCCGCCTTCTTGGTGTAGTCTTCTGTTCCTTTCTACTTAAATTTCAACCACCAACCTGTCACCTACTTGCTGTGACCCCTCCTTTATTAGTTCTCCTTAGCACTTAATACTAACATAGAATATATCTGAGTCATAGGAAACTGTCAATAATTATTTTTTACCTGAAAAAATGGCCATTTCATGTAGTTCAACCTAATATTTTATGTAGTTATTTTGATTGTTATCCATCTCAATTCTAGACCTCAAGCTCCATGAGGGATGGATTTTTGTATACCTGGCTTACTATTATAAAGCCAGTGCTCAAAAGAGTACCTAGCACACAGTGGGCAATTAGTAAATTTCTAAATCTGGGGAAACAGTAAAATAACTGACAAGTCCTAATCAGTAAGAATGAAATGTGTCAGCAGGAGAGGAAATGGAGATTCTCAGTTGGCTGGTTTATCCTAGAACACTGCCTGCCCTGTTCTAGGCCTGCAAATCCCAGAGTTTAGAAGCAAACTTGTGCTCCGAATTCCCAATGGTCTGCATGACACCAACTAATGAGACAGAATTAAAGCCCATGACTTCTTAAAGGGGTGTGTGTGACATGCAGGCGTGAGACTGCAGGCCGGCACACTGGGTCTGTGGCAGACCCAGCGCGGGTTTCCTGGCCCTTAGTTTGGGGTGTGCCCAGTGATGATCTGCTTTGGTTGTGGGTTATGGCCAGAGGTCAAATAGAAGGTGAGGTATGTTCTGGATGGAGTTTCACTTAAGAGCCGAGCCAGAAAATGGTGTGATCTTCTACAGCTATTAAAAAGCAGTTCCTGAAGTTAGGTCAACCTGTAGTCCTCCATGCAGCCTTTCTGTCACCTTGTTTTAATGCATCATTGTTCAGGGGTGTATGTGTGTGTTTTGTGGAGGGTAAAAGAGAAAGTAAGGGATTGGACAGTGGATTTGCTTTTCTTCTGATTGGCATATCTTCCCGATGCCTGGCTGAGCAGTGGCAGGCCCCGCTGGGAGGAGGAAGAGAAGCAGGGAGAATGATACTGGCCAGCAACCAAAGAAAAAAAAGAGCTACCCCCAAAGAAACCCACAAGTAACTCAGAGGCTGGTAACTTTTACTATGGTTCAGCCTGACAGGATGGTACCTAAGCAGGTACCATTTTCCACAACCTTGAAAGACTTCCTCATCGTTATGTCCTAACAGCCTCCCAGGTGGTTGTATCAAGAGGAGAAGATGCCAGCATCTATCCACCATAGGATCACCTCGGGGATGACTCAGCCTTTTCTGGGGAAGAAAAAAATTAATGAACTGATGGTTGGTTACTTGAACTTCCCTATGGATGCCAACACCTGCTGGAAACGACCTGGATGTCACTGAGGCCCACTATATGGCACCGCTGTCACCTCCAGCTGGATACAGTTAGGACAGTGCAGTGCCCACCATGCTCCTCTGCTATTTTAGGCAATGCTTCCCCTACTTGGAAGGAGCTCTCAGACCCAGCCCTGGATTCCCAGCAGCTCTGTCTTGCTGCACAGGAATTTTCAGAGTCTCTATGGGCAATCAAAACATGCGGTTTGGGTTTAACTCAAATAATTAGACTCCGTGAGCTCCTAGAGGGTAGGAGCTGTTTGTCATCACTGTATTTCCAGTGCTGGAAATTTAGAAGGTGCTAAAAAAAAAAAAAAAAGTGAAACACACCAAGAAAAGTCACAATGCTCCTGCTTTCTGATCAACACTCGGCACTGACTATGATTGGGCCAGCCACAAAATTATACGTCCTGGGTAATTTCTTTGCTACTGCCCTAGAACCAAATAATATGATACCAAATATAAGTTCTAATCAAATCCTTCAGGTGGAAAGGAAAACATCTCCTTAATCCTGCCAAGCCCACAGTCCTGGTAAGACTGGGAGTTGCTGAATATAATAAACAGTATTTTACTTGGTCTAAAGATGACCACCGCAAGCTTGAGGAGTCTGGGATGCAAGAACAGGGGAGCCAAGTCTGAACCACAGCTCTTCAGTCTGAGATGGAAATGAGGAAAGGCTCCAAGTGCCAGGCATTATTCTCAGCCTTGAGGATATCCACGCCTGTTTCAGTCTTTCCCTGGCCATTTGAGCCTCCTTCCCTCCAGAGCAGTCACACAAGGGCAACACTCTTCCACCACCTACTGGCCAAGGGAAGGGACCTGAGGCGGGTGGTCCCTGAGCCTCTGTACGGATGAAGATCATTTCTCCTGGCCTGAGAAGTGTGAGAATTAAAGACTGGCTGCTGTACAGAGTAATAAGCCAGTCCCTAAGCATCACACTCTGACTTCTTCTGACAGGCTTCCAGACAGAAGAGTTAAAGACCGACTAGACCTCAGTTTAAAAAGAAATATTCTAAGGACAAGTGAAAAGGCGGCGATCTGTTACTGCTAATGGCAGCCTGTGGAGAAGCGCCCAGGAGAGGCATGTGACACTTAGCCTCCACTGGGTCACGACTGAGCGGCTCATCCTGAGCGCTATGAAATTTCCTGATGTCTCAGGGGAGTGAGTTCACAGCAGACAGTTGATAGCAGGCTTGGTATCTTTTGCTATATCTCATTTCCAACTAGTAATTCTGAGGTGTACCCACTGCGTGCACACTGTGTGCCTGTCCTGGTCTCAGGCACAGAGTGAGTGCCCACAGCAGGGCAGAGGAGTGGGGTGGTGTAGGCTTCCTGGCTTTAAACACCTCCAGGTGAGTGATTGGTCACTCTGCATACATCACCATTCCCTGAACAAGGGGCTCTTACTGCTGGCTCCTTGGGTGCTTACGTGCCTGGAAATATCCCCATACCTCCTAGTTCAGATGTCACCCCATGTGGAACATTTGTCACCACAGCCAGGATGTTATTCCCTGAGCGCTCCTACTGACCTGTACACATCCCTCTTAAGCTCTTTATCACATTATTCCTTTTGTATATTCAACAATTACTCACTGAGTTACCTGCCAAGTGCCAGGCATTATTCTCAGCCTTGAGGATATAGCAGTCCCCTAGCAGGACTCTGGGCCCCTTGAGGGAAGAAAAGCTTTATTTCTCTTGTTATAAATCCCGATGTTGGGTTAGCATTTACCATAAACTTATGGCTGTGTCACAGTTAACCTTGGGTAACAAAGATCAAGAGTTCAACATATTTCTGCCTTAGAAACATTGACTCATTTAGGAACACAACAGGAGACAGTCTGTAAGACATCCATTTCCCTTTCAACATATCTCTGAAAAAACTTGCTCCATGTTGTTTATCACTAGCCAGTCTGCCTGTGATTTAAAGTCTGCTTAGCCTGAGCTCCAGGCTTTGTTGACCCAGCTTCATCATCTCAGCATAATGCCAGGAGGCATTCCCCTGGCCCCTCACCTGCTTATCCCAGCATCTAACAGGAAACAAGACAATGATGGGCTTCCTATATCCCATCCCCATTCTGGGACACAGCCTCAATCAGCAAGTTCAAAAGTATTGACTGTGCTGGATTAAAGGAAAACTAGGACAGTCCTTTTCACGTCAATTTTAGATGCTATCCTTCCCTACCTTTCCAATCTCTCAACATCATTGCCCCAGGCTCAGTCCTTTGTCCTCTTCTTTACACCCTCCACATTGATCACAGCTTAAAATAACTACCTCTAGGCTGGCATCTCCTGGATTTTGACTTCCCACTTTAATCTCCCGATTTGCATATTTGCATAACATCCAACTCACTACTTGACTTCCATATCTAACAAGATACTTGACAATTCTGTCCAAACCTAATCCACTTCAGAAGCTGATCTTCACCCTGTGGACCTCATTTCAGCAAATAGGAGTTCAATTCTTATACCTACTCAGGTCAGCACCCTTAGGAATCATTTTTGCCTCCCCTCTCTCTTAGAGTTCACATTATTTTATCAGCAAAGCCTGTTGGCCTTCATTCTAGCTGTCCCCTTTGCCTGGAAAGCTTTCTCCTGATTCCTGTATGGCGAATTCCTTTATCTATAAGTCTCAGGTTCAATCTCTTTTCCTTAAGATGTACTACTCTGCCTACCCCGTTTTATGTTGCAGTGTCCCCCCTCACCTACCACAGCATTCCCAACCTCTCTTCCCCTGGCTAAGCCTTTTTTCCTGTCATAGTACCCATCACCTTTTAACATACCATAAAATTTACTTTTTGGTTTACTGTCTGCCTCCATCAGCTTGAATGTAGAATCCAGGAGGATAGAAAACTGTGCAGTTTATTTTTTATGCATCCCAATTGCCTAGAACAATATCTAACATTAATAGGTGTTCAGCAAATTATTTTTTGGATGAATGAAAATACAGAGGGCTATGATGTGAATTATGTTACACTTTTAAATGAAGCCAATGTGGGACATTCTTGCCAAGTTTTTTAAATGGTTGGAGGCAAAATTACATTCTATAACATGAATCCCAGGGATTGGCAGTTTGGGCTAAGACAACACCAGCCATACTTAACTAATGAAACACATATGGAGTCCAAACCATGGAACTGGCCTTTTACTTGACTGCAAGCACTGGAAACTTCCCTTCTGGCTACAGAAAATGGATGTTTGCTGGGAGCTCACATAGGAAAAAAGTAGTAAGCCAATAAAGTTTTCAGGTATCTAGAGATCAGCCCTAGCTCAGCGCTGAAACTGAAATTGTTTCCAACTATACCTGCCTACAATAAGGCCAGCTTAAGGTAGGCCGTGGCTGATTTGTTTGTGGGGACTGCCCAGGACACCAGTTGGAGAGCAAAGGCAGTGCTGGAATAAACCTGAAGGAGCTCAGGAGGATGACAGCTGACAGAAGGAAGGAGGGTACTAGGGACATGAAGGAGGAGGAGGTGGACCATGGCTGTGTGTAGAAGAGGTAATGGTGGTATCTAGAAGCAGCATACGCCTAGAAAATGGAAAGACTAAAAGGAGGGGCCAGCAATGAAGGCAGAGAAAGTAGGACTGCTCTACAGCCCAGGAAAATACCCATTCCTATCAGCAGTCCTAAAGGGCAATGTCAAGGATTGACCTCTGGGAGTGAGGGGTTTGGTGGAAATGGGGGGGAGCAGGGGAGGAGAGGCTGGTTCTCTGCTTCCAGTGGAGGAGTATTATGTTTAGTTTTTTAAGTCTGGGACTATCAGTGGTAACAACAGTTGATGTACAGAATGAAGTACAGCTCTCCTATGCAGACTAGTTAACATTTATTTGTGTGCTTACCTTTCTTTTCTGTCTAAACGTTTCTCTTTCCCCAAGTCACCTTCCCTGCTGACAGCTGGCAGTCATTTTGGCCATCCCCTACTAGCTATATGAGGTCAACTGATGTTAGGTGGGGACATGTTCTTTCACAGTACCCCAAGGCAAAATTGCTACATTAGTAAAGCTGTGCTTTGAGGAAGGCTCTCCGTATCAGACCACATCCAGTTCCCCATCCACTGCATTGACCATCGAGCTATTCCTGTCCCACCATATGGTATCAGCTTGCGTGCTTCTCATGCACAGGGACTTTGAAGACACTCTGTACTGATCATTCTCAGGTACCAAGACAAGGCTAAGCTAGGTGCCCTACATTCTGTTTTAAGAAGAGATGAAACTTAGAATTTCATAAAAAGTTTAAGTAAAGATTACAAGTAAATGGTTAGCCAACTATCTGGAAAACTATCCAGAACAATGACAGTAAAAAATAAAAGCCTTACTGTGACATAATGTGCATTTGTCCCAGAATAAAACAGCATTGGTCCCAAGGCATCAAAGAATGTATTTTTGGCTTAAATGAACTCCCATTCAATTGTAAACTTGCTGACAGTGGTAACGAGCATGTTTCCCATTCCCTGGTTTCTATGTTTCCATCTCCTTTCCAAATCCACACTCAGTTCCTGTGACATAGTCCTCTACACATACTGTGTTGACCAACTTCACATGTCACTTCTGATCCCATTTCCTTTCTCATCTTCATATCTTCAAAAAACCTTTTGGAAAGGTCTTCCATGTAAAAATGGTATATCCTAAATAAAAATTACATGGAATTGAACCTATAAACAACCTCTCCCAATTTTATACATTCACAGCAAATACTTTAACTAAAGCTCGAAGTTTGTACAGGTGATTAGAAGCCTTTAATGATCATAATGATCACTGTTCTAAAACAATGGCTGCGGTTAATGTTAATTGAACACCGCAATGTGCCAGGCACTGGCTAAGCACTTTAAATGTAATTCATTTATTCCATATAACAATCTTAGGAGGTTAGTACTATTAATCTTATTTGACAGATGAATAAACAGGCACAAAGGGATTAAATAAGGTTACACAGTTAATCAGCGGTGGAGCTGAGACTCAAATGCAAGCAATACCGCTCTAGAGTCCACTCCCGAGCCATCATGCTAGACTGCTGCTTTACTGCAAGCCAGAGACTAGCTTACAAGTCAAAAGCATTTGTCCAGCTGAAGAGGGGAGATTGCTATGTCCTCAAAACTGGCTTGATTACATGTGTGAGAAGTTCGCCAGCAGATGAAGAACAGTTATCAAGTGAGAGAACCACAGGAGTGCTGTGAGGGGATGACAGGGAGGGGAAGGCTGCACCAAAATCAAGGGTAACCTATTGTCAGGCAGGGTGAGTTGCTAACCCTACAGCCAGACAACAGTAAGATAAAGACATTCCTACCACACATTCTCTCCCATTACAATCCTAATGTTACCAGCCTTCTACAGCAATATAGATGCCACTTTGGAATGGCTGCCCTTGGCCAAAGAAACTTCTAGAAAGAAAACGTAGTGAACAGGTCAGAACAATGTAAGGTTTGCTATGACATCCTCTTCTGCAGGTATGAGCATTAAACTGTAAACAAAGCACCAAATCACCAAACAGAGTAAAGAAATGTAAGCCATATAATACGCTTGCATTTTGGTCTTTGTTGTGAGATCCTGTAGCTTGGGAAACAATCTGAAATTGCACATCCACATAGAACAATAGTGCCATCCACATGGTAACATATCCTATGTTCTTTCCAGGACAGACACCTGTAGCTGATTAGATAAAATCCAGCACCAAGAGCACTCTCAGCCCCCAAACTACGTCCCTCCTCCAGCAGGTCGGGCCATTGTTTAACCATCTCACCTCCTCCAAGAAGCCTTACTTGATTCACTGAAGAGAGCTGCTGGTCCTTGTCTTTCCTTACATCCTCCTACCCCTGAATTCTTGTGCCATTACCTGTACACAGTAGGTTTGAGTTAATCTGTCTCCATGTCTCCGTGTAGGGCATGCTGCTCTCATTCCTAGGCATGTGGCTCTAATGAGATCTTGCTGACAACTGCAGACCCCAGGATGGTGGCCCCCCAGGGCTCTTCCTTCCACCCAAGGAGAGTTCTGGCCCCCGCACTTCCAACTTCAAAGCTAATTAGCCATGGAAGTCCAGCCTGCTTGACTTCTCAGGTGCCAGAACAGGCCACTGTCCTCAGCACCAAAGTGTCAGTCAGAGGTATACCTGACAAGTATGTATCAATGAAAGTAATATAAAGTATTAATTGTAACATGAATCAAGGATTTCTGTCCAAGAATTGCCACCTTTGGTTAACCTATACCTTTGAAATCACTTTGCTCATTAAGGTTTTTCAATTTTTCAACGAAAATTTATTCTATAAAGTCCAAACAGAATTTGGCTTAGTGGCTGCAGTTCTGATTTGGTTCTTAGATCCATAAATAATTTATGCTCTGTCTACAAGAGCAGAATCCCTACCAAAATTGAGACTTAGCATGTTCGCTAAATCCTTAACACTTTTCCAAATACTTAGAAATTTGCGGTTGTGCTAGTGCATATCAACCAGCAGATATGGATTATTTTTCTCAGTGAACATTCACATACTGAGCATCTATTATATGTATATCAGGCTCCATTCTGAACAGTGAAGATAGAGGCGTGAAAAAGACACAACCTGTACCCTTGCTTATAATCTAGAATAGTGATTTTAGTGGTTTCCACACTGCTGGACCCCATACACTAGTATAATAGTGAAAAAAATTATTGGTAGGTCAGTGTTTTTATTTGTTTATATAAGGACACTGAAAAGAACTATTATGTCCTCTCAATATCATTTCATAAAAGAAAGGATATATATTTTTGGCATTCTTAATGTACAATTACTTCAACAACATTACGGTTACTAGACTGCCCCTATTATCAAGTCCCCACCACATACCCAATTACTGTCACTGTCCATCAGCATAATAAGATGCTATAAAATCATTACTTGTCTTCTCTGAGTATACCGCCTTTCCCATTCCCCCCACCCCCGCTACATTATATATGCTAACTGTAAAGCCCCTTTTTCCCCCTTATCCCTCCCTTCCCACCCATCCTCCCCAGTCCCTTTCCCTTTGGTAACCGTTGGGCCATTCTTGGTTTCTGTGAGTCTGCTGCCGTTTTGTTCCTTAAGTTTTTTCTTTGTTCTTATGCTCCACAGATGAGTGAAATCACTTGATACTTGTCTTTCTATGCCTGGCTTATTTCACTGAGCATAATACCCTTTAGCCCCATCCAAGTTGTTGCAAATGGTAGGATTTGTTTTCTTTTTATGGCTGAATAATATTCCATTGTGTATATGTACCATCTTTTCTTTATCCATTCATCTATTGATGGACAGTTCAGTGGCCTCCATTTCTTGGCTATTGTAATAGTGCTGTGATAAACATAGGGGTGCATATGTTTTTTTCAAACTGGGCTCCTGCATTTTGGGTAAATTCCTCGGTCAAATGGTATTTCTATCTTTAGTTTTTTAATGAAACTCTATACTGCTTTCTGCAATGGTTGAACTAGTTTACATTCCCACCGGCAGTGAAGGAGGGTTCCCCTTTCTCCACATCCCTGCCAACATTTGTTGTTGTTTGTCTTTTGGATGTTGGTCATCCTAACTGGTTTGAGGTGATATCTCATTGTGGTTTTAATTTGCATTTCCCTGATGATTAGCGATGTGGAGCATCTTTTCATGTGTTTGTTGGCCATCTGAATTTCTTCTTTGGAGAAGTATCTGTTCAGCTCCTCTGCCCATTTTTTAATTGGATTATTTGCTTTTTGTTTGTTTGAGGAGGTGGTTTGTTTGTTTGTTAAATTATCTTTATATAATTTGGAGGTCAACCCCATATCAGATGTCATTTACTAATATATTCTCCCACACTGTACGGTGTCTTTCAGTTCTACTGATGGTGTTCTTTGCTGTACAGAAGCTTTTTAGTTGGATATAGTCACACTTGTTTGTTTTTGCTTTTGTGTCCATTGCCCGGGGAGATATGTTCATGAAGAAGTTGCTCATCTGTATGTCCAAGAGATTTTTGCCTATATTTTTTTCTAAGAGTTTTATGGTTTCATGACTTACATTCAGGTCTTTGATCCATTTTGAGTTTACTTTTGTGTATGGGGTTAGACAGTGATCCAGTTTCATTCTCTTACATGTAGCTGTCCACTTTTGCCAACACCAGCTGTTGAAGATGCTGTCATTTCCCCGTTGTATATTCATGGCTCCTTTACCGTATACTAATTGACCATATATGCTTGGGATTATATCTGGGCTCTCTATTCTGTTCCACTGGTGTGATCTGTTCTTGTGCCAATACCAAATTGTCTTGATTACTGTGTCCTTGTAGTAGAGCTTGAAGTCAGGGAGCATAATTCCCCCTGCTTTATTTTTCCTTCTCAGGATTGCATTGGCTATTCAGAATCTTTTGTTGTTCCACATGAACTTTAGAACTATTTGCTCTAGTTCACTGAAGAATGCTGTAGGTATTTTGATAGGGATTGCATTGAATCTGTAGATTGCTTTGGGCAGGATGGCCATTTTGACAATATTACTTCTTCCTAGCCAAGAGCATGGGATGAATTTCCATTTATTAGGCCTCTTTTATTTCTCTTAAGAGTGTCTTGTAGTTTTCAGGGTATAGGTCTTTCACTTCCTTGGTTAGGTTTATTCCTAGGTATTTTACTCTTTTTGATGCAATTGTGAATGGAATTGTTTTCCTGATTTCTCTTTCTGCTAGTTCACCATTAGTGTATAGCAAAGCCACAGACTTCTGTCTATTAATTTTGTATCCTGCACCTTTGATGAATTCAGATATTAGATCTAGTAGTTTTGGAGTGGATTCTTTAGGATTTTTTATGTACAATATCATGTCATCTGCAAACAGGGACAGTTTAACTTTTTCCTTGCCAATCTGGATGCCTTTTATTTCTCTGTGTTGTCTGATTGCTGTGGCTAGGACCTCCAGAACTATATTGAAAAAAAGTGGGGCGAGTGGGCATCCTTCTCTTGTTCCTGATCTTAAAGGAAAAGCTTTCAGCTTCTTACTGTTAAGTATAATATTGGCTGTGAGTTTGTCATATATGGCCTTTATTATGTTGAGGTACTGGCCCTCTATACCCATTTTGTTGAGAGTTTTTATCATGAATGGATGTTGAATTTTATAGAATGCTTTTTTGGTATCTATGGAGATGACCATGTGGTTTTTGCTCTTCTTTTTGTTGATATGGTGGATGATGTTGATAGCTTTCCTACTATTGTACCATCCTTACATCCCTGGAATAAATCTTCCTTAATCATGATGGATGATCTTTTTGATGTATTTTTGAATTCAGTTTGCTAATGTTTTGTTGAATATTTTTGCATCTATGTTCTTCAGGGGTATTGGTCTGTAAGTTTCTTTTTTTGTGGTGTCTTTGCCTGGTTTTAGTATTAGAATGATGCTGGCCTCATAGAATGAGTTGGGAGTATTCTCTCCTCTTCTACTTTTTGGAAAACTTTGAGGAGGATGGGTATTAGGTCTTCAGTAAATGTTTGATAAAATTTAGCAGTGAAACCATCTGGTGGAGGCATTTTGTTCTGAGGCAGTTTCTTGGTTACCAATTCAATTTCTTTGCTGGTAACTGGTCTATTCAGTATTCAGATTTTGTTTCTTCCTGGGTCAGCTTTGGAAGGTTGTATTTTTCTAGAAAGTTGTCCATTTCTTCTAGATTATCCAGTTTGTTAGTGTATAGTTTTTCATAGTATTCTCTCATAATTCTTTGTGTTTCTGTTGTGTCTGTAGTGATTTTTCCTTTCTCATTTCTGATTCTGTTGATGTGTGTAGACTCTCTTTTTTCCTTGATAAGTCTGGCTAGGGGTTTCTCTATTTTGTTTATTCTCTTGAACAACCATCTCCTGCTTTCATCAATTCTTTCTATTGTTTTATTCTTCTCAATTTTATTTATTTCTGCTTTAGTCTTTATTATGTCCCTCCTTCTACTGACTTTGGGCCTCATTTGTTTTTCCTTTTCTAGTTTCATCAATTGTGAGTCTAGACTGTTCATTTGGGATTATTCTTCTTTCTTGAGGTAGGCCTGTATTGCAATATATTTCCCTCTCAGCACAGCCTTCACTGCACTCCACAGATTTTGCAGTGTTGAATTATTGTTGTCATTTGTCTCCATATATTGCTTGATCTCTGATTTTATTTGGTCATTGATCCATTGATTATTTAGGAGCATGTTATTAAGCTTCCATGTGTTTGTGGGCTTTTACATTTTCTTTGTGTAATTTATTTCTAGTTTCATACATTTGTGATCTGAGAAGCTGGCTGGCACAATTTCAATCTTTTTGAATTTACTGAAGTTCTTTTTTTTTAAAATTTTATTTTGGTATCATAAATCTACAATTACATGAAGGATATTATGTTTACTAGGCTCCCCCCTTCACCAAGTCCCCCCCACATCCCCGTTCACAGTCACTGTCCATCAACATAGTAAGATGCTATAAAATCACTACTTGTCTTCTCTGTGTTGCACAGCCCTCCCCGTGCCCCCCCACACACTATACATGCTAACTGTAATGCCCCCTTTCTTTTTATCCCATCCTTATCCCTCCCTTCCCTCCCATCCTCCCCAGTCCTTTTCCCTTTGGTAACTATAAGTCCATTCTTGGGTTCTGTGCTTCTGCTGCTGTTTTGTTCCTTCAGTTTTTGCTTTGTTGTTATACTCCACATATGAGTGAAATCATTTGGTACTTGTCTTTCTCCACCTGGCTTATTTCACTGAGCATAATACCCTCTAGCTCCATCCATGTTGTTGCAAATGGTAGGATTTGTTTTTTTCTTAAGGCTGAGTAATATTTCATTGTGTATATGTACCACATCTTCTTTATCCATTCATCTACTGATGGACATTTAGGTTGCTTCCATATCTTGGCTATTGTAAATAGTGCAGCAATAAACATAGGGGTGCATCTGTCTCTTTCAAACTGGAGTGCTGCATTCTTAGGGTAAATTCCTAGAAGTGGAATTCCTGGGTCAAATGGTATTTCTATTTTGAGCATTTTGAGGAACCTCCATACTGCTTTCCACAATGGTTGAACTAATTTACATTCCCACCAGCAGTGTAGGAGGATTCCCCTTTCTCCACAACCTCGCCAACATTTGTTGTTGTTTGTTTTTTGGATGGTAGCCATCCTTACTGGTGTGAGATGATATCTCATTGTGGTTTTAATTTGCATTTCTCTGATGACAAGCGATGTGGAGCATCTTTTCATGTGTCTGTTGGCCATCTGAATTTTTTCTTTAGAGAACTGTCTATTCAGCTCCCCTGCCCGTTTTTTAATTGGATTATTTGCTTTTTGTTTGCTGAGGTGTGTGAGCTCTTTATATATTTTGGATGTCAACCCTTTATCGGATCTGTCATTTACGAATATATTCTCCCACACTGTAGGATACCTTTTTGTTCTATTGATGGTGTCCTTTGCTGTACAGAAGCTTTTCAGCTTGATATAGTCCCATTTGTTCATTTTTGCATTTGTTTCCCTTGCCTGGGGAGATATGTTCAAGAAGAGGTCACTCATGTTTATGTCTAAGAGATTTTTGCCTATGTTTTTTTCTAAGAGTTTTATGGTTTCATGACTTACATTCAAGTCTTTGATCCATTTCGAATTTACTTTTGTGTATGGGGTTAGACAGTGATCCAGTTTCATTCTCTTATATGTAGCTGTCCAGTTTTGCCAGCACCATCTGTTGAAGAGACTGTCATTTCCCCATTGTATGTCCATGGCTCCTTTATCAAATATTAGTTGACCATATATGTTTGGGTTAATGTCTGGAGTCTCTAATCTGTTCCACTGGTCTGTGGGTCTGTTCTTGTGCCAGTACCAAATTGTCTTGATTACTGTGGCTTTGTAGTAGAGCTTGAAGTTCGGGAGTGAGATCCCCCCCAACTATATTCTTCCTTCTCAGGATTGCTTTAGCTATTAGGGGTCTTTGGTGTTTCCATATGAATTTTTGAACTATTTGTTCCAGTTCATTGAAGAATGCTGTTGGTAGTTTGAGAGGGATTGCATCGAATCTGTATATTGCTTTGGGCAGGATGGCCATTTTGACGATATTAATTCTTCCTTACTAAGAGAATGGGATGAGTTTCCATTTGTTAGTGACCTCTTTAATTTCTCTTAAGAGTGTCTTATAGTTTTCTGGGTATAGGTCTTTCACTTCCTTGGATAGGTTTATTCCTAGGTATTTTATTCTTTTTGATGCTATTGTGAATGGAATTGTCTTCCTGATTTCTCTATTCGTTTATTGTTAGTGTATAGGAAACAACAGATTTCTGTGTGTTAATTTTGTATCCTGCAACTTTGCTGAATTCCAATATTAGCTCTAGTAGTTTTGGAGTGGAGTCTTTAGGGTTTTTTATGTACAATATCATGTCGTCTGCAAATAGTGACAGTTTAACTTATTCTTTGCCAATTTGGATTCCTTGTATTTCTTTGTTTTGTCTAATTGCCGTGGCTAAGACCTCCAATACTATGTTGAATATCAGTGGGGATAGTGGGCATCCCTGTCTTGTTCCCAATCTTAGAGGAAAAGCTTTCAGCTTCTCGCTGTTCAGTATGATGTTGGCTGTGGGTTTATCATATATGGCCTTTATTATGTTGAGGTACTTGCCCTCTATACCCATTTTGTTGAGAGTTTTTATCATGAATGGGTGTTGAATTTTATCGAATGCTTTTTCAGCATCTATGGAGATGATCATGTGGTTTTTGTCTTTCTTTTTGTTGATATGGTGGATGATGTTGATGGATTTTCGAATGTTGTACCATCCTTGTATCCCTGGGATGAATCCCACTTGGTCATGGTGTACGATACTTTTGATGTATTTTTGAATTCGGTTTGCTAATATTTTGTTGAGTATTTTTGCATCTACGTTCATCAGGGATATTGGTCTGTAGTTTTCTTTTTTGGTGGGGTCTATGCCTAGTTTTGGTATTAGGGTGATGTTAGCTTCATAGAATGAGTTTGGGCGTATCCCCTCCTCCTCTATTTTTTGGAAAACTTTAAGGAGAATGGGTATTATGTCTTCCCTGTATGTCTGATAAAATTCCGAGGTAAATCCATCTGGCCCTGGGGGTTTTGTTCTTTGGTAGTTTTTTGATTACCGCTTCAATTTAGTTGCTGGTAATTCGTCTGTTTAGATTTTCTGTTTCTTTCTGGGTCAGTCTTGGAAGGTTGTATTTTTCTAGGAAGTTGTCCATTTCTCCTAGGTTTCCCAGCTTGTTAGCATATAGGTTTTCACAGTACTCTCTAATAATTCTTTGTATTTCTGTGGCGTCCGTCATGATTTTTCCTTTCTCATTTCTGATTCTGTTGATTTGTGTTGACTCTCTTTTCCTCTTAATAAGTCTGGCTAGAGGCTTATCTATTTTGTTTATTTTCTCAAAGAACCAGCTCCTGGTTTCATTGATTTTTGCTATTGTTTTATTCTTCTCAATTTTATTTATTTCTTCTCTGATCTTTATTATGTCCCTCCTTCTGCTGACCTTAGGCCTCTTTTGTTCTTCTTTTTCCAGTTTTAATAATTGTGACATTAGACCATTCATTTGGGATTGTTCTTCCTTCTTTAAATATGCCTGGATTGCTATATACTTTCCTCTTAAGACTGCTTTTGCTGTATCCCACAGTAGTTGGGGCTTTGTGTTGTTGTTGTCATTTGTTTCCATATATTGTTTGATTTCTGTTTTAATTTGGTCATTGATCCATTGATTATTTAGGAGTGTGTTGTTAAGCCTCCATGTGTTTGTGAGCCTTTTTGCTTTCTTTGTACAGTTTATTTCTAGTTTTATGCCTTTGTGGTCTGAAAAGTTGGTAGCTTTCAATCTTTTGGAATTTACTGAGGCTCTTTTTGTGGCCTAGTATGTGGTGTATTCTTGAAAATGTTCCATGTGCACTTGAGAAGAATGTGTATCCTGTTGCTTTTGGATGTAGAGTTCTGTAGATGTCTATTAGGTCCATCTGTTCTAGTGTGTTGTTCAGTGACTCTGTGTCCTTACTTATTTTCTGTCTGGTGGATTTATCCTTTGGAGTGAGTGGTGTGTTGAAGTCTCCCAGAATGAATGCATTGCATTCTATTTCCTCCTTTAATTCTATTAGTATTTGTTTCACATATGTTGGTGCTCCCGTATTGGGTGCATATATATTTATAATGGTTATATCCTCTTGTTGGACTGAGCCCTTTATCATTATGTAATGTCCTTCTTTATCTTTTGTTAGTTTCTTTATTTAGAACTCTGTTTTGTCTGATACTAGTATTGCAACACCTGCTTTTTTCTCTCTGTTGTTTGCATGAAATATCTTTTTCCATCCCTTGACTTTAAGTCTGTGCATCGCTTTGGGTTTGAGGTGAGTCTCTTGTAAGCAGCATATGGATGGGTCTTGCTTTTTTATCCATTCTATTACTCTGTGTCTTTTGATTGGTGCATTCAGTCCATTTACATTTAGGGTGATTATTGAAAGGTATGTACTTAGTGCTATTGCAGGCTTTAAGTTTGTGGTTACCAAAGGTTCAAGGTTAAGTTCTTTACTATCTTACTGTCTAACTTAACTCGTTTATTGAGCTATTATAAACACAGTCTGATGATTCTTTATTTCTCTCCCTTCTTATTCCTCCTCCTCCTTTCTTCAAATGTTGGGTGTTTTGTTCTGTGCTCTATTTAGGAGTGCTCCCATCTAGAGCAGTCCCTGTAGGATGCCCTGTAGAGGTGGTTTGTGGGAGGCAAATTCCCTCAACTTTCACTTGTCTGGGAATTGTTTAATCCCTCCTTCATATTTAAATGATAATCGTGCTTGATACAGTAATCTTGGTTTGAGGCCCTTCTGTTTCATTGCATTAAGTATATCATGCCATTCTCTTCTGGCCTGTAGGGTTTCTGTTGAGAAGTCTGATGATAGCATGATGGGTTTTCCTTTGTAGGTGACCTTTTTTTTCTCTCTGGCTGCCTTTAATACTTTGTCCTTGTCTTTGATCTTTGCCATTTTAATTATTATGTGTCTTGGTGTTGCCTTCCTTGGATCCCTTGTCATGGGAGTTCTGTGTACCTCTGTGGTCTGAGAGGCCATTTCCTCCCCTAGTTTGGGGAAGTTTTCAGCAATTATTTCTTCAACGACACTTTCTATTCCTTTTTCTCTCTCTTCTTCTTTTGGTACCCCTATAATGCGGATATTGTTCTGTTTCGATTCATCACTCGGTTCTCTTAAAATTCTTTCATTCCTGGAGATCCTTTTATCTCTCTCTTCATAAGCTTCTCTCGGTTCCTCTTCTCTGTTTTCTAGTCCATTAATGGTCTCTTGCATCTCATCCATTCTGTTTTGAAGTCCTTCCAGAGCTTGTTTTATTTCTGAATTCTCCTTCCTTAGTTCTTGCATATTTCTCTGCAAGTCCTTCAGCATGGTTATGACTTTTGTTTTGAATTCTTTTTCAGGAAGACTGGTTAAATCTATCTCCCCAGGTTCCTTCTCAGATGAAGATGTAGAAGGTGTCGAAGCTGTCTGGTTTAGTCTTGTCTGGATCAAATTTTTTTGCCTTTTCATGTTGATAGGTGCAGTGGTGTGCTATCAGCTGTCTGTCAGCTGGGAGAGTCAAGACTCTTTCCACTTGTCTCCTTGCCTTTCTTTACTGGGACATCTGCGACCCCTAGTGGCTTGTGTTGGGCAATTGCGTGTAGACTGGGTCTCTGTATCTTGCCCGGCCGGTATGGAGGAAGCTCCCTTGCTGTGGGCGTGGCCAGCCTGAGGCTGCTGCTCTGCTATGGTGGGGCCCCGGAGGGGTAATGGACAGGGGGCTGTTTGGCTGTTTAGCTCTGTGAGGGGTCTCAGAGCTGTTGCCCAGGAGGTTAGTGCACCTGGAGTTCCCTGGAATTTCCAGCTGCTGGACTGTGACCCAGGATGCTTCCATCCAGCTGTGGGGTCCCTGTCCCTTTAAGACTTCCAAAAAGCACTCGCTTTTCTTTGTCCCAGGGGCGCCGGCTTCGGGACCCGCTCAAAGGTCTTACTGTCCTGTTTCCCTAGTTTCCAGCACCCCACGCATGCACTGTGTCTGCGCTCTGGTGCGGATGGCTAGGGCTGGGTGTTTAGCAGTCCTGGGCTCCCTCTCCCTCCCCGCTCTGACTCCTCTCCTCCAGCCAGGAGCTGGGGTGAGGGGTCTCGCGTCCCACCGGGCTGCGGCTTGTATCTTACCCCTTTCACCAGGCGCTGGGTTCTCACAGGTGTGAATGTAGTCTGGCTGTTGTCCTGTGTCTTCTGGTCTCTCTTTTAGGATTAGTTGTATTTTTTGCATTTTCAAAAATATATATGTTTTTGGGAGGAGATTCCCACTGTCCTACTCACTCTGCCATTTTGGCTCCTTTTACTGAGGTTCTTTTTGTGGCCTAGTATGTGATCTATTCTTGAAAATGTTCCATGTGCACTTGAGAAGAATGTGTATCCTGTTGCTTTTGGATGGAGTGTTCTGTAGATGTCTGTTAGGTCCACCTGTTCTAATGCATTGTTCAGTGCCTCTGTCTCTATTTATTTTGTCTGGTTGATCTGTCCTTTGAAGTGAGTGGTGTGTTGAAGTCTTCTGAAGTGAATGCATTGCATTCTATATCCCCCTTTAATTCTGTTAGTATTTGTTTCACATATGTAGGTGATCCTGTGTTAGGGGCATAGATATTTATAGTGGTTATAGCCTCTTGTTGGGCTGACCTCTTTATCATTATGTAATGTTCTTCTTTGTCTCTTGTGACTTTTTTTGTTTTGAAGTCGATTTTGTCTGATACAAGTACTGCAACTCATGCTTTTTTCTCCCTATTAGCCTTAGGAATACTTCCACCTATAGGAGTCCCTCCAAAATGCACTGTAGTGGTGGTTTGTGGGAGGTAAATTCTCTCAGCTTTTGCTTATCTGAAAATTGTTTAATCCCTGCTTCAAATTTAAATGATAACCTTGCTGGGTTGAGTATTTTTGGTTCAAGGCCCTTTTGCTTTATTGCATTAAATATATTATGCCACTCCCTTCTGGCCTGTAAGGTTTCTTTTGATTAGTCTGATGATAGCCTAATGGGTTTTCCTTTGTATGTGATCTTTTTTCTCTCTCTAGCTGCTTTTAAAAGTCTGTCTTTATCCTCAATCTTTGCCATTTTAATTATTATATGTCTTGATGTTGTCTTCCTTGGGTCCCTTGTGTTTGGAGATCTGTGCACCTCCATGGCCTGAGAGACTATCTCCTTCGCCAGATTGGGGAATTTTCAGTAATTACCTCCTCAGTGACACTTTCTATCCCTTTTTCTCTCTCTTCTTCTTCTAGTACCCCTATAATGCGAATATTGTTCCATTTGGATTGGTCAAATAGTTTCTCTCAATATTCTTTCAGATTTCTTAGAGATTCTTTTTTCTCTCTGTGCCTCAGCTTCTTTGTATTCCTCTTCTGTAATTTCTATTCCATTTACCATTTCTACTACATCTAATCCGCTTTTAAATCCCTCCATTGTATGTTTCCTTTCAGATATATAATTTCTTAATGATTGAATCTCCAACTTAAATTCGTTCCTGAGGTCTTGAATATTTTTCTTTATGTCCATAAGCATGTTTATGGTTTTTATTTTGAACTCTATTTCAGGCAGATTGGTCAGTTCAGTGTCATTTGGCCCTTTTTCTGGGGTTTATGAGATTTTGGTCTGAACCATGTTCTTTTGACATTTCATATTTCTGTGTGGTGCCCACTCATGTCCAGAAGCTCCAGTCTCTGGAGCTGCTCAGCCTCTTGAGGTTGGGGGTCGCAGGGGAGCAGAGCTGGTGCCTGGGGTGAGGAAAGATCTGTTTTCTGATTCCCATCTGCGGTGCCTGTCTCCAGTATCAGAGCCAGTGGGCCAAGCACACAGGTGTAATCCTCTGTGCTTTGCATTTCTAGCTGTTGTGGGGGGCCTCCCTCTGGCTGACCTGACGCCAGCTCAGTGACTGCCGGTTTGTGAACCGGTGCTGGCAGGCTAGGAGGGAGGCCCAGCAGGCTGCATATCACGGTGGGTGGCCTTGGAGCTGGACAGCCAGCTAGGGGGTTGGAGCACCTGAAGCTCCTCAAAGTTCCCAACCTGCTGGGCAGAGTGCACCCAGACAACTTTGTCCCTTCTCCCATGCAGCAAGCTCCATGCAAACCCTGCCCCTTCAGCAGTCCTCTCGCTGATAGGAAGCCTCTCAGACTGCCTGCCTTTCCTCTGTCACAGAGCAGCCGGATGTGGATCCCATCCTTCACAAATGGCTGGAATCTTAGTCCGTCAAGCACTCCGCCTGTCCCAGCTCCCTAACCTCGAGAGCATGTGATATAGGTTTCTGCTTGCAAAGCAGATCTCCAGGGCTAGGTGTTCAGCAGTCCCAGGCTTCCACCCCCTCCCCGCTCTGTTTGTCTTCCTCCCGCAGGCAAACTGGGGTGGGGGAAGGGCTTGGATCCCCCTGGATTAAAGCTTTCGTAGGTGACCCTGTTTCATGAGGTCTACTCTGTTTGTGAGGTCTGCATGCAGTCTGGTTCATCCTTCTTTCTTGTTGCTGTTTTAGGGTTAGTTGTATTAATTAACTATATTTTCATACTATTTGTGGTTTTGGGAGGAGTTCTTTGTCTCATATCTCACGCTGCCTTCTTGAATCTCAACTCTCAAAAGACATGATATTTTAAGACAAAAAGGGTGAAGGATATAACCTGACAACAACGGACAGTTCTTTAAATTTAAACCTTACTACATAGTCCTTATCTTTCTCATTTTTGCTGTGGACTGGTGAACACCTTAGCAGAATGGACCAGCACTCATTCAAAGGCAGTACCTCCTGGGCAAGAGGCCCCTCTGAGGAGGAGGTGGGTGTGAAGGGTGCCTGTTTAGGCTGGGGACACCTTTCTAAGAAGCCTCCTTGTTTACTGTGCAAGTAATAGGATTACAGAGAGTAAGGAGGCTCTTTTGTTTCTTTGGAATCCAGAACTAAACTTGTTTTCATTGCATCTCATTTTAAGTTTTAAGAGTTTATGGACAAGCTACTTTGTGCCCAACTTTGACTGCTGCTTTGACAGCCAAGTCAGGAGCTAGGGGTCAGAGGGCTCTGTGGTAGTGAAAAGGGTTTTCAGCTGATGGCTACAGTGCCTTCATAGAGCAGATAATATCTACATATCATCTTAGTATATGAGCAATAACATTAGAGGCTTTTAAGCAACAAGAGAGAAATTTCTGAGGAGAAAGAAAAAGTGGGGGACTACGTGTTAATACATTTTTTAGAAGCTTAATTAACACTTATATCATCTCTCCAGTAGAGACTGGTAAGGTACTTGTTTTCCACTAAAAACATTTACATAGAACTATAATTGGCAAGAAAAATACTCTTCCAAGGTTGGGTGTGGAGAGCGGATGACAGCAACATGAAGAGAATTCTTTTGAAGACACTCAGAGCAGAGTTGTCATAAGAAGACTTTACAAACAAGGCCCCTAAAGGAAGTTTCTGTTATCATTACTGAGAATTAATGGCCACCAATTTAAAATTGTCTGGAGCCTTTAGAGTACGTGGAGAAACATCTGTAATAAAAATGCAGTTTCTCCCTTGTTGAAGTATCCTTAAGTCTTTCTTAGTAATAATTCAAGTTTATATGCAAATTACTCCATTGGCAGTTTCTAACACCTTAACTCTGAACTGTTAAAATGTATCCCAACAAACTAATTTAGCCAGATTATTCCTTCCCATGAGTTAGTGATCAAGTTTTATTTTGCATTCTGAGAAGCTGTTTTCTAAACTATGCAACTGGAAGAAATTTATGAAATATTTTCTTTATAAATTATTCATCCAACATGCAGAATTGAGAGAGCTCACGTTTGACTATAACCAAAATGTGTTGATAACTCAAAATAAGCTGCAAGAATAAATAAATTGCAGAGTATAGCAGAATAAAGGACACTTTTAAAAATATTTAGTTACTGAGCTATGAAAATTTTAGGACAGTAAGTAAACTTCATTCTTGCCTGCTAAGGTCTTGGGGTCTAGATAATGTTAAATCATTCTTAGAACAAAGTAGGTGCCATCTTTTCACCACTAGGGCCTCACATTGGCCTCAAAGCTCTAACACATAGCCACTGTGCACTTTAGGTTGAAATGTTTAATACTGGCTTCATGCTTTCAATGTATGTGTTTTAGATTCCATCTTTACTAAGAGTTATCTTTAATAAAAAATGCTGCCATTTAATAAAACCAATGGGAAGATTATCTACAGTGAGCTCATAAGTGTGACTGACTGTGCCATGGCACAGTTCTTCATAGGACATACAGATCGTTTTGAAGTGTCATCACAGCTTTGAAGAGCACCACTGCCGCATTAAGCTCTTCAGAGTGCCTGAACTGCCCTGGTAAATACTCAGGGACATACTTAAGTGATTGTTTGTTAATGGAATTTGAACATTGATCACCCATGGCTCTGTTATAATTTATGTCCACAATTAAGTGGTTACCATGCAAACCACCTCCACTTTTTATTTGCACATCAATTGCTATACTTGTATTTTGAGAGAGTTTGTCATTTTATTCTAGACCTTCCAAGTGATTTGTTAAAAGAGATCCCAGTCCCTAGATTTACTCTAATTAATGCCTGTTTGATGTACTTGCTTTTAGGGGGTAGTTTTTTATGTAATGTTATAGTTGAATTTGCTCCCTTTATATATGTTAGATAAATACACAAATTTTTTTCTTCTTCTCTAGGGTATAGCTTATGAAACAATGACTCTCTAATATAGCTTGGAAGCAGAAACTCCAGAAATTATAGACCTGCGTCTACAGATCTTTGCATTTAGTAGGCATCCAATCAAAGCTCCTTAAATTAAAATTTAATTCTTGCCTGCCTTCCAATATTTCTGCATTCCTTAGTTCTTACCAAGGGGTTACTGAAGGCTGATCAGTGGTATTCTTACACTGATTCAAACACAGACCTATTATGCCTGACTTCTGGTGCTGGCATTGTCTGTCTGGAGAGCCAAAAGCAAAGAGCCTCCTTTTGATGTCCAGAAGCTTCCAGTGCCTTGGTCTAAGAAGGAAGAGCAGGGATGCTCCCTCTACTTTCCTCAGGTCTTTTCCCTGAAGGAATTTTGAATTTGGGCAACCAAGGTCACAGTACCTTCTCAGAGAAAGCCAAGTACATTTTTCTGGTTTAAAATTATGGGGCAGGGTCTCTGCGAGAGTCAGGAATCTATTCCCCTCTCCCTATGCTTGCCAAGCCCCTGTTGTTATTTCTCTTCTTTCCAATGGCTGATTTGGTCTTCTGAGCCTGGGAGTGAATGGGCAGAACATGGAATAAATCAAAATGGATGGTAGGACCAGGCTGAGTTGTGGTTATCTTCTTGATGCTAAGGTTACTTTTTGTTCTGTGAAAAACAGCAATGGGAATACCAAGTCCTATAGCAATTGTGGTATTATTTCATGTGCCTATCCATACTTCCACATACATTCCAGTTTATGACACAGCAATTCCATAATCAGCAAAGGCAAAATACTCCACTTGTCTTCCGAGAGTCTCATATTATTCCTTTCCCCTCTTTTTTCATATTTCCCTCCTTCATCCTTAGTCACTGCTCACTTCCAAGAAAGCTGAGCCTGCACACACCAGATCCTGAGTCACCACAGCAGGAAGAAATCCCCATGAGCACACCCTCTGTTCCAGCCCAGCAGAGGCAGAGTTCAGCCCCACAGCGATCGATCTCTCTGGTCAGGCTGGTGGGCAGCTTGCTGAGGCAATCCAATCGGACTGAAACTGATGCAGACAGAGGGAGGGCTATAGGGAGCAGAGAGCGTGAGAGCCAACTAGATACAAAGAAGCAAGCAAGCATATGAGAGCGGGCTGAAAGACAGCAGGCAGCCAGGCCCAGCGGCTCATTGGCTAGTCCAGCTCTCACGGCAACCCCAGTGGAATAGTCCAAGCCAACACGAGCCAGCCAAAGTCTGAGCTCACTTTAATGGCTTCTGTCCCAAACCTGACTCACTGGGGATTCCATGGACTCACTGCTATGAGAGCTCTACATGCATTTCTAAAAACAAACTGCTCAATGCTGTCATGGAAAACCTGGATCTTTGCATTCTACAGTTTCACTATGGATTACATCCAGGTCACAACCTATGGAAGACAGCTGGCAGAGAAGGCCCTGTTGGCTGACTACCCAATTTTTGTAATGAATCCCAGGGGCTGTGAACTGGTGTGTGTTGCTGGCTCTGCCAAGTCCTGGACAAGTGCTCACCTAGTGAAAACCAACCACCCTGTGATTTACTCTGCAAGAAGAGCCTGAGAAGCTACCTGCAAACAACACTCATTTGCTAGAAGCCACCTACAGAAAGGAAAGGAGAGTGGGCGTGTCTGGAAGAGGAGTGAGGGGAAGTTCTTTGTTTTCCTGTCAAGCGAACTGCTATGTTCTGCTTTTTCAAAAAAGGCCCCAAGGACACCCACAGGCACACCAAAGCCATGGGACTGTTCTGCGCTCTTCCGCCCCCGACATAGGCAGGTTATTAAGAGGCCAGGCAATGGCCCTGTACAATGTAGTCATGTTTGATCTCAACAGAACAAGGCCTGATTCCAAAGACCATAAAAGACACCCCTATTCCTTAAAATGTAGCAATTCTAGGAAACAAAATATACTCATATCTGCCAAGGAAGCAAAAATACTTTAATAATAATCAGAACTACAAATTATTTACTATGTGTCCAGCACTGTGCTTAAGCCTTTCTCCTATATTACCTAATCCACAAGACAACCCTGAGGTATGTATACTACACCCATTTTACAAGAGAGAAAACTGTGGCTTAGAGGAGTAAGCTAAATTGCTCGGCTTTTCACGGCCACTTTAAGGGCCAGTCAGGACTGATCCAGGGCCCAGTGAGGTGTAAACTCTACCTGCTCTGCTGAGAGTGAGTGTTGAACACCAAGGGCATTTGTGCACACGTATTTAGGAAGTGCCAGCTGGGTGCCCATCGTTAGGCTAGGCCTTGAAGGCAAATCCTGCTATCCGGGTTAACTTAATAGTCAATAGTTGAATTGCATTATTTTTTAGATATCATAGATTTTGACATTTCCACCGAGGTATAAATTTTTTCACATCCAGGTTCTAAAATCAAAATATCCGTATTTTTATAACTTTTGATAGACAATGAGGGCTACACAAGTCTGTGGCCTATTTATTCTTTAAAATTAGATGTAATAAGGAATATGCTTATAACATCTTATAATTTTTCATCCAGGTACATTTTACAAAAATGTCATTTTTGCCAAAACGAGCTGTAAGAACAAACACAGTCTGAGTATATTTCCAAAGAATGCTTTTGTTGCTCTGGCAACAGCCTCCTTTCTCACCATTTGTTTTGACATTGAATAGAACCAGGATTGAGAGCAGGTGTGTGGGGAGAGGAAAGACTGATGCTCACAGCTGCAGCAAGTCCTTGGCTGAGGCTGGGGCTGACCAGATGCTGTCACAGATCAGCTGACAGGAGAGGAAGTGGGGCAGCTTCTCAGCCATGGATCCAAGGACCATGGTTGCCATTTATATTGGCTTGAACTGCCAGGTGTGGATCCCCCTTAGGGGAGGGCGAGCTCACCGAGCTCCCCTTACCGAAGTGCCCCCAGCCCCAAACACAAGGAAGGCAGCTGCCCAGTGCTCTGCCCATCTTTCCCGCAAGTCCTTCTCAGAGGGCTGCTGCTAGACTGGCAGGAGAAAAAAACTTCTCTGTATTTCAGTTCTTGGTCTTAGAGCAGTGGGCCCTAGAGAAGTAGTTTGACTATGGAGGGATATATGCCTCCTGTCAATTAAAAAATCTTGAGCAATTCCAGACTTTCTGAGAGGCTGCATATATGCATGGGGAACTAAGTGGTAAGGTGGGGAGAAAGTTAAGATTTTTCTTAGAAAACCTAGACTTTGGGAAGAGGCAGGTGACCAGCACATTAGTGCCTTGGCTATGCTACTATTTCTTCTCAACCCTTCTTCCCAGAGGCCTGATGCAGCGGGAAGGGAAGGGAAGGGAAGTCAGGAGTCACTCAGCGGAGTGTATGAGGAATACTCATACAGAGTGAACACTCTTACCACTTACGTCAAAGAGCAAACCAGGGCACCAAAAGATCTATTGAACTAATCCACGTTCTTAGAGATTGAATTCACTGGACTAACACCTTATTAAAAACTGCTCGCAAACAGTCTGTAAGACTTAAGGATATCTACAAGTTGCTTCTGAATACTGTAAAAGACAGGCCGTGGTGCTATAACCTGGTGTTCCATCTCTTCCGGTAAAGGGCCACTGACTTCCTAGAAGGCACTGAGTTTCTCAGAATGAAAGCATTCCTAAGGATGACAAGCCAGCAGTCTCACCTGCATACCAGTGAATTGGTAAAACTCATAATAAAGGCATGAAATCATGGAGGATGAGCAAATACAACATAGCAATGGAATATGGAGCAGAAATCTGCCTCACTGGTCAATCAGGGCTCTTCAACAGGGTTGATAAATTGTGTGTGCTGGCTTCTCTTCATCTGCATGTTATTTCGACTTTTCAAGAGCCTGTGGTAACTCTTCTCAGCAAAAGTTTTAAGATATACACAACACAAATGCATATACCCCTAAGGCACTGTGTGTCTCCAGAGAATAAAATAGGGGCATTTTTCTGATAAGGAAAAGATGAATTGGTATTGAAACCCACCTAATTGAACACTTTTGGAAGGTGAAATGCCAAGTTGAAGGGGATTAACTTCAGATTTCAGAAGTGAATCAAAAAGGGGACAATGAACTACACAGAATCAAAAATCTAGGATAAGAAAACCTCTTTCAGAAGGACATATTTCCAGTCTCCTTATTTTTCAGAAGAAGAATGTGCCAAGGTTCAAAGAGGTGGCACATTTATTTCAAGTAGAACTGTTACTTGGTAGTAAAACTGAAAACTAGAATCCTGGCCTCACAAATTCCATAGGTGCCTGGGTCTTTCATGGTATGGCTTCTCCTGACAGACAGAGATGAGGGTCCTGAGAATATATCCCCCATGTAAACAGATCAGCACTGCAGAGCAGGACCTCTGTGATTTCTCTGGGCCCATTACCCCCAACCCTTGTCCCAGTACACACAGGGCTTCCCTAGGTTGTGAGGAACAGAAAACATTATCTTATCAGCTGTTTGGGAAAAAACTGTCATTTGGTCTGTTTATTTGGAAGCCAGCCCTGATGAGCTCAAGAGTTTGCTATAAGGAAGAGTAGAGCTAATTCATATTACTGTCCACTTCTTTACAACCCCAGACACGAGACTTGGTGCTTATCTTTATTGCCGAGGAGTTCCATGCACAAAGCTTTAGGACCTGCTGGGAAGTGAGTCACCTGTGCCTTTCAGTTAGGGTTGCAGGTGGATTACTGGTCTCCCGCTAGAGTTCAGATTAATGACTACCTTGGTTATGGCTGTTTAAAAAGTGCATTTTTTTCCCCTGAAAATCAAAATAAGGATTTATTCCTCTACTTCCTTGAGAATATCTTTGAACTCTGCTGTGTGTGTGTGTGTGTGTGTGTGTGTGTGTGTGTGCGCGCGCGCGCGTTTCTGCCACCCAGAACAAGTCCTTTGAGCTTAGACAGATTGACTGATAACATTCTTCATCTATATCCACCTCTAGAAATCCACGTGGGAAGTGTATGAAAATGCTGGTGGCTGTGGAAGTTTTCTCAAAGCTCACAGCCTCTCCTCTGCAATCTCTGTAAAGAGCTCATACTTTTCTTGCCACTAATTTCTAACAAACTCATTAGTAGGAAATTCCCAGAAAGTGGAAGAGTTAGTTTGTATTTTCTGATCTGAGTGCACAGAACATTCTGTCAGGCTCCAGGAGACAGACAATTTAAACCAGAACATTATTAAACCCAGAGCAGCTGATACTAATTCCTTCCCAGCCCGCTGCTTGCCCTCCCAAAGCTGAGATCATCCTGCAGTTGGGGACGGGGCTGAGTGGGTAGCAGGATCAGGCTCCCCGCCTCTCAAGAACACCCGCACCACATCCTTTGCAGAGTGCTTGCTGCAGGTGGGCCTCTCTCACACCATAGTTCCTAGGTGGGATGCCCTGACATAGAAAGCATGCTTTAAATTTCATAACAGCAAAAAGCAACAAAACCCAGCAACTTAGAATCTGAGGAAATCCACAATGAAGAACACTGAAACAGAGAACAGACTCTTCTTCAGGTTGGGGGGAGTGGAAAAGGGAGCGATAGGCAGCGCACTCACCTTGTTTGGATAGTGAGTACAAAGCAACCCAGACTGGACAGAAGCTGGTCTTACTCAAACCTGGCAGTAAATAAAAACAGTGTGCTGCGCCCCAGTGCAGGGGCCCATCCCACGTGGCTCTCAGACCCCTTCCTGCCCCACACACTTACCTGCAATGCCTTGCAAGAGCCCGCAGACATTGAAAATACTTTTCTTCAGGATGCTCTGCACACACATGGTGAAGACGGACACCAAGGCCACTGTGCAGAGAATGAAAATGCCCACGGCTAAGAAAATAGCGGTGGCCTGCCAGAAGCCACTGGCAATCTCGCCGAAGTTCTCAGCGTAGGGCCCGCACAGCGTCTCCCGCTGGACGTGCTGCACCCCGGGGTTCCGGATGCAGCGGGCATAGATTCCCAGAGTAGGGTGGTAGGGCTCCGAGGAGCCTCCGCTCTGGTCATCGGGCTCAGCGTTGCTGCGGGTCTTGGCTTTCCCAATTAGCCAGTCAGCGCTCATGAAGGCAATGAGCTCTGCAAAAGCCACCACAATACTCAGGAGGGTCCAGAGCATCGAGCGACAGGTGACAATAACATGACACATATTGATGTTCAAGGCGGAAAAAGAGTCAGGAGTCCACGGGGTTAATAACAACGCAAGCCGGTGGGGAAGAAGGCTCAGGAAGCCTCAGAAGGAAGTCACTGCTCAGGGCATTCGCTCCCTGAAGCCTCGGGCTCCGTTTCTCCTGGCAGGGCAGTCCTGGGCTGTCACGCTGCCATGTCGCAGCAGCTCCGGGGCAGGCGCCGGCCTCACCTACGGGAGAGGAGGAGGGCGGTTAGCGGGCGGCCCCGCCCCTGCAGCGCGCTGGCCAACCTGCCCGGCCCCGAAGCCAAGTGCGCGCGCTGCCCGCGCCGGCCTTCCCGGCCCCGGCGGCCGCTCAGCCCCCACAAAAGCCTGTGTACAAGCCCTGGTCGCGCGCCAGCGGGCCGGCCGTTCTCAGCACGTCTCCCGTGTTCTTTGTTTCGGGTTCTCTCGCCCGTTGCCCGCGCTGTCAGGCTGGCCGCGGTGCTTCCTTTTCTGTCCGGGCAGCAGGGCGCAGGGGCCGGGGCCGACCGGGCACCCGCAGCAGGGCCGCTCCCCGGCACTGGGGCTCTGGCCCGGGCCGCAGCACTGGGAAGTCGGGCGGTGCCGGGACCCAGACAAGCTGAGCTGTGATTCCCAGTGAGCAGTGTCCACGGACCAGCTGTGAATTTTTAAAGTTTACAGGACTGCTTTGGTACTAGATGAGCTAAGTTTTGAAACACTTGAATCAAAAGCTTTTGCTTTAAAGTGAAGAGGAGCAACACCCCCATTTTATTGCCCGGAATCAGATTATTAGCAAAGACCTAGGAGTATTTACAGGATAGGTGAATGAGAATATAAGAGGAAACAATGCCATGAAAAATAATAAAACATAACTACCCAAACTTGGTTTAATCCATTTCCCACAGAGAGAATTTTAGACAAAATAACCTACAGGAATTAAAACTCAAAGAAAAAACCTCTAAGAGTTCATGAGTTACTCACTTAGGGAAATTACTCAAAACAGAGGCATTAAGGACCATTGACTAGCACTGCCAATGAGTGGACTTGCTGACAACTGCAACTTGCTTATGAAGAATGCATCCCTTGAACTGTCCCAATTCATCACATGCGCCTCTGCCTGAGCTTCGATTCACCCCAGGTCTGGAACTCAACATAGCCATTGTTTCTGATCTCACAAGGACTCATTCTGTTCCTAAGGACAAACAGCTTCATTACCACAGGGCTTCGCTCTATCGGCTCAAACCTCCTTTAGAGGGGCCTGAACCCTGGGAACAGGGGCCACAGTGCTTGTAGGCCACCCCATTTTCTGCCCCCGCCTCCAGGGTCAGGAAGAATAGCGCAGATCACCACCTGACATCTGGGTGCATGGCTCTGTTCTGAATGATTACATCTTATTAACCAAGGTCATGTCAATTCTGTGAGAACCACAGAGGGCTCCCTGGAATGCTGGCAGCGGGGTTGGGCAGGGAATTACCAAAGAGGGAGGGAAGTGGGGAAATAAGGAAGCCCACTGTCAAAGCTTCTGCATCATACTGGCTGACATCCTAATGAGAGGGGATTACTTATCACATAAACACATTTTAAAATCCTCACATCATCACAGTCACGCAAGATGCTGTTCTGGGAAATTAGCTAGTACAGCACTAGGAATATAGGCACCTGATAGTTGCCTGGGGATGGGGAGTAGATGTAGTGTGTGTTGGGGTGGGGGGAGGTGGTGTGTTCCACTGCAAGGATTTTGGACTCCATCAGGAGGTCTGGGTTCCAAATGCAGGTCCTCCACCCACTGGCCATGTGGACATCTAACTTCTCAGAACTTCAGCATCCCCATCTACCACATGGAGACAGTAGCATATCCTGCTGCCCAGTATTGTGAGGAATCTGTGCAGGGCACAGTAAGTGCTCAATGAATATCAACTCCTGTCCCTCAGAAGCTTCTCCCCTACCATGGATGACACTGGTCAGACGACAGTTTACCTGATGGAAGTGCACAGTATGTAACAGAAACTCAGCCATTAAATGCACACAAAGATTAAACAGGTTATTCCGAGACGGATTAGGTCAATGTGTCTAAGCAACCCTGGTGGGCTTTGTGAGCAGGGTCCTGGTCTCAATTCCTGTTTCCCCAATCCTAACCCAGTGGCCAAACCCAAGTGCATTAGCCAGAAGTGTAACCTACTCCCATTCATGCATTCTCACCTCCCCAACTCCAAATAGAACTTCCTTTGGAGAAAAAAGTTACCAATACAAAAGAGCTTTGGAGGAGACTGTAGATCTAATAAAAATGATCATTCTCCAAGACTCCTGGGAGGCCACAGGAAGCTACATCCACCCACCAGGTTCACAAACCCTTTGAACCAACAGGTGGAAAGCCCAGCCTGTTAGAAGATGAGGCTTCCACAAAGTCTCCCAGTTCAATTAGAAAACAATTTACTGCTGTGTCCAGCCACTCTTGATCCCTGCTCCTCTTCTGTTTAATGGCAGTTTTCCAATGTGAATATAAAACCCCTACATGTCTGTCCCCTGCAGAGCCTCAGGACTCTGCTGCAACCTCTCAGGGACTTGGATCTTAATGAACATGCCAACTGTCCACTGTCCTGGTCAGCAAGCTCAGCTCAGAGTCAGGAATGCAATTAGATTGCAACTTCAGAAGAGAAGGATATGAAACTTGAGAAGGGAAGATAGCACCTTCGGGCCTAGCAGAAGGGTCTGTGCCAAGCTGAGGGCCAGGTTATATAGGGAGCCAGGTACTTAACTTCATAAAACAGAGTTCCCTGTCCATCTGCGCAAAAACCATCCCCACCTACTGCATCAAATCCCCACGTTCATGCTGAGGTGGATGGAATGAGCCTTTTATTCTTCTGTTTGGAAGAGGGATCAATAAGCTGGTTTCATCTCTTCAGCAAGTTTGCTAATGGCTGCTAGAAGAGGAATAGCTACAGCTTGCAAGGCCGCCTGGGGTAGTCTGCAGGCTGGTGGGACAGGTGAAACTGGAAATGCAACCAGGAGCTTCTGCAGGAGTCCATAAAGTGTTTTATCCATGTCTCATGTGCAGGGAAAGGCACCTGCTGGGACAACATCTGTACCAAAGGGGAAATAGATCCTTGTTATAGATCTTGTTAGCTGCAGGGGTTCGGGCACAGAACTCAGCATGGCATCTACTTCTATTCCCTGTAATTCCTGCTTCTCCAAAGCTCAATTAAAACGACCCGGCCCTCTTGCTCCACAGGCCACTGAACACATTTCCCTCCAAGACACCTGACTTCACTACCACCTCTCTGGTGGCTGTGGATAACCCAGACAGTCCTCGGACTTCCAGAAAATGATACTATGATTATCACAAAGGTCGACAGTAAAGCCTCTTAGCAAGTAATAAGGGAATCCAAGAAAACAACATGAGGGCCCTGCAGAGCCTACAGCAGTGCTACAGTCAGAGCACACAGCAGGGAGACACTGATAAGTGGCTGGTCTGTGGGAGTCAGTCACATACCTGTTCTCCAGAAAGCCTCAGTAGTTAAAGGAAAGACAAAGGGGCTAAGCAGAGCTGACTTGTGTCTGTAGCTTCCCTAAAGGGGTAGTAAAAGGAAGAAAGGGCCCGTGAAGAAGCCACCCAGTGTTGGCTGGTTGGGAGATTATCCTAACAGATACCAGGAGCAAAGCTCACAACTACCTAGACAGGCAGAGGCAAACAGAAGGGACTTCAGTGACAGCTGCACCAAGTCTATGCATCCCCCATTGCAAGAGCAGCAAAGGACTGTGCGAGGCCAGGGCAAAATCCTGAAGAACGCTAGCTTGCTTATACACCTGGCTCCTGTTTTCAACCTATTTTTTGACGTTGAAAATTTTGCAAACATAGATCCAACTTGAAAAGAATAGACACTAAAAAAACACCCAGATTCAACATTTGTTAACACTTTCCCATACTTATCCCGTCGATCGTGGTTTACACCCTCACATGAACACTCACTTGGAGACACTTTTTTCTGAACCATTTGAAAATGAGTTGCAGATGTCTTGACACTTCACTCCCAGCTACTTTAGCATACACCTACTAAAAACAAGGACACTTTCCTACATGACCACAATAAAATTAACATACCCAAAAACACTGACAATAATTCCCTCATATCCAAATCCTGGTCCCCACTCAAATTTCCCTACCCTGCCCTGTTTTTTAGAGTTGGTCTCTTAAAACCATGACTCAATCAAGGCTCATGCATTGCACTGGGTTATGTGTCTTTAGTTTCCTGTAGTCAAAACGTCCTTCTGAACAAAACAGCAGCAGACTCACAGAACCCAAGAATGGACTAACAGTTACCAAAGGGAAAGGGACTGGGGAGGGTGGGTGGGAAGGGAGGGAGGAGGGGATTAAAGGGCATTATGATCAGCACACATAATGTCGGGGTGGGGGATGCACAGGGAAGGCAGTATAGCACAGAGAAGACAAGTAGTGATTCTATAGCATCTTAATATGCTGATGGACAGTGACTGTAATGGGGTATGTGGTAGGGACTTGACAATGGGGGGATTCTAATAACCACAATGTTGCTCATGTGATTGTGTATTAATGATACCATAATGAGAAAAAGAAAAAGAGTCCTTCCACCCCTAACCTATACTGCCCCACTCCCATTTGTCCCTTGACATTTGCTTTTGTGAAGACACCAGGCCAGCTGTCATATGGACTACCCAACAATCTGGGTTTGTCTATTTCCTCATGATAGCATTTAAACTTGTTCTCTATCCCCTGCTGTACAGATACTGGAGGTTAAATCTAAAGGCAAATTTAGATTCAGCTTAAACATTTTTGGTGAGAATCCTTTGGCTGTGTAATTCCTACTATATCACATTTGGAAGGAACAATACTGGGTGACACCTGAGGGTCAGAATAATTTTATACATATACAAAATAATTTTATACAGACATATATATGAATATGTGTGCGTATACATATGCATGTATGTACCTACACACACACTTACACACAGATACAGGCAGAACATGCCCAGGATCCTTTCTGTTTGTGAAGAATCAGAATCGTGGTAAGGACAGGGGAGAAGGCTGGTCCGGAGAGGACTCTGTGCCTCTGAAGAGCTCCTTGGGTGGGTTCTGAAACCACAGTTGAGAAGCCCTGTTCTAAGGGAGGCCATCCTAGAAGCTAAAGAAGTCCTTTACCAAAGGGGTTTTGCTTCTAAGAAAGGTTTGCTGTGTTTCTTCAGTATGGAACCACATTTTATATATAACATATCAAAACACTGAAACATCTACAGACCTGGGAGGGAGCTGCACTTTGAAGAAATGCAGCCCTTCCCAGAAGGACTGACTTGCATCCAGAGGGCCGGGTTGCAGTGATAAGGAAAGCTTTTCTGTGACAAGAAGGGCCAGCCTTCCTCTAACTTCAGAGCCTTCCTTTCAAAAAGGACAAACCTGGACTCCCTGAAGCTTCCCCCTGGTCACCCCAGCTCCTTAGGCTGTGTGGAGGGGGCACCCAGCCTGGCAATGCCAGGTCGGTAGAAGGGCACCGAGCCATATGGGCAGCAATGGCAGTGATTTAAGAGCTTTGTAAACAGACCTGAGACCAAATCTCAGCTCTGCCACTGAACCATTGTATGTCCTCAGACAGGCTATTTCTGTTTAACCCTACCAAAGCTTAGGTTCCTCTCTGTAAAATAAGGATAACAGCATCTTCCTTTCAAGATTGCCATGAGGCTTAAAGGACAAAGTGTATGTAGAATAATCAGCATAGCTTCCAATTCATTGTGTTCAACATATGTTAGCTATTATTAATCATTATATGATTAGCTTAACACAGAATTTGTGGTTCAGTAAGTACCCAAAAATATTAACTCCTATATTCATAATACATTTACTGCACTCAAATAATCCATACACTTCCAAGCAGAAGAATTTAGTTCCCACGTCACTGGTAGTTTCTTGGCCTTTATCTGTGTTCACAGTTACCCCCTCCTGCAGATACATACAAGTCACACAAAGGCTCAGCAATATGGCCCCACCTCTGTGTCTTCTGGAAGGATGAGGCTTCGGTAAGTAGAATTTATGTGCTTTTGCCTTCCAAAACCTGGAGAGATCCTCTAGAGAGCTGCTTTTTCACGTGTGGTCCCTGGACCACCTGCCATCTCCTAGAGGGGGACGTAGGCCACCTGCTGAATAAGTGAAAGTTCCCAGCTCCCACACACTCAATCAAACTTTCTGGTGGTGCTGCCAGAAACTGCATTTTTAACAAGCCCTCAGGAGATTCTTTACACAGTAAAGGCTGAGACTCAGCTGGGAGGAAGCCTCACGTGCTTGGCGAGGTTGCTGGCCCCCAGCAGTTCCTCGGGGCTGAGGAGGAGCAAAGGGAAGAGGCGAGGAAGAATGGCAGGAAAGGCCCAGGACTGCGCAGGACTTTTTAAAACGAGCTACCACAGGAGACTGTGCAAAGTCATTTGCCCGGGCTACCCACTACCACACACTGACTATGGAAATGCAGACATGCTGACTCTCATTAGAAGAAGGTCCACATGTACTAATAATTATATCACACTGTGATTTAGAGGCTCAACATGCTCAATACTGCTTATTGCCAATATTCTTTCCTCAGTCTTGGTGATAAACCCATTTTTTGTCCCATCTCACTCTACCAGGCACACTCACACAGAGGTTCGAGTGTATGCTTGTGGCATCTAGTGGCCAGGGGTGCCACTAACTACCCTGTAGTGCATGGGCAAGCCCCGCACGAAGCAGTGTCAGCAGCGCTGGGGGTGAGTCCCTCTACTCTGGAAGCTTCCCTCAGAGAGCAGTTCTTACATTTGTAGGTGCACCTTAAGAGAGATTGTTAAAGCTTTACTTTGAAAAAAGATCTATGCTAATGAGTAAGATATGTTCTGTAATCTGTACAGACATTCATAGTATTTACTAAATTAAGTACACTTTTCATGTTTTTCTGAAATATTTTTAAGGTCCGCGCCAGTCTGTGTGTCCAAGATGACAGGCTGACAGGACGGGAACTCCAGTTCACCAGAGTGCCGCATGCAGCAGAGTGCCCCAGAGCCCTCCTCTCCCGGGGCCCTGGCAGGGTTTCTGGGTCACACACTACAGTCAGCTTTTGCTTTCACTGGTCTCTGTTCTGAGAGTGACAAACCGGGGCTCCTGGGTAATAAAGACCAGG
Source organism: Manis pentadactyla (assembly GCF_030020395.1). Taxonomy (NCBI): domain Eukaryota; kingdom Metazoa; phylum Chordata; class Mammalia; order Pholidota; family Manidae; genus Manis; species Manis pentadactyla. The sequence goes on along the minus strand of NC_080020.1, from coordinate 80,953,640 downwards.
AGTTCATTTGCTGTTAACGTTCTTGACCTCCGCTAAGGGTCTGGGACTTTGCCTCAGAAAACTTCAGTTTGGCCACATGGCCTTAATTTCTCAAATTCCCTGCCTGCAGAGTTGGGCTGTCCACTCAGTATAAGCTCAGGTGGCCCTGGCCACTCCCAATGCCAGAGAACCTCCAGACACACAAGTAGTCCTAAGGTCACTAGCTGATCTCGGCCTGGCTCCCCGTTGCAAGGTGATCCTCTCTCCCCTGACCCTGCTGGCCTGTTCAGCGGCCTGAAGGCCCTTCCAGGGCAAGGGCCTCGCTCTCCAAAAGCACCCAGACAAACTTCTTTAAAAGTCTTCTTGGCTGGGAGCACGTGGTCAGCTCCTGCTCATTGTCAAGTTTGTTTTTTACTTCACTGGTCCTGGCCAGCCATGTATTTCTCTCAATGCCCATTTTAACTCCTCCTGTATCCAATCAATCTGCTTTCGGGGAACCCATTGCTAGATGGGTCATTTTTATGCTTCCATCCTGAGGCCTGAGCAGACAGAAAGATCAGGCCCACTCATCTGGTCCTATTTCCTAAATGACCCATTCTTTAAGATTTCTGAAGCCCACTTAAATATTTCATAAGTTTTTTCCTTCTACAAACCTCATCATCTAAAAATCTTTAAAAGGTCTTTATTTATGTGTCTACTTCTGTCAGACAGGAGGGACTGAAGAATCAACTTCCAAGGCAGACAGTCGGTTTGGTTAGCTCACATCCTATACACCAGGGCCTATGCCCATGCCCTGTACTTACTGTGGCACCAAAAGGTTTTTTGGTTTGTTTAAATTGAATTAGAACTTGAACTTCAAGACTTGCCTTTTCATGTCACTATTTTATATAATTTTAAATAAAAAGCTGTTTTCCAAGTTCATAATGAATTCTGTGATACTAGGCAAAAGATATATGTTAAAGTCAGCCTCATTGTTCCTTTAAGAATCAGTAAGAAAGAAAAGAATTTTAAAGGAGAAAAGTAACAAAGGGTGGAAAACAAAGAACCTGCAAAAACTTATACATAAATATCAAAATACATAACTTCCTTCTTCACAACCCTGGTGTTGCTGAGAGGAGACTCCAAATGCCCTGGGTGTGAGTGACTCAGCTCTGAGGAGAAATAACCGCTAGGGAACAGGCTTCCGGTCTAAGCGCACAGCGAGGCGGCCTCTCGCAGTGGGGGGAGCACCGGCTTTCATTCTTAAACCAACTGCAGGCTTTCTGGTACCATCTGTGCAGAGGTAGAAAGAATCACTACTTGTTCACAAGACACAATGCCATCCGCAGGTCCCCCTCCAACAGCTAAGGAAGAACAAACGTGGTGTGTGCAGAGGATGATGCCGTCTGTTACTTCTAGTCTCTTACACAAACCCCTGGAACACCAGGGCTGCCAGAGCCCAAGGGGAGAGAGTGAAAAGCTGAGTCAGTGAGGCATGGGGCAGTGAGTCACAGGTAGACAAACAGCCCCCACCACACCCTAACATTCCCGGGGAACCTCCACCGTGAGGATCAGGCATTTCAGAGAGGAGAACGTAGCATTAGGAGCATACTGGTGGCTTCCATGAGGAAGACTTTAATCAACTCATGAGACTACATGTCTCTTTAAAAATTAAGTTGTTCTAATTGAGGTATTGCCTCCTTTTGAACTGAGTTTTGTTTTTAAAAACAGCAATATGTTACCATTTTATAAACTCACAATTAGTACTAGACAAAAATGTTACTCTGAAAATAGTCACAAGAAGTTAAAAATGGCAAAAAATTGTTTCTTTCCTTGCACCCACCCACCCCCACTCCCCACAGGCTCTGGAAATCTGACCCCTTGGTGTGACAGACATAAGAGAATAGGAGTGAGCCTCAGTGCCCAGGTCCCCAGCAGTGGTTTGGGAGGGATGGGTGTGAGCGGGAGGGCAGCAGAAGCCTCACCCTGCACTGCCAACAGGATAGACTGGCTGCTGGACTCACAGGGAAGGGACTCCTACCTGCCAGCAACACTCCAACCCAGGAACTTCCTGCAGGGCAGAGGGCAGGAGCACCTGACAACAGCAATAAACATCACCCAGGATCCCATTGAAACAAACACCTTAAGCACATCCCAAATATACCAGCCACCATCGGGCTTGCTGGCAGAGCCCGCAGTGGAGCGATGCAATTCCAATTACCCACTAAAGGGTATTACCACTGAACTGGGCCTAAAGGTATAAGACAACCCATATCCTTAAAAACCAACAGCCTAAGTTGGCATTTACCAGGGACTAAATCAATGCCAGTCATTGCTCACATTTTTCTTTTTAAATCGTCTGTATTCTCCCTGAGGTTATTACTGTGTCTAACTGCTTTTGCTGAGCACTAGTGGAATTTTTTTAAAGTCTGAATTATTTAAAGTAAAGGGTCCCCATCTACTGTAGACTATGTTCATATTTCTTAGAGCATCACTGAAATGTTCAAACTCACTGTTTTTTATTATTTCCTTCATATTGATGCCAGCTTTTCACAACCAAGAGTACAACAAGCAGCCCTAAGGTCTGAAACACGCTGTCTTGTGTGTCCACAATACACACTTCTGGAGCTCGGGGAAAGATCGGAAAATGGCCTAAGTCTTCATGTACTGAACACACATGCAATAAAGAACAAAATGTACAAGGTGGATGTTCTCAAACGTGGCTCTTTATAACTTTATATAATGAAAATCTCCCTTCTCTAGTACCTTATTTCTCTCATATATTTAAGACCTATGAAATATTGTGTGTGCAGAATGTACACAAACACACACATTTGTAATGTTTGCTTTTTTTTAACATCTAAAAATCAGCACGACAGATTTGTACGCTGCATGTACTCCCATTTCGTTTAACCTTGTCCATCTCAGTGATTTCATAGCCAGAGATCAAGCTACCCAGCATCTCTAAGGAAAATGCCAAATTCACAGCTGTAGGCAAGTTTAAACTTTCTTCATTTATTAACCAGAGGAACTCCCCAGATACTTGGGATTCAAACTGTGTTTTGCAGATAGATGGGCTTAAGTGTAGCTCCCAAAGGGATGCACACTCTTCAAGGAAAGGCAAGTTCAACATACAGCTGCCAGCAGCTCCAGGTATTTGCAAATAGACAGCAAGCTTAAATGCAGGCAACAGCCTCAGCCTATATTACTGAGCTGGCCTAATGCCTCAGGAATGTAGCTGGCCAGAGGAGAAGGCCCAGGAGCTTTCTTTGCTGCAGCCTAGTGAAGTCAGTGTGGACTCAAAGTTCAGCACTCTCAGAAAAAACCCCATTTTGGAAGTCTGAACCCTTGTATTTGTTCATATGATCCAGTACTCTTTCTGAGAACAGAGACCCATTGTGAGAGCTTCTGACAATAGTGAGGCATAGTAAACAGAAATACAGTTCATCTGGATGTCTCAGAGAAGAGAGTATTTATCAGAAGACCAGACCACTTAAAAACAAAAGCAAAAGTCCTAGTAAAGCTGGGAGCAGCAATGGTTTAGGTTCACTTCTGTAAGAAGAGATACCCCCAGACCTCTGTTCCCAGCTTCCCATCCATAAAGGCTGATAAACAAGGTGGACAAAGAGGAAACCCGTCCCCATGTATACACAGGTCCAGGCTGGGGCATATGGCCCCGTGAGAGGAAGGTGCCAGGCAAGAGGGCCCAGAAGAATCAGTGGAGGAGCAAAAGTAGACTGTGTTCAAGTTTGGGTTAAAATGCAGCACCCCTGGGGTGGACACATACTCACTTCTCTGAGGGCGTCAGGACTTGTAGACTTCATCACAGCCGGCCGTCTCCCACAGCCCTGACTCCGCAGGCCGCACGAGAAGGCACCCACCTCTGGCAGCAAGAGGCCGGCGCCAAGCTCTCCCATGGGGACGGTGCTGGGAATTCTGGCTTCCAGTACAAAATGGGCTGGGCAATGCTTTGGGGAGGGTCTCTCAGGTTTCCGCACAGGATAAGGGCCAGCTCAACAGTGGGACTCTCTCAAAGTCACTAAACACCCACTGCCCTACCCGTCCAGACCTATGAGCTCGTCCAGAAAGGCAGCCTGGGGAGCAATTCAGTCTGGAGCCAGACAGTGGGTTTGTTCTACGACTTCTTTGGGGCTGACTGTGTGCCTCGATGTGCTGGGGTGCCTCATCCCCTGGATCTGTAAAACGGGTCCTGATGGAAGCTACCATATAAGCTCCTTGTGAGATCAACTAAGGTAAAATAACGAACAAGCATAGAACAGCGCCTGGTAATGGCAAGTGTCCCACACCCATGGCTACCCTCTGGGGACAGCAGCTGGCCGCCTGGCCCCCACAGCAGCACAGCTACTTCTGAGGGTATGCCTCAGGCATTCTTTTTGCCATTTAGATCTTCCTGTTCTAAGGTCTGCTGGCATGTGGGTAATTTGCCTCACCTTCAAATGCTGATCTTCTCCATGTAAAAGGAGCTATATAGTAAAAAGGATACAAAATGGAGCTAGGTCTGTTGAAATGCCATCTCCCTGTGCCATAACTGGCTCTGTATCTCTGGACAGTGAAAGTGGGAGCCATCAAAGTATGTACGTACCTCACTGGCTGTCACGAGGATAACAAACTGTGCGTGCGGAAGGAGCTCCAATTGCCAGTACTCACTAGGGGGCAGGAATCATTACTATCATCTTTCTTGTCAACATCTATCTTCCTGCACCTTGAAGGCCGTTTCCACGTGGCCACAAAAAAATCAACTTCTAGGATCAGTACCTCTCCCTAGACTCAAATTTATCCAATGGCAAAAAAAATAGGTGGGGAAAAGACACTAGACAGGAAGCCAGAAAACCATGGGCTCTGGTCTAGGTTCTTGCCTAGCTGGCTGTGCCCACACAGCTCCCTTAACTCACGTACAAAGTGAGAGAGGGGTGGATGTGCAGACCATCACTGTCACTTCAGCTCCCAAACTCAGTTATTTTAAACACATGACCACTTCTTCCCACCTTCCCCAAGACCAGGGGTCCTCCTGGAGCAGGCGACCCCGTAGCTCATGGGGAATGCCAAGTGCAGGGGCTTAAGGTTGGCAGCAGAGAAGGTCACATCCGATGCTAGGGCTCAGGAGACGAGGGGCCTAGGGCATGCCCTTGAGCCATGCACGGGGAGCTGTCCAAGGGCCATGGTCGAAGGTGTGGGCTAGACTGGCTCCCTCATCTCATTGTCTTTTTTTTTTTTCTGGAGTGGGAGAATCTAATTCTAACCTTTCATTTCTAGTTCCAGGGTGTCTCTCATTCTTGGAAACACAGAGCAGTCTCCACTCCAGTCTTTGGGCTAACAGCTAAAAATGAGGCCCCTCTGTTCTTAGCTTCAGAGATGGACCCTTCAATTAAAGAACACTTACTCAGTTCCGCAATCTGTGGTCACAAAAAGCGTCCTTCCTTTCTTAGATACTTTCGCTTCTTGTTCTAGACAAGTAATATGCTTGATCATGAAGAAATTCACAGGCATATGCCAGACGACATGATAGAAAACAAAGTTTTAATCATTTTAAAGTATTTATATGTTAGTTTCTTACATATATCAAGAAAGATGCCAACTAATTAACAAATGCATCTGAGTATGAATTCTCCAGCTATAGAAGCCAATGACAGAGATTCCTTTTTAAGTGCTTCAGTTTTAGGCAGGAGTCAAAAGTCATATTCCTTTTATTTCAAAACATGAACCATATGAAGCAGTCCTCTAAAATTAGAGCTTGCTACTGTTTATTCTCTGTTCCTTGCGGAATTACTAAAGTCAAGCAGTGCAATTCTCTCATCAGTTATAAGTGTTCCTGGAGGGCTGATTTGCATCCATCCAGGGGCACTTACTAGATCATTAAAGAATACTTATATGTCTTGTTTTGTTATGCTCAATCAAATGATTCAAATAATGTTTAAAAATTCAACACTCCAAACCTAATAGCCTGTTGATAAAGCTGCTGGACTGACATTAATTTAAAGTGATTTTCAATCTTACTTGGCATTATCAGTGAGATAATAGATGGATTAAAACATTTTTTTCTTTTAAATTTTATTCCCAATGCTATCAAAGGCAATATTTTACCAAAACTGAGTAAGAGTGATATAATTAAGATGATAATCACAGGTAGTCAAAGGCCAGGGATGAGAGGTGCTGGAAAGACACATGAGCTGGCGGTCAACCAGGTACGTCCTACACTGGCAGGCAGGCTGGCAGAAAAGCTGTGTCAGGAGCAGGAACAGCACACACACGCCTCAGTTTCACTCCTCCTAACTTTCTGACCTTTGTTTCAAACTGCCCCTTGGCGGAGGTGGCCATACATAAAACGGGGCTAACGGGTGCTAGGCCTCCGTGACAGGCCTCCGGGATACATGTAAACATGCAGGTGGGGTGATTAGCCGGCAAATTAGCTTTGCACACATATAAACACCTCCCACCCCTGCCAGGGAACTATGCCCAGTGCCTCATAGGACAGAAGCAATGAACTTCTCCGGAAAGGGGTAAAGTGAAACTGCACCTGCTCAGCAATGTTGTTAAACCTCACCCCTCTTTGAAAGTCATTTTCATTGAGTATCTGCTAACATGAAAGCAGGTAAAAAAGAGACTCATGTTGCCAGCTTCCCAAACTAGAGAATTCATATTCACAGGCATTTGATGATCCTTGTTCACTAGAGATTAGCAACAGCCCACTTCTACTGGCCTGAGCACTGAAGCCATAAAGAGGGCAGGCAAAGCGGGTGCTCTCTAGCACCTAACAGCATGTTCCAGATCCAACTGTCCAAGGCGTGTAGAACAGCGTACTGACTGGGTAATGGCGGGTGGGGAGCATGGGTGGGAAGAAGACACAAAGATACACTCACTGCTGTCAAGAAACTGTCATCAAAGCCAGAATCAGGAAACACACAGACATAATGCAGACGGAGGCCACGGAGCCACTGCGGGGCATGACTTGCTCCTGAGAACTCAGTGTGCTGGGACAGGGCAGTACTGGAGTCCTGAGGAAACCACAGTAAGGTTTTATCAGGAATACAGTGACTGGGAAGTAAATTGATGATTAGCTAGTTCAAATGGGAGCATTGCAGTTAGGATAAAAAAACAAGGTTGGGGTTTCCTCCTTTTGTTGGATGATCCTGAATGGTTGCATAAAACCATTTGTTAGAAGGCTGAAGGGCTGCATCATGCTGACACTGCTTATGTTCTGAGCAAAATGGAAGTGGCTGATAAACCTCATGATTTTTGGTGTATGTGAATAAAAATGATGGCTAAAAGGCTGAAAGATATTTAATCCTGCCATATCTGCTAGCTACTGGGTATGATGAATTTTAAACAGAAGCATGAAAATTAACCTTATGTTCTAACAGCCCCGCTTACTTATTCAAATTCACCTATTAACTAACAGGATTATTTGTGAACTTTGTATAATGATTTCAAGGAAGTAGCATGACCTTCAAGGAAATCTAACTTTCTGATCCAAATCCTATCAAGAAAGCAGCACACTGGGTTTAGGCATTTTTAAGAGACCCATATGCTCCATTTGCCATCAAGCCTAGTGGTTTTCGGAGGCTGGGGGTGGCCCTGCAGATCCGCCTTGCCCCCATCTGCTTCTGCCCCAGGGCACAGTATCCTCCGGTGCTGAAGCACTGCGGCAAGCAGAACTTATCATTCAAAGCAGCAGTTTGTACTTGAGTGAATAAGTATATATTATATTTTGCTCCAGAAAATATAAGTGACCACAAGAGGGGAAGAGTTTATGAGTGTAAAGTGTGATCCCAAAAAGGAATTCCTAACTCTTTCTGCGCTCTGTCCCTTCCCACGAAATTCTAAGCTCCTGACCACGTGGGAAAGTTTCAGGAGAGGAAGAAAGGGGACCTTGGTGGATGTGACTGAGAAAACTATGAGCTTTACATCTTCTGTAAGCCATTTCATTTTATTGGGTACTATGGGTACCCCCATTTCCTCATCAGAAAGAAAGAAAAGTTGAAGCAGCCTGGCTGGTAGCAGCCATTTCTCAGAAGCCATATAGCCAAATCCAGGAACCAAGTGGTGAGCTGATCTCATTTCTGAGGGTGAAGGGCAGACCATGTTCATATACCATCAACAGTCACTCTTTAAGTCTGTTCATGTGTCTGGGTCTGAGCCAGTGCTGGGACACCAAAATGACAATGCCCCGTCCTCAAAGGGGTCACAGGCTAGTGAGACAACTGGTAAGTCAGCAGGTGGGCACTGAGCTGCTGGTGCCAGTAAACAGTGAGGAAACAGTGAAGGGCAAGGGGTGCGGTGTCCCGCCTGGAGGCAGAGAAGGGCCCGGGAAAGCGCTGAGCACAGGCCCTGCTCAGACAGCACTGCCCTGTGAGGCAAGAGGGGCCAGGCCAGGAATGCGGCAGGAGAGGGAAGCAGGAGCCGCCCTGTGAAGGGGTGGATGTGTAAAGTTTGGGACTTGGAACTTAGCCATATGCAATTATGAGGGGCCCTAAGAATATTTTCAGCATAAAGGCGACAAAATCAGATTTGCATTTGAGAAAAATCATCTCTAGGATACTTGTGAGGATCAGGTAGGCGATGGGGGAAATAAACCTGCCATGAGTGAGCATCCCTGCAGAGGCACACCCAGTCCTGGCGGGGAGCCAGAGATCTCCAGGGCTGTTCAAAGGGGGCAGCCCCGGCCTCCCGCACTGCTGCCAAAGAGCCAGGCAGAGCCCTGCTGTCCATGGGGTGGTCAGGGCAGGAAAGGGGGCACCCCTGGAGGGCCAAGGCCAGTTAGGAAGCCCTTGCTGTGGCCCAAGGGGAAAGGGCCTGCACTACTGCAGCAAGTGGGGCAGGTTTAACAACTGTTTGGGAGCAGCAGTAAATGAGGTGACTGATGGACTATGGAGTGTGTGGGGAAGCGACAGCAGGATGACCCCCAATTTCTGTACAACTGCTTGAATGCTCCATTTCCCAGAATCACGATATGGGGGAAAGGTCAGTGGGGCGAGATCCTGAATCTAGTCCAGATCAGGAAGAACAAAAGGTCTCTGTGGATGTCCATCAGGCACCCAGGGGACGTGGGAACTCCCAGAGTAAGGGGTGCAGGGATACAAATGGGGTCCCTGAGGATGCTGTAGACTAAGTAGGGGGCCCAGGATGTCCCGCGGGGATCCAAGAAAACTGCCGAAGAGGAGAGGCCAAGGGGGGAGAACAAGGAGACCACATGTCCTGAAGTCAAGGTGCAGAGAGACTGGAGGAGGTGGCGTGGTCAGCGGTGACCAGCCGCCAACACTGCTGCTCATGGACTACGGAACATTTTATCCTAAAAAGCAGTAAGATTGCTGAGGAGGAACTAAAGCTGGTCTCACGGTGGTCAGGATACACTTGACGATGTCACCCACTGCATGTTAGCTACATCCTCAATTCTCTGGTCCCAGGCATTTCATTAAAAGAAAAAGTTCCAAGGAGGACTTTATCTGAGGAGTTATTACAATAAACAGGCAGTGGGCACAAGGTCAAGATGAGGAATACCACAGACAATACAGAGCCGTAGATGCTGCTGGGGGTGCAAGGGGGACTGGAGGGAAGGAAGCGAAGCGGACAATGCACAGATGTCTACATTCTCACTGCCAAGGGTTCAGACAAACAGGAAGACCTTAAATTTCTCCAACTGGGAGTGCTCGGTTTTGCCTGATGAGCAGAGGGGCTGAGCACATGACTGGAACACAAAAACAGAAGGCTGTGATTAAGGCTGCAAGAACTGATTGCACAGAACCTACATGCAGCCTCCCTGGCACAGAAACTCAAGCCTGGCTTAGCCTGGCCTGGACCACGCTCCTTCACCTGTGGTCCCTTCCCTGGCCCATGGGGTTTGGGGGTGCATGGGCTGTGAAGCCGTATGATCTGCAGCCATTCATGGGATCAAACAAGGTCAAGACACCAAATTTCACAATTTAAAATTTTCATGCTGACATCTAGCAGAGAATTTATGTGTATGAAGCCTCTAAGTGGGACTCAAAGAAAAAATGTCTGACATAATTACCCAAATGACACACACTGTTCCAATAACCATATCACAGAGGTACAGGAACTGTTAGAAATCCTCTGCACTTTTAGGAATTTGAGGAAATACTTTTTCATTGCAAAAAGTTACGTATTTTTCTCCCTATTGAGTAATTTTGAAATAATTTTTTTAAACTATACAAACAAGGAATATTTCTTGAAATCACAAAAATTTCAGAACATCACTCGGAAGGTACTCCTTAACTGTTAACCATAAATGCTTGCTACATCCAGATGTAACAGGGTTTCTCAGCCTCAGCATTCGGGGCCAAACAATTCTTTGTTCTGAGGGCCTGGCCAGAAAGCTATACGATGTTTAGCAGCAGCCCCAGCGCCCTCCCACTATATACCAATAGCACTTAACCAGTTGTGACAATAAAAAAGTCTTCAAAAAATGGCAGATGCCCCTGGGGGGCAATTCTGCTCTAGATGGTTAAGGCACTGGATCTAGACAGAGATGGGGTTTGAATTCTGGCAGAATAAATCTGGGCAAATGATAACCTCCCTATGCCTCAGTTTCCCCAGCTGTAAAATGCGCATAATGCTGCCTACCTCATAGGCTTGATATGAAGATTAAATGAGAACATATAATGCAAAATGCTTTGCACAGAGCCTGGCACATAGTGAGGATTTAGTAAATGGTAGCAGTAATTATGGTTAAAGAAGAGAGGTGTAGACCCATGACCTTGGAAGACATAATTGAGCGGCTCATCTGTTTGGCCCCAGGTGAAGACAAACTGCCCCTACAGCTTGTGCCCGAACAATCTGCACAGGGGCGCATCCAGCTAGTATGCTAGAGGCACAACCACTGAGTGATACTAATCTTGGTAGAAATCAAGGTGCTTCAAGCTCTTTCGGGATAGAAGGGGGTTAGGAATAAAAGGAAAAGAGGAAATGGAAAAATTGCTGTAGACCAAAGAGAAATATCATGACACAAAGAGGATGGGGTGAAAATTCACACCTTTTAAAAACTCCTTGGGCCACAAATGAGAATAAAGATGCTGAATTTGGTGAGAGTGCCCCCCAGTAAGAGCTGGTGAGTACCCAAGTATTTAAGCTGGTCACCGGAGAGGAAGCAATCAGCCGTAAGCTGATGTGGCAAGGAGGCAGAGTAGCCTGGGCAAACGTCAAAGAAGCAGGAAGATGTGAGCACTGGAGACCTCATGAGGCCAAGAGCTATCGGACAGCTTATTATGTCAACACAGCTGAGTCTACAGAAGAGGGTGGTCAAGCCACCCAGGCCTCCCCAGTGTCCGCCGAGGAGGGCATTAGGAGCCTCAGACCAGGATCTGGCCCCCCTAGCTGCTCCTTGGCCCCCAACGGGCCTGGCGGGAGCCTGCATGCTCAGTGGGAAGCCATGCCTGCTGGAAGAAGCCCATGCAGCCACCAGCCAGCCTCAGCAGCCCCTGGCCAGCTTCCACTACCTCCCGTGCCAGGCCATGAGGCCCTGCCTTTCCCACTCAGCCCCATGTTGACTGTGTTCCCAAGCAGACTGGTTTCAGATGGAGTAATCGGAACACAGGCACTGTGAGTCCATCAACATCCAAGACTTCTTGGGTTTGGAAATAGTCAGTGACTTTATCCGGTAGCTGAAGTATGAAATGAGCTGTTTAAGACAGTCATCTGACCCACAGAGACTGCAATTCCTAATTAGCTGTTCAAAACTACAACCAAGTCTTTTTGAGAGAAAGCCTAGAATTATTAGTCAAATACCTTCTTGTCTTTTTTCTGACCCTTTTTACTTGTATATCAGTAACATGCAGTAGCCTCTTATGTCATTTAAATGCACCATATTTTTCTTTTCTCATTAAAGCAAAATAAATGACTCTATAGTAGTAGGCTTGTGCCCAGCACTGAAGGCCGCACACACTAATTTTCAACAATGTGCCCACACAACTATAATCTTCTGAGCGCAAGTCTTGTCCACACAAAAACCCAGTGGAGGCGAGTAATTTACCCTGATATGCTAAAATGCTGTTGTCATCTCAATGTACTCAAAGAACCCAATGAGGAAAACAAGACAACCCTCCATTCTTTCCTGAAGGAAGGCCACACTGCCCTCCATTTGACCCCAATATCAAATCAAAGGCGTCACATGGCATTTATATTCCAGGGTAATTTTCACAAGACAAAAACTTCTACAGCACAGCTTAGTAAGTGAAATATTGAAAAACAGGCAACAAATATTTAGTTGACTTAAAATATCCTAAACCATTTTGAGAAACTCCAGAATTAATTTGGGAAACATTTATGCTGCTTGCAGGAGAACCCGAGTCCCCAGCCAGGGCTTTGTCAAATCACCATTTCCACAGCTGGTTCCCGCCAGTGTTCTTCTCCCGCCCGGGCTGGGAGGACTAACACGGGCCAAACATCTTGGAGACAGGAAAACAAACCCGCTCAGTTACTGTGTTTTTATTCACTTCTGTCTGGATCAGGAAGCAAGACTCTGAAGATCAAGCTTTGGGGAAGATAGTAATGCTAATTTTCTTTTTTTTCCCCAAAAGTTCAAATGAGAAGTCATCAAGATTTCAGAAGTGAAGAAGGCTAACAAACAGCAATAAAACTTTTGAGACTAACTCTTGGGGGACACAGTCCACCCTGACTACTTGGGACAATTTTTAATCCAAAAAAATCAGAAATTTGTACCAACTTCCGGTCCCATTATTTCACTTGACTCTTCTTTTGTGTTTGCAAACTTTATATGCAAAGTCCCTGCCTAAAAACAGAGCTAGATGACTGTTTTTTATACTTCTAGGGAAGTCAAAGAAGGTAGGATTTTATATTTTACTTCATTTATATGGAAACAAGGGAAAAAGAGATTGCGAAATTTCCAAATTTCATTGTTACAACAGTTTTTGGTCCCCTCAAAATGGAAACTGAAAAATGTCATTCACCTGGAAAAACCCACTCTCTCCCCACGCCTCCCCACCGCTTCTTTATTCAGACGGATGATGTTTATTGAAGTGCCTGGATACGAATGTGAAGTCAGCATCCCTTCCAGTTCTGAGGCCTGACGAGAGGAAGCGATCAGTCTCTGTTCTCTGTTTCTCTTGTTGCTAAGTTCTGATACCCCTCTTCAGTTTGTGAACTTCACAACTGCCAGGACATTTCGCTGATTTCAACTGATCTCCGAACCACAGTCATCTGTCTAAAGTTGGGTCTCCTTAGGGTAACTCTGCTCCCAGAAACAAAAAATCCTGACACATTTAAACCAAGGCATTTCGTGTGGGTATTTCAACACAGAACTGTATCTGCCATAGGCTTCTTCTGAGTTTTAATCCAACTATAAAACAGACACCACAACCTAACTCAACCCTGTGTGCACACTCCCTACTGTATACTCCCAGACTGTCTTTAACTGGCATCTTGTCAACTCATTGCTGTGTGAGCATCTGTCACAGAATGTGTTCATGCACAAGAACCAACTGCAATGGTGCCATTTGCAGGCCTTACCAAAGTGGCGGGCCCTAGTCTAACTGTGTCCCGTGCATGCACTGCTGCTGACCTCCCTCCCAGCTTTCATAGAGATGCTATTCTCTTGTTCTGTAGATGGGGAAACTGAGGTAGAGTTCATTTAAGTGAATCAATAAATACAGAGCATTCCCCCCACCATCCAAGACACAGTTTCACATTCAAAAGATGCTAACAAATACTGACAACCAAGATACTTCTATTTTAACCAGTCCACTGTTAACAAATTTTGGAGAGCTGCTCTTTAAAAATTCATTCTTCAACTAGACACAGACAACCAAATGTTAATTGGCAGAACCCTGTCACAGGCAAGCAGTCTCATACCTTAACATCGAAAGTTTACGCATACCAACACCTGGAATCCTAAAGCAGATGTTTTCCTAAGAACTGAAAAGCACTTTTCCTGGTGACCTCATTTTACTGTCACAGCACTCTTGTGAAAGGCTGAAAAGAACCGAGCAAGTGTAGCCCTTCACCCTGAAGCGTGAAGCCACAGACTGCCTCTGCAAAGTGTGCTGTAGTCTGTGGGCAGCGGGGCTGAGCGTAGGACGGAGCCAGGCCATTATGCAAGGCTGGACGGGAGCTGCCTGATAAAACATTCACAGCTTTAAAAACAGAAAGTATTACACGAGGAGACAGGTGAAAGGATTTGTGAAACAAATCACTGAATTTTTGCAATGCTATCAAGTCTCAAAAAGGGAAATCATCCGACAGATTCAATCATGAATTTGTGCAATATAAGAATTTATAAAAGCATCAGGGTATGAATCAGAGCCACAAGACATTTTTTTCAGCATCCTCCTAACAATCGGCCTTGTGATTGTAGCAACTCTTCTAAAAGTACTTTTCTTTTTAAGTACCAACTCATTTAATAATTTGTAAAAATAATTTATGAATCTACCTGAAGATTAAATTTCTGGAAACTGGAAGAAGGAAGGGGAAAAAACTAAACTGAACTAGGTCCAACGCTAGTAGAGTAGGTTGTTGGAATGACATTTTGTCTATACCAGAAACATTACCAAAAAGGGAGATAATTCTTTCTGATGATACCAATTCAAGAATAAGATCCACTAGGCACTTTATTTTTAGTGTGATTACTCAAGGGCGCTCTGATTCATAACTAAACACCATCTGTAGAATGTTTCTAGAATTACAAATAATTTTGTCATGACATTTAAAATCAGCTTCTCTGAATGCCAGGTGATTGTTAAAAGTTACCAAAAATTCTAAATTCCCTAATAATCAAATTATATCATTAAATGTAAAAATTTCAAATTAACTATTTTTGGTTTCACATACACATGGCTTAGTCTACTATTGTTTCTCCAATACTCCTTGTAAGAGGTCATTACCACTAAGGTCCACATAAAACCAAGCGGACCATAAACGTTCAACCTGAGAGGTATGTCTATACATGGAGTGGGGATCTGGAGAGCTTAACTCTGATACAGTGTCTTCATTAATTCCTCTCCCAATAAGGGCCCATCATTCAGTGAGATCATTTCCCCTGAGTTCTATAGCAACTGATAAGATATTCTGAGTCAGCAGTTCTTTCTAGAAGTTCCAACCTCTGTGGTTGTTGATTGTACCTATTGGCTCAGACATTATTAATCACTTTCACAACATAGACCGCAAACTGACCCCAAGACTCTGTTCACACAGACTCATCCTTGGTCACCAACTGCTCCTTCACTTGCCTGAGAATCATACGTGCAGATATGAAGATGCTACTTCAGATTTACTCCCGAAGGGCTGGGGTTGTTTCTGAGTAGTTCTTGAGTAGTAGGAAAATGCCCTCACAGCCTTGTCCAGCCATGGTGTTCCCTCAACCACAGGTTTACTCATTTTTCAACCAGTAATGAGCAAGGATTTGGGTAGGCAATGGGTCATATTTCCTTGGCAGAGGCTGCTAGGTTCCTGCCCAATAGCCATCCATTCTCCTCCACTTTGCTGAGAGAACCTAGGGCCAGGACTGGGGTGAGGAGAGCAAGGCATTCACCTCGAGCACAAAATTTAAGGGGATGCCAAACATTGATTTGTCGTGATAAATACTATTTTCATATGCAATAATGTAAAAAAAAACATTAAAAAATCTACAGTGGGTAAAACAGCAAAATTCTGAATAAAGAACAGATCAACATTACTAGTTTTTATTTTTGCCTCAGGCTCCAATCATGGCCTTAAAATATCACTAACTTGAATGCTGAGTTTTTTGGCGCCCCCTTCAATACCAAAGGTGAGTACAGTACCTGCTTCATCTTTTACGTGGCCCTGGAAAAACCTCTACCTTATATGGGGGTAGCAATGTGGCCAGCTGAAAAAGAAATCTACATTTCCCAACCTCCTTTGCAGATGGAGTGGCTGATGAGATTTAAGTGGACAAGATGCGGGAAAGTTTTCAGGCAAGTTATAAAAAGGACCTGGCTCACCAAAAACAAACAAACAAAAAACCAGTTAAGTATGTGAGGTGACTGGTATTTCAATAACTCAATGGTGGGAATCCTTTTACAATGTGTGGGTTTATCAAATCATCACATCCTAACCTTAAATATAATTTTCTCAACTATACCTCAATTAAAGTTGAAAAAAAACCAAGGGGCATGACCCAGCTTTGACACTGGCCTTTCTCCTGTTGGGGAATGTGACCAGGAAGGCTCTCACGGCGACTCAGAGGAAGAGCAGTCCTATGCTAGCGACGGTGGAGCAGAAAAACAGGCAGAGCCAGGGTCCCTGACAGCATCATGAAGCTAACATCCTGGGGAGCTGACCTCAGGATTCTTTATGACCTGAAAACAACAAAACTCTTATTTGTTAAAGCATGTAGGTGAGTTTCAGTTAACTGGCAAGTCCAGCTCTTAACTGAGAAACCAGAAATATTTTAAAGAAAAAAAAAAAAGCTGAACACAATGATAAAACCATCACATTTAAATGGGGTGTTATGGAGAGATACCATCACCATCTCCAATACCTCTTTCCATCTTATTAACCAAAACACTGCTGTTTCCACCTGAATGATTCTACTGTCAGTTTACTATTATGAGATCCATTTCATTCGCCCTCCAAAAGTACATAGACAAAAACCAGGGAAAGACATGGATTGGAAACATTTCCCCCTGGTGATGAGCAGGGGCTCAGGTGAAAGGCTGATGGCGCTCTTGCTGGCCATGCGCTGACAAGTAGACACCCCGAGTCAAGCCATTGGTGCCACCCAAGCTCTGCTGGTGCAGACCAGGCAGTGCGTCTACTGACTTCGGACACTCACCTCCCAGTTTCTCCCTTATCAAGTCCACTTACATCCTGAGCAACAGGGTCCAGTAAACCGAAATCCCTGGGTTCTTTGGGACATCAGGGAATCATTGCTCAACTGCAGGAAAATTAACTTAGGTCTAGCCCAGTGCAGTCATCTTTTCAAAAACAAAGATTTTAGGAGACATCTTTCATACTTTGGTATCACTCTGTCACAAAAGAGTAACACCTCTATGGGAAGATATCCTGGGAACTCTGAACAATAAGCCTCAACTATTTAGTATTAAATAAATGAAGGTTTGTTCCATTACATATGACAGTAATTCAAACCACATGAACAAAGTGTTACCTGGTGACATTCCTTAGAAGACATGTGACAAATACATATGAGAGTAAATCAGAGTGAACAATAACAAGCTTGAGTTTCTAAATGTACTGTTAACCCTGTAGAGTAGGGGGTGGAAGGGTGGGCTGCCATGGGAAAGCTAAAAAGCATAACTTGTCTATCTCCTTCAACAAAGGAAATAGGGTGAAAAGCCCTCTCTGGCTAGAAAGATGTCAGTGCTTGAACTAAGGGCTCATATTCCAAGGTCAGAGCCCCCTTTTCAGCAGAAGAAAATAAAATAAAGTGTCATTTACCTTTCTCCTTGCTTGTATGGGTTGTAAAGTAATATGCCATGTGCCAAAAACCTCATCTGCAGGATCAGCTCTGAAAAGAGGGAAAGAACTCTGCCAAGCATTTATCAACACCTAAAATTGTTTCTTTTCATTCCCAGAACTAAAGCTGTTTTATTAAAACCTGAGGTCCACCACTCCCGTCCAAACCTGCAGGCACTGCCTCACATTTGAAGCCATTGCTCTAAGGAAGAAAGGCACAAATGACCAAGATGCTACTAGAACAATGAGAGAGTGAAGGCCCCGAGCCTCCCCAGGCCTATGGGGGTGCAGACCCCGCGGCTCCACTGAGAGCCTCGGCAGAGTGGCCTCCCCAGCCTCTCAGGATGGCACAGGTGGCATCCTAGGAGGGAGAAGCTGGCAGTGGTGGCCAAACCTTCACGAGGTGCTGGATGCTGGTGGAGGAGAAGGGAGAGGAGGACTGTGGTGCCAGTCACCATGCCCCAGAAGGGTACAAGCAGGGGCTCTCAGGGACCACACCCTGGAGTCCCTCCTAGAGGGAAGGCAGGCGGGGGACCTCAGGGGCCTAAGGCTGAAAGGACAAGCTTGCGCAGCTTCCCGGGCCTGGACCCCACAGTGTGCTTGGGGCCAGAGAGGAGCAGGAAGTCAGTGGGATGCTGGGAGCCACACTGGTGCAGAGAAAGGAGCACTGGCCTGGGAGTCCAGCAGCCTGCTGGTCTTCCAGCACTGCCTCGTTCTCATGTCTCTCTGGATGGTTTGCTTTGCTCTTCCAGGGCCTCCGCGGGCTCCTCCATGAATGAGGTCCTTAGAGGGCAAGTTGTCCAGACACCGTCACAGCCCTAACACCCGTGACTCACTGATTCCCTGTCCTCATGCCTCACTCGTCCCTGGTGCTGACTCACTCACCCTGTGACTGCTGGGTTTTCTTTCCTGACCATCCTTCAGATTCAAAGCAAAATAGGAACACAAAGGCAGAACTCCAGATGTGGGGGCAATCTTCCCTATTTCCTGTGTTACTGAAGCAGCTGCAGATCCTGGGGGGTGCAGTGGCCTAAGCTTTGGCCCCCAGGGCTCATCTGAGCCCAGGGCCTCCCCTGCCCAGGCAGGCCTTTCCCACCCCCATCCGCTCTGGCATAACTCACGGTTCTTGCCAACCCACGATGGGGGAGGTAGAGGCTGGACCGAGGCCCAGGGACTTCACTTAGGGAAACACTGCCAAAATCACACAGCCACCTACTTCACTTTAGCTTTTCAAAACTTAGAATATTTATTCTTTGCCCTGTACTTTAAGACAGTGGCAAAAACTTAAAAGCTGTAATGGCATTTTGTTTCAAGTTGAAAAAGGTTGCTGGAATATAGGAAGAAAAACTACCAACTGCTTAGGACTAAAAGGAAATAGAACCTTTTTGTAGGGTCTCAGTGCTGCTGCCCATTACGTTTTAGATCTCTGCATCCCAAAAACGGAAATGTGGCTTCAGCTGACTCCTGGGACATACCCCAGGGTGAGATACAAAGGGGCCATGTTGCCAGAGAAGGTGGTCTCGCCAAGGAGTCACAGGACACCTCTGAACTGGAGCATGGCCGTTGCCTCCAAACGCATGGGGGCCCTGGCCTCGCGTTCAGCTCAGCCTGAGCAAGTCACCACAGGGGAAACAGAGAGACCGTCTTCCAAAAGCCACCTCTGGTACAGAGACACCCTTCACATCCCCGTCCCTGCTCCTGCTGTCTCATCTCCCTGCTGCTCCCCAAAGGGGAGGGGACTCTCCGCAACGACCAGAGTGAGGGGGAAGAATCAAGAGGAGCAAAGACCAAGTCCCCCTTCCCTACCAGAGCTACCCAGACCAGCACGGCCAGCAGGGCAGAGGGAAACTCCACCCACAGGGGCTCCTCCCAGCCCCCCGATTCTGCCTGTAGCTCCCACCCCTCACTCTGCTGATGCCTTCCAGGCCCCGAGCCCCCTGCACAGGAAGTAGGGGAGGCCTACTCCTGCTGCCCTGCCAAGACTTGGGGTGTCTGTGGAACTCCCATACACTAATCACAGACTGTAGGCCAGGGACTCCATTAGTATGTTACCTCTTCTGCAGGGGCAGGCAGGCTGTAGGCTCCTCCATACCTGCTCACATCATTTCCACATGACAATGGGCTCTGGAGTCTGCCGCTAACTGAAAACAATCTCTGGAATATGATCAAAATCTCCAGCTGGAGCCTGCCAGACTCAGAGTTTTAATAATCCAACTGTTCCTACCCTTGGAAGGGACTTAGGCATTCTCCTCCAAGGAAGCGGGAACCAACCAAAGGACCTTGAAGAGTTGCCCACTGGGCAACTTCTACAAAGGTCACCCAGTCACAGCTCCGCGGCCAGACTTCACCACAGTTTCTGAGGAGCGCAGGACAAGGAAGAGCCAAGCCACAGCTGAAGCCTCCCAGACACCAAACGTGATCACATGGAGAGCGGGGCAGCTTGCAGCTGCACTCCGCGGGAGCCCTGGGAGAGGGGGGGCGGGGAAGGGTGCGCAAAGGGCGCCAGCATCAAGTGGAACTTGGCCATGGCCCTTGCAAACAGTCGGTGCCTCTATTGTCCAGATACAACCAGCCAGCCAGATGCCCCAGCAAAAAGACCACCTCCCCCACCCCCGTCCGAGGAAGTCTTTCAAGGAGACACAGGAATGCAGTTTTCTCCATGCCACTGGAAGAAACCTCAACAGCTTGTAGAGTTAGCACAGGTTTTGCCGCATCTCTTTCAACTGCGGCCTGTCATACTCTGTCTCCAAGAGGCTGGGTAAGAACCTGGCCTCTCAAACAATGGTTGTATTACCCCCACAGAGCGACTACTTACATCCTCATGAAAGTTTTAAAATCATCAAAATGGCTTTCACCTCACACCTGTAATGTCTGGGCTGTTCTTTTGCCCTTACAATTTTGGTAAAGCCCACTGCATTATTTTAAGAGTCCCATATACACATCAACTAGCAGAAGGCTGTGTTTCTGGATTAGTCATTCCATCAGTCAGCCCAGCCATATGCATTTTTACCAGCAAAACTATAATACATGACACTTGCAGTCTTGTTGTCATATGAAAGTGTCACCACCACGTCTATGCAAGGAAAACAGTCAGGATGATGACATGAGAGGCAGCTGTCAAAGCACTTGCCTTTTTTTTAGCTTAGGCCAAACACAAGATAAAAATGAAGTGGGTAACGCCCCTGTGTGTGTGCCTTCACCCATCCTCAAGAGTCCCAAGCTCACGGTGGACTCTATGCCTTAGCCCCACAAAATGGGGTCCCTGGACCAGCTGCATCGCCGTCGCCTGGGAGTTTATTAGAACTGTAGACTCTCAGACCCCAGCCAGACCTCCTGCAGAACCTGCATTCAACATTCACAGGCACAGTAAAGGGTCAGAAACACAGCTCAAAGGTCTTCCTCCTCCCCACTACTTCCCTCACTAGCCCTACACACACATAGACTTTGGCCTCAGATCTAAGCTCAGGCCCCACTCCCTGGAGGCCACTGAAGCTTTCTCCAAGGGGCCCGGCTGGCTGGCATTCCACCCACCTGGCTGTACCCTTCCCAGCTGGCCTCCTACATTGACCTGTCTGGGATGGTTATATATGTGCAAGGTGTTTTGCCCCCCAAAAATGTTTATTCATGAGGAAAAAGATCTATTTTTAGGTGTCAACTGCCGGCCCATCCTGGCTCACCCAATCCCTTTACTCCCACTTGCCCAATTAGAAAGATCATATTGTTTCCTAGCATACAATTCCAGGGCACTGCACACAGGCAGGGGGCCTGGCGAGGGTTCCAAGAACAGCTCTTAGTGAATGGAAACAAGATGATTTCTGCTCAAAGCAACTTCCTCAGCACCCACCCTTTCTTCCCACCCCATGCTGAAGGGACGCCAAGGCCACGTGGAAGTAACAGAACACCAACATAAGCAAGATGTATTTTTTACCCTCAAAATTCAGCAGAAAGGAAAGAAGGGAGACCCAATCAGTTCACTCTTCTTTTATCCCACCCAAATTGAAATCTTAATAGTCTAATCCCAATTTCCCAGATAAAAGAGAGATTAATCCAAGTTTTTCTTATATGGAGCAGTGTTATAAAAGGAAGGTTATAAAATTCAAATGCTTCTGACCTAGCTGTGTTCTCAAGCTCTGCCTTTTCAAGGGGACCCTGTCAATGACATTAACACACAAATTACCTTACTGTTTTGTACTACAGGGCTGGCAAATATGCCAGGCCATTTCCCTTTGCTTTGCTCACAGGAGGTGTCACTAATTCATCACAATGATCTTCCCCACTGAGCCTAGGTAATGCCTCAGAATCCTCCTCAGCAGAGCCCCTGCAGCATCTCACACCCCGTCCCGACACTCCTGAACAGGATGTACATTTTAACAGGTCCCCAAGTGATTCTCATGCACACAGAAGTCTGAGACGCACTGGCGTGAGCCATACCCAACAATGGTCCATAGTGATGTGCACTTGCCCACTTGTCTTGCCAATGGGTTTCAGCCCTGAGCAAATTCATTATAGATTCAATGAGACGGAAAAATGAAAGTAGAACGTTCTTGGGGTGAAAAGGTTTATACCCAACTTTAGTCCCATGATGGCAGGTCAATCACTAGAATGCCGTCAGCCTTAGAGCAAGGCTGCATGCAAGCTGGGCTCTGTCTCTGGGCCTCTCTGCCCCCTCAGCCATCTCAGCCTCTGTCCTCGGCACTGCCACCACTCCAGGCTCTGCTCTGCTCTCCTGCAGCCTTGCAGCCATGCCATCGTGTCACACAAAGCACTGGGCAGAGCTCTTTATATAGAGTCCATAACAATGTATTGCCCACAAGTGTGTAGTGAGCTAGCCGACCAGGGCCAGGTGAGATGGCCCTAAGAAACTTCACTTTATCCACACCACTGCACAGGTGTGGGCAGTATGTTATTACTATCACTTTTCTATTGTCATTTTTCAGTCTCATGGAATCAAGAGTGAACTTGCCCAGGGCTGAAACCCCCATCACCTTGGACTACCCCACTCCCCAGAGAACTGCATAGCTTTCAGACGCTCTGTACTATCACTCAGGTAGGGAATGAGGGGCTGCAGCCTCTGGGGGTTGGTTTCCAGGCAGGCTGTGTGCATCAGTGTCCAAGGATGTGGGCTGGTGTGATGGAGACCTAAAACCACAAAACCACACTTGGTATTTTCCTCACCTCACAAGTTCACCAACCAGCCAGACTTTTTGCTTGCTTTTTTTTTTTTAGTTATTAGCATTTCCATATGCCTTCCTTTGAAGTTAATAAGATATATTTTTAATTCCATTCCAACCCACACAAATATTTCCCTTCTCTGACCTCACATCGTACTTGATAGGACCACACAGTTCAGCATCTAATGTTCTCAGTATTTCACATAATCATATGACTTCAGAAAAGCTCTAAGTGTCTTTAAAGTGATTAGCACAGCACGTGGCAAACAGAAGGTGTTTTTAAAAGTACACACACACACACACACACACACACACACACACACACACACACACACACACACACAACAGTTTTCTTCTTTCAGACAAGAGGCCTTTGTTTTGCATTTGTTTTGCACCAGCGAAGTGCTAAGCAATGTAACAAACATAATACATGCCATGCCCCCCGATATGCCCCTTGTGTACTGAGGCATGTTTCTTGTTAACTAAACTATGAAATGGAACCCTTCCAGTTTTCTTTGGTAATGTTTTAACCGCACACTGCATAATAAATGAAAAGGGATTGAATTAGGTCACTGTCTTGTTTGTTTCCTTAAAAAGGGACTGCTGATGATCCCTAGGCTGCAGATTTTATCTGCCAACGCTGCAAAATTGACGGAAGAAACATGATGGGTCTTTCCAAAAACAATGGTTCTCGTGCAAGTTCCTGCTTTCAGTTTGAAAATATCAGTCACTGATTTCAACAGACTCCTGGCCTTGGCCTCAGCTCTCCTTTTTAGGAACCATGGGGGTCTCTTATTCACAGCCTGTAGAATGCAGAGGGCCCGGTGGTCACCAACAGGAACTGGCTGGGAAGAGAACTATACTGCTCATTTTCAGTCTCCCTGAGATGAGGAAAGTAGAGGTGTTTGAGATCACTCCTAGCACCTGTGGTCCCTGGCATTTATTCATACCTCCTTGTACCACCACTGATCCACAACCAGTTTTGACTCCTAAGTGGCACATTAATGCAGCTACAAAATTCACTATTTCAGTAGCAGCCCTGGACACCAGCGCCTCAGACAATGGCCTTATTGAAGCAGTTCTCTGGGGCTCATGTGGAATGACCTGTTTGTCTGAACAAACCAGACAGCCCTGCTGGGCAGCTGCTACCTTGCTCTGGGGACATGGAGAGTTGTCACCCCACACTCTTGGCCTTTAGCTACAGGAAACTCCAATGATGTCTGTGACTCCCTGTGCCTCTGATGAGAGAACAATCTGACCTCCAGCATTGCCAGCGCTCTGAGCAGAGCCTGAGGCCTCTATGAGGGAAAAGGGCATGAATAACAGCATTAATAACAAAGAAATAGAAAATCCTTTACCTTCCACTGAGAGGAAGCATGTCCCTTAAGCAACTGCTTGACATATCATCAGTGAGTCACCTCACTTCCCTAACCATCCATCACCCCCACTTCACCCCAGACCTGTATGGCACTTGCTCTCAGGACAGGCTCTGAAACAGCTGATTTGAAAGAAGTGGTATGACAGGACCTCCCAGCTGTTGGTGGTAAATGTGATGGGGAGGCAACACATGGAGAACTAGAGGGAGGGGGAGAAAGGGGGGTGAGTATCCCCCAGTATTCACTGATAAACATGAGCGCACTGACCAGAGGCCAAAGTACTTCTGAGCGCTCCCTTTGAAGTGTCTCGCCCACTCCTGGATTTCCCGAGAACAGCCGTGAGACGTGGGAGCCTGTTGAAGGCGCTTACAGAGCTCGTATTTCAAATACGTCTGCTGCTTATAGAAGCCATTTCCCATTTACTGTGTGTGGAGGACACAAAGGTCTGTGGCCTGTCACATCTGCATGGGGCTCATGGCCAGGCCAGTCACAGAGTCCTCAGGAAAGAAGGCAGGGATCTTTGCATAAACTCTTGCAGTGTGACCAGCCTTGGCACCTGGTAAATCAGTTACTGAAACAGATCCTGGTCTTCTGGTGACTGGGGATGAAGTAACACTCAAAAAGGGGTTGAAACATTAAAAAATAAAGCCATACAATAATACTGGGCTGCAGAACCCCACAGAAGAGAACTCTTGGTTCAGACCTGCATCTCAGGAAAAGGGCAACAAAGCAGCCACTGAGTACCTGCATACCTACTCAGGTGGGCCGGTCATTAGCTCTGCCCAGCCAGCCTACAGACGGCAAAAGCTAGAACCACTGAGGTTAAGTTAAATTAAACAAACCATCTCCATTTTTAAAATGTAGTTCTATAGTAGAAATAACATTAGAATGCTTCAAGTTGGTATTATGACAAGGACCCACTTTAAGAGGGAAGCCATTTGTCATTCTAGAATCCTTAAGTTACAGAAATTTAATAGCTTTGTGACCTTTGGATTTTTTGTTCTTAACAAAACTTCTGTAGTTTAAAGTTTTGTCCAGCTACCTCCACATTGTTCAGAATAAACTCTCCAGCACTGTGTGATGGCTCAGATTTGCCATCAGGAACAGAGAAATTAGCAATCCCTGAGGGGCCCACCTTACCCCAGCGCATGCTTTCTGCAGTAAGGTCCCTTCAGAGGCTCACGTTTTTGAATGGGGCACCGCTCTGGCCCCAGCAGGATGATGGGCACACACACCCCCGTGCACGGCTGCCAATCCCCTTGCCTGTGTCCCTCTGTGGGATGTGCCGGCAAAGGGCGCTTGTGGATGGCTCTCCGGGACTCCCAGGAACCACCCTGCTAGGCTCCTCCCTGCTGCAGCCACTGTGTCCGGGGAGGCCCTGAATGCAACTCCACCTTTCCCGATGCTCTCAGAGCTCCAACCAGGGATGCCTGCGTGTGCCCACCTCCAGGCTGTTGTCTCTTTACCCTTTTCTCCACAGTCCACCTCCCAGTGTCCTTCAAGGTCTAGCTCAAATGCCACCTCTGCCATAGAAGCTTTCACTTGAGCCTATTTCTCCCACTGTGTGGGGTCTGGTCTTTACCTGTGCCCCTTCAATAGCTTCATACTTTCTACAGTGCAGTGGATTTAACAGCACGTCTTTTCACTCTGACTGGACAGTCCCCACACTCCTTGTGCTTCGAATCCTCACCACATCCCCACAGGGCTGCATACTCAAGACCTGCTCGGCAAGCGCCTACGGGAACCTCCCTGCGGGGAGGGCAATGAGGGTGCCCAGGCCTCCCTGGGGCAGGCACTGGGACGGTGGCTCCCGTCCTTCCTGCTGAGGCTGTCTGAGGTCCCCACCTTCCTCCACTGCCCTCTGAGCAGGCAGAGCACGGCAGCCTCATCCCTAAGAGACAGAACTCAGACCCTGGGCCCAGCTCCCAGGTGCAGGGGAATAAGGAACGCAGCCCACAGCTCCAGCCTATTTGAGCAGGTCCCAAAGCACAGGCAGCCCAGAAGGCCAGAAAGGGGGATGGGGGGAGGGAGTGTGCCGAGGAAACAGACTTTTCTTAGCAAGTCATCTTCAGGTACACACAGCAGGAGGCCTGAAGGAGACAGGGAGGTCGCCACAGTGACAACTAGGATAAAACATGAGGAGGATCAGGGCAAGACAAAAAGCCATGGTTGCATGTGAACTTCAGGCAGAGAAGGTGACTTGACGGTGGGGTCTGCCTTGGCCTCTGACTGTCTCTTGCAATTCCAGGCTGGAATGCTGGAAGCAGACCCACCTCCAGGGGACTGGGCCAGGTGGGCCGGGCCGGCTGCCAGCGCCCTCACCCTGGTTCTTGTGAGCTGCTGAGAGAGGAGCACAGACGATGAGGTGGAACCAGGGTGCAGAGGCCGGAGGATGACTGAGGAAAATCTCTGACCACCCGCCAGTGCCAGGGCAGCAACGAGAGGGAGATGCTCAGCTTGCCAATGGAGAGTGCCGCAGTTCTCAGCTCCATGCAGCCTGCTGGGTGGCTCTCCTCCAGGCTCAGCACGCCCCCTTCATGGCAAATCCCCAAGCTGGGGAAGCCCCCTGAGGGCAGGGGCCATGTCAGCTCCCTACTCAATGTCATTTCCTTGTGCAGCATCTGGCGCATGCAGCAGATGTCGAAGGAGGCCTCAGAGGGTAAAGCAGAGCTCAGTTCTTTGGTTTGAATTGAATTGTTCAAAAGGTAGTCCCTTTTGAACACAGTGTACAAAGGGCAAATCAGCTCTCTGTTCCTGAATTTCTATAGTAGGGGACAGGGTGACCACACAAAATCTCTAAACCAAAATCAAAAGCTGTTTTCTTAGAGGGCTATCATTTTTATAGGGAAAAATTAGCAAGGAAAACATCAGCTGTGATTTTTGTCACTAGGATGTGTATGTAGGTGTGTTTGAATCCTCAGGCCAGCGATCTGTGCAGACACAGTGAGGATGCATCGCTCTGCTGACTACAGCAATTTTAAAGTGGCTCATCATGGCGAGGTCAGACCAACTTGGTGGGAAATCAGGCCAATGGCAGAAAAGTGTGCCAGTAAGTCCTGGGCCACTTTCTTGCACACACATCAAATAGAACACAAAAAACAAAAACAACTGAAGTGATGGTTTCAACAGGCATTTATCTGCATTTGAGTCTGCTTTTCAGTAACTGGGTCAGAACTGAAACTTTCTTTTCTAAAAGAAAACCTTCCCTCACCAAAATATGGAATTCATCTGCACTGTAATCCCAAGTGGAGAGCAGGCTCATTTCCTCTTGATCTGTGTTTCACTTACTCCTACTCACTCTTGTTTCTCATGGACAATGAATGGAAACACTCCCCTGTAGGAATTCCAAATGCCCTCTTTGAGACAGATGTTCTGGAAACCACTGACAAGCTGCCTTTCCCTGGGAGGCACATCACACACTCCCATAGCCATTCAGTTCCAAACTGTGCAGTTCTCCACATCCAGCTCTAATATGACCCATGAGATCTTATGTATCTGTTCAGAGCAGATCAGACAGATACCTATATTTTAACAACTTTTTCTCCATGTTCCCTTTCCCTAACACATTCCTCAGCAGCCAGTCACATATAAGGCCTATTTCAGCAAAGTAATTGTCATCTGCTACAGAATCAATAGTGGGATTTCTCAGGCATGTCTCTGTAAAAATCAAGTATGGTCAAATCCTTTCGTGTAAAGGTTTCTTTCAGGAAGTGAGCTAGGTACTTGTGAAGGAAAACGAACTTTTGTAAGCCAGCAGGGCACTCTTCATAAATTTCTGTGAGGCAAATGAGGCCCTCGTGGCTTCAAAGAGTTATTGCTCAATACTTCCTAAGCACCCACATTCGTTCATGTTTCTCCCTGAGGGCCTCACTTGCTCCATAGGACAATGCACTACAAGCTTTAATCTTGCTTAAAATTGGTGTGATGCATGGAGACAGGTCATTGTAGTCACCTGGATATGCTGTGAAATAACTTCTCAAGCAGTTCCAGCTTTTCCAAATGCACCTATAAAAACAAAACTCAATGCCATTAAGTTCACTCTTCAGGGGACCTACTTTGTTCTAACAGGGTCCACTGACTGGAGAGAAGTGTCAACGAACCCAACACACTTGCCCACATAAACAGGCTGTCAGCAAGAATAAGGACTAGGTTCACACTCATTTGGAAGGGCGTGAGAAGAGAGCGACCCGGCCTTTGCTAAGGCCATGGCACAGAGGATAGGTTATAGAAGCTACAGTACAATCTAAGAAAAGCATACATGTTTAAAAACTTAAAACCTGTGCAAAGGATATCCCTGTCTGCCTTAGCAATAGGCGTCAAGAGTTCTTGTTCCTACTACGCCAGTAAAACTTTGGAGTGACTGCCTGTGAGCCATGAAATCCAGGCAAAAACACATTTCCAGAGTTGCACAGGTTTGCTTATTACTAGCACACACTGTTAACATTAGACTATTGGCTATTTTCTCTACATTATCTTTTTCCATCAATGAAGATAACACTAAATACCAACTTTATATGGAGTAATCTTTGAGTGGGTGGACTGTGAAGTCGTAATTATGACAAGATAGACATTTTCTCAAACTAGGTATCTTTAGGTACTCCACTTACCAAAACCATTATGAGGAAATAATTACTCATACACACACACACAAATAAAAAAGGGATTAACAAAAAGAGGCAACATAGAACATTTAAGGACATAAACTCTGGCTAAATGGACTGATCCTCAGCTCAATCATTTAATCAGCTGTGTGACATTGGGCAAATTAACCCAAGCCTCAGTTGCCCCATGTGTGAAATGGAGATAATAACAGAGCCTACATTTCCTAGCACGTACCATCTATATGAGGCACAGTGCCCAGCAAATGGAAAGCTCTCATAAGTAGAAGCTTTTATCACATGATTCTTACTAACCTCAACTTGAGGACATGTTGGTACTTATGTAAGAACAACACAATCTGGCAGAGTCACCTGCACATATGACCAGAATTGGCCTCCTGTTCTCATTGACACTTAGAGGTCACAGTCTGCGTGTTTTATTTATATTGACTAAGAGTTTCCTGATGACATAGTAGTTACATAGAAACATCTATTTATTTAGTTATTTGCTTTTTGCTCCTTCCAAATGTCTGTGGATTGATCTATGTGGATCCCAGAAATGTAATCGTTTGTTGCTTGGCTAAAGAGGCCTCTCTGTTTGTTTTTGCTAGAAGTCAGTCCTCCAAACCTGCGGTTTGCAAACTTTCTTTTTGAGCATGCACCACTACTTATCTACAGAATCTGACAAGCAATCCCAGTTGTGTATATGAAACAGAAAAAAGCAGAGCTGCAATGATTAAAAAGTAAGAGATGACCAAGAGCCACCTTGCCCCAACCCCAAAACCATCACCTCTAGGTAGCCCCTAAAATGCCTGTAGGAACTAGCTCTCTGTGGAACACATTCAGAAAAACAGTCAATAAACTGCTCTTCCAATTGGGATCTTACAGCCTATAAACCTCACATGACCTGAACTTGAGTCTGACTGGTGAACCTCTGCTTTTCATCTCCTAGCTTCATCAGTAACAACAAAGTCAGAGGCCCACAAAAGCCCGGTCCCTTGCTTACTAAACATTCCTAACATGGCTGTGGTCTGTACAGATACACAGACTCTTATTTTCTGATTTACTGACTGTACACTGAGTTACATCAACCCTGCAAGAGATGCCCTAGGACCCCAATGTTAACATTCCTATGCCACCCAGTACGTACGATATATGGTATCATTATTATTGGCTTCCGGAGGACCATGTTCCAGTTATAGTTTTTTGCACCCACCAGGTCACGATTAATCTAATCTAACAGCTCAAAAGAATTTTCAGTGAATTTGCCATTCCGTGGTAGAATATACACTCCTACCATTTTTGTGAAGAACCAGCAGAGTCTCCACATACGGAAAATGTTACAGGGACAACAAATTAGAAATTCAGAGTAGTGGAATCAGAATAGTGAAGCAGATGGACAAAGTCATCACTTCAGAATGCACAGAGACTAGGAAGCAGGCCCTCCTCCGTTTAATTGCTCGTTAAACATCTGCGTAGGGGAAATATGACAAAGATTTAACTGTGGGGAGCAAGAGGTAAAGGGGGGCTTGTTCAGGGTGGTCTGAGGGAGACCAGCCAGGAGGGATGGGGTTGGAGCCAACCAACAAGAGATCCCAACCCATAGTGAGGAAAATATTTCCTCCACAGAAAAAGCTACTCCATCTCCCCAGGGAGTGGCTGGAAGACTCCCAGCCTGAGTCATTCGGAAACAGATTTTACCAAGCGCTCCAGAGTGTCCCACGGGGAGGAGGCGGCTTCATGACCAAACGGGTCTCTTCCAGCTCCAACTCCCATAATTCCCAGAACCTTCCACTTCTTTCCAAATCACTGTGGCTAGTGTGGCCATAGCATGACTGTCACATCCTCCAGTCTGAGCATTTTAAGGCCTGGGCGTAGCTACTGACGTGGCTCTGCCAGAGGCCTCCCAGCTTCCGGGCAAGCAGGTCCCCTGGTCACGGGACACTGAGAAGATGGCAGATGTACATCCAAGGGTAGAGTGCTGCCAGGCCCGGGCACTCAGCAATCAGGCCTTGGTGAGGGCCACCGCCGGAGGCCTGTTATATTTCCACACCTCACCAGGGACCTGATGAACACGAACCCCCTTTGACATCTGCTAATCAGATTTGCTCCTGGGAGCCAGTAATAAGTAAACCTTCTCTATGACAGAAACACTGGAAGGCCTCACATCCTCACAGCTGCTCAGCCAGTGGAGCAGATGGGCCATACCCACAGCTGGGTCTGCCTATACCTAATTACTAAGCTGAAACAATGAGCCCTAAGTGGCAATGGTCACCCTCAGAGATAGCTGTCAGACAGCCCTCGGGAAATGTCACTGAGCAGGTGGGAAGGCGACGACTTCTCCATCAGCTCTGCTGACCTTCCTGACAGCGTTAGCACCACGCACGCCAGTTACTCACACTGTGGCTAGGTGCTATTCACAGGTACTGTTAACCACATGTCAAACACATTATGTTCTTGAATATCAACTATTCACTTGACTCAGGTTTTTGGGGAAAAAAATCACCATCCAGAAATCTAGCTGTAAGCTAGAAAAACCTTGTAGGTAGTATCTGATTAGATAAACAACCATATTTTTTCTGTCTTCTTTTAAGTTTTTGTTGGGTGTTACTGCTTATGTTAGTATATCCATTAACTATCATTGTGTAACAAAGCTCAAAATTTAATGGCATAAAGCAGCAGTGATTTATTTCCCACAATCCCATGGGTCAGCAGGGCTACTCCTCCACTGGCTTCCCTTGGGCTCACCCGGGTGCCGGCCCGTGAAGGCTGCATTCACACGTCTGCTGGTTTAACACTGCCAGCCAGCGGGGCCCGCGGCTCTCCTCCTTGGGCCCCTCACTCTCTTGTAGGCTGGAGTGGCTTCCTTACCTGGAAGTGTCAGGGCAGAGTTCCAGCAGGGCAAAAGCAGAAGCTGCCAGACTTCTTGAGCTCTAGGCTATAGAATCACATTACTGGTGTACCTATCACTCCAAGCAAGTCAGAAGGCCAGCCCAGGTTCACCGGGTAGGGAAACAGGACTCCACTTCTGGTTGGGAAGACCCAAAAGGTCTTGTGACCACTTTAAATCTACCACATGTCAGCATCTTCCCCTTGTGTCAGAGTGACATGAATTCTGGTAGACGGTCATAGGTACTCTAAATCAAAGGGATGCCAGGACAAATGCCAAGTCCTACGAAAAAAGGCCTTGAAAAGCCACTGTACATATTAACATGTTAAAGTTCCTGAGAAGTCCCTCAATAAACATAAATCCTGTTTAGCCTTGTTTACTGATGAACAAATAAGTTTATAGAAGCTGAGGAAGACTACTTTCCTATAACACCATTTTGGAAAGCTTGGTCATGAATCCTGAATGTTTGGAACAGTTCTAGTTAGCATACTTTGTCTTAATGTCTCAGGAAATGTCCCAGAAATGTCACATACGTTTCCATACCTGTTCATATGCAGAAGTGGCACACCCCACTGTGAGTTCTCAGTTGGGATTATAAAACAAAAGGTCACCACAATTATCTCTCAGGTTATCAGCAGTGAAAAAACTTCCACTCAAAATCATTTTGATTAGGCTAGAAAATTTTCCTAAAAGTTTTATGCACAGAGGTTTGGGTCTTTTTCTTCAATATACTTTTGGGCATTGACATTAGTGGATTCCTACAGAATGAACATTTAGATTCACTCTGACTTTGCTTCACAAGTTTAAAATGCAGTGAGAATAGGATAACCAATCACAGAGCAGGAGGCCAAAGGCAGCGCTTATGCCTCCCCAAGGGGCTGACAAACCTCTAAAGAATCACTCTCTTCCTACCGGCCTGAAGGCTAGCAGTCTACCCTCCCATTCAATTTTCTGCTCAGTCCAAAAGGAAGAATTCATCCATCCTCAAAACCAGGTTCTCCAGTGGTGGCTCTTGATAGCTATGATGTGAAGAAGGTTGCTCTCAATGTCTGGTCATGAGACCAGGATGGTCCCGATGTGGATGAAGATTCAAGTGGGCTGGGAAATGTCAAATCATTGTTTAGGGCTGTTATGACAAGAATACTCACAGGACCAGGAACAGCAAAAGCAGCCTCCTCCAATGCAAGGACCACACCCCATCACAGTCGTGCACACGGAGAGAGGGCCAATGCACAGAGCAGGCTCGCTGCAGTACTGGGTGGGAAATACAGAACTGAAAATATGCCCTACTTATTTTCTCTTGTATCAGGAAGAATGTCTGACAAGGAAGGGGTGGAGTGAAGGATCTCTGTGTCTGGCTGCTGGACTAGTTTCTTAGAATTGACTACTGTTACATTCATTCACTAATGACAGTGATTCACCCAGATACACAGCACTCAGCGGCCAATTCACTAAATCAGACTCAAGATAACATTCTTTTCATTGATGTCAAATACTTCTATTTTTATCTTATGCTGTGAAATCATCAGGGAAATATCTCCTGGAAGCCTG
Source organism: Manis pentadactyla (assembly GCF_030020395.1). Classification (NCBI taxonomy): domain Eukaryota; kingdom Metazoa; phylum Chordata; class Mammalia; order Pholidota; family Manidae; genus Manis; species Manis pentadactyla. The sequence goes on along the minus strand of NC_080020.1, from coordinate 80,920,675 downwards.
AATGCAGTTTCAAAGGATAGAATAAAAGTGAATCTACCGAGGGCTGGGGAATTCCACAGGAAAAAACACTCCATGAGTGACAAGAGAGGAAGTAGACATTCCTACGGGAGAAAGAATTGTAAGTGGACTGGTCAGCGTTAGACGTAAGCAAGGTGACGGCTCACAGGAGGGCTACAGCTTAGCCACCTGGAGAGCCTTTTTGAGAGCAGATAAACTTTGTGCAATTTTGAATTTGGTGAGCTAGCTATTGGACTGACTTCCTCAGGGTCCCTGGAGCTGTGTCTGGGAGTCACTGTGCTCTTAAATTCACTCTAAGAAATGGCCCCAAGACCTGGACCCCACCACTTTTCTTTCCCTCTACTATCAGCTGCTCCATCAGAAACAAAAAGATAAAGATGACAACCAAAGAGATTAGCTGCCTAATGTAATAGGGGGGAAACCCAAAGCCAGCTGACAATTTTGTTCCCTTTCTGAATCCATGTAGGGAGTTTTCTAAGAGCAGACGTGCCCCTGAAGCATAGTCAAAAGCCCCAACACACGAATGATGTGAGCTAACCAAGGCAGAGAAGGGAAAGGATAATAAGCACAACCACTCCAGGGACTATAGCTAGAACATTCCAGAATTGTAGAACACTTGGGCCTGCTGCAGAAATTCAAGGCATGATAAATAATATACTTTATGTATAAAACTGATCACCTTCATGAAGCACGTTAGTTTCCCCCTTGACAACACATCACTATCCAGGATCACTAATCAGCTCCTTAGCACAGAATGTCAGTCTCACTACCACAATGCTGTCCAATGGGACTCTGAGCCCCACTCAGGTTCTACAAGCTCTGCTTACCACCCGCACCTGCGCCGCTTTGACAATGGCAGGATGCTTGATGGCAACTCGAGCCCGAGCCAGTACAAAGGGTTCAGCCATAAATGGTATCCACCTTTTGACATCAGTGTGGGAGAGATGGTAAAAGCCGGGAAAAGCCCCTCGGGACTTTCTCAGGCTGACCTCTGCCTGCCTGGCTGGCTGCCTGCCTGAACTGACGGCTCCTCGCATTTCAGTCACACCAAACCACTGCCTGCCTTCCGACCACGCTCTTGCTTCCAGGCCCCCTGGCCTTTGCCCACACCTGGCTCTGCCTGGGTGCCATTCTCCTCCTTCATCCCTTCGTTAAACCTACATCTGAAGGCCCAACTCAAATGTCACAACTCCGGGATGGCTTCCCTAATTGGCAGAACTAACTGTTCCTTCCTCTGTCCCCAGTGCAATTAGTTCATTGCAGCAGCGGTGACTTCTCTGCTTATCCTCTCCCGGCTGGATTAGAAACTCTGTAAGGACAGGAACACTGTCCTACTCTTTGTTGCTCCACTATCACACAGTAGGTCTGAGTGATTAGAAATCTGACAGCTTCAAGATCTTACCCCCTCATCCCGTTAAGACACTATTAGAACAGCCAACAGGGTACTAGGATAGATTTTCCACGTTAAGATGTGTCACCAAGACTGCTGTATGAATATAACAGAAAGGAGTAAAATATACACAGCAGAGAGGGACTCTTTTTAAGGTCCACTAACAGCACCGGAGTCCACCTTCTTTTCTTCCTCAGGAATTTCCCCAAGTAATGAAGGTGGTTCTGTCAGACTTGGCTGGCCAGAGATTTCCATCATATTTTTGTTTTCTTCCAGATCTTCTAGCATGGAAAAAATATCATAATTTCCTCATGGGCCTACTTATAATTCTGCAGGCTGATTAACAATGAGGAAACCTCAACTCTGTAAGGAGCCTAGACAATCCAGTTGTTCTATTTGCTACTGGACTGGCTCAGCATTCGTCACTGAGGCATGATGTATTAATTTAAGAACTCTAGTCACCTCTCAGAGACTGTCCCTCCATCTGCCTTACGCCTTTCAGGATCAGTGGTATCAAATTCTCTGTATCTTTTAGACTCACTACAACATCTATCAAGCCCTGATCTAATAAGTACATCCTGCTAGCAACCTCTGCCTGTGCTTTGTTTCTGACCCTCTGCAGTGTCTTCCCTCAGGTGAAACTTATCCATCTATGTTAAAAATGTTAAGGCAGTGCACTCAATAGGCACGGTCAGGTGCCCCACTCACGTGCCCTGGGCTCCCCGCCCACACACGCTTTTGGCTAGCATGCACGACCTCCACAGGAGGGTCCTCTGTCGGCCACAGCACGGAGCAGACCTTGAGTGCTGGCCTCCAGAGCAACTATTAGTCAGTAATGCATGCGAGTTGGAGGCGACACGTCTCAGCCTGCTGTTCCCTCTGATGGCACAGTTCTGAAGTATGTTTCCTAGTATTCATCAGAAACTGAGCCCTGGGTGCCCACAGAAGCAACCTTCTCAAGAACATCCATGTATTGGCTTTCTCCTCCTCCTATTGGCACACCTAGTGCCTTAACAGTGCTTTCGAGGATTATCTCCCTAATAGCCTACTTGTGCTTGAATCCTATCACAGAACCAGGTCTCAGGGCACCCAACCTAACAAAAGTACCAACACAGAAACAACTAGACACCGATAAGGGACAGCAGACACCCGGGACATCCCATAGTCATGTGTAGCAAACACTCATAGTACATGAAGTACTGCCACGGCACAGTGGTGCTGAAGAGCCTTTCCGTGCCACTGTCACAATGAGCCTGGCAGCCTCAGGAAGCAAACTGAGCTGCCTTAAATCGCTGGGAATTAGTGTGTCATATGGGTTCCAAAGACAGACTGGATTTCAGTGGCTGTTTCCAACGTCCCAAGCATTAAATTTCCTTTTATTCTTCCCAGCACCACATTTCCAATAAGCCCTGAAAAAACATACCCCTGGGGAAGGATATTTTGTTATCTTAATAAAGTCCTTCAATCCTTAGGAGACAATTCACCATATTTTCATTCTCAAAAATATTAATTTTACTCCCTTAAAAAATCTTATTGAAAATATTTGTATTTCTTGCCTGAGTTTCCTGGGAGGTAAAGTTGAAAAAACTAGCTAATAAAGGATAATTCCAACATTACAAAAAACAATACATATTGCAATATGGAAATAATTATGACTCAGAAAAAAATGCCAACCCCTTAAAAGAAAATCTCTTTAACTAGAAAGTAACATCCAGGGGCTCTCAATAATATGCATTAAAACATTATTCAAGGTGTACTTTACTTCAAACTAAGCAAGAAGGTGAGGAATTTGCTTCTACAAAAAATAAATAAAATAAAGCAGAGGAGATCTCGCTTCCCAACTTCAAGTTCTACTACAAAGCCACAGTAATCAAGACAATTTGGTACTGGCACAAGAACAGAACCATAGATCAGTGAAACAGAACAGAGAGTCCAGATATTAACACAAGCATATATGGTCAATTAATACATGATAAAAGAGCCATGGATATACAATGGGGAAATGACAGCCTCTTCAACACCTGGTGTTGGCAAAACTGGACAGCTACATGTAAGAGAATGAAACTGGATCACTGTCTAACCCCATACACAAAAGTAAAATCAAAGACCTGTATGTAAGTCATGAAACCATAAAACTCTTAGAAGAAAACATAGGCAAAACTCTCTTGAATATAAACATGAACAACTTCTTCATGAACATATCTCATGGGCAAGGGAAACAAAAGCAAAACTGAACAAGTGGGACTATATCAAACTAAAAAACTTCTGTACAGTAAAGGACACCATCAGTACAACAAAAGGCATCCTACAGTATGGGAGACTATATCCATAAATGACATATCCAATAAGGGGTTGACATCTAAAATATATAAAGAACTCATGCACCTCAACAAACAAAAAGCAAATAAGCCAATTAAAAAATGGGCAGAGGATCTGAACAGACACTTCTCCAAAGAAGAAATTCAGATGGCCAACAGACACATGAAAAGATGCTCCACATCATTAATCATCATAGAAATGCAAATTGAAACCATGAGATATCACCTCACATGAATTTAGGATGGCCAACATCCAAAAGACAAACAACAACAAAAGCTGGCAAGGATGCAGAGAAAGGGGAACCCTCCTACACTGCTGGAGGGAATGTAAATTAATTCAACCATTGTGGAAAACAGTAATGGAGGTTCCTCAAAAAACTCAAAATAGAAATACCATTTGACCCAAGAATTCCACTCCTAGGAACTTACCCTAAGAATGCAGGAGCCCAGTTTGAAAAAGACAGATGCACCCCTATGTTTATCGCAGCACTATTTACAATAGCTAAGAAATGGAAGCAACCGAAGTGTCCATCAGTGGATGAATGGATAAAGATGTGGTACATATACACAATGGAGTATTATTCAGCCATAAGAAGAAAACAAATCCTACCATTTGCAACAACATGGATGGAGCTAGAGGATATTATGCTCAGTGAAATAAGCCAGGCAGAGGAAGACAAGTATCAAATGATTTCACTTACCTGTGGAGTATAAGAACAAAGAAAACACAGAAGGAACAAAACAGCAGCTGACTCACAGAACCCAAGAATGGACTAACAGTTACCAAACGGAAAGGGACTAGGGAGGATGGGTGGGAAGGGAGGGATAAGGGGAAAAAGGGGCATTATGATTAGCACACATAATGTGGGGGGATCATGGGAAAGGCAGTATAGCACAGAGGAGACAAGTAGTAATCCTATAGCGTCTTACTACACTGATGGACAGTGACTGTAATGGGGTATGTGGTGGGGACTTGATAATGGGGGGAATCTAGTAACCACAATGTTGGTCATGTAATTGTATATTAATGACACCAAAAAAAAAAATTAATGACAGACAAAAGATTAATTAATTAATTAATTGTGGATAAGGATTTACTTCATCAAAGAATTCATATATATTCCACTAATATATCACACCCTGAAAAGTATCAATTTGGATTTATTTTAGAGAAACCTGATTAATTTGTTTAAGATTATGGCTAATTGGGAAAACCACACTAACTCAGGGAGTGAAGCCTGGACTAAGGCAGGAAGAACAGGGATGCAGATGAAGGGATATGAAGGCCGTAGAACTGATAGGAGGATGTGAGCAATGGGAAAAGTGGGCTTCAGGATTGCCCAGGTGTCTGGCTTGGTGGATGGACTGGAAATCTTTTTACTGGGAGAGAGAATCCAGGCTACAGGGCCAGCTGGGGAGGGGGAACACGCTCATCTGGAGGCACACTGCATTAAAAATGCCAGGAGGACACCAGGGGAAGACCCCCAACGGGCAGGTGGCTCTATGGCCTGTGGCCTGGAGGAGAGGTCTGGTCTGTGAAGGGCAGCTGAAGTCATAGCGTGGATTGGGCAACTTGAAGAATGCAAGGAGCTAAAGGAGAAAGGCAGAGTCAAGGACGACATGGAAATGATGATCATGAGGCCGGCAGGAAAAACCAGCCAGCAGTCAGAGAAGAAACATTAGAAGAGAAGCAGGTAAGAATCACTTCATAGGGTCAATGGACACTTTATTATGAGCCAACACATTGTGTTTATTATTACTATTCCATCAAAGGATCTGCACCATGTCTGCCCTGCACAGGCAGAGGGGACACAGAAGCACCAGGCAGGATGCAGGGTGATGATGGGGATGCCCCAAGGTGGGCGAGGCAGGATGGGGCGCTCGCTGGTGGAGCTGACTTCCTGGATGCTGAGTCACAACCAAGACGTCACATTAGGACTTCCAAGTGTGTTCTCTTTGATACTTCTACACCTGATTTCCCTCAAATATAGGAAAATTTCACAGGCAGTTAACTATTACTGAGAAGACACTATGTGCAAAGTTACACATCAATAAACCATTCTAGGAAAATGGCTAAAATCATAAATGTCACAACTGTCCCTAAACTTCACCTGGAAAGGATATAAACAAATCATCACAGAAAAGACAAATGGCCATTCTATTACAAAAAAAAACAATCTATTTCATTAGTAATAAAAATAGTAAAAATTAAAATGAGATGCCATTTTCACTTCCCAAACTGGAGAAGATTTAAGGACCTGATGATCTCGGGGTGTGAGAAAACAAGTATTCTTATACCTGCCAATGACAGACCAACTTTGCTGGATCTATTTTGAAAACTGAACAGACAGCCATAAAAGGGTATTCAAAGTTTCTATTTAATGGTTAACAAAAAAATCAGAAAACTACTCAAATGGCAAAAAAAGGAGGTTAAATATAAGGAGCAACTATCAAAACAGGTAACTGAAGTTACTACGCTGTGCCATTCACAGACATCCATTTGTTACTGTTTATAAAGGAATGTCTTTTTTTTAGTGAAAATAAAGATTGAATGAAAAAAATAATTAAATGATTTAAATACATACTGTAAAATAGAAGTTAAAATGATTTTTTAAATAAACTTTTAATATTATGGGGAAATGTTTATAATATCAGACAAAAAAAACTGAATATAAAGCTGTATGCAAAGTAAGCACTCAACTACGTGAAGAAAAGAATATACAAAAAGAGACTCTCCTAGGAATTCAGCCTCTAGATGGGCAGTAGTGACCCCTGAGGACACTGATCTTTACCCCTGCATGCTTATATAATTCTGTATGAATATGGATTATTTTGTTAATCAGGAGAAAAACACATATAAACAACTGGCAGTCCAAGTCCAGGCATAAGTGTAGGTACATAAGAGCTATTGCTTGGCTTCAACAGTATCCCAGTGTTCAAGGGTGTTAGGGAAGACAAGGCAGGTGAAAAACCATTTTTGCTTTGAAGTGTGTACATGAGTATGCAAGCATCAAACAGATATCACAGGAGCTAACGAAAAATATGCCTCCTGGGGGTTTGCCCAAGTGACCTCCTGTGTAATTACTCTCCTAACGAAAAGGCCCAACAGTTTCTAGGAGAGACTTAAGGGTATCGAATGTGGGGTGTAAATAGCCAATAAACTGGCTACCCTGACCTTAAATACCGATGAGGAGCCTGTGAAAGCAGTTGTTCACCAACTCTAGGTGGACTGTGCCTTCCCAATTCATAGCCACTCCGTGAATATTAGGAGAAAAATAGGTTGGGCTCTAATTGAATCAGGGATGCAGTTTGAGAATGAAGCTAGAGACAAGTGGTAATGAGGCAACAGAGAGGAACCAGCTCTTTCCCATGTGTCACACTAGATCTCTAATGTGGATTTGCAGCCACATTTGCCTTCATTACCTGAAAGAGGTGACCTGAGCTGTGAGGGAACAATAGGTGGTCTCCATTTCCTAACTCAACTTGGCTTGGATCAAAATCGGGGGCATTTCTAAGTCCATCTGAGCTTGCCAACTAGCTGTATGGGTTTTTCCCAGGCTAAGTTGTTGTTCTGGGCTAAGGTACAGAGACTGGAGGCCAATGCCATCTTTACAGGTTGCCTGGCACCCTAGCCCAAGGCTCAGGGGATGCTGGTGTCTGGAAGGGGTCACTGCTGTATGCCTAGTGGTGGATGGTGAAGAGGTGTCTCCCTCACTGTGACTGTAAAATATATTTATACTTTTATATGAAGCTTGCTAATATAAGCAAAGAGTAGCTGAGGTCAGTTCATCACCTTCAAGAAGCAATTTAAAAAGTAGATTAAAGTATAAAAGCTTTCTGCATAAGGCTCATGTCATTTCTCTGTGAGATGGGATGACCAGAGGAATACCAACTAGAACCAAATCTTCCTGCTGGAGAGTGTATGTACAGCCCTCTTCATGACTTCAGCATCATCACAAGAAACTGTACGTTTGTTACAAGATCCAGAACATCCTCGTGGACTAATCCCATCAGATGGAGGACCTGAGTTCCCTGTGGAATAACCCCTCACACAGACGACGAGAATTCACAGGAAGATGGGAGCTCTGGCCACATCAGCACTAAGAAGAGCTCCTTTTCACAGAGGGAAGCATGCACTCTCTTCTTAAATCCCCAGTTTCAGCTACTCTCCTCAAAACATATGGCTTTTCCTACTTCGCAAAAGAACTGAGGCCAACACATCAGAATTCTCTTAGCATCTATTCCTTACACTCTAGGCTTACCTATGGCAACTCACCCTTCCTAGGCCACACAGCAGCCCCAGCTGCTGACCAGAGCTAACCTCGTGGGCACCCACCCCAGGACTGAGGTGCACCAGGTGGCTGCAGTGCCCCCACCCTCCCCTCCAAACCTCCCTCTCAGCCCTCACCAATTCTTGACAGTAACACCTTCCTACTTGATGTCCTGGCCTGTGGTCAGCCTGCCATCCGTGGTGCCTTCTTAATATTTAACCTCAATTTTCTGCTTAAAAGAACCTTTGTGGTTTCTCGAATTATAAATGGGTCATATCCCCAAAACTCCTTTATAAACTGGAAGGTATACTTAAGCCCACACTTAAGCCTTGCATTTGCCCAACATTTGCTGAGTGCATAACATAACGCCCAGCACTGTGCTGAGCAGCCTTTCATGTGCCTGAATCAGAGTTCTCATCAGAGAAGGTTACCGAACCAGCTCTACTGTGTAACTATCATTTATCTTCCATCCATTCAACCAGTATTCACTGGACACCTACTGTGCATCAGACTTTGTACTGGGCACTGAGGATATAACAGAAGACTCAAACCAGCTCTCAGAAGTTTACAGTCTATTCAGAGAAGCAAGTTTTCACAGAAAGAGTGCCCTGCAGGGGAGAATCCTCAGGACTTGCCTATTGGGCAGGCACCTGGGTGCCCAGAACTCCGTGTCAAAAAAAGATAACATGCATGCAACAAAAGTACAAAAAGAACTACTTTTACTTCAAGTCTTTAATATATTTAATTACTTTGATTTGCTTTCTTTAAATCTTGAAAACCATCATCTTATTTCTACTTTATCATTTTCTTTTCCAGAGACTTGGTCCAATTTACCCTCAGGAAAGGTAAAAGCTGTTACACCCTCTCTTACTGTTTCCCCTCTCCTGTTAACTTTTTCCAAGCAGCTGGTGAAAATGAATTCCATACTCTGACCCTGGAATTTAAAAACCTCAATGTCCTAACAGTTAAACTCTACGCAAGGAAAAGCCATCTCTCTATAGCTAAAGATTCTTCATGAAATTTGATAATGGAGTCTATTTAATACAGAAATATCAATCCTGCTTAATTCCTGGAAAAAGCTTACATTACTGGAAAGTAAACCCTCCCATTCATTTATTCAGCCTGGAAAAATATGAGGATACAATGTGTTTGCCATGTTATCACACAAAGGAATGTGTGTCACATTCTTTTATCAAGTACTTAAAATGGAAGAATTTTGACAAGGAAAGTGGTTTGGGTGTTTGCTGGCACCACCTACACAGAAACAGAGTCAGAGGTTAGGAAACCTCACCATCACCACCTTGCGTGCCCAGCAGGACTCAAACCCAGACCAGTCTGATTCTGAGTCAAATACTCTTCCTCTACCTCCTAGAATTCACTGAAGTGTCCCCCAGGGCACAGATGTAAAACAATTACACTGATAACCTTCACTGCAGTTCTTCTCATGTTTCATACATACATTGGTGACAATGGAGCCTCTAGTCAACAATTGTTCCCCTGTGAATATATCTGTGTTTCTGGAACTACAGTAAGAAGAGAATGTTAATTCACTATGGGTAATTAAAAGTCGTTTTCTCCTGGATGAAGTTCCTGAACTGATCTCCTGGGTATGATAAAATGTGACCCTGGGAATGGTGCCTGTATCAAATGTCAAAGTCAACATTCATCAAAGAAGCAGAACATTAAGCTGAAAAATCATGTTTGGGTTCAAATCCTGGTGGGTGGCCAGGAGTGCCTCCCTTGGTACATTTCATAAGAAAGCTGAGGAAAAGGACCCCAGTAAATATATCCAAACCGAGCTTCAGACGGCATCACATGAAGTTCAAGCAACACATCTACTCTGTGCCTTTTCTTTTTCTTTCCAATTTTGAATATTTAAAAATATCCCTCTACAGACTGTGAACTAAAACCTTAAAAAGAAGAAAACCACTTTCATAACCTTTGTAATCTATTGGAAAAAAGCTATGTTTTACTTCATAAACTAGAAATTATCCAGTTCTTTCAAGGATCTTCTAGAGCAGCACTGTCCTGTGCAAATATTTTGTGAACCATGTACATAATTTAATATGCTTAGTGGAAACTTTAGAAAAGATATGGATTTTAATAATGTTTAACTCAAAATATCCAAAAATATTATCATTTCAACATATAATTGATATAAAAAGCATTAAAAATATTTTATATCTCTTTGTCTCATACTAAGACTTCAAAACCTGCTGTGCATTTTGCACTTACCCCACATCTCAGTTCAGGCACATTTTCATCCGACATATTGTTTGATCTGATTTTCACTTGAAACTTTACAGTTGAAAAAGTAGATCTGCCCACCCAAGTTGTCCTAAGCATACTTAAAAGTTTTCCAATAACTGAGTTAACTATCAGGTCTCAATTTTAAATAAACTAAAATTAAGAAATTCAATGCGTCAGCTATACTAGCTGTATTTCAAATACTCAGTAGCCATATGTGGAGAGTGGCGACCATCATGGACAGGACAGGTCTGGAGCTTCCACTATGCCCGCTTGATTGACTCTCCCAGTTGGAGAAAGATCTCTTCACTCATGAAGAAAAGCTAAGAGGAACTCCCAACACTCGGCTCTCCTGGCTAGGGAATCTCACATTGCAGGAAACAGCCACTCTCAGTTTACTCAGAAAAAGGTGAGCTTCCCTCTTCTAAACTAACATAACATGATATACAAGGCAACTCACACTGCTGAAGTTCAAACCTGAAAGATTTTAAAACTGTGGATATTTTTTTAGTCAGATCCTCTGCCTCCCAACTTGTGTCCTGGGGAGTTTATGTACTTCCTTATTGAGTCACTAGGTGCTGGTTCCACATGCCCCTCCCTATACACAGTCCATCAGTTAACCTCACAGCAATCCTGTGAGACAGCTGAGCACCCGAGGGTGTTAATAACTTGTTCAAAGCCATACACCTAATTATAAGGTACAGAGCTGGGATTCAAGCCCAGAAAGTATGCTAGATTTTTTTTTATAAGTCTGCCCAGTAGAAGCCCCTGACACCAACCGCACACCCTAAATTCACACTGTGCCAAGGCTTGTCACCATTCTCACAGAGTAGGCAGGGCAGAATGGAACAGGTGTCGGCTTGCCACTCTACCAGTGAGGCACCATGGGAGCCCGGAGGGCTGGCCATGCCACTCCACGCCCAGGGCTCCTTCCAAGGTCCAGGGGTCCGGGAGCCAGAGGGGTACCTGTTCACTATGCACTGCACACACTGCCATCTTTGCCTCATTCAGTCCTCCAAACCACTTTGGGAGGAGGGGCACCCACACATGCAGAGATGGGAGTTCCATCAGGTAAAGAAACACGCCTTTGGTCACACAGCCAACTCACACCACAGTGGGGATCGCGGCCCAGGTCTGTGTCCGGCAGGGGCAGGAACTCATCAGAGGACTACCTGATGAGAAGGATCTCCCAAACAGCTATGACTCACTCTGCTCAAGACAAACCTCCAGGCTGATATCATGGGAGTGACTGTACACAACAGAAATACACAGAAAGTAGGATCAGACTTCTTTCCAAGTCAGATGCCATTATTCAGAATGGCCATTCTTATGTCTATCTGACTTGGTAAAGTTTTATTGTGCTTGCATGGGATGAATTCACAATTAAAAAAGAAGACACTGAGAAGGCTGGTTTTATCTGGATAAATTTTCAAAGAAGGGGATTTCAAGGGTGGACAAGACATAGCTCCTGAAGGTACTAGCAGAATGGAATTAGCTTTTCCCCAGAGCTGGGTTACACAGGCCAGCCTGGCAGTGATCCAGGGTGACAACCCACAGTGAGGGGCTAAATCATCACTGGACTACAGCAGAAATATGGAGCCACTTAACTCCTTATACATTGGGCAAAATGACGATCAGTGCTATTCCCACTCAAGTAGACAGTGCCTGTTAGGTGTAAATAAACATGCTCCTCACCAGCACAGACCTGTCTCCACTTAGAGTTTTTTCCCTCTGAGAACTGTGTAAGGAGAAGCAGGCCACACTGCCAGCCCTCGTGTCACCTGGCTGACAGGCATCTGAAAATCTGGATCTGAACCATGGCAGACTGTTATTATTAGCCAAATCTTAAACAGGTTTATGAACACCTGGTTCAGAAAGTCACATATAATAAATCCCTTATTTTTAACATAAGGAAAAGGTATATATTTTTTATTCATGGTCTTTAGTAATAGAAAATCAGTTTATCCTACCCCTACTAAATAAAAATGGAGTAGAAATTTAAACATTATCAGTTTGATAAGATGCCAACAAATAACCTTCTCAGGACATCTACCTGTCTTAGGTCAGCCCTGATGCTCCCATGAGAAGGATTGCTCAAATAATTTTATAACTCATAAGTGTTTATAGTTTCCATTAAAAAAATAAGAGAGAGAGAGAACCAACCTCCAAACCTAACCCAGGCAGTAGTACTTGCTAGAACAATTCAGGTAACATTTGTGAAATCAATAGTTCATTCATGATATAAGAGCAATTTTTCCTTCCCCAGAAACTGTAGACTGAAATATCACCTTTCCATGAATAAGATGGTGTCCATGAAAATACTCCATGAATCCTACACACATGGCAGACCCTCCTGATGGGGCACTGGTCAGTCCCAAATCCACACCACATATTGGCTCCCTTGGCTGGAGCTGCACCCCCAAGTTCCTAACAAGGCCCCTAGATGACCAGGTTGAATAAGCCTCTCCATTTTGAGAAGCAGAGTTGGTTCAAAGCCTTTGGGGACAATTATTAAACTTTCTACTGCCTTGATTTTCTTGACTGCACAGTATAGATTACTCAACCCTTATTGTTGTTACTAACATTTCCCAAAAGTGACCTTCATAAACTAAAATCTATAGAGTTCATCATAAATCACGATTAGTCAACTGTTTTTTCAACTTTTATCTAAGCAGTTCCTCTACCTGAGCTATCACTGAGTACCAAACCTGTGTCATTTGAATCTGCCAGAGAAACAGCAACCAATGGTGAAATGGTCCACAGAGATGTGCAAAAGGAAAGACAGCTTAAAGTCAGCTATGCCCATTACAAAGAGCTCTGAAACTTGTTTATGAATAACGACAGAACAAAGCATATCAGAACTGAAGCATTGAAATTATAGTATTAAACGTAATGCCATTTATGAAACTCTACAGGGTCCTTTGCAACATTCGTGTGTGCTCACCCAAGTGGTGTTTCCATCCAAAAACAAAGCTAGTGTTTACCATTCAGAGCCGAAAAGTATGAAACACTGCACAACTTTCAAGAAGTAAGTTGCTTCCCACCTGGAAAATGTTTCCAAAGAACTACTGACAATTAGGGTATCCTATATTTCATTTACTTACCTGTTCTAGAGGCAGGAATGCTCAGAAATCTCAATGAGCAACTTCAGAAAAATGCCACCTGGAGAAACAAATTAAACAAAATGTTAGATTTTTTTTTTAAACACCAACTAGGCTTACTCTGCAATTTTATATCTCATTTTAAAAGAAGTGATGTTTCAAATATTGGTCCCCAGGCAGCATATAGTTCCACCTGCATTAAAACACAGCCTTCCTTCCTGGGAACACTGACACACTAACAGGGTCCAAGTCACTGATGAACCAGAAAAATGAGATGGCAGGGGGAAGGTGCAGCCTGTTAACATGCACCTTATTACATCCTCTCCTTTTCCCTCAAAAAGGGGGCAACTTGAAAATACAACTTGCATCCTTTAGGGAACTTTTATGAACAACCCTAAGAGGCTCAAATAATCAGAAACAACTTAAGGAATGAAATATGAAATGGTGAATGAAGAAACTTTCCTGGCAGCACTTTATATCCTTTTCAGTTCCTCTGCTAACTTTTTTAAAAGCTAAATGCACAGGGGCGTCACAGATTGGAGAAATGGAGAAATGCCCATAACTCTAACACAGTAAACCAAGGAACTGAGAGGTAAGAATTTATGTAATGATTAGTTTATTCATAAATCAAGTATTCCTTTTGGTGTTCTCAAAGTCTTAAAGTAATCTTAGGAAATTATAAGCCTGTTAATGCATTCAAAAAACAGCAATCCCAAAATGTTCAGCATTGCTTTGAAATATTACACAGAAATGCAACAAATTTCTAATACAAAACATCACAGTGACCATTTGCTGAATATCTATTGTGTATCCAGGATTGTGTGGCATCTGATTATAACCTTTCCAGACAGGCAGTATGTCTACTGACAGATGAGAAAACTGATGCTCAAAGAAGTAGAGAACCTTCCCCAGTAGCACCATTGACTTGGGGTTTCCAAATCACTTTCTCTTCACCCTGCCACATGGCCCCTTAAAAGCACCTTCCACTCACAGAGACTACTCACCACCTCCCCAGATAGAAACCTGACATTTCTTAAAGCAAAAACTCTGGGAAAGAACTTAACTAGTAGATAAATTAACTTGTGCTTTTTACATGGCTAAAAGTAATTTCTTCATTTCAAAACAGTTAACCTAATCATGCTATTTAGAACTATAATGTAATGTAGTATGTGAGCAAAAAATTAGAAACAGGATTTAGAGTTCAAGAAATATTAAAAACACAATCAGGAATAAAGAAATATTTTTAGCTCTAGGTAAGATAGATCAAACAGAAAATATTTAACAGGCTCAATTCAATTGATAAAAGAAAAACAGGAAAAGTCCACATGCCCATTTCCTACATATATATATACTCAAACTTTCCAATATACCCTTCATCAGACTTCAATAATGAAAGTCTGTAATATCAGGCCACAAATATCCACGCTTATATCCAGGTAACTAGTTTAAAATTGGCAGCATCAGTGTTAATTCAAATTGGACCTGAGGTTGAAAAGCCAGCTTGGGGCTCAAAGTTTCCTCTATCTAAACATATCATTTTAGTTCAGTGACAGACTTGAAGATACTGGACAACAGTCGTTTCACTTTACAAAAAGTAAATATATAAAAGAATTCTGAACTTACAAGGTCCTTTGTTATAACAGCTTAGGGGAGTTATGATTTTTAAAGAATGGTTCTTTATAAGTTAATTACTAGTTAAATTCCAAGCATTTCCCATGATTTTATTTTACCCCGTTAGGGAAAGTCATGATCAGTATTTTTATCTGGAAACCACTTCTGTGAAATAAACCACTAGGATTATTATTAATGAGTCTATTATGAAAGTAGGATTCTTGATCAACATTTCATTAGCTCTCAAAGTTTAAATGGGTCACAAAATTACATGAATTAGCATACTTTAAAATCAAAGATAACATTTTAAAAGTCTTCCTTGACATTCAACGCAAGCAAAGCACTGGACAATTAAGACAAGATATTGAGATCCTAACAATAACAGAGAAGGCAGGGTCGTATCCTGATTCCCACTTCAAGCTTTTCAAAAATCACACTTCCAGTTAAAAGCACTTTCTAGAATAAATAAATTTGGCCTAAGCTCTGAAGAAGAAAGGCATTTGGGAATAAGTTTTCAGTATCATGATTCAGCTTCTCTGACAACTAAGTCACATCTTGTAAAAGTGATCAGAAAGATAAAACATGCCAATTTTGTTACTGGAATTGGTTGGTAAATAGGGTGTTACAGTTATTTAAATTCTTAAAATTCTATTTCAGTAGAAAGAGCAGGAAAATACAGTAGATTAAAATACTGGAGAATAAAAGTATACTAAGTCATAGAGCCCTCAAAAGCTCATAAAAAATAGTTATTTGTGTTAGGCATTAACCGTCAGACACTGCTCTGTGTATTTGAGGGAATTAACTCATTTTCTTCTCACAAAAACCCTGAAGAAGGTACTAGTATTATCCCATTTTAAAGATGAAGAAACAGGCAAAGACAAGTTTAAAGAATTTTTGTAAAGTTACATGTTTTACAGGAAGTGAAGATTAGAATCCGTACACATTATCACATTTAATTCTGACAATTCTATGACACAGGCAAGGCTTAAGAAAAGTTTTCAATATGAGGGAAGCTGAAATTCTGAGGAGTAAAAACAGACTTCCCCAAAGTCACACTGATAAGCCAGCAACAGGGTCAAGACTCGAACCCAGGGCTTCCATCTGCTGGGGAGGCTTCCTGCTGGAACCAGGGCTTCCAGGCTGGGGCTGCTGCTTTCCTTGTTTTCATTTTAAATTCTGTTAGTCAATTATGTAACTCAATGAACAGAGTGCGGTCTGCATTTATCTGGGAAGATACTTGGGCATCCTCCCACGGGCCAGGCTGCGGTGACCACAGGAGCATCAGGTGCGGCTCACGCAAAGGCATTAGCACACTACATTGCTTCATTTTTCTAGTCCAGTATGTGCAACTATGTTTTTCACTTACTAGTTGTTAAACACACAGGAGCTTATAAAAATCAGAAATATTTATCTTTATTATTTATTGTTTTTCCATCTTCATCTCTATAGATCCACAGTCTGCTTGGCCATTTAAATGGTTTATAGGCAAATGATGACAACCACTGTTTACTCTAGCAAGTATTCCAAATAAAATTAAACCACCGTTATTTTTGTATATGAAGGAGTTAAGAAGTTTTTACTTCCCATTCATGTCCATTTGAGTTGCATGCCCTTCTGTTCCACTTCCGGAGATCAAGGGGAGAAACAATAGCTGCCTTCAGTGCCGGAGCACAGCACCCATGTGATAGGCACCAGCTCTTATTTATCACACTGAATTGCCAAAAACAGGAAGCTGAGTTGTAAGACCCCTTTCTCAGTAACAAATTTCTATAACTTGAAATGTACTGATTTGAACTGTTGAATGTTACTCTGTAAAACTAGAAGAAAGAAGTACAAATTATCTTGGAAGTTATAAGGATAAATATTACAGCTTAACTGAAGAAAGAATGTCATAATAAGCAGAGTTGTCCCACAGAGGTCTAGGTTGCTTCTCGGGTGGGTTAAGAGGTGGCTGCTCATGATCACAGAAGCCATGGGAGGGGAGATAACTGTCCTCTAAAAGAGACAGGCATCCCACGAACCCTGCTGGAGTTCACCACGCATCTTGGTGAGAATGGGAGTTCCCATGGCAGAGCACTGTGGCAGCTACACACTTTCCGATTTATTTTCTCATTGGACCCACACTATGAGTAGAAGGTAGCTGGAGTGGAAGTGGGGAAAGACATTTATTATTTCCACTTGAGGGGAGCCAAGATGGCAGTGTGAGTAGAGCAGCAGAAATCTCCTCCCAAAACCACATATATTTTTGAAAATACAACAAATACAACTCTCCCTAAAAGAGAGACCAGAAGACACAGGACAACAGCCAGACTACATCCACACCTGCGAGAACCCAGAGCCTCGTGAAGGGGTTAAGATACAAGCCCCAGCCAGGCGGGACCCAAGTGCCCCTCACCCCAGCTCCTGGCAGGAGGAGAGGAGTCGGAGAGGGGAGGGAGAGGGAGCCCAGGACTGCTAAACACCCAGCCCCAGCCATCTGCACCAGAGCACAGACACAGTGCATGCATGGGGTGCTAGAAACTAGGGAAACAGGACAGTAAGACCTGTGAGGGGGTCCACACAGCCAGCACCTCTGGGACAAAGAAAAGTGACTGCTTTTTGAAAGTCTTAAAGGGACATGGACCCCACAGCTGGAAGGAAGTGTCCCGGGACACTTAGCCCAGCAGCTGAGAATCCCAGGGAATTCTGGGCACCCTAGCCCCCTGGGCAGCAGGGCAGCTCAAAGGCCCCTCACAGAGATAAATGGCCTCCTGGCCGTTTCCCCTCCAATGCGGCTCTGCCATATCGGAGCAGCAGCCCGAGGCAGGCCAAGCCCACAGCAATCGTGGAGCTAAACTCCATAGTGGCCAGGTAAGAATCAGAAGCTCGGTCTGCGCGCAGCTGCCCAGTACAAGCCGCTAGAGGTCGCTGTTCTCCCAGGAGAGGAAGGCAACAAACCAACAAGAAGGGATGTTCTCCCAGCCATCACTTGCGCCAGCTCCGCAAACTATCTCTATCGCCATGAAAAGGCAAAAGAATTTGATACAGACCAAAATCACAACCCCTGAGAAGGATATAGACCTAACCAGTCTTCCTGAAAAAGAATTCAAAATAAAAATCATAAACATGTTGACGGAGATGCAGAGAAATATACAAGAGCTAAGGGATGACATCAGGAGGGAGATTACAAAAGTGAAACAATCTCTGGAAGGATTTATAAGCAGAATGGATAAGATGCAAGAGGCCACTGATGGAATAGAAACCAGAGAACAGGAACGCATTGAAGCTGATGCAGAGTGAGATAAAAGGATCTCCAGGAATTAAACAATATTAAGAGAACTGTGTGACCAATCCAAAAGGAACAATATCCATATTATTGGGGAATCAGAAGAAGAAGAGAGAGAAAAAGGTATAGAAAGTGTCCTTGAAGAAATAATTGCTGAAAACTTCCCCAAACTGGGGGAGGAAATAGTTGCTCAGATTACGGAAGCACACAGAAATCCCAACAGAAGGGACCCAAAGAGGACAACACAAAGACACATAATAATTAAAATGGCAAAGACCAAGGAAAAGGACAGAGTATTAAAGGCAGCCAGAGAGAAAAAAAAGGTCACCTATATAGGAAAACCCATCAGGCTATCATCAGACTTCTCAACAGAAACCTTACAGGCCAGAAGAGAATGGCATGATATATTTAATGCAATGAAACAGAGGGGCCTTGAACCAAGGATTCTGTATCCAGCACGATTATCATTTAAATATGAAGGAGGGATTAAACAATTCCCAGACAAGCAAAAGTTGAGGGAATTTACCTCCCACAAACGACCTCTACAGGGTATTTTAGAGAAACTGCTCTAGATGGGAGCACTCCTAAAAAGAGCACAGAACAAAACACACAACATACGAAGAATGAAGGAGGAGGAATAAGAAGGGAGAGAAATAATCATCAGACAGTGTTTATAATAGATCAATAAGCGAGTTAACTTAGATAGTAAGGTAGTAAAGAAGCTAACCTTGGAGAGGAGCCAAGATGGCAGCGTGAGTAGAATAGCGGAAATCTCCTCCCAAAACCACATATATCTATGAAAAGATAACAAAGACAACTCTTCCTAGAATAAAGACCAGATGACACAGGACAACATCCAGACCACATACACACCTGTGAGAAACCAGTGCCTCATAAAAGGGGTAAGATACAAGCCCCGGCCCCGTGGGACCCAAGATCCCATCCCCCCAGCTCCCGGTGGGAGAAGAATAGGCAGAGCGGGAGGGAGACGGAGCCCAGGAGTGCCGAACACCCAGCCCCAGCCATCCGGGCCAGAGTGCAGACACAGTGCATGCGTGGGGCCCTGGATACTAGGGAAACAGGGCAGCAAGAACGGTGAACAGGTACCGGAGGCCTGGCGACGGAGGACATAAGAAAAGCGAGCAGCCATTTTTTGTTTTGTTTTGTTTTGGCGAGCGCTTTTTGGAAGTCTTAAAGGGATACGGACCCCAATACTAGGGAAACAGGGCAGCAAGACTGGTGAGCAGATGCCTGAGGCTGACACCAGAGAATAAAGAAAAACGAACGGCCATTTTTTATTTATTTATTTTTTTTTTAATTTTCAAAAATTGTTTTTGTGTGTGTGTGTGTGGTCATTGTTTTCTTTTGGCAGGTGCTTTCTGGAAGTATTAAAGGGGCAGGGCGGGACACTTAATCAAGAGGTAGGGAATCCGGGGATCTCTGGGCACCCTAATCCCCTGGGCTGCAGGGAGCAGGGAGGCCCCTTACGGAGATAAATAGCCTCCCTGCCGCTCCCCCTCCGACGCGACTCCACCACTTTGGAGCAGAGGCCCGAACCAGGACATGCCCACAGCAACAGCGGAGATAAACTCCATAACAGCCGGGCAGGAAGCAGAAGCCCTGTCTGCACCGCAGCTGCACAGCACAAGCCACTAGAGGTCGCTGTTCTCCCAGGAGAGGAGGGCCACAAACCAACAAGAAGGGAAGTTCTTCCAGCCATCACTTGTTCCAGCTCTGCAAACTATTCCCATCACCTTTTCCATGAAAAGGCAAAACTACAGGCCAACAAAGATCACAGAGACAACACCAGAGAAGGACACAGACCTAACCAGTCTTCCTGAGAAAGAATTCAAAATAAAAATCATAAACATGCTGACAGAGATGCAGAGAAATACGCAAGAGATATGGGATGAAGTCCGGAGGGAGATCACAGATGCCAGAAAGGAGATAGCAGAAATGAAACAAACTCTGGAAGGGTTTATAAGCAGAATGGATAGGATGCAAGAGGCCATTGATGGAACTGAAACCAGAGAACAGGAACGCATAGAAGCTGACATAGAGAGAAATAAAAGGATCTCCAGGAATGAAACAATATTAAGAGAACTGTGTGAGCAATCCAAAAGGAACAATATCCGTATTATAGGGGTCCCAGAAGAAGAAGAGAGAGGAAAAGAGATGGAAAGTATCTTGGAACAAATAATTGCTGAAAACTTCCCCAAACTGGGGGAGGAAATAATCGAACAGACCACGGAAATACACAGAACCCCCAACAGAAAGGATCCCAGGAGGACAACACCAAGACACATAATAATTAAAATGGCAAATATCAAGGACAAGGAAAGAGTTTTAAAGGCAGCTAGAGAGAAAAAGGTTACCTATAAAGGAAAACCGATCAGGCTAACATCAGACTTCTCAACAGACACCGTACAGGCCAGAAGAGAATGGCATGTTATATTTAATGCAATGAAACAGAAGGGCCTTGAACCAAGGATACTGTATCCAGCACGACTATCATTTAAATATGATGGTGGGATTAAACAATTCCCAGACAAACAAAAGCTGAGGGAATTTGCTTCCCACAAACCACCTCTACAGGACATCTTACAGGGACTGCTCTAGATGGGAGCACTCCTAGAAAGAACACAGCACAAAACACCCAACATATGAAGAATGGAGGAGGAGGAATAATAAGGCAGAGAAGAAAAGAATCTCCAAACAGTGTATATAACAGCTCAATAAGCGAGCTAAGTTAGGCAGTAAGATACTAAAGAGGCTAACCTTGAACCTTTGGTAACCACGAATTTAAAGCCTGCAATGGCAATAAGTACATATCTTTCAATAGTCACCCTAAATGTTAATGGACTGAATGCACCAATGAAAAGACAGAGAGTAATAGAATGGGTAAAAAAGCAAGACCCATCTATATGCTGCTTACAAGAAACTCACCTCAAACCCAAAGACATGTACAGACTAAAAGTCAAGGGATGGAAAAACATATTTCAGGCAAACAACAGCGAGAAGAAAGCAGGGGTTGCAGTACTAATATCAGACAAAATAGACTTCAAAACAAAGAAAGTAACAAGAGATAAAGAAGGACACTACATAATGATAAAGGGCTCAGTCCAACAAGAGGATATAACCATTCTAAATATATATGCACCCAACACAGGAGCACCAGCATATGTGAAACAAATACTAACAGAACTAAAGGGGGAAATAGACTGCAATGCATTCATTCCAGGAGACTTCAACACACCACTCACCCCAAAGGATAGATTCACCGGGCAGAAAATAAGTAAGGACACTGAAGCATTGAACAACACACTAGAACAGATGGACCTAATAGACATCTACAGAACTCTACATCCAAAAGCAACAGGATACACATTCTTCTCAAGTGCACATGGAACATTCTCCAGAATAGACCACATACTAGGCCACAAAAAGAGCCTCAGTAAATTCCAAAAGATTGAAATCCTACCAAACAACTTTTCAGACCACAAAGGCATAAAACTAGAAATAAACTGTACAAAGAAAGCAAAGAGGCTCACAAACACACGGAGGCTTAACAACACGCTCCTAAATAATCAATGGATCAATGACCAAATCAAAATGGAGATCCAGCAATATATGGAAACACTAAGCCCCAACTTCTGTGGGACACAACAAAAGCAGTCTTAAGAGGAAAGTATATAGCAATCCAAGCATATTTAAAAAAGGAAGAACAATCCCAAATGAATGGTCTAATGTCACAATTATCGAAATTGGAAAAAGAAGAACAAAGGAGGCCTAAGGTCAGCAGAAGGAGGGACATAATAAAGATCAGAGAAGAAATAAATAAAATTGAGAAGAATAAAACAATAGCAAAAATCAATGAAACCAAGAGCTGGTTCTTTGAGAAAATAAACAAAATAGATAAGCCTCTAGCCAGACTTATTAAGAGGAAAAGAGAGTCAACACAAACCAACAGTATCAGAAACGAGAAAGGAAAAATCACGACAGACCCCACAGAAATACAAAGAATTATTAGAAAACACTACGAAAACCTATATGCTAACAAGCTGGGAAACCTAGGAGAAATGGACAACTTCCTAGAAAAATACAACCTTCCAAGACTGACCCAGAAAGAAACAGAAAATCTAAACAGACCAATTACCAGCAACGAAATTGAAGCAGTAATCAAAAAACTACCAAAGGACAAAACCCCCGGGCCAGATGGATTTACCTCAGAATTTTATCAGACATACAGGGAAGACATAATACCCATTCTCCTTAAAGTTTTCCAAAAAATAGAGGAGGAGGGAATACTCCCAAACTCATTCTATGAAGCTAATATCACCCTAATACCAAAACCCGGCAAAGACCCCACCAAAAAAGAAAACTACAGGCCAATATCCCTGAAGACCGTAGATGCAAAAATACTCAACAAAATATTAGCAAAGCGAATTCAAAAATACATCAAAAGTATCATACACCATA
Source organism: Manis pentadactyla (assembly GCF_030020395.1). NCBI lineage: Eukaryota > Metazoa > Chordata > Mammalia > Pholidota > Manidae > Manis > Manis pentadactyla. The sequence continues at coordinate 80,897,975 of NC_080020.1, read as the reverse complement.
ACCAAGTGGGATTCATCCCAGGGATGCAAGGATGGTACAACATTCGAAAGTCCATCAACATCATCCACCACATCAACAAAAAGAAAGACAAAAACCACATGATCATCTCCATAGATACTGAAAATGCATTTGACAAAGTTCAAATTCCATTCATGATAAAAACTCTCAGCAAAATGGGAATAGAGGGCAAGTACCTCAACATAATAAAGGCCATCTATGATAAACCCACAGCCAACATTATATTGAACAGTGAGAAGCTGAAAGCATTTCCTCTGAGATTGGGAACTAGACAGGGATGCCCACTCTCCCCACTGTTATTTAACATAGTACTGGAGGTCCTAGCCACGGCAATCACAGAAAACAAAAAAAAACAAGGAATCCAGAGTGGTAAAGAAGAAGTTAAACTGTCACTATTTGCAGATGACATGATACTGTACATAAAAAACCCTAAAGACTCCACCCCAAAACTACTAGAACTGATATCGGAATACAGCAAAGTTGCAGGATACAAAATAAACACACAGAAATCTGTGGCTTTCCTATACACCAACAATGAACCAACAGAAAGAGAAATCAGGAAAACAACTCCATTCACAATTGCATCAAAAAAAAATAAAATACCTAGGAATAAACCTAACCAAAGAAGTGAAAGACTTATACTCTGAAAAGTACAAGTCACTCTTAAGAGAACTTAAAGGGGACACTAACAGATGGAAACTCATCCCATGCTCATGGCTAGGAAGAATTAATATCGTCAAAATGGCCATCCTGCCCAAAGCAATATACAGATTTGATGCAATCCCTATGAAACTACCAGCAACATTCTTCAATGAACTGGAACAAATAATTCAAAAATTCATATGGAAACACCAAAGACCCCGAATAGCCAAAGCAATCCTGAGAAAGAAGAATAAAGTAGGGGGGATCTCACTCCCCAACTTCAAGCTCTACTATAAAGCCATAGTAATCAAGACAATTTGGTACTGGCACAAGAACAGTCACAGACCAATAGAACAGACTAGACAATCCAGACATTAACCCAGACATATATGGTCAATTAATATTTGATAAAGGAGCCATGGACATACAATGGCGAAATGACAGTCCCTTCAACAGATGGTGCTGGCAAAACTGGACAGCTACATGTAGGAGAATGAAACTGGACCATTGTCTAACCCCATATACAAAAGTAAACTCAAAATGGATCAAAGACCTGAATGTAAGTCATGAAACCATTAAACTCTTGGAAGAAAACATAGGCACAAACCTCTTAGACATAAACATGAGTGACCTCTTCTTGAACATATCTCCCCAGGCAAGGAAAAGAACAGCAAAAATGAACAAGTGGGTCTATATTAAGCTGAAAAGCTTCTGTACAGCAAAAGACACCATCAATAGAACAAAAAGGTGCCCTACAGTATGGGAGAATATATTTGAAAATGACACATCCGATAAAGGATTGACGTCCAGAATATATAAAGAGCTCACACGCCTCAACAAACAAAAAACAAATAACCCAATTAAAAATTGGGCAGAGGAACTGAACAGACAGTTCTCCAAAAGAGAAATACAGATGGCCAACAGACACATGAAAAGATGCTCCACATCCCTAATTATCAGAGAAATGCAAATTAAAACTACAATGAGGTATCACCTCACACCAGTAAGGATGGCTGCCATCCAAAAGACAAACAACAACAAATGTTGGCGAGGCTGTGGAGAAAGGGGAACCCTCCTACACTGCTGGTGGGAATGTAAGTTAGTTCAAGCATTGTGGAAAGCAGTATGGAGGTACATCAAAAAGCTCAAAACAGACTTACCATTTGACCCAGAAATTACACTCCTAGGAATTTACCCTAAGAATGCAGCAATCAAGTTTGAGAAAGACCAATGCACCCCCATGTTTATCGCAGCACTATTTACAATAGCCAAGAATTGGAAGCAACCTAAATGTCCATCGATAGATGAATGGATAAAGAAGATGTGGTACATATACACAATGGAATACTACTCAGCCATAAGAAAAGGGCAAATCCAATCATTTGTAGCAACATGGATGGAGCTGGAGGGTATTATGCTCAGTGAAACAAGCCAAGCGGAGAAAGAGAAATACCAAATGATTTCACTTATCTGCGGAAAATAAGAACAAAGGAAAAACTGAAGGAACAAAACAGCAGCAGAATCACAGAACTCAAGAATGGACTAACAGGTACCAAAGGGAAAGGGACTGGGGAGGATGGGCGGGTAGGGAGGGATGGGGGGGAGAAGAAGGGGGGTATTAAGATTAGCATGCATGGGGGGTGGGAGAAAGGGGAGGGCTGTACAACACAGAGAAGGCAAGTAGTGATTCTACAACATTTTGCTATGCTGATGGACAGTGACTGTAAAGGGGTTCATGGGGGGACCTGGTATAGGGGAGAGCCTAGTAAACATAATATTCATCATTATTCATCATGTAAGTGTAGATTAATGACACCAAAAAAAAAAAAAAAAAAGAAGGCAGTTCCTGTGTGGTGACCTCCAATGAGTTCTACACAAGGGTATAAAGGGCATATAAAAGTGTAGGCAAAGGGTCTGTTTGTGTTTATACAGAGGATCAAAGCCTAATTTGGCTACCCCGAAAATGAACTAAGATACGATATGAAAAAGAACTTCCAACATCAGCACTCTCGGGAAGACTCATGCCAGAAGATGATCATCAAAAAACCCCAACAAAGATCCACGTACTGCTAGAGGTGTAGATGCACTCATGCCACCAGTTCCTGGAGTTGTCATGGGAATGAAGAAGGAGATATCTAAGCTGGCCTGTGCATACAGTAAAACAACAAATTTGACTGGATCTATACTGTTGGAACTCAACCAAGAATTAGAAGAAGTGCAAATTGTAGTGCTCCAAAATCTTACAACTACAGACTATTTACTGTTAAAAGAACATATGGGATATGAACAGTCCCCAGGAATGGGTTGTTTTAATTTGTCTGATTTCTCTCAGACTGTTCAAGTTCAGTTGGACAATACCCACAATATCATAGATAAGTTTTCACAAATGCCTAAGGTGCCTAACTGGTTTTCTTGGTTTCACTGGAGATGGCTGGTAATTACAGGTATGCTTTGGTTATGTAACTATACTCCTATTATGTTAATGTGTGTGCGCAATTTAAGTAGTAGCTTAAAACCTATACATGCTGAAGTTACTCTACAAGAAGATATGTCAAAGAAATAATCAATCTTCCCATGTTTTCTTCCGCCTGCTACTTCTATAGCTTTTCTTCTTCCTTCCTAATTACAACCCTTACATAGAATTCGTGCCTCATATCAAATTTACCGAGTATCATAATTCTTCCAAGTGGTAAAGATACCTCAAGACAAATGCTGGGCATAGAAGCTACAGGGCATAAATATGCAAAGAAATAAAAAGCTAACCATTTCAAACAATAAGGCTTCTCTCTCACTTACCAACTTTACATTTCCCTGTATGGCCCCGGAAGATGACTGGGTTAGCCAGAGACGGGTAAGATTCCTCAAGGGAGGAACAACCTAAGACAGGCACAGTCGCAGGGGGGCCATCAGGTGAGAAATTGGGGATCAACAGAGGTGAGGCTTAGAACCTCACCACCCCTGTTCTGAGAGAAATCTTCTGCATACGTGGATGTTTTATTGCCCTTGTCTAGCTTGGATTAACACATAGTCTACAGGCACACACCTGATCATCTACATTTGCTCTCTTACAACTAAACTATGTTTTCTACCTTTATCTTGTATCTACCTACCACTTCAGCATTTTATTAAAAATAATAATAATAAAGAGAGAAACGTGGTATCCACATATAAATCAAGTATAAAAACCAAATGAGTATTCATATTTGAACTGACTGTTTATAGTTCATAATGCATGAGCAAAACCGGAAGTTTCTGTGATGACTGCCCTTGTACTGTTCACCATGTAACTTATTCACTATGTAAGAATTTGTTCTCCATGTAAGAACTTGTTCGTTATGCTTCAGAAGATTGGAGACTGACGAAAATTAGGCTTGGGGTGGATTAATGATTGTGCATTGAGCATTGACTCCCCTATACAGAATTTTATTGTTGTTAACAACCATTTGATCAATAAATATGAGAGATGCCCTCACAAAAAAAAAAAAAAAAAAAAAAGGACAGACTTCCAATGGTAAAATAAATAAGTAACCAGGATGTAATGTATAGCATAAGGAATATAGTCAAAATATTGTAACCACTTGGTATGGTGATAGCTGGTACCTAGAATTATCATGTATATAAATGCTGAATCACTGTGTTGTACACCTGAAACTAATGTAATACTGTGTGTGAACTACCCTTCCATAAAAAATATCTAAAAAAAAAAAAAAAAGAAGCTAACCTTGAACCTTCGGTAACCACGAATCTATTATTCCCACTTTACAGACTAGGAATTTGAACAACAATTAATAAATGCTAGACTCTAAACTCTTACCTAGAACTTCTGACTCCCAAGTCGAGTATATCTCCAGCCAGGCAATATCGCAACAATCAAGACATACTACTTTTCCACCTTCGTACTTATTTACCAAGGACAGGGGCAAGGATGGGCCCCCAAGACTTGAAGCATGGAGATGAATATCAAAGGTGATGAGGTAAAAGCAAAATATGGGACACTCTCAGAAACCATCCCTTCTACCTCCGCCTAAAAAATACTCTGTATTTCTGGTAGACAACACTAAGACTCTGCTCACGTGTGTCAACTAAAGGAATCAGTGTCCAAATCCTACTTTACTGTGCTCTGTTGATAAAGTAAATGCACAGGGAAGTTGTTCACATTTTAGGGGATTTGGTGGCAGAATAAATACAAAGAGCAGTGTTCTATTTCTGCATCCAAAGCATAAACTGTCACTCAAAGACTGAGCGGGTAGTTTTAAAGAAAAAGTCCCTGAAATGCACTGTTTCTCTTCTGACAACAGGCCCAGGATAATCTCCCACTGGGGTCTGACAACAGGAATTTAACAGAAATGGGTCAGCCATTGAAAGACTGCTGAACCTTGCAGGATTTTCAAGGGAAGACATGAGAGTGTCAAATTTCACAAACCTGTCTATAAGCAGAGAGAGTGGCAGATTGCCAAAGGCTGGACTGTGTTAACCTACGTGAAATACTGGGAACTTGATCCCCTATAATGCCTGCCCTGCCACTCAGCCACACAGTGAATGACTCAAGTTCAAGTTTCCAGAGACCTCACAGGCTACAAGCCAAATGATATTAATCACAAAAGCTTCCTTTTTCTCTTAAGAAAGGAGAAACCCCTGGATTCAAAAAATCACACCAACATGATACTGTTAAAAGGTAAGTTTAGAATATCTGGGTACAACAGAGTAGCCCACCAATGTGCCAGCAACGGGTCAAATTCAATTATACTGCCTTCTGACACACCAGTCTGTGCACTATGTCCATGCACATACATTGTTAACCTTTACCCAATACTTAGTTATAAATCTACTGGACCAGAAGATCCTTGAGAATAAAACCAACCCTAGCTTACTCCTTTCTGTATCTCCTGCCCTCACAGAGAGCATGGCAGAGATCAGACGTTTCATAAATGTTTACTGAAACAATGATTGCATTAGAAAAATTTGAAATGGCAAGGGAAGTCCTGAAGTGGGCGTGTTTTCACAGTACCAGCGTCTAGACCAACCTCCGTGAACTCCTTCTGGAATATCTAAAGAATATGGGTGGTGGAAGAGGGTGACAGAAGCAAGTGTGTATAATTAAAGAGTTCTTAAGGTAATTCTGAGAAATCCGCCTCCAGATAACAATTACTCTAGTATTCCTGAGAATTTTTACTCTTGAATATAGGTACGTTAACATTTTTCAGGACAGAAACAGTTGTAAATGCTGTCGAGCACTGGCAATGAGTAAACTTCATCAAATACCCCAACACCTGCTCAAGAGTAAGTCCTCTAAGGTTGACAGACACTGGTGGTTAAGGCGGCCGGGTGAAGGCAGCCCACCTGGGAGTGCACTGAGGCCAACAGGCCGCTGTGTGAGCCGCAGGCACCGGAAGGTGCTGACAAGCCCTTTCTCCGTTCAGATTGCTTAGCGCTCTGCAGTTCAATCTGGCTATGACTCTAAGTAATAATACACCAATGTTTCTGAAAAACAGACGCCAAGATTAAAACTAGAAATAAAGTCTATTCATTAACAAGATTTACAGTCAGGGTAATAGGGACATGCTGACCAAAGGATGTAAACAGCAAGTGGAGACCCTGCTTCCAGGCTGGCTGTCAATTACCAACCCCTCTCAACCCCTTGAGGGCCAACAGTGAGGCCGTCTGACTTCTGAAATGCTTCCCAAAGAACTTTGTACAGCAGCACCTTCATACAGGTGAAGCTCATTGAAGGAGCAGGCCTGTTACACAAACAAGACAGGCCAACTCACCACTTTGGAAGTGCCTTTCCTTTAAGGATCTGCAGTTTCCTGAAAATGAAGGAGAGAAATCAGAGAAATCAGCATCTAAGCAAGGCCAGGTCTTGCGATGAAATGGAGAGTTTGCTTTTGGAGCCCTGGCTTCCCTACCTAAAATATTTACCCTTTTCATTATCTTAAGTATGCACACAAGCATTTTTCTGTCTATTATTTCATCTACCCCCAGTCAAAATCTATCTGTAAGGCACCTATTCCCTTACAGGCAGTAGGGAGATCAAATCCAACAAGGCGTTATTTGCTACTCCCAAGAGAAGTACTCCCTTTCCTGGCGCTGCTCAGCACCTCTCCCAGTAGGACCTCCACTGCAGGAAGGGGCTGGTAGCCACTGCTTACGCCACAACCCACATGGGTCACTGCTCTCTCTTCCACGTGGAGTTAAACCTTTCTGTCTACATAATCAAAGGCTTTGAGTTTTTCTAAAACTTTGACAGGAGTAAGTAGGTAATAGCATTTTGGTGAAGCAGAGCCAAAGAAAGGGATCTTTGTGCCATGGAGAGCCCAAAGTCCTGAGTCATCTAAGCATGAGGCAAGACATCTTCTGAATGAATGCTGGAGGAATAAAATTGCTTCAAACACTAATTGCATGAGAATAGTATGACTAAGCTTTTACCACTTTCAGGGGAAAAGCTTTCAAGAAATTTGTAAAAAATCTATATCACAACAAAAGGCATATGAACCTTTAATAAAATATTTTTATAAAGCTCGTGATAGTGCTAAGTCTTGCAGAGTAACATACAGTGTCAATGGTCAATAAAAATAAACCCTAAAATGCCTAGCAGTGGAGTCTAGTCACGAGGTCTACTTAGTATAACTACTACCCCACAAGGAAAAGGAGGGAATAGTGAGGTGGGAATTTACTCCTGCAATCTTCTAGAACAACTCTGCTTACCTAAGCAGAGGAATAGGCATACCACAAAGAAACAGAATGATTTAGTATTAAAGAATAAAAACAATTCTCAGAAATCTTACCACTGAATCACCATATAAAGTCTTCCAGAATAATGAAGTTGGGGGGAATCTATAGGGGGGGGTACCTGCCCTGACAGATTAGAGAAATGAAAGCAAATAGACTAAAACCAAAACAAAGCCACAGAGGATGGGGGGATGTGGGGAAGGTACGCTCTCAGGGAGGCACCTGGGAGGGGGAGAAGGGAAACCCAATGTTCATCCCCTCTTCCTGTGTTCCGAGAAAAGGACTCAACATCAGATTAACGGCACCTGTCTGCTCTGAACACACTGTCCCGGCTCACCTGTCCTGGGTGTGCCGACTGCTCCCCATCACAAGTCGTGGTGCTGTGCTCTCCTTCTTCTGTTCCCAAACCCGATGCTGCATCCTCCAAACCTCAGTGCTGAGGCCCCAGTGCACCTGCCTGTTTGCCTCTATATCCTCCCCATCTTCATATGTGAAACTGCTCAAGACCCAACCCAATGTCACCTTCTATGAAGCCTTCTCTAACCTTACTTTTTCTTGCCCTCACCTCCTTCCCATTGCTCTCTTCCCTAATCTAATGCAGACCTCTGAGTGTGACTTTATGTCACACCCAGCACACTGGGTCCTAATTATTTGCTTGCCTGGCTCCCAGTCCTAAGTCCGTCCATCCATCCATCCATCTGCTGGCTAACATTCACAAACAGTGGTCTAGGCGACATTACAAAAATGGCCACGACTCAGCCCTTGACTGGAAGGACCAACAGAGGGTGAGGCAGACCGTCCCCAAATCACGGATACTCACTGTATCTGTGTACTGTTGTCTTACTTCATTCAGGTCTCTGCTAAAGCCTCCCTTTCTGGCCACTGAAGCTAAAAAGAGCACAGCAGGTATTTCTCGGTCACCCGCACTGTCTGCACTCCTTACTCTGCATAGCTTTTTTCTTCTGCACAGCTCTCACTACTGCCTGCGAGGCATCCATATAGTTAGACACATGGGTGGATAGAGGCGTATCCAGATATATAGGGAGAGATGTGGACTTTGTTAAAGTTGGCTGTCCAGCAGAATGAAAGCTCCATTAGATAAGCCTTTAATATGTTTTAGTCTGTGCTCTATTGAAACCTAATATCTGGAATAGCACCTGAGACAATGAGGTTTCCATAAACATCAGTTGATGAAATACATGTATGGGCAGATGACAATATTTTGACCAAGGTAGGAAACCCAGGGGGAAAAAGAGATCAGGTAAGAGTAGGGAAGAAAATTTGCTCACTGAGGCTTTTTAAGTTTGAAGCACCTGGTTGGGCAACCAGGTAGGGGGATTCCAGCAGGCAACTGGTTAGGAACTGAGGAAAGGAGTTAGAGCAGTCAATATAGTTTGGGAAACTCAGCATATAGGAGATGACTGAAGCCATAGGTAGGGGTGAAATGACCACCAGAAAAACATTCAAGTGAGTCAGGGAAGACCTGGCTATTGTGCAGTGAAAAACTAATAGCATCTGCTACAAAGGGATGTGTGTGGACCAAAGAGGAGAGTGCATGTGAAACTGCCCCTTGGCCAAACTACTGCAGACAGTGCATGCTCAGTAAGTGTCTACTGAAAAAATGAATACCTTTTAAGATGGAGAAGGACCATTTTTAGAGAAATCTTATCCTCACAGCATTTGGGCACAGCACGGATTCAAGTACTGCACCCACATGAGGCTGTGTTCTTTTGTAGGACTAGCTGTGTTCTTTTGTAGGACTAAAGTCCTACAAAAGTTACTAAAGTCTGACCAAGGATTAAGAGCTACTGTGGCATTATCCACAGTGTGCAATAATGCTGTATTACTCTTTATTACCTAGTGGAGAAAGAAAACAAGCAGGAACACCATTACCCAGAATGCGGTAGGCAAGGAAAAATGTCTACAAAGTCTGTGAACATGAATGTCTGCAATGGGGCAGGCACTGTCGTTACCAACTTAAACCAAATCCACACCAACAGCAGCTTCCTGGCACAGATTCCCACAGAGTAGAAGCACTGACACATGCAGTACCATTTCAGCTTAACTCAAGGGATTTAAATGTAAAGGTCCAATTTCAAGACTGAAGAAAAATCACTGGTCAGCTTGGGTGGTTTACTTTTAAGTTTGCGGCTAACTATGGCTTAACTGCAAATAACCACCCAAAGTCAGTGATGGGGAAAGAGATGTCACTCTGAGTGACTACTCTGGGGGTTAGTCAAGGAGGTGAGGGTCCAGCTCCAACACCACTCAAGTGCTGCAGCAACAGGGAGCTGTTTGGGTGGCCAGTGCTGGCAGAGTGGCTTTTGGGGGGACATGGGGGTTTCGCTGGTTGAAGCAAAGGAGAAAGTGAGCAGAGTTCTTCCTCAGCTACAGTTAGTGTCTCTGCTTTTTCTTTTTTTTCTATATTTGAATTCCACTTAAAATCTTCATTTTAAGAAAGCACTCCCTGTTAAGCACTTTGAAAGCCACTGACCCGGAGCAAATTAATTCTGGGGATAAAAATCAACACAAGTTTTAAACTGTTACTTTTTGTTCCCATTTTCATACTTGGCTCCAGAGCCTTGTGATGGTGATTACCATGGAGGTTGGCTGGGGCAGAGATTAAGAGGTGCATAAGTCTTACAATTCCATAATGTTTCAATTTTGTACAATAAAAGCAAATTGTTTCCTCATCAAAATGTGTTTGAGATACCTCAGAATACTTGTCTTCCTTATTTGTCACAGAAAGCAAATTATAACTAAATTTAATTGCTTCCTTGGCCAAACATGAAAACACACTGAATCTTCATGCATTGCTGTGTGTATGCTAGGACACAAGCGAAAATGTTGCATGTAAATAAATAGGAAAAATATATTCATATAGAACCATTCTCTAGGGGAATTGTGTGCATTGGGATCATTTTTTCCCCAGACTTTCATACAGTCCTGTGCTCTATTCTTTTACAGATGAAAATCAAGTGTTCCAAAGTTTAATTACAAGATGAAACTTAAATGAAGAAATTTGCCCAAATCTCAAAAGAAGGGTACATTCATGTTGAGGACTATGGAACATTATTTCATGGCCTCTATTCTACCTTAGTATAGGAAGTTTTGTCTTGGACTGGAGGGACCCACAAACAGGAGGCGCTGAGGCTCTGGCTCATAGGGAGGGTTTCAGGCTGTCCTTTCCACCCTGTCAAAGATGTAGGCAGGATACCCTCTGGCTGCCAAGATGGGTGCCGAGCCCTCCACTACCAGAACAAAGGCCCAGCTAGGTCCCAAGAGGGAAAGCTGGGCTGACACCCTTCCGTGCTCTCTGACCTTCCTGTAACCCATAGCACATGTGTGTGGGGCCGTTGGTCACGGTTTAAGTACCGTCTGGCTGCAGAGCCCCGCCCAGCTAACTGGCTCACAAAGTAATTAAACCCTGACCTTGGCCTCACCATCCCCATTCTCTAACCAAAGTGTTAACTGGCTGCAGAATCTTACACTAAGGCTCAGATGCATTTCCAAACTAACAGACAAACACAAAGTGATAGGACATAATTTTCTCCAGTGAAGGAAAATGGTTTTATTAATAGCTAACCACTTATCAGCAAGTTCAACTACAGTCGGTGGTGAACAACCACCCACAGCTGGTTGAAATCCCTTTCTCCATAAGATTCTTGTGGAGTAGAGGGTGACAGATGCCTCACTGAAATCTCTGGAAAGCATTTTTCTCAGAGACAATTCTGCTGATGCACCAGTATTGGTCCCCGAGTTTCCTCTGCATGAGCTGAGGGACACCCATGCCAGAACAGAGTGAGTCCTCCTTCTGCCAGCCCTCTGCTCTTGCTGTACCTGCTCCTCAGTGACCAAACTTAGAGCTTCGCAGCCTCTAAGCTCTCTGTGTGCAACTCACAAGTGCCCGCTGTCAGGGCAGGATGGACCTCAGAGATGATACCGTGCAAAACCATCATCTCACCAAAGAGGGAACTCAAGTCCAGAGACACTAAGTCACAAAAGAGTCCGGGTCAGCAAACCAGGCCCACCCACAGTTCTGTGTTCATGTCAGAGGATTCAAAACCCGGTCCTCTGGCTCCCCAGGGGCTCAGACGCACCTCAGAACCACGGGGCAGGAGGAGGCCTCAGAGCAGCTGCAGTTTATCTGTTTCCTATGTTAAGGTTAAATACAAGATCACATTTGAAAGAAAGGGTTTCACTGTAAATAAACAAACATCTGGAAAACGACCACACAGCAGACTAACTTCAAATCAAAGTTAAAAGGGAGAAAGAACTAAAAACATAGGGTCTTATTTTAATGAATATGTCCTTTTTTAAATAGAACAAGGAAAGAAAACAGCACTAAAACCAGATGTTAGCGCTTAGGCATTCTCGCCTTTATTGTTGCCTGCCCAAGAAAATAAAACAAACAAACAAAGGACAAAGAGAAGAAAAACACAGGAAAGATAATATATTTTAGTTTCTAGGTCCCTGCGGAAGTTTTAAATCCATATTGCATTGACTGGACAGTTTTAAGAAATAGAGTCACAAAGAACACTAACCTCCTCATTTAAATTCCAAAGATAAATATTTACTAAAATAAAAAAAAAAAGAAAAAGGAGTTTTCATAAATTATCTGTGCAAAAAAAAAAAAAAAAAAAACACAAATAAACACAAGCCTCACAATTTTACCTTTAGCTTTCCTGTCTGCTTAGCACCTTTAATGGTTTTCAAGTTCTCTCATTCCTAAAAAACAAGTCCTTCTTACAGGTGCTCACAAGCCCAGGAACCATGTCTCTTTAGGGTCAGCAGGAGGGAGGGAAACTGGTTTGTCACTATGTGGTCAGCTGGTGCTGGATGCAGTTTGCAGAGAAAGTAGAAGGCCCTGAGGACACTGGGAATTCAACAAGTCACTAAGAACTATGTTCGCTGTGGTTTGCATTCCACAAAGAACCTTTTCTTTGACTTTTTAATTTTTGTCATTCTGCACTCATACTAGAGCCAGATGATTTAAAAATCTTGCTTCAGACAATCTTAGTTTTTTAAAGTTAATAGCTGCCAGTGACATTGAACCAAACAACTTCTTTGCATTTATAGACTGAAGCCAGCAGACTTGATCATTTAGTAATACAATAGTTCTTTATAGGACATGCCCTCATGCTAAGGACAGTTCTTTGGGGGAGTTCATCAATATGCTCAGTCAAATCAGCCCTAAACCAAGTGTCCTTTCAGTGCCAACCTCTGAAAAGATCAAATATCACCTTCTAAAATGACAACCCCTCTTACTTCTTCCCTCCTAAGTTCCACAAGCCGTATCAGCATACAATGCAGATGAGAGACACGACATTTCTAGCATGGGGAACTCAACACATTTCTGAAAAGTCAAAAGATAATGTACCTGAATTCGATTTTCCTTATACTGTAAGGATATATGAACATTTACATGAGTTGTTTTACAAACTTGGAACACTGCGAGGGGCCTTTTCTTGGTTAGCCTCCAAGCAGACTTACTTAGGTGACCTAATTTTTATCCCTACTTTTGAAGATCCCCAGGACAAAAATTCCACAACTTCTATTGGTAACCTGACTTGTGGTTTAATTTCCTTCAGCGTCGAAGGGGACTGTTTCTCTCAACTTTCTTAAACAAGAGCTTAACTCTCATAAAAGAGGTCATCTGAACCCTGAAACTGGCAACTGGAACACAGAAGTGAACCACCAGGACCCAGGCGACAGGCGAACCCACAGCCATCGGAAGTGTGCCCGGCTTCCTAAGGACGTCACGCTGCCACCCCAACCCCACAGTCTGCACACACCACACTGTGTGCACCCACAACTCAAGTTCGCAAGTTTGAGAAATCACTCGACAGCTCCTGGAAGGAAAGCAGCTTGAGTGCAAAAAAGAAGTATTCCCTAGTCACTGGGGAAAAACTTTTCCCAGGCCTCCCACTTTCCAAATGAGGAGAAGAAATTGTTTTCTCGTGTCTTTTTCCTTTTCTGTTTTTCTAAGAGTCCCCTAAGCAGGATCACATTCAGGTTTCCCCAGTTTTTTTCAAAGGTGAACCCTGAGCTACACTCCTTGAAACAAAGTCTTCTGGAGATTTCGCCCTTGGCCTTCTGGAATTTTTCAATGAAGCTCGAAAGAGATGTGTACCTGACCCCAAATTTATCCTCATGAAAACTCTGTTTTTAATTCCTTGAACTCTTCTTTCTCTTCTCTTGACATGCCCTCTGGGAAAGAAAGACAAGTACAGATGTTGGCTTGACCTCAACTGGCAAACACCAAGAGAGCAGAGTTCTAATAGTTTCTCAAGAACTTGGACAGCATCACAAATGCTCCCTCTCTGGCATGGCCCTTCACACTTCACCTTTCTAGAGGATCAGTATAAAGATAGGAAATGCCAGCACATTATCTTTGTGACAAAAACAAGATGTCAATCCCAGGAAGAATAAAGGGAATATTATGGGTTTTTCTTAAGTGGTCAGAGAGCAGAAAAAACAAAAACAAAAACTCTAACCTAAGGGGCAGGGAGCAGGAGGGGTGAGAGCCGTTTTCTGGCAACCAAGGAGTCCGAGTGAGGCTGAGTCAGGCTCTCTCTGGCAGGGGCGTTTGGGGGGTTCTGGACTGGGCACTTACAGCCAGGGTTTAGTTGATGATTTCCTTTTCTTGCAGGAAGGACAGTTCCTGGCATGGAGGTTTTGGCAGTTCAACTTCAAATAGTCATATTTACCCATTTGGTAATAGCTTGGGCTGTTACATGTAAGTACACAGCCAGGTCATATGTATTTCAGGGACTTTGTGCTCTAAAGCACTTTCCTTTGCCAAGAGATTGAGGAGTGAGAAGAATGACTTCACTTGTTGCCAGCTTTCTCTGGGAAATGTCTTCTAGGAATCACTTAGGTACAAGGCTTCTGACACCACTCCAGCTCAAACGCAGGTTCCCAGTAGCATGTTTACTGCTAGCTACCTGTCCTGTAACAGGGCAAAGCTACCAGATGATCACCAACCACATACTTGAGCGCTGGGGGAACCCAGAGACTCCAAGTCCAGCTCTCTGCTGCCTAGAAGCTACAGTGAGGAGCAGGGACTGGGCCTATTCACAGACAGCTTTGTTTTGAGCAGGCCCTTCCGAGAAACACTGGGTACAACAGTGAAACCCTGCACAAAAGCGTAGTGTATTTCCACCACTTCATTGAATCTGACTGCAAAGGAGATGAAAACTGACCTCAAACAATGCAAAAAAGGTCCTCACGTGGCCTATGAAATGTCCCCGAATTCAGTGATTCTTTGCTATTTGTTATAGTCTGACCATTTCCCTGCCTTGCAGGTCAAACCAGTGCAACCAACTACAGCCATAGTTAGAATCTCAGATTTCAGGACTGAGCCAACTATAAAGATACAGCTATCAAAATGCCCAGTGTAAGTGTGTAATTCACACTTGTTGACTGGATGGATGGATTTGTAAGAGTCTTGAAAACCTGCTCTCTGGAGTCTCATTTAATAATTCTTGTCATTTATATTCTGGCTTGGTACCCCTAGTCAAGGACTTTAACGGGGATCTCTAGGTGAAGCTGAAGACTGAGCAAGTCGTTGGAGCTCCCGCATCTTTAGGAATCAGAAGACGTTTAAAGAATTCATATGATTAGCAGTAACCGAAAATAAGCAAATAAATAATAAAGGTTATCAACTTTTTTATCTTCATCCAACTCAACTCAGAGTGGACAAGCCACTCTAATTCTGGGAGCCCTGGAATTAACCAGGAAGCTTATTTTGTTCCCATTCCATTCAAAGTTTCATTGACTAAGCTGAATATCAGAGGCTTATTTTTGGTTTTTGTAGGAGTGTTAGTTACAAAAATGGTTTTTGTTCTAGATGCTAACTGAAGGGCCTTTATTCTTAGTTTATGTGTAAACTCTCTGGCCCACAGGATGATTCTAAGCTCTTGAGCAGCTGACAGGACACTGTAAATGGAGATGGTATTCTAAGTTCAAGAAGATTCCAGTTGGGGAGGGAAGCAGCTGACTGGTCAAGGATTTTCACAAAAGTTAGATTAAAACTGAAATAGTTAGAACAGAAGCCTCCTAGAGTCTTTCACGTTACCATATGTACATGAGCAAGAAAAGACAACCAGGATGAAAAACTCAAGAAAAGTGAGATGAAAACCAACAGCATTTGCTGGACTGACAACGAAAATGAGAGAAGCTGTGTGACCCCAGCTTTTGGGTCCATCCCTACCTGTTTCTAGGAAATAAGAGATGATACCTGCTGACTACCGGACAGGTGGTACAGAGGAACATAAAGCATTTGATTCTGCTTGGGATAAAGATGCTCCATAAGTCTTTAAAGAATGAATTAACAGGCTAGCTCCAGACAGAGCCTCTGAGTAGCATCACCCTTAGGAAGGCATGGGGGTCAGCATGAGCCACAGGCCCAGCTGTCTCCATTGCTTGATGAGATGGAAGAATCTTGAAAGTTTGAACTGGGTATACGGAATGAACAGGAAACACATGATGAAAGAGGCCCAAAAGCTGTCCCACCTGGTAGCCAGCCCCAGGAAGCTCTGTGGGTGTGTGTAGCATGGGTGGGTCAAGAGTGGGTGTTCAGCCTGGGACAGCCCAGCCATGAGTCCAGGGAGACAGAACCTTTTGCAACTAAAATCTCAAGAGCACTGAAACCTTAGCAGTAACGATGACTGTCACTGTCCTCAGCATCATCTCGGATTGACTGAGCCCTCAGGTGCCAGGCACTGTGCTAAGCACTAAACAGCATTTATTTCCACAGACACTCAACAACAGTTATACTGGATAGGCAGTTAACCCGACTTTACAGATGGGACACCGGGGTTTGGGGTGGGGTGGATAACATTCCCTGCCCAAGGTCAGACCACCAGGAAGGAGCACAGACCCTTCTCATACCACCGCCCAGTAGCACAACAGGCCACACAGTGCCAGAGCTAAAAGTGGAAGGGATGGGAAGGCCATTTTTGTACAGACCTTTTACCTCTCTAAAGGACATGAGGAGGAGGAACAGCATCAACCCTGGACTTCGAATTCTTGGGTGTAAGTACCAGCTTCACCATTTGCCATCAGGGATGTAATGATCCAATGGGTGGACAGTAACTGTCCGTTTTATTCTGCTTTTCCTGGGGCAAGTACTCACACCTCTGACAGCTTTTCTCGTCTCTCACACGGGGTCATCATCATGCTACATCTCCGGACAGCTATGAGGACAGAGGTGATTTTATAATGACAAAGCAGCACGCAAGTACTGGCTGTTGTGATTTCATGTTATCCCACTTAATTTCCATGTTGTCTCATTTGTGGAAAGTGCTGTCCCAGCTGGTTTTCTAGGAGCACTGTGTGGAACACAGGAACAGCAGCATCCTCACTTCACAAGTGCAGAATCTACAGCCCGGCACATGGAGCCATCACAGCCAGCGTGCCGCAGGCCCCTCAGCCTCTGCTCCTTCCTTGACCCTGTACCTCAGTCACCACAAAACTGCAACTCGCTCAGGCAACTGAGTCCGTGAAGAGAACGACCACTCAGCGCGTCCGCACAGCGATCCCATGTGAGCCTGGCATCCACTCTGCTCTTCTGCGCCACACAGGAGGCACACACGTTAAATAAAACAGAAGCCAAAATGTCCAGATTTTATGGGGAAAAAAAATCCTTAAATCTGTCCCACTACTCAATTTAGGATCCTCAGCTTATTAATACAGCATAAAGCTGTGTTTTCTAGCAATTTTTTTTTTAAGCTGTAGAAAAGGGCATTTCAATGTAATGAGAACTAGAATATTCATTTTATATATACCAAGACTTGGAATAGTCTTTTTCATTATTTTTGTTGCCTAATGAATGCTTACTAGATTTTTCAACTCAGTAAGTCTTTTTCTTTATTGGAGGTGGGTAGAAACATAGTAGCTATTGCTTCAAAGAGAACTGTTAGATTACCATAATTACTCCTATTCTTCCAACCTGGTCCTTCATTATTAGTAATAAAATAAAGGCATTTCTTCCAGTCACTAAAGTTTTTGCCATATGAATTGTGAAAACACATAAAATGAGGCAAGCCTGAATACCTTGAACTTTGCTAACAATATTAAAATGTCTGTTGTGCTGCCAAATTAAGGTTGGTCATAGAGAGTCACATTTTCCACAGTTTATCTGAGGGTATGGTTGATGTTTGTTGGCAAAGAAGCCAATGAGAGCCTTCTAAATAAATAGGACAAAGGATGACAATGTTAGACACAGAGAAGTAACTATTATGGAAGAATTTCTTGCTTTTAAGGGCCTGTGGACCAAGAATAAGTGATACAGTAGGAAAAGACCACCAGAAAAATGCTGACACATCCAATCTCTGATTTTGTTTCTGCCTCCCACACCTCCTGGTACAGGGACTCAAGCCTGAATCCTAAATACTGTATGTCCACATGTAAGCCATTATGAGTAGCTGTGCTTGAAACTTAATTCCACATCTGCTCTTCTGCAATCTTTGGAAACCTTATGAATTTCTCTGACAACTGTTTGCAAAGGCCATAATCACAGGCATCTGTAACTGGATCCCCAGCTACAGGCAAACACCACATAATTCCAAGAGGCTTTTGGTCCAACCTTATTTGGTTTCTTGTTTCTCTTGCTTTCTTTAAAATTGTGCTGAGCTTTCAGTTTGCAGAGAGAGCTGATTATCACTGGAAGAAGACGGCCCAGGTCATCCTGCCAATCTCTATCCCTCGGGAAATCCTCATCACCTCCCTTCTGTCTGTGGCCAGCCTGGTACCTTCAGAAAGAGGCCTCAGGCTCTGATAGAAGGCAATGTGGGTAAGTGAGAGTCCCTGTACAAGTGATATTCCTCCCTGGTGGCTTCAGAATCTCAGGAGGAGGCTTGAGGATGCACCCTGGCTCCGTGTGGACCAGAAAGCAGATGTGCCAGAATGTCCCCAACTCTTTCACTTGGTGACTCAGAAGCTGTGTGGCTCCAGGCTGGATCTGCCCTTTCTAATTACAGTTGGCCACTGGTAGGACATGTGCTCTTAAGCAACACAATTAACTTCCCTTTATCTGTTCTGTATTTTAAAAACTTAGCAGCATCCACTTCTCAAAAGGATTGCTGTACTGTTCTCTCATTCTATAAAGATTCCCAAGAATCAAGTGGACAATGTTCTTATTCCAATTCAGCCACATACTGATTCAGTAATGCTGAACAAGTCACCTCCTCTCTAGGAACCTCAGTTTTCTAATTCCAATTTCTAGTCATCTCCTATTTTTTCTTATGAGGAACAAAGGTAAGAAGGTACACAGAAGTGTTCCTCAAGGGATGAAACACTGTAAACATCTAGGCATGATATTGCCATGACCCTCATTACCCTCTTGAAAAGGTCCATTCTCTCAGAGCTCTGGACCAGACTGGCAGGGTTCACACAAGATATTTAACTGCTCCAGCCTCAACTCTCTCATCTGTAAAGTCAGGGTGACATAAAAGCACCTAAGAATTATTGTGAGGATTAAGTGGGGAAGTGTAAAAAAGCACTTAGAATAGTGCCAGGAACAATAAATGGTGCCTAATATTAGTCACTGTCCTTCAGCGTAATTAACCTTGCTTTCTTGCTCATTTCATGTGGTACCTTTCAAAATAAATTATCTTTTTCAAGGCATTGAACTTTAGTGTGCTAAGGAAAGAGAGAGTACAATAATTATTGTTATATATTCTCTCTCATATCCAACCAACACATGTGGCACATTTTGTTACATCCCTTTTATGTAAAGTTCAGAAAGGTCAAGTGGCCATTAGGTGGCAGCCAGGATTCAAAGTCAGGCCTAGAAGACCCAGACAACTTTCCCATTGCACTGTTTCCATTTGGACATGAAGTGGGAGAAGAATAAAGGTTTCCCTAAAAAATTAGAACATCACCTAATTTATATAGATGGTGTGGTTCAAAAGCTCTTTGTAAACGACAGCTTTAGATGTGGACTTAAGCAGTCAAAGTTCAGCTCAGATGGCACCACCTACTCTTGACCTCTTTCCCCTGCTCCTCCTCAACCTGCACCCCTGGCAGCAGCGGGTAGGTGAGCAGGGGCTTCTGCTGCACGTCCCAGCCTGTGCAGACTTTGCACGGCACTGGTACCCAGCAACATGCCTGCTCGTTCATGTCTGTCTCCTCCCACAGGCCATGGGCCGGTTTGCTGGGGCCCAGAGCATTGGATCACCTTCTATGCCCAAGGCCCTACCTGATGCCCAGTCCAGAGCAGGGCACGATACTGTTAGCCAAGGGAATGTGTGAATGCTACCCATCCACATAGACCTAGTCCATGCTATACCAAAAACTGGTTTATTTGACAATTACAAGAGGTTAAAGGGGTCCAGAATTAAACCTGAATCCTGTAGCATGTCACTGTAGATCTGTGATCTGTGGAGATGCCAGACCACACTTTACAAAGAGCACTGTATACGTATGTAATTAGACATCTTCCTAAAACATATTTGCATCATTATGAACTTGACTCGTGTCTGCTATAGTGCTCTTGCATCATTACACAAAGGCACACACTGTCACACACAGGTTGTATGATAGCCAGTGTTTCATTAAAGTTCACTTTTGTGGGTGCAGAGAGTGGTCCAGGAAGACCCAGTCAGTGATAACCAAAAAATGGGCAACAGGCTTAAAAGTATATTATAACCAAAGGTTACCTTTGGATCACCGTATTTCCTTTTGAAGAGCACTTGGCAAGGGAGCAGATACAAACTTAAATAAGGCACTCACTGATTCTGTAGGTAAAGCAAATTTCAGGTTCTTTACATTACACCTAGAACCTCAAAGTCAATTTACCTTAGCTCTCTATTTTTTATTTTAACTAACCATTAAATTCATTTTTTCCTTTTCACTTCATGGCATTTTACAACTAAAGATACTGCAAGTAAGATTTCTCTCAAAGAAAGTCTGGAGAGTGTTACTCAATTTTGCTTTTCCAGTTTACAACTGGGTCTTCCTCCTGGAAAGGTTGAGAATCACCAAAGCATACAACTGCCTCTTGAAATTTAAGTGAAAATTGCTGGATAGCTATTTTAGAAATACCTGTGATGTTTACCCTTAAATTTAATAAAGATCAATATACTCTTATTTAAAAGAGCATTTTACATGGAGTAAGTTTATGCCTCATTAAACATTCATAGAAATAGTTACACCCATGCTTGAACATTCAGTTTTACCAAAATTACGTAGGAAGTCCTAATACCCCATAACAATTTTATATAAATGGATAATGTAGGTTATGACTTATGTAATTACAGGCTTACAGCTAGAGATATGTAAGCCTTTGATCCTATGTAGAGATCTCTGACCTTTTATATCTGGGGGTTTGTAACATTTCTGAGAAAATCAAACTATTTACCAAGTATTTATTGGTACTAACCTGGTGACACATTTAATGTGTTATTCTGTGGTGAGAAAGGGAAGCTGAATTTACTATTTTTTAAAAAACATCTCACACATAGTCCCTGTCCATACATAAAGACACTCTACAGAACACCCAGGACTTAGAATGTATATATCAATTTATAGAAGAGAATTAAGATGAGAACATAACCCTCAAATGGAGAGTTTGTTCCCACGACCAAGCAACAAAATGAAATGCAAAAAACAAGAGGAAGCAGTTGACCTATGGAGCCCTGACATTTTTCCCTCTGTAGCTTTTGAAACAGTTTACAGTTCCTTTATCTTTATTAGGACACTTTCCTCATCAAATTAATGAGTCACTAAACAAAAGGCTTACTAAAATGTTTACATGTGGGAATAAACTATCTGCGAAGGCTCTAGCAGAAAAGACAAGTCATGCTTTGCCACTGCTTTCCAATGATGTCATCTGGGAAAAGGAAGGCAAGACAGTTGGGATAGAAACACAGGATGACCATGTAAAAATAAAAGTCAAAGTCAAACCCCAAGACCAATGCAAAGAAAATGTTTGCAGTTCTTTTTACTCCGTCATCCTTAACATCATCACCTTTATCTTCCTATCTTTATAGCTCTTCTTTTGAAAACTATTAAACAAGACATTCTTTTGGAGCAATTAGCATTTTTAAAACCAAGTATTGTGCAAGGTAAGTGAGGAGGGTAGAAGTCAGTGGAAACCTTGTGCTATGAAGACGTCAAAGAACAAAAAGGAAGCTAGTTAGTTGAGGTAACAAAAACAAAACTAGGCACGCTGAGAACATGAATGGGAAACAGTGAAGGGCAACACATACATTCATCCGATTTTTTTCTGGCTCCATCTGGGCACATGCAACTGGCCCGAACATGGGGTTGATGGGTGTGAGTGTGAGACTGACCCCAGAGGAACCCGAGGCCAAGGCACACAGGACAGCTGGGTGGGTGGGCAGTGTCCTACATCTGGTAAGTTTCTGAAAAGCAGTGTTTCCTTTCAAATCATTTCCATTCGATGGTCTTTTCACATTGGTCAAGAACACATACTCTTGAATTAGCGAGGAGTACAACAGTCTCATTAACAAGCAACAGAGACTTACAGTCAGAGGCCAAGGCCAGTTACATGTGTGGAAGGAGAACTCCAGCCAGGGAACTCTGGAAGAGGCCAGTACTTGGATACCACCAGGTGTCCTGTCCCAACAGCTCAGGAAGGACAAAGTGCTCGTCCCTGAAGGAAGCGGGGAGCACTACCTGGAACCGCAGGAAGAAGCCTCTGCACCCTCATGTGGGTCCCCGGCTCTGAAAGGCATTCTGGTGGTTCCACAAAGTAAGTGCTAACCTGGGTTTGTCTAGTTCACAGGGTAAACTGGATCAGTTCTCCATGCTGTGCGGGCAGCAGAGTTCTTTCTCCCTTTTCTCTACCACAGTTTTGTGATTATGTACCAAAGGGACTGTTTTTGAACATCTTTCATCTCCTCACTTCTAATTTCATCTATTTTAAGTTCTGCCTAATTCCTCCTCAAGTCAGTGTAAAATTTAGGTACAGGCAGACCTTATTTTATCGTGCTTTTTATTGCTTCACAGATACTGTTATTTTTTACAAATTGAAGGTTTGTGCCAACCTCGCACTGAGCATGTCTATCAGCACCATTTTTCCAACAGCATTTGCTCACTTTGTGTGTCTGTGCCACATTTGGTAATTCTCATGTATCTGGCAACATTTCAAACTTTATCATTGTTATTATATTTGTCACAGTGATCCGTGATGGGTGATCTTTGATGTCACCACTGTAACTGTTCGGGGCACCACAAACTGTGCCCATGTAAGACAGTGAACTTAATAAATGTTCTGTGTGTTCTAGCTGTTCCACGGACCTGCTGTTCCCCCATCTCTCACACCTCCTTGGGCCTCCCTGTTCCCTAAAACACAACAATATTGAAATTAGGCCACTAAATAAGCCTACAATGGCCTCTAAGTGTTCAAGTGAAAGGAAGAGTCGCATGTTTCTCACTTTAAATGAAAAGCTAGAAATGATCAAACTTGGTGAGGAAGGCATGTCAAAAGCCAAGACAGGCCAAAAGCTGGGCCTCTTTCACCAAACAGCCAGGCTGTGAATGCAAAGGAAAATTTCCTGAAGGAAATGAAAAGTGTTACTCCAGTGAACACCACAAACGATAAGAAAGTCAAACAGCCTTATTGCTGACATGAAGAAAATTTTAGTGGTCTGAACAGAGGATCAAACAAGCCACAATGTGTCCTTAAGCCAAAGCCTCATCCAGAGCAGGGACCTAACTCTCTCCTAACTCCTTCTATGAAGACAAGAGAGGTGAGGAAGCTACAGAAGAAGCTGGAAGCTAACAGGTTGGTTCGTAAGGTATAAGGAGAGAGACAGACTGTCTCCATAATATCAAAGTGCAGGTGAAGCAGCAAGTGCTGATGGAGAAGCTGCAGCAGGTTATCCAGAAAAATCCAGCTAAAATAACTAATGAAAGGGGTGACAGTAAACAGATTTTTAGTGTAGACAATACAGCTTTCTCTTGGAAGATGCCACCTAGGATCTTCATAGCTAGAGAGGAGAAGTCAATGCCTGGCTTCAAAGCTTCAAATGACAGGCTGACTCTCTTGTTAGGGGCTAATGCAGCTGGTGACTTTAAGTTAAAGTCAGCACTCATTTACCATTCCAAAAATCCTAGGGCCCTTCATAATGATGCTGAATCTATTCTGCCTGTGCTCTACAAATGGAACAACAAAGTCTGGATGATAACACATCTGATTACAACATGGTTGACCAAATATGTTAAGCCTGCGTTTGAGAACTGATCAGAAAAATAATGTATAACATTTTTTATTTTTAAAGGATAAAATTATTTTTATTAAAAGAAAAATGTATCCTTTAAAAGTATTACTGTTCATAGACAATGTACCTGGTCACTCAAGGACTTTGATAGAGATGTACAAGATTAATTGTTTTCATTATTGTAACACAACATCCACGCTGCAACCCATGGATGGAGTCATTTTGACTTTCAAGTCTTTTTATTTAAGACATATTTCATAAGGCTACAGCTGCCATAGATAGTGAGTTCTCTGGAGAGCTGAACAAAATGAGTTGAAAACCTTCTGGAAAGGATTCATTCTAGATGCCATTAAGAACACTTATGATTCATGGGAAGAGGTCAAAATATCAACTTAAACAGGAGGTTAGAAGGAGTTGATTCCAACCCTCATGACTGACTTTGAAGGCTTCAGTGGAGGAAGTCACTGCACATGTGGTAGAAACAGCAAGAGAACTAGAATTAGAAAGAGAGCCTGAAGAGGTGACTGAATTGCTGCAACCTCATGACAAAACTAGTATTTGAGAAGCTGCTTCTTATGGATAAGCAAAGAAAGTGGTTTCTTGAGATTGAATCTAACTCCAGGTAAAGATGCTGTGAAGACTATTGGCATGACAGCAAAGGATTTAGAATATACACAGACTAAGTTGATAAAACAGTGGCAGGGTTTGAGAGGACTGACTCCAATTTCAAAAGAAGTTCTACTGTGGGTAAATGCTATCAAATAGCATCACATGCTACAGAGAAATAGTTTGTGAAAGGAAGAGTCAATAGATGCAGCAAGGTCACTCTTGTCTTATTTTAAGAAACTGCCACAGCCCCTCAACCTTCAGCAACCGCCACCCTGATGAGTCTGCAGCTGCCAACATCAAGGCAAGACCCCACCAGCAAAACGATTACAACTTGCTGGAAGCTCAGATGCTGGTTAGCATTTCTTAGCAATAAAGTATTTTAATTATGGCATGTACACTGTTTTTTGAGATATAAGTTATTTCATACTTAATAGACTATACGGTGTCAGCATACCTTGTGTATGCACTGGGAAACCAAACAGTCACTTTAGTGCTTTCTTTAGTGCAGTAGTCTGGGAACAAACCCACAATATCGCCAAGGTCTGCCTGTACATATAATCAGACACTCAGCTGAGTGACTCCTGGAGATCCAGGCTGCTTTTCTTCCTGAACTTCAAAAAAGATTCACACCTATACTAACAGAGGTTCCTTACACAACCAGTCAGAACAGCCTCTATTTCTGGGTCCCTAATGTCCCACCAGAACAAAAGCCAGTGGGCAATATACACCATGTTCACAGCAGCATTATTCACAATAGCCAAAGGGTGGAAGCAACCCAAGCCTCCATTCACAGATGAATGGGTAAACATATACATACAATGGGATATTGTTCAGCCTTAACAAGAAAGGAAATGCTTACACATGCCAGCATAAGGATGGCCCTTGAAGATGGTAGGCTAAGTGAAACCAGCCTGTCACAGAAGGACAAATGCTGTAGGATTCTTCTTATGTGAGATTCTTAGAGCAGTTAAATTCTTAGATAGGGAAAAGCAGAAAGTTGGTCGCCAGGGTCCCAGGGGAAGGAATGTGGAGAATTACTACGTAGTGGGTACAGATTTTTAGTTCTGCAAGATGAGAGTTCTGGAGCTGGATGGTGGTGATGGTTGCATAAAAATGTGAATGCATTAATACCATTAAACTGTATCCTTAAAAACATTAAGATGGTAAATTTTATGTTATATGTACTTAACCTGAAATTAAAAAAAAAAAACAGCAGGCAGTCTCCTCATGTGGTTTTGGCAATCTGTGCACAATCTCTGTCACTGTAGGTAGGTCGGAGGCAGTCATTCCACAGCAGTGCTGGCCACTATGAGGGTCTGACATTCAGTGGCCTGGGGACCAAAGCAGCGGCCCAAGGACCAGGGCCAGTGCTCTCCCCAGGGAGTCCTTTCCAAGGGAGGGCTTCTGTGTCAGGAATGCCTGGTTCATTCCCTTCCTCATGAGAATCACAAGAGAAACATTTCATTGCCCTGAAGTTGGATGGGAAATAAGGCCTCCAGGTTCCCTGAATTAAGGAAAGGGACAAGTTAAAGTCAAGAGCTCCAGGCCCTGAGACCCCTGGGGATGTCCTTCCACCTTGTCATCATAGGGATGAGGAAGGTGGGACCTTAGCAACACCAACCGCCTCTCCCAGAGGCCTCTCCCACCACGCTCATGCCCCCAAAGAAATATCATTTTCATGATAGAGAGCTTTAAAAAACAACCTGCTCTGCAAGGTCCCCCAGACCTGGCCCTTGTCCCTAGGAGGTCACAGTTTAGGACATAACATTATGGCCACACTATCTGAAAAATATGGACAAACAGACTGGGATGTTAAATCAATGTTTGAATGGGCAAAGACATATTTATAGCACACACGGTAAATGTTGAAGTCACACACATTTTGGAGAGAAAAGGCACCTGGACAGAGAATGGATAGACCACATGTGCACAGAAGGACCAGGGAGCTATGCTGACAGCCTAGAGGGTAAAGGCTGGACCGGGTATCTGAGGAGACCTCACTCACAAACCAGCAGGTCACAACCTGCCCCCAGTCCTTCCCTACTCTGAACATTCCCACAAGCTGGTGCAGGCCACCTTGCCTGATGAGGCAAGAACAAGAAGAGATGGAGAAGATACCTCATTCCCATCAGTCTTCAAGTCATATTAAAAATAGCAAGTATTTGCACAGTGCTTATTACAAACAATTCTTCTAACACTATAGACAGAAGGTTATTAAGCATTGCAATGACAGGTACCATCTTATCCACCAATGGAGAAAAGAAGATATGAAAAGGCAAAGGAAATTGCTCAAAGCTTCAAAGCTACTAAGCGTGGGACCCAGAGACCCTTGCTCTTAACCATTATATTATTCCACTTATCTGGAGGAATGGCTATTTATATATCACCAGACAAGCAGAGAGGCTGTAAGGCATTTGGCACTTCATGGTATGGTAGCTCTGCCTCCTTTATTTTAGGGGGAGAGGCAGCAGAGGTATTTTTTTTTTATTATTTTTTTATTAAGGTATTATTGATATACACTCTTATGAAGGTTTCACATGAAAAACAATGCAGTTACTACATTCACCCATATTATTGTGTCCTCCCCATACACCATTGCAGTCACTGCAGCAGAGCTTTTTATGTACAGCCAACCACCAAGTCAGGCCAGTGTGGGTAAAACAGCAGCTTGCACAGCTATCACCTCACAGCTGTGCAGCCTTGGGTACATTAATTAGCCTCTCGGAGTTTTGGCCATTAATGCATCTGTAATATATATACTACCTAGTATATCTGTGAAGATTAAATAAAGCTCCTGACACATACTCAACAGAAAAGAAGCTGTTACTGACCCAGCTGAAAGCTCTCAAAACAAGCATCTAACACACAGTCACCTTCTGATCAATCAATGAAAACTGTATAATGCAGTGTTAATGGCTGTGCAGTAGACCTGCCAGGTGGTAGTGGGCCTGTGGTCACAGCCCTGCAAATCTTAAACTCCTCCACTACCGCACTGTTTGGGGACGGACTGGATAACTTCCTAAATGTTCCCCTGGGATAGCTAAGAACCAAGACAAAAGAAAGAGAAAAGACACAAATTTACAAGTTAAGAAGAATGTTTCACTTAAAAACACAGTGCAAAAGTTAAAGATAATTGTAAAATATGACATTTTACAATAGTCTTTGTATGATTCCAGAAAGCCAAACATTCCATAATTACTAAATCACATATAGAAAATGGACAGCCTCCAATGACCAAAGAAAATATAAATTACATGTCACATCTGGAACTTCAGAGAGAAACCATCTGATGAGGTTAACCTTCTGAACACACGTTGAGTGCTGTGTTCTTTCCCCTCCCTCAGGAAGGCCTGGTGCCAGTACTCAGCTGGCCTCTCCTGAGGGTGGACAGGTCTCTCACTGACTAGATAGCAAACTTCATACGCTGTGTGTTCTGAACTCACAATCAAGAATGTAAAAATAATCAGCAGTGCCATCTACACATGCCCCACTGGACATTTCCCAGTCCTGCTGCAAACCAGGGTATAAGGTGAAACAACAAGGTAGAGAAGCCATGTGGTGCAGACCTCCCACCTCCGGTCAGGATGCAGGGATTCTCCTTGCTGGAGACAGACCATATTTTTACAACAGGCTTTTCTATTTTCCTTACAAATCACTTCAACTACTACAGTGCAAACCAAACATCTGAAATAATGAGTCACTGATTGGCTTGAACTTGAAGCACCAGGTCAAATGCAGGTTATGCCACGTCAGTGCTTAAAAGCAAGCCTAGTTCAGTGAGTGGACAGATTTTTGCCACCCAAATCTGCATGCCCTTTCTATCACAGTGGCTGTCTCAGTAATAAGAGGCATGACTAACAGGCCTCGCTGGTCAGGATGGCATCAGGAAAGCCTAGGATGTTCCCTCTCTCTGAAATTGCCCAGCTTTAGAGGGGATTCCAGACAAGGAAAAACCAGAAAAGAAACTCAAACTTACAGCATTTTTTCCTTATAAACACTTTTGGCAAAGGGTAATCTAAGAGAAAGAGGGGTTTAAGTGAACAATAACTGTATTAAGTCATAGCACTCTTCTTTGTGGATTTAAATTAAATTTGTTCTTGATTATAAAAGATAATTAAGTTTAAACACCTTTTTCATCAATATGAGGGAAAAAAATAGCACTCTCAATTCTCTAGCTATTCTAGACTGAACTGAAGAAACAGATCACAAGGGTTATGATAAATTATAAGCAACTTCATATAACAGCCAAACTATACATTTCTTTTTCCCTTTATAACATCATTACAATGTCCACAATTAAAGCCAGACAAATGATATTTGAAACTGAATCAAAAAGTTGCACAGTTACAAGATTACTTTTCAAGAAAGATGGAACGGAATCAGAAGGATTTCATTTCAAAAGGCAGGACTTCCAGGAAATATAAGCCCGTTTAAGATAACACAGCTCTACATCATCTCACAGGAGACAAGACCTTTTAGAATGAATGAGTGAATAAATGTTGAGTTAGTGAGTGTAGCCTGTGGGCATGAATGAATGATTGAACATTTGAATGAAGGAGGCCTGGGACTGCAGAGTTCCAGGACAGTTTTTCATGAGACTCCCAGTGACTCTTCTAAAACATACCAGAAATAGGATAAAGAAAAGCATAGTACACATTACTGCTCTTCCTTGGGCAATCCTCGTGAGTCTTATCTAATCATTCCAGTTCTGCTCAGGCATGAGGGTATCACGTGCCTTTCGGAAACTGTCTAGTACTGCCATGCCCCAGCTGTCCAAAAGTCAGACCTGAGCCCCAATCATTCAAAGAATCTAGCTGGGAACCCACAAGGAGAAGGAGGCTCTGAGCAGGGAAATGCTGTCCAAAGCTCAGCAAGCCACATTCTGATGTGAGTAGAATATAATTTAAAAATAAACATCCAGAAGAGACAAATTCTTCCTTTTCTGATGATGTTGATAGTTTCTTCTGCTCAAGTTTTTGCCTTCCTCCCATTAAACCAAAAAAATTAAATGACTCTAAGTTGTCCATGTTTCACAGTCTGTAAATTCATATGAAACCAAAATTCAAGCATTTAAGAGAAAAATTAAACTTGTAAGTAATGACTAAATAGATCACAAAGTAATATTTAACACTCAAAATATGATACTTCTGTGAGCAAATTGCCAAGCCCAGTTTTCAGTCTTTCCCACTTCAGAATCACCTGTGGGACTTTGAAAACTTAAGAGCTGACCCAGTACCATGCCTGGGACCATGGCATGATGAGACCAGGGGGGCCGGGCCGAGAGCACACAGCCCCAGGTGAGGAGCCACAAGACGGACATCCTGTGCTCAGCTCTTCACTGCCTGTGTGACCCCAAGTACATCATATCTCTTCCTTGTGTTTCCCCAGTTTTAAAATGGAAGCACTGTTTTAAATAATAATCTAAGTCTCTTCCAGCCTTAACACATATAAATTTTTTTTCATTTTTCTCCTAATCCCAGAGTTTTTCCCACTTAGGAAGCTTATCTCTCTTAGTATGGGACAGAAGTAAGGAAAGGTGTAGACAAATGTACCAAGTGTGACTCAAGATGCATGGAGCAGATGGGTTTAATAGGATGAACAGGTGCATGGGGGACTGTGAAGCACTGGCAGTACAGACTAGGAAGGCTGTGGACAGGAGGCCTGGAGAGCAAAACTCCAAGACCCAAGCCCTCCTTTTTTTTTTTCCTTTTAAGAGCTAGAACAAAAGGAGAGAGAAGCGAGGCAAGGGACAATAAGTTCAATGCATTTAGTGAATATCGGTCAAATGTACGTTATGTTATAAGAATAAGAAGGAATAACATTTAAATGACAAGCAACAAGGTCCCTGAACTCAAGGGCCTGGTGATGAAATTCAGCAGTTTTCAAACTACATATGCATTAGCACCAAGCAAGCTTGTTTAAAAATACAGGTGCCTGCATTCCACCCACTCATCCCAAACAAAGTGAATCAATTTCTAGGATGCTGAGCCTACAAATGTTTTTGTTGCTCACCAAAATTTGGTGATCACAAACTAAGTAACAGTGGAAGCCAGGTTTTGGATAATGCAGTTAAACACACAGGTTCCTTAAGGCAATTCGGCCTTTGTTACGGAGAACAAATACAGATTAAGGCCAGAGTTCCCACACTGGGAGCCAAAACGCCCTGGAGAGCCACAGTGCACTCACAGGACGATGGAGAGGTTACTGCAATTTTTCAAGGAAAACATAGTGAAGTGTTGAACACTGAACAAAACTACTTATTCAAGTTATTTCATAATCAGATTGTCATCAAAAGGAATGTTCAGATTACATTACATTCCTTTTGATGACATCATTCACATCTCTGTGAAACTGGGATTTCTGCAATTATTATAATAAAAACCCAAGTAGCATTTGAAAATCAATATGGAGCAGAAAATCAGTACCGGGAGGAAGAGTCCAATCTAATTCCAATGCTTAAGAAGCTGTGCAGTGCCCAACGAGTAGACACGTCCCACTAGTAAATAGTGGTGGCTAAGAATAAACAAAATAAATTTTTAAATTTTACTAAGAGAAAAGTGTATCTTTTTTCAATTTATATGGCTTAGCTTTTCAAATGGCAACTAAGTCATTAGAACATAAATATTTATTAGGTTGTTCACTTCTAATTATTTAGTAAACAAAAATGTTGGGTATTTCTTTTGAAAAAAATATCAAGACCTTTAGAGACTTTAGAGCACCATGAGCAGAGAAAATCTGTGCACTTCTGAGTCACGCCAACTCAACGAGATTCTTTTCACTGTGCAACTTAATTCACCTCATCAAAACAGACCTAACATCGCATTCTGATAGAGAACACATTCTTGAGTAGTTCAGAAGAGTGCTTTTCCAAGTATTCTCCAATGAGAACAATGGATAATCATTAATGTTTATCCAATGATTAGCCAGTAACTTTAGGAATTACTTTCTTCTATATTACAGTTCAAATACCATTCCAAATTTTTTTAAAAACTATCTTATTTTCATGGCAAGCACTATCATATTGGTGCTAAGCTTTCAAACATGAGTATCATTTTTTTCACAAATTTGAATGTAAAGATTTGTTACATAATTCAGGGTTAGTCATCCCTCGATTTCCAAGCAACAAGTCACAGGAAATGCCGGACTCTTGAATACCTAACTCCTCGGGCCGGCGGGCCAATGCATAGCCCTGTTTGGGCACAGTGTACATTCCTCAGCCCTCCCAAGTGTTAAGAGACTGTTTTATTTTCTCAATTAATGTGAATTGGATTTTGAGACTTCCATGATTCCTACAGATAAAAACTTCCCAAGACTGAAACACCAACCCTCTTCCTAGCATTCTGATAGCTTCTTAACCCTTAAATCTGGTATATTTTAGATTGTCCCCCAAATTATTGGCAGTTTCTGGAGTTCTCTTTGGAAAAAGCCTGAAAAGACAATTTCTGAAATAACTGTTCAATGTCAAATCTTTGATTAAAGTAAAATTTTAAATGACTAAGCAAATCTTTATAGTGACTTTTAGCAATTCAATTAATCTTTCAGTTAGATTAATAATGAGCAAATAATATACTCTTCAGAAAGAACTGCTGCCTAGGGAAACAGAGGAGATCAAATAAAGGGAACTTTTTCATCTGTCAGAATTACATTGAAAGTCTAAAGTTGACAGCATTGTACCTCCTAAATTCCTAAATAGTTTTGAAATTTTCAAGGTGAGGTTTTACAGTTTAAGGCAAGCCTTTCAAGTAAAAAAATTACAGATCTACCCTTGTCCAGTGAGCAAAGTAGACAGCAGTTCTAATAAAGCCCTGTTATTTCATGCTATTCCTTCAATCATGGCCTCCCCCAAGTTCCACAGTAAGAACTAACCAGTCAGCTCTTCAGTTTGGGATTGGTGGTGATGAACAGAGAAGCTAAAATTACAGCCTGGTTCAAAAGATAATTTCTCTATTTTCTGAGTTTCAAAAGTTAAATCATAAGGCTTTCAGAGAAATAAGTGACTAATGAATGCAAGCAGACAATAGACTTACCCCTCAGAGAGGGGGTATAATGAAATACCACAAAGTTGGTAACTGAAGTAAATGTTTTGGCAGAGAATATTTTCCACAGTGGAACATAAATAGCAGACGACCAGGGAAACACTCCATTTTGCCCTGTGTCTGAACTCAAATTAGCACTTTAAAAAAAAAGTTAACTGAAACTCAAAAAACACTAAAAAGTAAAAGGGAATCACATTTAAATCTGCCCAGTCCTTGACCAGCATGTTTGCCATTTGCCCAACCCCCGCGTAAGAATGACCCAGCAGGCCAGGAGGGCACTCAAGTCTGAAAGATCAAGTAACAACAGACAGGAGAAACTGTGGAAACATGATTAAGTAGAACGACCCCTACCATTTGGTCTGGTGATGAAAGGAGAAATGAGGTATCACTGAGGATGATAAATATTTGGACCCTTGACTTCCTTGTGAGGGTAAGGAAACAGAACAAATGCCTTTTCTTGAAGGGGTGATTCTGTTTGCCTTGAGCTGAGATGATTCTACCATGTTCACAAAAACACCACTGAAAATACAGGTCCCAGAGCAGAAGGTCCCAAGAATATAGAGAGCCATGGATCACTCTAAATTCCTCTGCCCAAGATAAGTGCCCACCAGCAATGCAAATTCTTCTCAGTTTTCTATATGAATAAATATCCATAGTGAAGGCCTTTGTGAATTAGGCAGACTCCCCAACAGGGAGATGTTTGTTCTTTAAGAACAAAGACTAAATCTATTAAGAATATCAGCCATCCTTATGGAGCAAACTTATATTGCCAATCAGTTCATCAGCATTAGAAGGGGAAAAAAAAGACAAATTGCTTCCAACCTCTCCCAAGCATTGCTCAGGGCTACAGATGAACACAGGCTAAAACCTTCCATGTTGGCTGCGCATTCATCAGGCCAGTTGTTAACTTGCTGGAGAAAGAACGGAAGCCAGAGGACTGGGAAGGGAAAGGGAGGCGCTTCTTCTCCAACCTGTCAGTATCCCGGAAAATCCTTTTCCTCACAGCCTCAGTTCACCCAGCAGGTGTAGATGGTTACCACATCTCTACATGTTGCTGAACAATTATAAATGTCACTGGACCTCAATACGAAGGACTCAGTGGGTGGGGAAGTTTAACTCCTTACAGCCAAAGAATTTAAAACTGTTTTTTAAAAATACATTAATGTGAAACACACACACACACACACACACACGCATTTGAGTTTAGACTCTTCTCCTGAAAACACCAATGAAATATGGTACCACATTTAAAAGAGATTCCATTGAAATTTCCAGAAAAAGAAGGCATATCTGCTACATAATCTGGAGGGAGAATGACAAATCATTAATCTAAAATACACACATGGTTAAAGAGGATAGTGATAGCAATGAAGAAGGGAAATAGAAAAAAAAAAAACTAAGGCCCAAATGATACTTTTGGCTTTTTTAAATTAGGTGGTTGTAAGGTAGAAAGATTTCTGTTAATGTCATAAGAAGGTAGAAAGTACAATATTTTCTTACAAAACCCAAACAACTTAAAATTCTTATCTGCCAGCTTCTCTAAAGGCATTTTATTCAAGCTAAGGA
The DNA here is from genome assembly GCF_030020395.1 of Manis pentadactyla. Taxonomy (NCBI): domain Eukaryota; kingdom Metazoa; phylum Chordata; class Mammalia; order Pholidota; family Manidae; genus Manis; species Manis pentadactyla. Next base: position 80,864,182 of record NC_080020.1, on the reverse strand, counting down.
AATGAAGGACTGAAAGGAACACATCCTTCTCAAATTCTTTCATTACCCAAATAAAAAAGCATGGAACCAGAAAAGAATGGTGTTAAGTTCCCTGGTGTTATGTTCCCTATGTAAAGGTCATTGATATTCTCGTTAGGTAGGAAGATAAGATATGAGTAGTCAAAGAGGAAGATGATAGGGTTTGGAGGGAAGGAACTGCCCAGCCCACACCCAGCTGGGGTAGCCCCACTTGACAAAAAAACAGAACTTTGTGTGGTGACAACTTCCTTATCTGAGAAGTCTAGGGCTAGCTGGTTCAACCAAATCACCACGCAGGCGCAGTTAGAGAATGACTGGCCCCACTTAACCTTAACTCATTATAATTCATTAGCATAATACATTGTGGTTACACACACCACACACGCGCGCGCACATCACCTCCACCACCCCCACCCCGGGCTTTTCTACGTGCCTTGTGTGAAAAGACATGCTTGCTAAGAGAAATGTTTGTATGACTAAAATGGTCAATCAGACAACGTCACCCTGTCAATCAAAGAGGTGTCTCCCGAGTAGGGCTTAATAAAAGAGACCATCTCCTAAACTATTGAGTCCTTAGTTCTGACTCTGACCCACCCCTCTTTGGAGTGTACTTAAATAAACTTTCGGTTTGTACTTAAATAAACTTTCGCTTTGCTTCCCCATTGTCTCTGCCTTTCAATTCTGTCTCAGCAGGGACAAGAACAGAGGGGCCACCATTCTGATTAGATTTAGTCCTTATTTGCATGTTCTCAAAAAACAAGCACCTGCCTATGGAAGAATCTAAGTCACAGGGACCCTTGGCCACCAATATTCATTCATCCACAAACCTGAGAATGAGTGCACTGTGAGAACTTAGCTGGGGCAGAAGAACGCTGACCCAGAGTTCAGCAAACACACCCAAGGAAACTTCTAGAACCCCAGGACTTTGAGGCACAACTTGCCAATGCTGCTGCCACAGGCCCCCACCCAGAACAACCCCAGCAGCTCCCACTCATTGAGCACTGAACACCGGCCAGCCTGTGCCAGTTAATCTCTTCATGGCACCTTATTCATTTAAACATCATCACCAGTCCCAGTGGGGCAGGTGTTACAAAGATGGACATCAATGACTTCCATGATTCATGAAGGCACTTCATGAAGATGGAAACTGAGGCTCAGAGGGATGAAACAACAGATCTGAGGCCATGTCTGGCTAACTCCACAGCCCGTGCTCCTAACCATGGCATTGAACTAATTTATTAATCAGCTGAAAGCAAGCAAAGTCTCCATGTAGGTATCTGAAAACTGTGTAGATATCTTATAAGTAAAAAGGTCTCAAACCTCAGAAACAATTCCTTTTCCTTCCAGTCTTTTTTTTTTCCTTTCTCATTATATCTCTTCAGAGGGTCCATGAAGCAAATGGGAAATAGCAATATGGAAAAAGAGCTACAAGGGTCCATACCCTTTACCAGGGATTTCTCGTGGGGTGGGGCAGAAATCTGTTTAAAGATGTTTGCAGCAGGATTATTTATTTATGCTAGCCTCAAAGTAGCACTGAAAAGAATTCAAATGCCCTAACAGGAGCTAGTTGAGCACACTATGCCACATAAAATGATGAAATACTAGAAGGGCTATTCAAAATGAGCAGAATGTGGTTAATGCAGCCATATGGAATGTAAAATTACAATAATGCTAAGTATCTTAAGTGCCATAGTATATACCCACCACTGAAAGCCAGAAAACAATCCCACATGGATACAATTTCAGAACCAAAATCAGAGCAATCTAAATGAGAATTCAGTGGCTATAGTTTGTTATGGTGGTTACAAAGCTACTAAAGAAATGCAAATTGTAAAAAGTCAAAACATAGCCCAATAATAGATTGCTGTGATCAAAGAAACTTGTATTCATGCCAACATCACATGCACACTGTGATCATTAAAATTAATTTCTTAATTTGTACTACTAAAATACCTGTCTGCTCTGTAGCTTCTTGAAAGCTGACGTTAAAATAAGAGTCAACAGTGTCCGTGGGAAGAGTAATGAGGTATATCTGTTGCTCAGGAATCACTTCCTTTAATCCTTTGTGTTTATTCTATTCCCTGCATTTAGGAACTTTCTAAATCCCCTGTACTTAAGCCCTAGCACTAAACCACTATGACTAAGGACATGGTGAATTTTCTGATAGAATATACTTTACCTTGTGTCTGGGCAATGTGTTTACACAGATACACACCTTATTAATTTGCTGAATGAACCTGTACAAAATAATGCAACTGAAAACTCATCTTTTACAAGTGCTTTAACAGAAAATGTGATGGGAGGGTTCCATTACTTTTGGTAAGAAACTATATCCAGCCCCACTGCAGACATTGCATGTATCAACGGGCCTTGAAACCAGGTGACAGAAGCCAGGTTTGGCTAGGGTTTAAATTGTGTTTTAAACATTATTAGGAAGAAGAGTTTAATGAAAAAAGCGTTTCCATTAACTGATGACTAGCCAACAAAATCAGACATTCTAGGGGACATCCAGGCAATCAATGCAACTACAAAAGCTGCATGGCATGATGAGGAAGACCAAGCACTGATGCACTGCCCAGCCTCTGAACAGGCTGACGTGTGTCTGGGAAACAGATGGCACTGACAGGGGCATCGGCCGTCCAGGGACCTGTTTCAGGGGCCACTTCTCTGGGCCATAGGCTGTTAATCATTCCTTACACCATCCTTCAAAATAAAAGTACATTTAGGATATTTGATGAAATCATTACTGCCATCATGACCACAAAACCACCTAAACTGGAGAGAATTCAGACAGGTCACCTTACAACATACCTGGTTTCTATAACAGGCAAGATCACAGAAAAAGCAGTGCCTTTATGTTTCTACTTTAAAGTATCAATTTTAATTAAATCATTCTTACTGACCCACTTTCTCCTTTGATCTGTCACTAACTCAGGAATCAAGACACAACAGCCTGTAGTTTAGTTATCTTTGGACTAATCAGCTCTACATCTTAGAATTCCCCAGAATTTAAAAATAATGCAAAGATTAATCATCTCTGCAGAGCACTGTCAGCAGACAATATTAATTACCTTACATTTACAATCTGGGTTGAGGTCCTTCCAAAGCTCTCGCATTTGTTATTTAACTCTCACAAGCACCATATAAAGTCAAATTTCCTTAGCCACATTCAATAACACATTTTACAAAATTAGCATCTCCAGTATGAGCTCTGATGAAACAAAATTAAGCAGGTGTCACTAGGAAAAATTCTGTCCTAAAATGCATAACTCAATTCAACTCAACTGATATTCACCAAGTGCCCACTGTGCCCTAGGCAATGTGTTCTTGAGTCAGGCTCCTTGAGGGGAGCAAACCTTGACAAAAATAAAAAATTTAACAACTTAATGTATGTTCCTAAACATTAAAAAAAAAAAATAAGCCCATGACATCCAAAAGTCTGGGGACCACTGATTTGAAAGATTTTTATGGAACCTTTGCTTTCCCCATGCCTAAGCGACCATCTGGTCTCAGATGAACATCTCTAGAAGGGGCATTAACTTTTTTATGTCACCGGGGACCAGGCTGTGAATTACTGCTCAGTGCTATTTAATGTACAAGATAGAGGTTTATTAAATGGCAATGAAGTAGTAATTACTAAATGGTTCCCCAGTGGCTCAAAGAGTCAGTAATTAACTACCACTCACTACACTAAGACTGTGAGTTATTAAATGACACTAAAAGAATAGTTCATTAAATGGTACCTTAGTGTCCTGAGTCAATTCCATGCAATTCACAGTACTTAGACATAGACACTGGGGGAATCCTGCGGTTTGCAGAAAAACATGGTGTACTGTCACACAGTGCAGCCAGCTCCAGCCTAGGACCCCAGCATCTGGTTGGATGGCTGAACAAGTACTTTATTCAGTGTCCCCTCTGTAAGTCCCTGGCATTCTGATACACCTTGCAGCCTGAATACCGGGTGTAAAAAGACAGCAGCCACATTGAGTCTACCACAGTCCTCTTACCAATCCACAGCCTAAAGTTGTGGTACATCTTCTCCCATAGATTTCTATTCTTCCATTCTGATGTGAACAAAGGACATTTAAAAATAAGTTAGGATCTAATTATAAGTAAAATTTGCCATATATACTCCAATAATCTCTTCCAAAATGTCTTTTTGTGCACCCTAGGTACTTTCCTCCTTTTGGTTCCCAGCTCTCCTGCCCATCTTATTCCAGACTAGCCTTTTCACTAGCCATTCCTTTCTTCCAGTTAATGATCCCAACCTTTTAAATCAAATTCAACATGAAATTTATCTCATCAGAAGACTACTTGATGAGGAGACCAGACATTGAAAAATTCTCCCAAACAACTTTAAAGTCATTCCCTCAAGTTCCAAATTAGTTTACAAAGAAAACTAAGTTAGTATTACTTTTCCTGCAAGCTAAATAAAGGTGTCTGCATCTTGTTATTGCAATCATTTCTACAGGCAGTCTACCCTTCATAGATCTGTGTAATGTCCAAAGGGAATACATAATAAACATTAAATATTGAATCACTCTGGGCAGTAAAAGCACACTAAAAAAGCTTTTTAAGAAGATACACGATATCCTTATCAATTTGATGAACTCAAGGAAGCGTAAAAGATAAGCAATTAACCAATGAACTGACAAAAAGTTTCAGGTGACACCAGAGATGGACAAATGAGATCAAGGAGATAAAGTTCAAAGTGGTGGAACAACAGGTCATTAATCACATGGCTTTGGGAAAACTCTCACGTACTGAGAGAAATGGAAAAAACATTCTAGAAGAAACCGGAGATGGTCATGAAAGCAGTGCTCCCATGTTAGAAATGCTAGAAAACTCACCTGAAGATTACCTCCAAATGGAACTTAAAGAGTTATTTTTTAAACTCCCTATCAGATTACAAAATAGTTTTGCTACTTTTACTGCCTAAAAGCTCTCTTGAGCAAAGTTCTAGGAATAACACAAAATCATGGAGCATGACAGGCTGTCCACAATAGACTGAAAAGTGGTAGTTTTAATTACATAACTGCCAAATGTGATGATTACTTAAAATGAAGTAAAAAAAAGACATAACTGAATATCAGAATAATACAAAGAAAAATACATAGTGGATACACATTCTTGGTTTTTAACCACTGAAACTACAAATGTAAGCATTAAATTTTTCAATTTGTTATCCAAAGTCTATATGCAAAAAAAAAAAAAAGGTTAAAAGGTTTGAGTAATTTGATCTTTTAAAATACATTAGAGAACAACACTAAAGAAAGTCAGTAAGAGGCTGTCCTTCACTATGGATCAATAAAAATGGTTCAACATTTCTGCAGACAGTTTGTCAACCTGCATGAAAACCCAAAATAGTTACTCTCTCAGTAGTTTTAATTCACTTACCCTACAAGATAATCAGACAAGTATAGTACAAGGATATTAATGGAACATTATTCATAACAGAGAAAATATTCCATCTATAAGAGACTGGTTAAATAAATCATAGCACATTCATACAATGGAATACTTTTCAGATATTAAAAAGGAGGTGTCTAAATTTATTGACACGTAAACACTACCATAATCTACTGTGGAGAAAAAAAACAAAACAGAGCCTTATAACATGATCTCCTATATACAGGATTACGTGTACGTATACATGTGTAATGATTATCAAAAATAAGGGCAATAATCTTTAGAAGGTGGGTGCTTGGCATGGTTTGACTTTTTACCTGTACTTTTAGGTATTGTTTGAACTTTCTACAATAAGTAATTTTTAACAACAGAAAAAAACACTCAGAAAATCAAACCACTTTCATTTGGGAGGGTCGGGGGTTTATTGATGTATCTTTTGTTAAAAAAAGAATCCTTTTCTAGGGAGAAACAGCCATCCTCTATTTACAGGATGAACACTCACTGCAATATACCAGATGCCCCTGCAAGGAAGCCACCTGATCCTCAGCTGGTGGCTCACCTGCGCCATGAGCAGCCCCCAGCCTAACTGGAGTCATTGCCCAGACCACCAGGGACCAAGCTGCCTCCAGCCAGCCCCACCCAAGCCCCTTGGGCCACCAGCCTCATCAGCACATGCCCCCCACCTTCCCACTCTGGGACTCCATGAGGAGCAGGACAGGGCAGCAGGTGGCAGTTCAGGAATGCCAGCTGGGCCTCTGTACTCGGCCCGCACGTGGTCCTGCCTAGCTGGGAATGGTCGCTAAAATCAAACTCCATGGGAGGGAGTGGAACAACAGAGAAGGTAGGAGGATTTGGGTTTGTTCCACTTTTGCACAGATGCGGCCAGTGGACCCCGCTAAGACTCAGTCTGTTGAGATCAGTGAGCATGCCCACCAAATGCTGGCAAGATTCCACTCAACAAGCAAAGGGTCTAAACAGCTACCAGTAAACAGGTCCATAATAGAGGCCCAGGGTGGACCCAGAGCTGCGGCATGCACTGCAGTGGTGTGGGGAGTGGGGAAGGTGAGAAGCCCACTTCACATGTTCACATATTCCCAAAACTCGGGGCATCAGCAAATAAGATATTAAGCAGGAGGGCTATGCACACGGGGGAAAGTGTGCCACCAGTAGTCCCTATGGTATAGACCAACAGGGAAGTCCAATTTTTCTCTCGATTAAAGCAGCAAAGAAAAGAGTTTCTTAATGGTTGCTGTTCCTCTCTCCCTATCCTCTGCCTCCTCCCTCTTCCCCTCTCTCCCTGTTTCCCTCTTTTTTTCTCTCTCCCTCTACTTCTGTGTATCCTGAATAATTCTTAATCTGTTTGGAAAATGTCACTTTGTCCACATGCAGGGATTACACCAATATTTTGACATCTATCATGTGGCAAAGATGTCATTAGACCCTGAAAAAAGGAGCATGGCATGGACATTGACAGATCTGTTTTCCCCCCCAAGAAGCCAGAAGCAGAGTGAGTGGTGCAACTCAGATTCAGTTAAGGTTTCATTGCTTAAAAAAAAGTTATTACAAAAAAAAAAAAGGAAAAAATGTTTATGAATTACTAGGAGCCATCAAACAAATGGAAGGAGATATATATTATTCCAAACCACTGGTTTTTAAAACTGAACGAAACAATGCCAGTGTTGGTCACGCAAGAGTAACGGTCCTCACACTGGGACTGAGAGTCAGAGAGCTTAGAGCTGACTGGGCCAGACACCAGGGAGCCCTAAGCCATGTGGCCTGGCTGCAAGGACAGTACAGGGCGGGGCAGGGGCAATGTGAGCTGAGGTACAGAAGAAAGGCTTTCCAAGAACCCAGCCCACTTGATCTCTGGGCCTTGATCTCTGTTAAAGGATCTTTGTCAGTCTCTCTACCCTGACAGGGTAAGAACCATCATCTGACCCTGGCACATGAGACTTCAGGGTTCCCTTTGCAGTGAATGACATACTAAAGCCTGAGGAAGCGAGGAAAAGCTGAGCCCAGCGCTGCATGCAGCCACCCCAGAAGCCTGGGGCAAGAGCACTTCAGGCCCGGGAAAGGACACCTGTGAAGGCCTGAGTAGGGCAGCAGCTTGGTGGTCAAGGGCCAGAAAGACAGGTCTGAGGGCTGAACAGAAGGGGTGCAGGGACAGTTAGGGCTGGGCTGGGGCTGGTGATGCTGGCAGGAGTGCCTCTTGACAAGGAATTTGGATTTTTCTCTTACATGCAACAGGAAAATACTGGAAGAGTTTTAATCAGGGAGCTCAGGCAGTCTAATTTGCATTTTTAACAATACTGACAGCTGCTGTGTGTATAATGGATCATGTGGGAGCTCAACTACATTTCACTGAAAATCTGTTGTTAAAACTTAGAATGTATCAAGGCCTCAAAGGGGAGTCTTTTCCTAATACCATTTTCCCCACACGTGGTACAGACAAGTACCTAGCACACACAACCACGGTAGGCACTTCACTCTTTAAAAACCCACAGTACATCATGTAAGATGGTCCTTCCTAGGGAGCGTATTTCTCTCTGAAACAACAATACAGTACAATTTTACTTTTCGGTGTTTTTCCTGGAAAAACCAAAACAAAAGAGAACAGAAAGGCAGTAAAGGACTGTACTTTCACTAGATATTTTGTTACAAATTAATGCAAAGTTAGCTATTCATCCACAGTGGAGCATTTCTTACTACCTGCTTACTCAAACTCTGATACGGTGAAAACATTTCCTCTCAGTTTAAAGACATTCTTTTTACTAGGTCAATAATGATACAGAATAAAAATCACCCCAGTCTTTGCATAGATTTTTCCCTTTAGAAATAAAAATAGAAAAATAGCCACAAAAGCAAAAGTTTAAAAGTAAGAGTATGATTTGCATCTTTCAGAACTGGAATGCCATTGTATAATCATCCCTCCAAAACTCTGAAAATGATTACTATTTATCCAGAACTTTCCGTTAAGCAGTTAAAGTGCTTTACAAATATCATCCTCATAATGACCCTATAAAGAGAGGAGAGTTTGCTATAAAAGTTCATTGGGCGTGAAAACTTGGCTCTGTTACTCAATAGCTTGATCCAAAAGCAATTATTAAAATTAATTTTTAACAGCAACAAAAATAATTTGGCTGAAAGAATAAACCAATAAGCAGTCAACCACCTACCCATGGCACATTTCCTTTACACAAAGGCTGCCATTTCTTGCCCCAACACCCAGAACTACTTCTATGAAACCAGCTCCTGTAAATCGTGATGGCTCAGAGGCCTGGTGCCAGGGGCTGTCTCAAAAGCACTGGGCTCCATTTTATAACAGCTCTTGGCCCTACATTTAAAGCACCCTTAAGGTTGGCACCAAATGAGCTGGGGAAAGGGTGATTTCCTAATAAATTAAAGCTGAGCAAAGAACCATTCTTCACAGTGCAGTGGGGCAGCCCACTAAATGCTCAAGGACAAAGACACATCCCAGCCTCTGCAGCCCAGTGGGTTCCCCAAGTGCACACACAGTCATCGTAAGGGCCGCCTGGCAGATAAAGCACCAAAAGGATGGGGGTGGCTCTGTGGAGCGGGCGTCTGTACACAGAAGCCACAAGTCCTTTTCCAGGTTCTGAGGAGCAGAGGCCACAGGAAGGAGGCCAAGTCCACAGAATGCACTACTTGGTCAGCCTTCCCACCTCCATTGTGGACTATTCTCTCTTAAGCTTTGGATAAGTTTTAAGGGTAAGAAATGGATGTGGCTAAAGACAGCTTCTATAAGATGATGAGACACTTGTAATGTGTACTTGGTTTTCATGGTCTTTAAATCCAGGATTATCCCATGTACCCTAGGGGGGCCTGGAAGTGACTAGGCGAGGAAACCTTCCCAACCTGTCCCAGCAAAGCACGATGAAACAAGGGTTCACATTCCTGTTTTGCCATCAATTAGCTGTGTTATTTACACAAATTACTTATAAGCATGAGTCTTTATTTCCTCATATGTAAAATGGGTCTACTAGTAGTAGATTAAGTATGTAAATGAACATTCAGTGCCTGGCATAAACAGATGCTAATTATTACTTTCTTTTGTTAGCATGAAGCCAACCTCCTATTAGCAGTGACTTCCATCCTTCTGTGCTTGTTTATTATTCTGAGTTTCAAATTTTTAAATCCATTCAAAGTGGACTGTCAGTGTCTATTTCATACTAAGAGAAAGGCCAGGATAGTGGTTTATAAGAGGCTTTGGGTCAGGCAGTGCTGTGGTCTAAAGCCCAGCTCTACCATTAACTGGCTGTATGATCTTGGGAAAGTTGTGGAACCTATGACTCAGTTTCAAAGAACACAATGGAGACGGGAGTATCATCATTAAAGGATTACCAAGAACAACTGGAGGGAGTAAATACCGAGGTCTTTGTAAGAGAGCCCTGGTCAGCATCCCCCCTGGGCCCAGGATACCCTAAGCAAATGCCACTGAACAGTAACACTGGTTCCTTGCTCACCAGAGAGCACCTGCAATAGCCGAGGAACAGACCTTAGAAATAATGCTCACTGAAAGACAAGAAATAACAAGTGTTGGGGAGGATGTGGAGAAGAGGGAGGCCTCCTACACTGCTGGGAATGTCAATTGGTGGAAAGCTCTATGGAGGTTCCTCAGAACACTAAAAATAGCAATACCATATGACCCAGAAATTCCACTTCTAGGAATTTACCCAAAGAAAACAAAACCCCAGATTTGAAAAGATATATGGGTCACTGTTTATTGCTGCATTATTTACAATAGCCAAGATATGGAAGCAACCTAAGTGTCCATCAATAGATGAATGGATAAAGAAGATGCAGTACATATACACAATGAAATGTTTTTCAGCCTTAAAAAGGAAAGAAATCCTGCCATTTGCGACAACATGGTTGGACCTAGAAGGTATTATGCTGAGTGAAATAAGCCAGGCAGAGAAAGACAAAGACCATATGATTTCACTTATTTGTGGAATATAAAAGCAAACCCAAACATGAACAAAATAGCAGCAGACTCACAGGCACTGAGAAGGGACTGGTGGTTATCATGGAGAGGGGCTGGGGTAGGTGGAGAGGGGGAGGATGATAAATGGGCATAAAAATTCTCAATCATAATATAAGTTGGTCTCGGGACAGTAGTACAGCATGGAGAATATAGCCAATGGTTCTTTCTATGTTGACAGACAGTGACTGCACTAGAGAAGGTGAGGATTTAATCATATAAGTACCTGTTGAACCACTGTGTTGTACACTTGAAACCAATATAAGATTGTATATCACCTATACTTCAATTTTTTTTAATTGTCAAAAAAAAAAATCAATGCTTGCTGACTGATGTTGATCTGAGCACCACACTATGTTAGAAACATTAGTGGATGAGGAGTTTTGCTCTAAGTTTCAAAAGCCTCTTGGGTAAAATATGCGAAGACAGTCTTGGCCCTGAATCTGGTCTGGTCACCCCGAGTGACTCCAGGCAGACTGGCCTGGTTTACCTGGTCATTTGCTAAAGAATCAGGACCATTTCTAGCTGGCCGCTTAGGAAACAGAGTCCAAAAGACAAATGCCACTGTAACAACTCTACCCACCTCCCCTGGCTAGGGTGCCTCCTCTCATCTCCACTGGATCTCAGGAGGGTCTGACAGTAAGAAAGCTGATTCTTAATCCATACTCTGGGTACAGCAGACTCATTGTAAAAAGAAAGAATCTAGTCTTTAGCTCCACCTGTATAATCAGAAAAGCAGTCCAATATCAGACTGTTACAAGTGCTTCTTCTCACAGGATCCAGCACACAAACCTATTGTTTCTGTTGCAAGACTCTACCCATTTCATTACAATTATTTAAGAAATATTCTAAAATTGTTTTGTTACAAACTTAAAATTGTGGTGAAACCCATATTGATCTTAAATTTTAAAAAGTAAGTACCAATATAGCTCACATTTAGAAAAAGAAAAAAAAAAGTCTAAAATATTTAGGAATAGGGAAATGGCCTTGGGACTCTTTAGAATGCAATTTTATCAAAACGAATAATTGAATACTTAAAATATGCCAAGTAATGTTCTAACCCATTTCATAGTCACAAAAACCTATGAGGTATTATTAACCCCAATTTACAGATGAGAGGACTAAAGCAGAGACTTAAACTTCCCAAAGTCACCCTGCTGATAATGTTAGTGTTGGTTAACGTCCCAAACATCACCCAGCTGGTAAATGTTAGAGCTGGTTAACAGCTGGTTTCAAACCCAGGCAGCCTGGCTCCAAAGCCTGGGCTTTTAATACTAAACTCCACTAGCTTGTTTTATCTTAGTCACATTTTATAAACCAAAGTTCAAGACTCTTTCTCCACCATGAATTGCAGAAGAACTTCTGATTTTCATCTACGACGTGGGCAATATTAACATTCAAAATAAACAACAATTAACATTGTGTGTGGGCATTTAGGAACCCTGGCCCCTATTTCACATAAAGCCTTCAGCAGACCGATCCCCATTCCAGATCCAAATGCCCCTGGTATACGGAGAGGGGAAGGGACAGTGTGCCACAGGAAAGAGGCCAAGACCATGGAATCTACTACTTGGCCAGCATTCCACCTCCATTGTGGGCTATTCTCTCGCTGGCCATGGGTAAAATTCCTGGGTGAGAAATGAAGGCAGGAGGGAGTAGCAGTTGAGAACCATTATAGTAAACAGAAAAGGAAATCAAGGACATCAGGAAAATTTAAACAAGAAATACCTGTTAGAAAGCAAAAGTAGGAGAGACAAAGGTAAGACACATACCAGATTTCCTCTCTGTTCCTACACCAAACCCTGCATTGTTCAACTGGCAATTAGACTAAAAACAATCCAAATTTTTAAAGTTATCAGGACTCAGCAACTAATAAAAAACTGTTTCCAAAAACAAATCCATATATGGTAAGCATTCTTAATCTGTTCTTTCCTAAACTCTAAGCTCAAAATTTCAAATTAACTTATGACCTGCCAGACAATCTTCAATCTACAAATCTGGCCTTGACCAGGGTGGCGTGGGGGAGAGCATGGTGAGAAGCCCTTGCGCATGTTCAGCCTAATCTAAATGAACTCAGATGGTCCCAAAATAAAAAATTAAATTTCAAATCAAAACCTGGTTGCTACAATTAATAAGAACTTGTGCTCTGACACAGGGGGACCACTTATTTGGCTTCAAAATATAACCAAGAAAGCCAAACTGATGGATACCCAAGAAACAGAACACCCACACTCCTGCCTCGGCCTGCCCTCTCTTCCCCATCTGATTGTGCACTGCTCTGGGGGGACCATCCAAAGGTGCCTCCCCTAGATGACTACACACAGAGAGGCCTTCCTTTGCAAAGCCAGCCTCAGGATGTGGGATTTGATGTGCCCAATTATGCTCATGCTCTTAAGACCTGGATTGCTTACAAAATACTTACACCCTCTCCTCCCCCGTCATCCTCCTTAATTCTGCCCTCTATTCTTCTCTTTCCTCTTCTCTCATTCCCTTGGCAAATCCAAACCTCTTTACCTCGGTTTCCTTTGTAACTCCCCTGACTGTGGATTACTTGTGATTATATTTTACACAAAAATCACAAAGCCAGACAGGGATTTGGACAAGAATCCCAAGCAGTCACATCCAGATATCAGAACACCATACCAATAGATAGATGCTCAGTTCCCCTAATCTCTGGTCTGTGTACTGACATGTCCTAAAGAGAAAAGGAAAGGATGCTAAAAGGGATGCAGGATGTAAGTGACCTTAGCGACTCACCCAAAGTAAGTTTCACCTCATGGCTGTCCTTCACAGCCTTTGTGGAAGACAACTAGTGCTCTCCTTGCAATATTATAGCCAACAATTCTTCATATTACTTTGACTCTTCTTACTGCACTAGCATTAACAGTTGCCATCCCTGGATACCCACACTCCTATAAATCTGGACTTGTTTGCATTTTGGCAGCAATCTGCAAAAAAGGCAGCTTACCCAGCCCACCTGCCCTAATTAAAGAGAAACGATCCTTGCATAGGTTGCTAATTCTGACTTCCCTGATACAAACCCTGGCTTCTGGAAGAACTCATTATGCAGGCCTCAAAATCCTAAATGTCACAAGTCTCTTCTAATGATGGTCATTATTTTCAAGCTTTTTTTAAAACCTTAAAAACATTTTATTATTATACAAGAAATAGATGGTCTTTGCAGAATGACTGGAAAAAAATAGAATCACACATAAATCCAGGCTTTCATAAAGGTGCCAATATTTACAAGGATGCTATTAGTCCTACTGTAAGAAAGAAATGAGTTAAAATAATTGTATATTTTTGCTCCCTAGCCAGCTCAGCCCGTTATTGTGTCTGCTAACCGTCACACAGAAATACATGTATATTCCCAAGGTGCAGTTTTTACGGCCTATACTTTAATGCTGTTCACCTCCAGGAGACATGCCTTAAACCCCAGGATGGAGTTTAACACAAACTAATCTTGTAAGAACTGAAATGCTCTTTCAAACTGTGCACTTCCGAGGGCATGACAAGAGTTGCCCTGGGACATGAGAGCAATGAGATAAGGCACTGAATGAAGGCAAGGGCTCTGACCCTAGTCTCCAGATACACCATGGCAACTTCACTTATATTTAATAGTTATTATTAAGCAACATTTTAAAAAATTAAAATATTTGTTAATAGTTTAGGACTATGCCAAAAAGACATTAAAGTCTGCAAGGTGAGGCAAAACACATCCAGTCCTGAATACCCTGAAGCAGTTCTTCAGGAAGACTAATAAACCACTCTCAAGAAGTTTCTAGAATAAGTCTTTCACTAGAGCACTAGACAAAGTAGCTGATTTATTTCTTTGGGTGTCATTTATCACAACAATTTCTTATAGGGTCTCACACCTTATGGGTCAGGAATTTGGTCAAGGAGCAGTCGGGTGATGCTTCTGTTCCACATGGCAATGGCAGAGGTTACTAGGTCATTCAGTGGCCGGAAGGCTAAGTTAGTCTGCATGATCCAGGAGGCTGCATTCAAATGTCAGTGGAGATGTTTGGAAGACTGGGTTCAGCTGAGACTGTCCACTGGAACAACTAACATGATTGTGTGGGTGAAACTGCAGTATTTCCAGAATCTCTCACCTGGCCTTAGCACATCTCTATATCAACAGGTGTTACCAAAAGGTGGAGAGAAGTACCATCTCCGTATCAATAGGTGATTACAAGGGTGGGGGGAGCAAGGGTATATCTGGACTCGGAGTGGTGTGGTAGGGTCCCTTTTTGCAACCCGTCACCTTGAGAGACACACACAAGCAGAAGAGGGAGACTGCTTATAAGCAATAAATGGGTTTCTGCCACTTTATTTCTCCCTTTGACTGATTTTGACTTCAAAGGTAATTTGTCCCTCTCCCTCGGAGTTACAGATGGCCAGACTTCTTAATTGGTAGCTAGGGGCTTGATGAGCAGTGCCTGCAAACAAAGCAGAAACTACACAGCCTTTATGACCTAGGCCTTGGAGGTCACATGATGACACTTTTTGTCATATTCCACTGGTCACAGGGCTGACAAGCCCACCCAGATTCAAGGAAGGGGACCTTGTATTAAAATCCAGAACCCCCCGAGCCATATTGCATAAAAAGTAATTCAAACACTCTGATAAAAGCAATTTGCACTGAGCCTTGAACATATACATTGAGAACTGCCTGCCTTCAGGAAGCTGAGCCTAAGAGAAAGGAACCAGAGTGGCTGCTCTTCAGAAAAACTGGTAAAAAAAGCAGGGAAACAGCCTGATGGTATCCAGACTCAGGGTCTAGAAACTGGCGGTGAACCCTACTACTTACCAAGACATTCTGAAGTGACAAAGCAGAGATTTGTATAAATGGACCCATCACTTTTCTTCAATGGCTTTGGCCTTTGGAAACTTCTAGGAAAGATTTCCCTGAGGCTATTTTCCCTTGAGGAGTAAATCCCTAAGGCTTTAAACCCACTGTCTCTGAGTTATCCTTTGCAGTTTACAGTCACTTTGCCTCAGAGCTTTTCTTGTCTTGTATTCACTCAATCATGCTCAGAAAAGTATACTCAAAACTCAGACTCAAAGACACATGAGAAGATCCTGACCCGAGACCCCTGAAGGGACAACAGACCAACAACACCTCATATCACTCTCACTCCAAGACAGGGGTTCTCAGTCAAGATGACTGTACCCTTCCCCTCCTCCCCCCAGCCCAGCCCTCAGAGTTCATTTGTTGTCTGGAGATATTCCAGATGGGAGAGGGACGATCCTGGCATCTAGTGGGTAGAGACACTGCTATGCATCTTACTGCACAAGGCGGCCCCACAACAGGCATTGTTCAGGGCAGAATGCCGAGGCTGGGAAATCCTGCTCTGGGCACACCCTCTGGGCAGGCAAGTAAGCAACTCCATGTTATTTCCACCCTTCTCTCCCTCTCCCAATTTTGGGACCATAGGGTGGCAGAAATCTCCTCTCAAAACCATATATACTTCAAAAATACAGCAAAAACAACTATTCCTAAAAGATGGACCAGAAGATACAGTACACCAGCCAGGCTACACTGACATCTGTGAGAACTCAACATCTCACAAAAAGGGTAAGATACAAAGCCATGACCTGGCAGGACCCGAGCACTCCCCGCCACCCCAGCTCACCAGCGGGAGGAAAAGAATCAAAGTCAGGAGGGAGTGGAAGCACAGGCTACTAAATAACCAGAACTTCAGGCGCTCTAACCCCCTGGGTGGCAATGCAGCACCTAAGACCCTCACGGCGATAAGCAACCTACCGTTCAGTTCCCCCGTGCGGCACTACAAGTGAACCAGCTGATCCGCCAGTACTGCGGAGCTCGCAGCCCTGCCCACAGCAACCACACAGGACTTCTCCCAGCATGTAGCTAACTGGGCCAGACCCAGAGGTTGCCCCTGCCAGCAGTCAACTGACACAGACAGTGGAGACTGTGCAGATTCCGGAAGGCACAAAGGGGCTTTATTCTCACAGTGAACATGTGCTGCTCACCTGCAACCCCCGCCAGTGCCCTAGGCCATCTCGAGGGCCACCCAACCCATGGCAGCTCAGGGGATTAACCCAGACGCTGCTCCCTGTGTGCAGTTAACCAGCACAGGCAGCCAAGACAGGCAAAGTGACCAGCAAGCAGGAAGGGACTTTGTTCTCCCAGAGACACACATGCCACTCACCAGTGATCACTTCCATCACCATGAAAAGGCAGAAGAACCTTGTTCAGTCCAAAATCCCTCAAACCCCAGAGAGAGGACCTGGTGAGACTGAAATCACCAATCTTCCTGAAAAAGAACTCAAAATAAAAGTCATAAGCATACTGATGGAGCTACAGAGAACTATGCAAGAGCTAAGGGATGAATTCCAGAGGGCAATGACAGAAATCAAACAATGGAAGGATTTAAGAGCAAACTGGACGAAGTGGAAGAGACTATTAATGGAATAGAAATCAGAGAACAGGAATATACAGAGCAGCTCAGGCAGAGAGAGATAAAAGGATCTCTAGGAATGAAAGAATATTAAGAGAACTGCGTGACCAATCCAAACTGAACAATACTCACATAATAGGCGTACCAGAAGAAGAGGAGAGAGAAAAAGGGATAGAAAGTGTCTTTGAAGAAATAATTGCTGAAAACTTCCCAAGATGAGGAAGGAAATAGTCTCTCAGACCATGGAAGCCCATAGATCTCCCAATACCAGAGACCCAAGGAGGACAACACCAAAACATATAATGATGAAAATGGCAAAGATCAAGGATAAGGACAGACTATTAAAAGGATCCAGAGAGAGAAAAAAGATCACCTACAAAGGAAAACCCAATAGGCTATCATCAGACTTCTCAGCAGAAACCTTACAGGCCAGAAGAGAATGGCATGATATATTCAATGCAATGAAACAGAAGGGCCTCGAACCAAAAATACTGTGTCCAGCAAGATTATCACTTAAATTTGAAGGAGGGATTAAACAATTTCCAGATAAGCAAAAGCTGAGAGATTTACCTCCCACAAGCCATCTCTACAGTGTATTTTAAAGGGACTGCTCTAGATGGAAGTGCTCCTAAGGCTAAACAGATGTCACCAGAGAAAATAAAACCACAGCAAAGAAAGCAGACCAACCAAATACTAACTAAAGGCAAAATAAAATCAGCTGTCCACAAAATCAGTCAAGGGAAACACAAAAGAGTACAGAATAAAACACCTAACATATAAAGAGTGCAGGAGGAAGAAAAAGAAAGGAGAGAAATAAAGAATCATCAGACTGTGTTTATAATAGTGTAATAAGCGAGTTAAGTTAGACAGTTCGATAGTAAAGAAGCTACCCGTGAATCTTTGGTAACCACAAGTCCAAAGCCTGCAATAGCAATAAGTACATATCTATCGAAAATCACCCAAATGTAAATGGACTGACTGTACCAATCAAAAGATAGAGTAATAGAATGGATAAAAAAGCAAGACCCATCAATATGCTGCCTACAAGAGACTTACCTCAAACCCAAAGACATACACAGACTAAAAGTGAAGGGATAGAAAAAGATATTTCATGTAAACAATAGGGAGAAAAAGTTCTCCTAAAAACCTGGAAATCATAATTCTCATCATGAAAACATTCTTTAACTTAAATTTTAAAAGTCACTTTTAATCTAGATGACCAAGTTGCATCAATAACTGAAGACAAACAAACATACAAACTTTAAAGGCTGCAGTACTCAGTGGCTCCCATATGGTCTCGTCTTTTGTTTCTTAAATAATGAGCTGAAATGTTTATGCCTGGGTGCAAGCAAATCTAGTTATAGATTAACAGCTGCTCTTTGTACCAGCATCTGTACAGCATGGAAGGGTACAGTCCACCCGCCACGTCCCAGCAGGAGAACAATAGCAGCAACGACACGGGTGTAGCCTAATCTGACCCAGCACACCCTGGTCCTCTGCCACCTCTCCCTAAGACAACACAGATGCCTGCCCCTGTGTGCCCTGTGGCAATACTCTCTCCAATGCCCTGCTGTGCTTGTGGCAGTATACTTTGGTTTATAACTTACAAATCAAAAGCTGTCAACTTACCAGACAGAAAACACCATTTATAAACTCTCATATTCACCTTTGGGGAACTCCTGATAGTCATTTTTATTGGGTTTCTTCCACCACAAATTTGTAGAACTACTTCCCATTTCTAACATTAATTGCTACTTTCCTCTGAAAACAAGGTTTCAATGACACCGATCCATGGCACATAAAACCACAATTCCCTCAGTAAAATAAATTACATTGCTAGGTTGTTGCAAATCCCAGCATAGGACTGTTGGCAGGACAGCCTGTTAATGGTGTGTGGGGCGCTGCCACTCTCCCAGGACAAACATAAACACTTTCTAGACAACTTTTTGGCTTCACATCCTCCTTTCCAACTAACATCTCACCCTTGGAGGTAGGCCTTTGGCTGTCCCACAGAGAGTAGCCCTTATTGGAAGGCATTCCTCCCAAGAAACACACAGTCTCTAACAAATCTGACAAAAGGGCTAATTTTAAAATGATTATTAATTTTACCTCATGTCAAAATACACATACTAGAACTCTTTTGATCATAAAGGCAAAAGGGAACCCTGGGAAATGCCAGTGTACAGAGGGTAAACAAAGGTGCCGAGCTCCCGGAAAGCGCTCGCAGCAAGCTTTGATATAGGAAGAGTGTGGCCTGCGCATCAAACACACTACATACCTCAAAACAACACCAGCTACAAAAATGCTACAAGCACCTCAGCTGAGGGGGCCGCAACTTGGGGAGAAGCTCTCAGAAGTTACCACATCATTCAAAGCAGACTCACTCCTATGTGACAATTACCATTATGTGCCAGATATGCTGTAGTAGATTATCTCCTTTAATTCTCATAACAGTTCTACAAAATGGGTAAGATTATTTTCATTTTAAAGAGGAGAAACAGCCCTTGAGAGATTAGTGTCACCCAAGGTCATGGAACTTGAATGTGCGGAGGACAGACTTGAACCCGGGCCTGCCTGACTCAGGGAGGGTCTTCACCAACACTGATGCAGCCCGGCCACTCCGCTCCCTCCTCCTAACGATCCCCTTCACCCTCTGCTCCCACCCATGCACACCAGCACCCGGCTGCGGCAAAATGGGGCTGGAAGGGCTGTTTCCCAAGCATTCTCTTCTCCAAAGAGCCTGATACATAGCTCTTCAATGCTTACTCATTGGTAAAATACTTAAACAAGCTACGTTATCACCAAACAAAATCCAATCCTGTGTATTTAATCATTAACATTTATAGGCTATAGAAAATGCATGCTCCTTAGGCTCAGGGTGAGCTGGGCTGCTTTTTAGGTACAACTGGGCTCCAAAAAGGACCAGAAGACACAGACTGACATAGACTTGGGACCCGGCTGGATGGAGGGAGAATTTGGTCCTCTCAGGACCACCCTGCAGTTCAAGCCTTACAAACAGGGGTGATTAAACTGGCATGAAGATCAGACATTTGATCCTGGTTCTGGGGAAAGAGCACAGCAGGGGAGGCAATTATCTAGAAAAAATACAGATGGTATAAGTGGAAGAGAAGACAGGGCACATCAAAGACTTCTATGAATTTTAAATTTCTCTGAATTGTAGAAACTAGAGCAAGATGCTTGCATAATAACCACAAACTTACATCTCTACTCTCTACAAAACTGTACTTTTGTGATTTATACCTTGTGAGGGGAGTAATTAATATACATCTACACTATTTCACATCACACTAAGAAAATCACAAATATGAACCAATCTTCTAATTACTAAATTTTTTACAGTGAATTAGAATCCTAAGAATGCAGAATTCTATTGCATTTCAGCATTTAATTTTATAAACATGAACACTACTATATAAATCCCCATTAACTTTTTTTCTGCCACTGTCATTATAGACCCCCATAGGTTGCTTAAAAAAAAAAAACAGATAAAGAAAACTACTGAATTGAAACTGTCACATGCAGTAAAATTAAATAAACAGTGTGCCTTCATCTGTGGGCAATGCCGACATACTCTTTCACTAAAAGATTTGCTTTCTAAATTATGCTTCATAAAAGTTCAAGACTCGTAGCTGGGAAGTACTTTTTTTTGTACTTTCAAGAATCCTGAAGAGAATTATGAAGTTTTCCACACATGCAAATTATTCCAAAAAACTAGATTTTCCAAATAAGGTGCTGCACAGAGGATACTTTGGGTTCAATGAAAATATTTACTGATAACCTGCAAAGCACTATGCCAGCACTGTTCAACACACAGACTCACAGATAACTGCATCAGGGCCAAAGAACAGCCCTCAGGGGAAGTTCCAGCACCAGACCAGGAGAGCACTACCACAAAACCACTTCTGAAGGTCTGATTTCCACCAAAATGAAGGAATGATTACTACCACCATGCAAGATGAAGTTTGCCATTTTTACTCAAACTCTAATAATCTAGCCAATGGTTCTCACTCTTCCTGCTGTTCTGGACACCTGGCCAGACCCACCTCTGGCCTGAAGAATGCCCACCAGCTTTAGATCAACAAGCCTCATGGTCTTTAATACAGAGCTGAAGTCAATAACCCACTTAATTCTGTCTGTGGTCATCAATCAGGGTTCAGCTAGAGCTTGCCTCATGAACCACCAGGAAACTGGACATCTGGGGCATATCTCCTGCAGAGAAGCAAAGAGACGTCATATAAGTCAGCATCAGCAGAAGTCAGATGAACCAGTGAAAGGGGCTGTTGAGGAATAGATGTCCAGAAGGAACTCCCCCTGGGGTAGCACAGAAATTCCACATCAAAGTGGTCAGATGCCAGGGACTCCAGAGGGAGCACGTTCACCTCTAAACATCAAGGCCATGAGATGAAGCCTAAAGGTCAATTTAAATTTGGAGACATTCCAATCAGGCAAGGAGGGTGGGAGGATGGGACCAGTGCCGATGGATGAAACTGACCAAGAGACAGTGACAGTTTGTGAAAAATTTAAACAAAATTTCTTGACCTTACAAATTCTGTGGCAACTTCTCCTCTTGAATTAATCTCCTGTAACTATTCTGAATTCTAAAACTCCCTGTAAAGCCAAATTTTTTTTGTGAATTAACCAGGAAGTTAAATAAGGGAGATAAATGAGCAGCTATGCTTTACCTCACCAGCCTCAAGGCAACAGCGTGGCTCAGTGCTGTGGTTTCGGAGCCCAGCACACTGCCTGCATGACCCGGTTCACCTGGTTGAAGCCACTGACAGCAGGGTAGAGACCGATTTACTGGCTAACGTGAGCCCTACCCCTCTGGCGACAGTGCTCAAATGTCTCCTGACCTTCGAGTCACACCCACGGCGTCCTGTACACACATGCACTTCCACAAACAGATTGAAAGTTCTGTAACTTCAAGTAGCATGTCCCTACAAAAAGGAGGCATCGGGACACAGAAGTAGGGTGGGCTCCTAGCTGTTGGATACAGTTCTTGGATAGAAGGGCAATTTCAAGCCAATCTGTTCCCTAGTTGTCTTAATTTCCTCCAGGGAGGGTGGATGATCGGGGTCGTCACCTCTCCACAGCACACCACTCACAGACCACAACTCAGCAGTCCTTCCTCCCACCCAACCCTCAAGCCTGAGAATGCCTGTCTTCCCCTCAACTTCACTGCCAACTTAAAATTGCTCAATTTTCTGATCTACATGTAATCACAAGAAAGCTTCAATGATGTAAAAGCTATTTGGTATCACTTCTTTCAGACTTTCAGCCTATAAAAGTACTCATTGGGTGCTGGGCTAGGAGTCAGAAGTCATCTTTATATCATCCCTTCACCTAGTTGCATATGAAGCACCTAATGCAGGCCAGGGACCAAAGATATGAATGTAAACAAACAAGAAATACAAGGGTCCCTGTCCTTGTGGGGTTTTGGTCAAGTCATTCAGTGCCTTAACTGAAACTAAACGGCCTGGACAAGAAGCTCGTTAAAGTTCCTCCCAGCTTTCCTATTCTCCACTCTCTACTTTAGTGCCAAGAGGGGATTGAAACATTCTGGAATGTTCTGCTTCCCTGAACAGATGCTATTTTTACTCCACATCCGTGGAGCTCAGACTACAGATGTGTGACTTATCTCCATTCTGCCAAGCATAAACGACTCATTTCATCCCAGCGTTTATTAGACTAAGTGGAGCCCTAATCTTGAAGGCCCACTGGCATGCACCTTCCAGTTCCTTGGCACAGAGAGCCTCACGGCACCATTCCTTCCACACGGAAGAAATCTGGTTCCTTCAGATCAAACTACAGAAAAACAGGAACAGGGCTGCCAAGGCCTCCCCACATGTTGCCTGGCTTTGTTTATTTCTTCTTCATCAACTCACATCATTTCTGACACTGCACTTCAACTTCCCGGACACAGCCAGGGAGAGATGCTTTTAAGAGGCACTGAAGTACAGCCAACTTCTGATTAGCCGGAGTAATGAAGGAAAGAATAGCACATGGCCCAGCCAAGAGGACCCGTTGCCTCTGAGCACCGCAGGCAAAGGTTCTCATACAGGATGTGGAGAAGCATTAATGAAACAAGTAACAATCTGCTCCCAGCCCCAAAATTCCCCTCAGATCACATTTCAGGAAATCACCTGGCTAGAGTTTTACCTTCTGGAACTTCTAAGATCACCACATGCACCAAAAGAGAGAACATCTATAGTCTCCATTATCAACTCCTATAAAGGGAGAAATATCAGTTACTATATCAAGGGGAGGATAAATTTTTATAAGAGCTATAAAACTGAAGCTATGATTAAATGCACTTCCCAGTGGTGAAGGAATTTTTAGCACATCTTAATAGAAGTTTTATTTTTTCAGAGCTACGTCCGCAAATATCAAGCAGAACTGTGTAAGTAGAGAGGGAGAAGCTGGAGACACAAAAGCAATCAAAAGTTCCTCAATACATCACTTATGACTGTTGAAGAGAGACAAGAGTGTCTGCTGTCCTCCCCTCCCCCAAGCTCCCGTCCTGCCTCACCTTGCATTGCCCACCCTGGTCACTTTGCTCCCCTTCAGCAGAAAGGCAAGCTGCCACAGGGAAGAACTAGTGGCTGACACACAGAACTATGCATTCCCCACCACTTTTCTCTCCCTTCTCTTGGAAGACTCTTTATCATTCACCTGCTCCTCCTCTTTCCTCTTTCTTCTAATTATGATCACAGAGGACTTAATTTGAAAGTTCGAATCCCAGATTCCACACTTCCCTACAGGGAGATTTTAGGGCAAGAGATTTTAGGCTGTACTTCAGTGCCTCTTCTTCCCCACTTCCCTTCTCTGTAAGCAAGGATAGCAATACCTGCCAACCAGCAGCGCTTTTAGGAAAGGGTAGATAGGAATACACGCTGCGCACAGGAGAGCACTCACACACACAGAGCACAACTCCCACTCCCGCGCTTACTCCCCACCACCTGACTTAACACTTTCAACCCTGCTCAGCTCAAAGGAACTGGATGCCCATCAGACTCCAAATAAATCAACAGGTGACTGGCATGCCTTCCTCAGAAGTGAAAGACACCGTCCCAACTATAAATGGGCTCTCTTGTCCATTGGATCACTTCATTCTCAGCATGAATGCCATATTCCCGAGTAACTGGCAAAATGGTATGTTGGGACCTGTACAAACCATTTTAAGTCACTAATTTTCACTCACAGCAGGAGAAACTGTGCCCAGACCACAGAGCCGTGGATGGCTACAGGGCCTCCCCAAGCCCTGCCCTGTGCTGCAGCAATCTAGCTCTAGGTTTCCTGGGAGGGAAGAGGCCGGCCCCTCTGAGGCTGGGCAACACCCCCAGGTGTCATCTCCCCAAGATAAAGATCTCAAAGGGGCTAATGAAGTGATCGCCTCTGCCTTTTATTCCTCAGTAACAACCACAAAATACGATGAAATGACCCCCTGCTCCTCTAATTTAAGGCTTATTTTATTACCTTTAACCCCAATTCTCTCTCTTTTAAATGGATATGAGACCTGGAAGCCCCAGAAGCCAATGGGATTAGTAACTGCTGGCTCCCTCCTTCAGGAAGTGCTCCAGAGGACGCTTCTCCTTCCCCCAGAGTGGGGTCACCATCGTTCAATCTTCATGCTTCACAGGCATCCCCTTTGAACAAGATCAAATGGCTCTCCACCCCTGCCTGGTGCCCTGCTCAAAGGAGCAGCGGCCACTCCTCACCCAGAGCATTTAACGTCAACTCAGCCAGAAAGGCAAAAGGAGGCGGTCAGTGGGGTTAATTGTCCACCAGGCTGAATGAAACACAGACCCACTCAAGCCAGCACCTTGGGAGAGCTGATCACCCCCATAAAATGTTAAGTGCACTTTGAACCCAGGAGTAAGGAGAATGAGAACTATTTTCCCCGGCCTGCTGGGCTGCAATGGGAGCTTCAGCTGTTTGTTTTCTTTTTCAGATTGTGACCATAATGGGCAGAAGGACTCCTTTGGAGCAACCCCAGGCAGGCATATAAAATGCAGGCGAGGGGAACAGGAGGGCTTGCCCACCAGGAAGTAAAGAGAAGGAGAGATAAGTAGCAACAGAACAGGTCTAAAGGGAGCCAACCAAGGCTTCCTCCAGCTTGGAAGAAGGAACCTGAGAGAACAGAAATCCTGAAGCCTCAGAAGCAGCTCAATTTAAGAAATGCTTGATAGGGAAAACACAGAGCATCTACTCTTTGTCATTAAAAAAGACGGTAGAGGAAATTTTCTTGCTGTCTTTTGCCTACTTGGAAAATTTACTTTTATTAACTAGTTACCCGAAGGCCTCCTTCCAACTCAGGTTCATAACCATAAAAAGATGCTAACACAATCACAATATAGGGAGGTCACAGGGAAGGCAGTATAGCACAGAGAAGACAGGTAGTGACTCTACAGAACCTTACTACGCTGATGGACAATGACTGCAACGGGGTATGTGGGGACTTGATAATATGGGCGAATGTTGAAACAATGTTGCTCATGTGAAACCTTCATAAGACTGTATATCAATGATACCTTAATTTAAAAAAAAAAAAGATGCTAAGAAACAGGCAACAATCATTTCCTAACTGAAAGAGACATGAAAATGATCAAAACACCTCCAATCCTTTAGCAAAGCAAAAACCAAAGATACCCCACTTAAAACAAACTTCTCTGGGAAGAAGTACTTATAATTTATCTTTCAAATTCACAACAAAACTCCTCTAGTGGGTAAGACAACAAACCACAGCGGACCAGCAACCTGATCCAAGAAAAAAGTGGTTCCTAAATTATGCATTCATTGTGCTCTGAAAATAAAAATGGCAAACTATCCCCAGAGATGTCAATACCTGGGTGCAGCTTTACAATGAAGCTTCAAAGCCTCTTTCGGAGACTTTGCTTCCTAAACAAAGATAACTTAAAGGCTTCACCTGAAAAAACAAAGACACCTGAGCAGGGATGTCCCATTTATTTTTCCTGTGTATCTGTAGGCAGCTGCAGTCTGAGCTCCCAGACATTTCAACAATAAAGGAAAACACTGGTAGAGACCAGCATGCTAGTAGCACCGGAGTCCCAGACCAGCAGACCAGCTGCTGTGTCCACGAACTGCCTTTGCTCTGATTGCTCCCAAATGTCTGCCCTTGACATGAAGGGCCCATGCTGTACAGTGTCTTTGGATCAAGGCCAATGGTCCAAATCAGCTACATCCAATACACAAAGGTGCTGATCAGAGTCTACTGTTGAGGCACTACCAGTCACCTCTTTAGGAACAGCTACCAGCACACTGGATGAAGGAAGGGAGCCCTATTAGAATTCCAAAACAAAGTTCACAAGCTCTAGGGAAACTGAGGTGCTGTATCACTCCTTAGACTTCCTAATTAGGATAATATGGGAATGTCAAGATTCACCTAGAGAGCCTGTGAAATGTGCCTCAATGCACAAGTGTGTGTGACAGCCCCTGTGTGAAGGGGGACCAGCTCAGTAACTTGGTGACTTGACCTACCTCATTCTTTTCCTAACCAGCTTAGAACTGTATTGTAAAGAACCTCAACGAGCAGATAATTATTAGTAATTGGTAAGCACTCACCATGTGTCTGGCAGCGTGAGGCCCAGACACAACCATCACCTTGAATCCAGCTTCTGCAGGGATGGTGCAACACAAGTCAGTAATATGTTAAATTCCAGACCTATTAAAAAGCTAAAACCCAGTCATATTTTAACATCTGGACTTTTAAACTGCAATTTATTTTCTAAGTTTATTTTTCAGCATGATAGACAAACTGAATTCCATGGAGACTGGAAATTCCTGGGCAAAGCTGAAGTCCTCACCCTACCTTAGCCCTAAGAGACTTTCAGAACATGAACAAGGTCAGCTGAGAGTCAAATTTCTTAAACTGCTTTGTCTTTCATTCGAGTCTCCTTTAGGCAACTGTATGTCTGGGGTTCAGCAGCAGGCAGAAGAAACCATGGTTCTGTGGCTGCTCTTCCATGAGACCTGTGGATGGTACCTCCATAGGCTGTGGAGAGCACATACAGAAACCACAGGATAAACTTTTCCTTTGCTTGAGTGCTGCACACACCCAAACAAAGCTACTGGTAAGGCTGAACAATGGGTAGTATTAACACAGAAGCAGAATAAGGAGGAGGAGCAAAAACTGAAGACCAGATTCTCCTATGGGAAAGTGGTTTTTGGAGAGCTTTCAGGACCACCGCCCGGGCGTCCATGAACTCAGTCACCCAGTTCCTGAAAGGACCCAGGCCGCTTTCCGCCTGCAATGTCCAGGTCACCCACCACTCTGAGGGCTGCTACTCCCAACCCACAGGAGGGGCAAAGTGTATCTCTCAAAGAATCCGACACACTAAGATGTAGAGAAAACTGAAATACATGGATTTAAATGTTTTTATTAACAATGTTTAAACCTAAACGGAGTTTTAAAACAAATGATAACACCACTCAGAAATATTTTCATTTCCTCTGGGTTGTCCAATGGGAAAGTGTTTTTGCTCCCTGCCTGCCTAGACATTTGGATACATGTTCAATCCCAGGGCTGACCAGGGCACCCAGGGTCCAGTTGTCAACAACCCTCTCTTCCAGGGCAGCCAAGAGGGCTGGCTGCTCGGGGCTGCACAGGATCTCACACAGCACTGTTCCATGACCTAGCATCACTGACTACTCAAGAGGAACACAGTGACATAAAAACTTTTTATCCTTTTCAACAAGGGTAAGAATCTAAACACTTACTGACTTAATATATTATGGAAAATTCTCCATTACAGGTGGTAATATGAGCAAACAGCCATGGAATTAATCCAGAAAGGCACTTTACAAATCATTTCATCGGTTTAGGAATACGTTATGATTTTTTTGTGGCTGTGTCTTAGTTTAGTTTACTAGGGCATCTTTTTTTCTCAGGCTAACATTTGTTCATTTACTCAAAGTCTGTTCCGTGCCAGGAGTCATGTTAGGTGGGAGATGGCAGCAAAAGGAACTCACAGCACAGAGGGAAGAGCTGTGCGCAGACAAGTAAAGCTCCCAGTGGCTAATGCAGCATGTTGCATGAGCAGATTCATTTTGCTAGAAAGCTGAGAAAAAGCTTATGTTCTGATGAGCCTCTCATTCAGATAGTTTGATCAATAACAAGTGAAATTTGGGCTGAGTCTTAAGTGAGGAAAAAGAATTCTAAAGCACCAACTCAAGTGGAGGGGAAAAGGCAGCCCAGCCCAAGTAAAGAATATTGGGCGATAAGCAGGCCAACAATGCCCAGGAAAAAGCCAGCCAGGCAGACATCTTCACCAAGGAACTCCCAACAGGGGCAGGGGGCCACTTTCCCTTTCTCACAGGAGTTGTTGCCCTACATTTAAGGATTTTCTTTTCAATGAGTGAGAACTTTGGGTGGCTATCAGAATGCATTGTCATAGCCAAAGTTTTCCCATAACCTGCACGAGCAGGCCCTAGGGACCAACCCCTTACCTTTATGAGAAGGTGCTCCTTAGCGAGATGCAAAAACCACAGGTCAGCTGTGAGCCCAAGAGTCTGCTTCTCAGTTTACCTGGAAAATGACAGGAAAGGACCATTTTTGTTAACTTGGAATAGCCAGTCTTTAAATGGTCCCAGTAGGGAGCTGCAGACCACGCCTAGGGCTCCTTGGTCTCAAGAGCAGAAAACCTGGCCAGTGTCACCTGGCCAAGAGGTTGGGTCAAAGAGACCTGGGTGAGAATTCCTGTGTTATCAAATAGTGGCAACTGTAAGCCAGGTACTTAACCTGCCTGGGCCTCGGTTTCCTCTGGTGCAGTATCTGTCTCACAGAATGACTATGCCAAGCCTGGAGTCACATGAATGAACATTTGAAGCCCTCTGGGAACTTAAAATCCACAAAGACAGGAAGGAAGCAGGTAGTAATCAGGATCCTGATGCAGCTGATAAGAGCCGAACTGAAGAAAACACAAGACAAGATGGAGCCTTTACACAGGCCCCAGTGATCCCAGGAGGGTCGAAGGAAGCTGCCCAGGGCAAGTGATGGGTAAGCCAAGGTCTGACAAGCAGGGGGTGGCCAGACTGAGAAGGTAAGCAAAGAGCATGCCAGGCGGAGGGACCGGCAGAATGGGACGCCCCAGAAGCAAGAACACAGTGACTTCACAAACAAAAGTGGTTGTTGACCACTGAGGCACTTTAGAGCTCAGGAGGGAGCCTGGCAAGAGAGCTGTAGAGACAGGCAATCACAAAGGCCTTGCAGCCATTTAAATATCTTAAGACAAATGGCAAGCCCACAAAGGGTCTTAGGTAGGAGAGTAGCATGACTCAGAGAGCTTTTTGCAATACGAGAGAAAAGGGATGGAAGAAGGTAATGAAAGCCCATCCCAGCTACCCCAAATGCCACATCCCTGGTCTGTTGTGGGGACAACCAAGAAAGAAGGTCCAGGGTAGAAAGAAAGAGCGAGGTTCCCTCTGGCACTCCAGTGAACCACTGTTTCTGAATGACATGTTCCTCCAGCATTAAGTGATTCCCCCACAGGCAGACACTCCATTATAAGCAAACTCTGCTTGTCTCAACACACCGTTCAGAACGTCCAGGAGTGCCCGGGTGTTACAGAAGTTCTCAAAGTGTGGACCCCAGACCAGCAGCAGCAGCATCAACTAGGAACGTGTTAGAAATGCAAATTCTTAGTGCTTCCCAAACCTAGTGACACAGTCTCTCCGGGGGTGGGGACCAGCAATGTGTGCTTTAACCAGTCCTTCAGGTGACTCAGATGCCCTGCTAAGGCAGTAAGTAGGGAATGGGGGGCAGTGCCCAACTGAGGGGCAGTGCACATAGCTAACCCAGGCCGTTAACTGGTGTTGCCTATTTCTGTTTAAAAGAAAATACACAAAGCTGATTCTGTGGAGGTTTGGGACCATTCCTAGCACTCCACGGGGAGAGAGCGCAGGCCCACCCCTGGGATGGAGACGTGGCGCTGAGTGAAGGCTGGAACCACTGCGTCCCATCCTGCAGCCCTTGTTTGTTTCCAGCCAGGCAAAGGGGCCTCCCGCTTCAGGAAAGTGCACACGTGCATCTCCTTTTAGACAACATTTCTCCTCCCACCTAGATATAGAAGCTGACCACTTCAGGAAAAAAACAGTGAAGCCATCCAGAAGGGTCGATGTGGTTTTATCAGAAGGTCAAGTTTCTTTCTGGAATATGGAACAAACTGTGGGTTAAGGAGATGCTGAGGCCCAGGTGCCTAAAGGAGTTCATGCTTGGAAAGAGCTCGCTTCAGCTGCCTCTCTTTGAATATCTACCTTCTCTCTATAAAAAAGAAAAAATTATCCCTCCGCCCCCAAAAAAGCATATCTCTGTAAACAGCAGGCAGGCAAATTCTTGCATTCTGGCTTATGTTCCTATTGCTCTTGTTCACTTTACAAAAGACCCCTTTTGTAAAATGGGGTCCAAAACATAAAAACGGTATTCAGATCAACACCAAATATGGTGAGACACTGCATTTCCTAAACACACTCAGTGCCTGGACTCTGCCCTTCTTGCCAAAGCCACAGCAAGGGTGGCTGAGCTGCAGCACCTCACACCAGGCTAAGGAACTGTGCATGGCCCCAGGTGAGGAGTAATGCTGCAGGAATTCCCCACCTTCCCCGTCTCGCACCTGTGTGCACCAGTCCTCCTGCCCCACCGCCTGCCCTGTGTGCCGGTGCCCACACCCCACGTGACTGTTCACCCTGCACGCCACACCTTGCTAACCACACTGAAGGTGATGGCTGTTCCACTACCTCCCCACCAGACTGTCAGCTCCCTGAGGGGCTTAATAAGCATAGGTTGAATAAATGACCCAGAACACAAATTTCAGGCCTGGATTCCAACCTCTCACCTTCTCTAGCCCAAACTGGTAAAATGACTTGCCCAAGGCCATAGGGCAAGCTAGCGGTCACCCCAGGGAAGCCAGGACAGGTGGTTGTCAATGCTGTCTGGCATTCATGGACTATGTTCCCACCCTCCTGTGTACCAGCAAACCATTAAACCCCCTGAAGACAAAGATTTTATTTTTGATAAAATGGCTTCATTTTTGGTGTGTTTTATTTCGAGACCCTGACTGTGAGCATGAAGGAACATCTTGTGAATCTGAATTTGGAGCACTAAGCTCAATCTGAGGACAGAACAGGGATTCTACAGGGAGGGGGACTAGAAACAGCTGCAGGTGGGGAGCACATTAGGAAAAGCCGCCCTGAGTGTCCTTCTGTGAACTGCTGTCAGCTTGGACTCACCCAGGCAGCAGAGGGAAAGAGCAGATCCCACCCCATCCCCAGGCTGTTCTGAATACACACCCATCACTCCAGTAGGCTTTGGCTTTGGCAGCAGAATGTCCAAGTCCAGAGGTTCTTTTTGCCACCCAGGGGCTGAGAACTGCTGGGAAATGTAATTACTCTTTGCAGATACAAGAAAGAATGTACTGAAGCACACTTTCTAGGTGGCAAGGGTGAACTAGAAGAGTCAAGCTCTCCTCTCAGCGCTGAGAAAAGGCCCCTCAACAGGGGAGGGAAGGTTTGTGCTGCTGGCCAAGTTCACCTGCTAAATAGAAACTAGATTTCAAATTTCAAAATTACACAGACTTTAAAGAGGGCAAAGTAATCCCAAGTACACTTATACTGTTTAATCTTGATTTCCATATACAGATCACCTGGCTTTTCATTACAACTAGTCAAGTGGATGTGAAATGAGTACATCAGATGGAAGTATGCCAGATGCATCAAGGATCTTAAAGTCCCTCCACCACCACCACCACCACCACCCCCACACACACACCACAAATTAAGTGAACAAGAGTCAGTTCTGCCCTCCCAGGGACCCTGGGCTCTTCCAGAGCAGCCCTGGACACCTGGTGCCTCCAGCGGCCCTCTGTGGCTCTGGGCCCAGCCCTGCCCTCCTTTCACAGTACCCACACTGCACCCCATCAAAGCTCACTCTCTTTATACCTTCATCTTGGCTAGTTGATCTTGGGAAGCATTTTATGAAATTATTCCTGTTATCATCCCCTCCTGAAAGTATCCCCTGCAATCTCATCACACTGACCATTTCCTTCTTTATCTGTTTCATAAATGAGGAATATATTACCTGTCCTATGGATGCATACATGTTGAAAAGAGCCCTAAAGAGAAAGGTTTCATCCAAATTTCTCTAATGATAGAATTTTAGGCACAACAGTAAGTTAATCAATTTTTTAATAAAACAAGAAGTTTATTACTCTCACTCAGTAGTCCCTGGGGCTTTGGTGTTTGCTCATACATAATTTGAGAAATACAAGCAATCTTCTGAATTTCAGTGACCATCTCTAACACCACCTCTACAGGTGCTGCAAGTGTACCAGTCATGAAATCACTCATAATAAAGTTCCAAATAGCCACAGACATCTGGCATGGAGTTGCTGCTAAAGCCAAGTTCCGATGGAAAAATAATGGTGTCCAACCTCATCATGCTGATAATTTTCTATGTCATCTGTTTCATAAGCCAGCATTGCCTCTAGGGTGGGGCTGGGATGGACCCTGTAGAAATGGAGCTTAATGTTGATAAAAAATGAAGAAAGCCAATTCCTCAACCTGGATCAGAACCAAACTGGTCTGTGGAGGACAAGGGGGGTCCTTCTGCATCCACTTAAGATCAGCATTTACTTGAAGGGGAGGCTCGTTTTCCCCAGTGTCTGAACCAAAGCAGGAGACAGAGTGGGAAAAGCCCGTTTCAGGACATTCCTAAGGCTGCCCTGCAGAGACCCAAAGTTCTGCCCAGTATCTCCAAGAATGTCCCAAAGCACTTAGTAATCAGCATCTATAAAAGCTTCCTAAAAATAATGGCTTCACAGAACTAACTACTTACACTGTTGACAAAGGACTCTCTGGTTTGGTCCCAACCAAGGTAAGGGCCTCTCTATAAGTATTGAAAGCATGTGTCAAGATAAAAACTAAAGTGCATGCCAATGGGACAGAAGCTAGCTTTTCACAACGTAGTATTCAAGGAGCCAAGGAAAGAGCAGGTAAGAGTGCCCATTGGATGTGGCCAGTGTCACAGGTTTCTAAATCAATGTCTCTAAGTTGGTGTTTCGAGAACCTGCATGATCATAAGAACCATCTAGAAGCTTCGTTTTAAAAATACATTCCTAGGATCCACTTCAGTCTTACAAAGCCAAAACCTCAGGGGAGGGGTCTGAGATTGCATATGCCTAGCCAACACTCCAGCAGAGTGTCAGGCAAGTCAGAAATAATGCTCCAAATGAAACAGTAGGTAACTTTTTTTAAACTTTGTAGTTACAAACTTCAAAGTTATAGGGCATGTGAGAAAATGCAGATTTAATTGGAGGAAGTTAGAGTCTTCTTCATCTAGCTAAAATTACAGAATACAGTCAACATGTAATTAAGAAATCAATTTAACTAAAATTTAGCAAAAACAAAACCTCCCCACTATCTTAGCTTAACCATACCTGACCTGCAACACCCTCATAACCTCCCTGCCCTGACATCTAAAGGGAATCGGCTGCTCCTGAGGACTATTATAAGCCTGAGTGGAAGAGACAGGGCTGAAGGCCTTGGTCTCATCCCAGCAGAGGCCAGCCCTAAGCAGCAGGCAACCAGTTTAAGTCAGACTCCACAGGTGCCCTCCTGGTATCAGCCCGTACAGGTTTCAGCTTCCAGCTGACTAGCTCATAGTCTTATTCATGTCCCAGCTTATAGGAGGCCTGGATCCTCAAAGTGTGGTCCTCAGAACCAGCAGCAACGTCATAGGGGCCTTGCTAGAAATGCAGAACCCCAGGCCCCACCCAGGCCTGCTGAATCAGAAGCTGCATTTTCACAAGATTCCTGGTAATTCTTGTGCACATTCAAGTCCAAGAAGCCCTGCTTTAAAGGGCGGTGAGAGCCAGTGTGAGACTTTCATTCCCAGCAGCCGAACACCCAGGTTGTCAGCCCACCCACTTATGCTCCGGATTCTCAGAGGCCTTTTTCCCTCAAAGTCTTGTCGGTCTTAGTTTGCCCTGGGGTCAAATCACCATCAGGAGGGCCCAACTTTTAGGAGTTAAAAAGAAGCAGTAAGTACCAATGAGCTCTTACATTCTCATCTGGCTCTTAAATCTGCCTCCTTTAGAAGGAAGGAATATGGACCCCAGGACCATAAATCAATAAAGACAATCCAAAGTCAAACAATACCATGGAAGGCTGGCTCTCTGGGATCCAGCACAATGTTAATGAGGTCAAGGTCACAGGCATGATTAGCTTCCTCTCTGTTTTGGCACAGACTCCAACCCTCTGCCCTCTGGCCAACTACAAAGGCAGATAAACCCTTGGTTACTAAGGGGACTCAGGAGAATGGCAAGGGGAGGCTGAACAGAGCAGCACCAGTGAACAATTCAGAGAAACTGATGACCGAGAAGCAGAGTGTATCAAGGGACAACACACAGCCCAGGGGGATGGCTGACATGACTGATGGCCAGGTCAGAACTTACAATTACCTGGGTAGGCTGAACAACATGCCAGAATGAGAAACCTGAAATTTCACAGCAAGAAATAGGAAGTCCCATGATCAAGATTTTAAAAATCAAACACACATATATAAGCTAGAGGAAATCTAACTTGATGGCTTGTAATGTTTCAATTTGCTAAAAAACATGCAAGTTGGGCTGATTAATGTAGCTGCTAGAAGCTAGCATACTCTTATTGTCCATGAGTCTAGTCTCCAGGCCAAGGCGGTAGTGGCTCCTCCACAGCACAGCTGATTACCGTCTAGAACATGCCCACATAGGTGAATACACAGCCTACCACACTTTCCCATCACCACCACTACCTGGATTTTTCTCATGCAGTGTGGCCTCTTTGCCTAGCTACAGCTCTTTTTGGCACTGGATTATAGTTTAAACGTTCCCCACATTCAGCTTAGCTCCCTTTCATGCTGCCCTTTTTTTACTAATTGAGAAAAGAACCAAAGACCTAACATAAACTGGAAAAAACATATCAACAGACGAGACCACCTAATCATGCCCATACTGAAAGGCCTCAGATCAAAAACGACCTCCAGTCCCCTGTCTAAACCAGCCCACTATGCTCTGCAGTACAGCACAAACACAGGCACAGCAGTGATCAGGCCGGTAAATCATGAGCTTCCTCTACAGAACCCTGGAAGGACTACAGTAAGAACGAGTAAATGACAGAGTATCTGTTTAGACATATTTCTCCATGTAGAATCATCTGGGAATGGACAGTTTGCCATTTTTAACAAATGGATGTGATTTTAGATTGTTTTTAAAGTTATGAACCATGTTTTTCTTAAGTGTATATTTAACATACAAATGGTAGTCATTTAAAACACAAAAAGACGGCTTACTGGCAAGTTTGTAGTTCCCAGACTCTCCAGTCTATTATTTTTAATTTCAGAAAGTCTGATCTCTATAGACAAGAGAAAAATGTTGAACAGTTTTAAGAGGTTAATTTGTCCTGAATGAGTGTGTGCCATACACCACTTACCTGAAGATTAAAAGAGGCTACTGCCTATGCAGTTACAGCCATCCTTAAACACTGGCTAACTGCCTCTAAACTGGAAAACAACATATGAAATTCAGCCCAACTGCAGCCTCCCCCAGGAGAAAGGAAGCTTGAACTCCAGGTGCCCTTGATAACAAACTCAGTGTGGAAAGAAAGAAAATACTGAACAATAGAATCAGTAGAGGAAAAAGAGCCCCTCTAATTTCCCGGGCATGGGGGGAGGCCGGAATATTTAAGAATCTCACTGCTGGTTCCGGTTGTTTAATACTGACACCATTTTAAAAAAGAAAGAAATCGAACATATCAGTGTAGTATATAGTTAATTCAGCACTGTTTATCAAGCAGATTTATTCAATACTTACACACTCAAGTGAAACATCTCTCAAATCCCACTTACAATGTTCATGAAACAAAACACACCCAAGGTAAGGAGGGGTTCCTCCTATTGCTCACAGGAAGCTGCCTGCCTCTGGCTTTGGGTCACAGCACCTGAGGCCTGGCTGTACTCTCCATCCTCCCAGTATTGTAACTATATTTACAACAAATAGGAATTTCAGTTCTTTTTAAAGACAGAGACCTGCTTTATAATGGCTGCACCACACATGTAAGACATAGTGTTGTGGCCGAAATTGCTGATACAGCTTTATACATACACACACACACAGTTCACTAATTGTTTTGTTCTGATTTTAAAAGTAACATGTGACTTACAGAAGATCCGAAAAAACATAAAATAGTCACCTATAATCCTGCTAGTCCAAGTTAAACAGTAAAAATTTGAGCCTATATCCTTCCAGTTTTCCTTTCCATGGCACCCCAGTTAAGCAGGTAAGGAAGGGGGAAGGAAGGCGTTCCCGCTGGCCACACAGATGGATGATGCATTAGTAATCCCCACTGGCCTCACCCGAAATCCCCAGCAGGAGTGTGTAACAGTGGCACACAAATCAAACAGCACGCCTACAATTCAACGAGCATTCATTGGAGTCTACCTGGCACACTTCATGCTTCCATGAATGAGTGAAATTCAAGTTAATAGTAACAGCACTTGAGGGGAACGTGGTATCCTCAAAAAAAAAGGTGGATAAGCCTGTCCCTCATGGACATGACCCCAAAAGTGAGTTCTCCTAGTGCAAGTTCCCAAGATGCCTGCAGATCCCAGTGCCTGCTGAGCCTTCTTCCTTGGCGGGCAGAGAGGCCAAGAGAGCCTGACCACCACGCTAAGGTGGGAAAATGAGTGTGTGGAGAGGGGGTGTGGAGCCTGTGAAGATAAAGACCTGGGAACCACAAATGCGTGCAGCTGCCCACCAGCACTCCAGGGGTTCCTGCAAGTCTGTACACTTTTAGGATGAGAGACAGTCAACCCACAGCGCAGAGTTCTTAGTTTCACAGACAGGGAGTGCTTTGAAATGCCATGTATTTACTGTTTTAACACCCTGGCTTTATACATCAATCAGCATGGGCTGCAAATCCTAAATGTATTACCCTTATGCAGCCAAAGGTCCGGCAACCTAGCTACAATTCACTGAAATATTCTCTGTCCATAAAGATGGGACAAGGAAAGAGCTGCCTTTCTGCTAGTGTCACTTCAGGAAGTATTAAACATTATTTGTTATGAACCTGCTGAAACCCTCAATAGTCTTCATTCAAATACTATAACTGGGCACAGAGTTCAGTACCTACTTTATTAGAAACCGTGTGAAGAGTTTTAAAATTCTGGTTTTGAAGTTAATTAGATTGAAATCTTTTTTAAGTAGTCTATAACACCAATAGTCAAGAAATATGATCTTAAAACAAAAATCAGAATGAACCCAGAGGAGGGAAAGTCAAAATACACTGAGGGAGGTTCTCCTTTCTTATCTCCCAAGTCTCAAAATCATTGTTGGTTGTTTCTCTTGAACTAGCTGATGGCATTACAGTTAAACTAAGAAAACATGCAGATAACATACTTCTTTGACTCTGTTAGTGTTTTGTGGATGCGCATAAAACTAGTTTATATTCTCCACAAGTGAAGGTCATCTTACATTTTCTTAAATATAATACAGACGCTGTATTAGTCAGCTCAGGCTGCTATAACAAAATAGACTGGGTGATTTGAACAAAAGACGTTGTTTCTCACTGTTCTGGAGGCTGGAAGACTAAGATCAAGGTACAATCCGACACAGCTCCTAAACTCTTTACTTTTTCTGGCTTGCAGATGTCTACCTTCTCTTTCTGGTAGAGAGGGCTCTGGTCTCTTCCTATTCTTATAAGGACACTAATCTCATCAAGAGGACTATACACTCATGACTCATCTACACCTAATTACCTCCCAAAGGTCTCACCTCCAAATACCATCACCCTGGGGATTAGGCCTTCAACATATGAATTTTAAGGAGAACACAAACATTCTGTACATAACATGTATGTATGTTTGAGAGAGGGATATCAATTTTATCAATTGTACATCACAGCTATTAAATATGTTCAGAGCCATTCCATGGACATTCCTCTCAACTATCTCAGTTTAAAATAACAAACAGATCTCACCAAGTCTGCAAAATAACACCAGTAGAGTCTGTTCATGTAAGGCCAATGCCAGAGGCTTGATTATTCCATTAAGCTGTTGAAAGGGTGAAAGAGAAAAATTCAGTACAATGACATCCATTACACTCATCATAAGCACTTTCAGTAAACCTTGACAGATGAGACAACCACTTGCCACTACTGTAGAAATAACTTCACCCTTTCATCTCCAGCTTCAGACTTCTCTTCCTGCCCATGTGTCCAACTCCATGTTGGGCATCTTTCCCTGGAAGGCTCACGGTTCAGTTTTGGAGTCAAGTGAACTCATTACTTCTTGCCATCTCTCCAAACTGGAGTTCCCCACAGCACTCAGCAAATGGCACCACGACCCACACCAGTCACCATGGACTCTCTCTTGCTAAGTGCCCCCTCCTAGGAGATGACCAAATAGGGTCAGTCTCTCCCCCAATCTCCCTCACCAAGTCCCGCCAGGATTCCTGCACTCATCTCTCAACTCACCTTCTGTCCCCGACCATGGTCTCCTTGTCACCTAGTCTACATTTTGGCCACTGAGTTCTTTCAAAGCACAATACGGTCATGTCATTCAGCTGCTGCAAATTCT
This sequence comes from Manis pentadactyla, assembly GCF_030020395.1. Taxonomy (NCBI): domain Eukaryota; kingdom Metazoa; phylum Chordata; class Mammalia; order Pholidota; family Manidae; genus Manis; species Manis pentadactyla. The sequence continues at coordinate 80,825,685 of NC_080020.1, read as the reverse complement.
CCAAATTCTACACAGATTTCTAGATGAAGTTCAGACAGCCCAACCCAGCACCCAAGACCCTACACCCGCAGGTACTTCCCTGCACAACCTTGCCTCTCGTCCAACCAACCACTGCCAGAACCCGGACTATCTTAGACCTTTGCAAGCCTTGTAGATGCCAAGTGGATGAATTATTTTTGCATCGTGTATTATTGTAATTTTTAAAGTAGCAGAAAAAAAGAAAAACCTTGAAGGTTCCTGAGGAACCAAGTACCCACTCTTTCCCTTTTCAGTCACACCTTCTAAAGCAAGAGACAATCAAGTGTTTTCAAGTGTCAGACCAGATTCTTCTCTGGACACAATCTGGTTTTTATTAGCTGATGACCAGATCTGACCTTTGATTCCTTCTTTACCTTTCTAAGGCTGAGAAGTCTCACCTCCGAGAAAAACTGTTTGTTTTCATGGCATGTTGGCTGGTCGTTCTACTCAACCACTACTCAAACTGGACACATGCTTTTATAAAGCACAGAAATAAATAGGCCCCCTTTCTCCCTTATCCGTACAGAGGACCTATAGGCCTGGCTGCCCCTGCCACCACCTGCAGCCAAATCACTTCCCTCCCTTTGGGTACTTGTGAAGGGAAGCCCAGCCAGCCTCTGCTTTCCCAACAGGGTTCTTTTAGGGAGCTTCTGGGGCTTACAGAGGTCCTTCGCACAGAGTCTGCTCCTCCAACCAGAATGCGTGCTCTGTGAGAGGAGAGGCTGGCTCTGGGTTCTTGCGTGTTACCAGAGGCCACAACAGAGCCCAGCCCATAGGAGAGGCTCCACTGGTATTTGCTGAATGACAGGATAAAAGAATGGATGAATGAGCAAACAGGCATTCCTTTTAAATTAGAAAAGCAATATACAGCATAGTTTCCCAGCTCAAGAAATCCTTTTGTTAACTTTGCTCTTAGGTACAACTTTAGTAAAAACTGGGCAATGTATCATTAACCCCAAGACATAAAGTTGCCTTCTGAAATAAATAAATTTTGAAAAACTAGAGATTAGACATTTACTTACTGTTTGTATCTTTCTAAGAGCAATAAGCACTAAGTAAAACTCTGCTTTTAGGATTCCCAAGGGAGGCACTCACCTTGTCCACCACTAAAGTTTTCTTTTTTTCTCAAACAAAATTTGGATATTTACTTTGGTGGGACCAGGAGCCTGAAAACCTTCCATCACAAGAGGGCAGTGAGGTCTGGAATTCCAAACCACACCTGTGCTCCAGCCAGCAGATCCACACACAGCCACCACTACACACTCCCCAGCACCAGAGTCCCAGAAAAGGCCGACCACAATGGGCCGATAGGATGCAGCCTGCAAGTTCGAGAAAAATCAGGTTGTTCTGGGTATGAGCTGCCAGGGGCTTAGGAACAGCCCCAACTTAGGGTCTGCCTTAAACAGCAGTAGCTCCTTTAAAATCAGGTATCTTTCTTTGCATTCCAGCTCTTTGAATGGCACTTTTTCCTGAATATTTAAAATACTTGACAACCATCATTAACATTTTCTGAGCATTTAGCTTCAGGCACTACCCTAAGGTCTACAAAAAAAGCAATCCTACTAATCTTCAAAGTGATTCTTGGACTTGAACTGTTACCACCATCATTTTCCAGATACAAAAACCAAGGCACAGAGAAATTAAATAAATTGTCCCAGGTTCCTTTATTAAGTGGCACCTCTGAAAACTCAATAGCCCCCATCTGGGTCTCCTATTTTGTCAATTCTTTGCAATAAAGAAGTTGAGTAGCTGTACACAATACTCATTAAAAAGAAACTGTTGAACCAAAGCAGCAGCAGACTCAGACTCAGAGAAAGGACTAACCGTGACCAAAGGGAAAGAGTTGGGGAGTGTGGATGGGGAGGGCCAGAGAAGGGGAGTAGGGGCATTATAATTAGCACTCACAATATAGGTAGGTCCCGCGGCACAAGTAATGACTCTATAGATCTTACTACTACTTTGATGGACAGTGACTGTAATGGTGGGGGGGGGGGTCTTGATAATATGGGTCAATGTTGAAACCATAATGTTGTTCATGTGAAACCTTCATATGATTGTATATCAATGACATTTTAATAAAAATAAAATAAATAAAAAGAAATTGTTGCTTTTGTACATACTAATTTTTATCTTCTCCTACTATGGGCTTCTCTTGCCTTTGCCCAGTTACATGCAGTGAAATCTCTTTAATTAAATCAGTCCACACATCTCTGTAGGCAGGTGCCATCAATTCTGAGTCCATCTATGTGGGTGAACAGCAGACATTACCTTTTCCAGAAGGCATCGCTTTGTCTCATAAGCAAAGACCCTTCTGCCTTCCTATAGACAAATAACTGGTTCACGTATCACGACTCAAATTATATTCGAGAACATTTATTTACAGTGTAATTATTCTTCCTAATTGTTCTGTTCTGAAGACAAATTACTCCCTCTACCATCCTTGTCATCTCCCGCAACACACAATGTCTTCTCTTCTGGCATAAAATGCTTGTTGCGCCATTTGCAAACCACAAGCCACACCACCTGCCGTGCGTGTGGCCGGTTAGGAAAAATACCATAATACAGGGTTTTAACTGGTTCAACTTCAAGCCCCTCAAATATTATTTATTTCGTCATAATCAAATTTCTGACATAGATTAATAACAAGCCTATCAGAATATATGACAGCAAAAGATACAAGAATCTGGGATTTATTTTTCTCAATCTTCGTAACACTGAATCTCCCCACTAGCAGATGTTCCTATGTCTTCAATTTGAAAAGGAAAAGTCATTTTTTAAAGCAGACCAGTAGGAAAGAATCAGGAATGCTGAGGAAAAAGCAACACCAAAAAAATTGGCGTCACTCAGGTGACTGGGTTAAGGCAAAGCAATGAGTAGGTGATAACCTCCCTTCACGCTCGGTTCCTCAGGGTTGACGAGGCTTTAACTGCTCCCCTCCCCCTCCCGCCCACACCTCTCCTCCCTCTGCCTCCAACACGCGCGGGTCTACAGGGGCCGCTTTGCAGTTTCAAACAGGAGTTCCACTTCTTACATGTGGGTCACGGATGGTAACCTACATGCACGCACACGGTCACATCAGACAAAACGGGAAATACAGGAAATGGCCCGAGTGGGAGTGAGGATGGGGGTGGGAGATAAGACCTCGTCTTTATTCCCATTTACTCCAACTAAAACAGCTCATGAACTTTCCTAAACCCAAGACCTTCCTGAAATAAGAAAAGCAGAACGGGACTGAAGAAAATCCTTCTGCTTTTCTGAGTTCAAAAAACACTAAAACACTGGGCCGCTGAATGGAAGGGGAAAACAAAGCAAAACTTTATGCCTAAACATACAGAAATACATACACAGAGTCTCCCCAAGCCTTCACCCCATCCCTTGGGCTCAACCAACTCATCCCAGACGAGGTCTTCCCCACTCCACGCCCACCTTCTCCAGCCCGCACCCCAAATCACTGCGCTGCCCACAAATATGCAGCCCAGATCAGAGAAGCAGCTGACGTCTGTGGCCGCCGTGACCCATACGCCACAGAGCAGACCCCCGGGCGCGGTACCAGGCGCGCCGAGCACGGCGGCCAACTGCGCCCAGGACTCGTGCACCGCGGTGCCCGCCGTCGCCGCCGCGGCGGGGTTGCTGGGCTTGTGCCGGCTTCCCAGAAAATCGCTGTTCCAGGCAGTTTTTCCACTTGTGCTGCCGGCGGCCGCGGCAGAGAAAGCGGAGCACCAGTTCCCTCCCATTCCCAGCATCCAACACCCGGCCGGGTCCGGGGCCAGTCCTCAGCGGGAGCCGCAGCGAAGTTCCCGCGCCGGCCGCGCCGCGCACGCAGCCCGGGCTCGGCCGGCCGCGACGGCCCCGCCTGCACCCGCGGGCTGCCCCGGCCCCACCTGGCCGGCGGCGGGCTCTCCCGCAGCGCGCGCGGCTGGCCTCCCACTCACCCGGCCCCGCTCGGCGTCTCCGGCTCGAGCCCGCAGCCTCCCCACGCCGGGGCTTTCCGTTACGCCTCCTCGCAGCCACCGAGCTCTCGCCCCGCCGGCCGCTCGGGGAAGGAGCGGGAGGGAGGAGGGAGGAGGGAGGCGGCAGCGGCGAGCGAAGGGGGCGCGGCGGAGGGAGAGGGTCCCGGCTGGGGGAGGAGGCGAGGCGGGCCAGCGAGAGCGCCGACCTCGGCCGTCGCCGCCGGGGCTAGCAGGGAGGGAGGAGGAGGAGGAGGGGCGGGGGCGGAGAAAGAAAGGGGCCGCCGAGCCTCCCTGCCCAGGACCCGGCCCCGCGCAGCTGCCCAGTCACCATCGCCGCCTCGTCCCGCTCCCGCGCCCGGCGTCGGGGGGAGGGGTCGGGGCCCGGGGCTGTCCCCGCGCGGGGCGGGGCGGGGACGGCGGCGGCGGGCGGGCAAGGCCCGGCCTCCCGGGGGGGAGTGTTCTGCGGGGCCCTGGAGGGCGCCGGCGAAAGGGGATCCCCGGGAAGAGGGGCGGAGGCCCGGGGGCTTGGGAGCCCGACCCTGCGGCCGCCGGGGGACAGCGGCGCCATCCGGAATCCTGCAAGGGTCCCCAGGGCCGCGCCGGCGAACCTCCCGGGGCAGTTTCGAGAAACTGCCTCCGGAGCGCCCACCGCCCGGCCGCGGAGGCGAGCAGCAGCGAAGTCGGAGTCGGGGTGATAGGCCGGACGCCTTGGGCGGAGAGCGTCTCGGAGCGTCCTGCGCAGCTCCCCAGGCCGCCCGAGCGGGAGGAATGCCCGTCCGGTGGCCCCGCGGAATCCAAAGCGGGGTTTGGATTGACTTCCCATCTTCGCCCTCATCTCCCGGCGAGGAGTCTCTGGGCATAAGTGGCGTGAGTTTCCTTGCCCTGTCTGCAGGTGATTAACAGTGCTAACCGACACATAGAATATTCGTAGAAAGATAGCTTCTTGAAACATCGTCCCCTGCACTCAAAAGTAAGGTTGCAGTATGAATTTCAAAGGCTTTGTAGACAACAGTCTGAAAAGGCATCCCTGTCCAGAGAGGAGACTCACTCCCCGCCATTGACCCAGGGTGGGAGCAAGGAACTGAGTTAAACGGCCACGAATTAAGGTAACAGTATTCCTTGCAATTTAAACTACTCGACAGGCACTTGGCCAAACACATCCTTCTTGTCTCCCCCACCCCCCACCCCCGTCAAACTGGCTCCTGCCCCCAGCTTCTCAGCCTCTTGTCTGGGACAACCGTGTCCACTAGTCGTGTCAACTCAGACCCTAACAGTCAATTTAGGGCCTCTCTCCTCCACTGCCATTAGCTGCTCCCACTGATTCTTTGCTTGTAAGTATTTTCAGTTAACGTGCCCTTTCCAAGCCTAACATGCCACCCTCTTGGTTCTTGCGGTTTCAGGGCTTCATAGTTTTAGTGACCTCCTTCCACGTTCCCTTTTTGTACTGGCGTCCATCTAGACGGGCCTACAGCTTCTAAAACACTGCTGGAGGCAGACCACCTCCTGTTCTAGAACCTCCCAGAGGCACTTCGCCACAGAAAATTCTGAATTACTTAAAAACTCTTTTACTCAAAAACATTCACCTACCCATTTCTCAGAGCCTAGCTTTCTCCTGACCCAGGGCTCCTCCCCTCTCCCCAGAAGGTTCCATACTGTATCCACATGGGAATATTGCTGATGTTCTTGCCAGAACTGCAATGCTCCCTTTCATCTTCTCCCACAGCCAAGTCCCATTTATCTTCATAGAAAATGAAGTTGGTAATACAACATTTCTTCTATAAAAGGATGTGTGCAGTTCTTCCCATTTTGTGAAATCATCCACTGTAAATAACAAAGTTTATGGTGAAAGTTGGGTTAGGAACAAATGATTAAAATCTGTGTGACACTGCAACCATAGCACTAACAAAAACAGTAACCCTTCCAAAAAACATATTAGCAGAGTTCATGAGCCATGTTAAATTCCTAATAAATATTACAGTAAATAAATATGTAGGACTTCACCTTCATAAAAAGATGGAGGTAACTGATGAAGAGATTGGAAGGAGAGTTGTTTGAGGCTGCTGAGTTAGGAAGATAAGCACAACGTACAAATAAGAGTTGAATTTCTGCCTCCTAGTAAACCCTTCCAAGTTAGACCTCATGGCCAAACCACCCAAAGAGAATGAACATAGCGTAAATGGGCATCAGGCATAGCATGATGTGTTCTCTACAACTCAGATTTAGCTGTGTTCTGCTTGCAGCTACCGTTCATTGGTGATGCAAAATATGTGATGCAAACGATTGCATGTGAACCAACACAACCATTCCATTTAACTAATATCGTTTCCACTTACCAATTTATACTTATCAATCACAAATGAGTGGGCATATCACTCAATTCTCTAAACATTATATTCCACCTACTGTAACTGCATTAACAGGATTAGACATTTTTCATGTGTGATTTATATTACTTATGCTCTGGTTGCATAAACTTGCTGGTAGCAGAGTAGACTGTATTTAGACTGTACTTAATCTGTGCTTAGGAAGTAGACTATACTTCATTCCACACATCTACTGAGTAGTTACTGTATTCCAGGGACTGATTCAAGCACTGGGGATGCATCTGTGAACAAAGAGAAACACAAAGCTGTCTGCCCTCATGGACTGTGGGTCCTTGAACATGGCATCTCAGAAAACACTATATTAGCGGGTGGTAGTACATGTTCCATGTGTATGCAACTTGAATATACTTCATGTACATTTTAATTTCTTTGTGGGCTAGAGTTGAGCCTTATGTTGTTTCTTTCGCAATGTTGGATACATAAATACATTCTGGGACATATAAATTAGGGGGTTTACATCCATTTTACACTTTGTGTTATGGAATTCACAGAAGAATCACCTAGGAAATCTAAAAGTAAAGTTTCTCTGAACCATGTTTGTTGCTGTTTGGGCTAAAATCAAAGGGAGTACCCCCAGACAGGATAATTGATATCTGAAGAGTAGTTAAATTACACTTAAAAAGAAGCAAGAAATTAGGGATTGGAAGGGGAGAGCTAAGGAAGTACCTGCTAAGTTCTCTGGACAGGTAAGCCTGGACAAAGGGTAACAGGAACTTTGGGATATTGTGAATGCTCTTTCTATCATATGCTTCAGCCAAATGTTCAAGAAACACTCACTGTGAGATAAGTGAGGAGGAAATTATAAGAAATTAAAGGGTACCTGCAAAGTCTGGCCAAATGACAAGGAGGCCTTGGAAGAAAATAATTATGAGCCACTGGATAGGTCATAAGGTAAAATTATAGCAGTGCCAGGCTAACATGTTGTGATTCTGAATTTACCTGCCTGGACATATCACTCAATTCTTTGAACATTATATTCCACCTACCGTAACTGCATTAACAGGGTTAGACATTTTTCAAGTGCGAATACTTGGTATCTTATTTTGAGTGTGAATCTGCTTGGAATATAAATAAAATATGCATTTATAACAGACACATTTAATATACTTTGATGATTGTCAACATGCTGAATATTGATTAACTTTAAAGTTGTCTATTCATCTTCATAAAAACCTACCTCTCAAATCTCCCCTGCCCCACTGCCATTTTGAGAGATTGATATTTCCTAAAACTGTGATTATAGAATTTCAGAGCTAGATACAAACTTGGAAGTCAATGTCTTCTGAAGATCACATAAAAAATTAAACAGTGTAAGATGAGGAGCTCTTTTATGGAAGCAACCTAAATGTCCATCAGTAGATGAATGGATAAAGAAGATGTGGTACATATACACAATGGAATATTACTCAGCCATAAGAAAAAAACAGATCCTACCATTCGTAACAACATGGATGGAGCTAGATGGTATTATGCTCAGTGAAATAAGCTAGGTGGAGAAAGACAAGTACCAAATGATTTCACTCATATGTGAAGTGTAAGAACAAAGGAAAACTGAAGGAACAAAACAGCAGCAGAATCACAGAACCCAAGAATGGACTAACAGTTACCAAAGGGAAAGGGACTGGGGAGGATGGGTGGGAAGGGAGGGATAAGGGCGGGGAAAAAGAAAGGGGGCATTACGATTAGCATGTATAGTGGGGGGGGTGCACGGGGAGGGCTGCGCAACACAGAGAAGACAAGTAGTGATTTTACAGCATCTTACTATGCTGATGGACAGTGACTGTGAAGGGGTATGTGGGGGGGACTTGATGAAGGGGGGAGCCTAGTAAACATAATGTTCTTCATGTAATTGCAGATTAAGGATACCAAAATAAAAAATAAAAAAAAAGGTCAAAAGCAAAAAAAAAAAGATGAGGAGCTCTTCAAGGAAATGGGCAAACTTATAGTTCACCAACTCGGGATCCTGTGAAAAATCAGTCTCTTAAAAATTATCATTGTGCCTTTTTATTCCATGGATGGAGGTATATACAAAGAAGCCAGCTGAAATTCAATAATCCATTTTCCTTGACCAATGCAGGTTGAGAAAAGACAGTCTTGAGCACAAAGACTACCGATTAAGGGGCCCTGCTGATTAAAATCAGTGCTCTTTTTAACAGAAGCCATCTTTTTGGTTACAAAAATGGCCTGGCCAAAGTCTCCAATGGACTTAGCCATGTTGTATTTCAATTTCTACTTCCAACTGGCCATTTTTAAGTCAAGGGAGAAAATAAAACCTGATTTAAATACAAAAGAAATTTCCTTGTTTTTGTTGAAATCCTATTACCACAGAGCAAGGCTATCTGTTGAGTGAGGATAGCAAGATGCCTCTGAGAACAAACATTACAAGTGCAAATAGGCACGTAGGGTTTTCCATTAACCACATAATGGGAGGACAGTAGAGCCAAGTCAGACCTAACGGGTAATGGGCACCTAATAAAGAAAATCTCAGTGATCTGTAAAAAACACTCCCTTTTTCCTCAGATCTATTAAGGACACTGTCCACACTCGAGCCATACAGAAACATGGCCCTAAAATACTCCAGCTAAGTCATGAAAGAAGGAAGAGCATAAAACTTTGGGTATTTGTTCTCTTCTGGTAAAGACTGGGAGTTGTTGGCCACTTTTATCTTGCGGCCACAATTTCTACCTTCTGGCCTTCTTCTCGTCTACAAATGAAGCACTAGCTTCAATTTGCCACTGAGTTCTCCTAAAAAAAAGTACTCTGCTTTCCTGCCTCTAGATCCAAAACTTGACTCCATGTGACTCTGGCAAAACTCAACCCAAGAAGGTGCTCCGTTCATTTCCTCCTATTATGTCACCACTACCATAAACAAATCCATCTGGCCCTCATCCAACTGAACTGAACCCTGCAGTGAGGTGGAAATTTCCATACAGTGAGAATGGTTTATTGCAATAATACCTTATAAATTGCATGTAAATTCTGTCACATTTTTAGCTGCTCAATCACATGTAACTGGCAAATTCAATTCACTCTGATTTTTCACGTGCAGACATTTTTCCTGGATTACACACCTTTCTCAGAAGATGTACAAAATACAAAGAAGCTTGGGGGATTTGCTGTCTTACAGCATTGATGACAGGCAAAACCACCACCCAGAGAGAGCACGCTTTAGCCCTTTATAACAACGTTGTGCATCTGCTCTCTGACTTGTGCCTTTAGGAGCTTTATCTTTACTGTTACAAATTATGCATTGTTCCCAAAACCTCCAAGAGGTAAGGTTTTGCTATTTACCCTCACTAGTACCTACAGTGATATGAAAACACTCAGCATGGCTCAATAGCAATGTAAGATGAGAATTTGCTGCTAGTTTTGCATTGTGAAGAGGATGCTTCTCTGTAATCTAGACCAGAATGAAAAACCTCATCTCCAATCTGAAAACCTTGCCTGTAAGGAACATTGTTTCTTTTACTCTCTCTTCCACTCCTCTTTCTGGAAACAAGAAGCACAAACATGTATATCTATAAAACTAACGATTGTTGGGCACCTTATTTTCACATAGTGCTAGAGTTGGAAGAAATATTTTCCACTGAGAATAGAAGTATTGAGTATTATTGATTATAACATGTATTCTACCTACTTCCAAATGGCCCTGGGGTGACTTGTTATGCAAATAACAGAAGGTAAGAGATACTTTTACCAGTCTCTTGGTTTACTATAGCTGAGCATTGACTTTAGCTCTGGGCTTGCAGAGCCAAGGCAAGAATGACTTGCAATGAATAATACAGTTCCCATGATCTGGTAAAAGAATCAGAGTGGTTCTTCAAGTTAGGCAAACTTTTCCTGGCACTAACTTCTAAGAGGAATCGAATCATGGGAATCCTTACATAAGAGTCACTGGACAATCTGAATATCTAGGTGCTGCATCTTCCCCTGCGAGAAAGTAATAGACTTGCCCTACAGAGCAGAGAAGGTAAAAAGTTAACAAGAGATGACAGAATTGTATAGACCATGTTTCTGTCGTGAAACTGCATTATCTAAACTTCTGCCCAGACTCTGGGACTCAGAGGCTACTCCATGTACTCTCATTTAAGGAAAGAAAAATAAAGCAGCCTTGAATTAAGCAAATTATGCAAAAAATAATGCCATTTCTTCACTGACTTCACAAATCTTTCCCAATGTTAAATCTTCCATTATTTCACTTGACAATTATGACCTGTGCTCATTTCAGAACCACCTTGGGAAGGTTTTCAATGAAAACAAGAATTAAAGACAAACCCAATCCACACAGCCTGAGATTAGTTCTAGTTTTCCTTCCAAGAATGGCATTGTGCTATGCTAGTTATACAAAATAAGGTTCAATCACTTCTGAGGTCACATAAATGAGAAAAACATAAGCTGTGAAATTAAAATGAACCATTAAACTTGTTTTTATAGTTGAAGAATGATTTCTTTAAATATCCTGTAAAATGTTGTTGTTAGACAACTGTCTCAAGATAGTTGTAAGTGCCTCTTTAATTTTCTAGAGTGTTACGAGAAAAATGTTTGATGTCAATGAATTCAAGTCCCTCCACTGCTTTCAGATGCTTTCTGTTCACTACATGTGTGGTAAGAAAAGCTCCTTGTTATGAAAAGACCGTAAGGCTTTGGATTCCTACAGACTGTACAAACCCCACTTCCTCCACCATTAGTTACTAAATGCTTTTAGGCAAGTTACTTAACCCCTCCAAACTTTAGTTTCCTTACCTTTCAATGAGATAATAATACCTGTTGCATGGGGTTATTATGACCATTTCATGATCGTTATCACAATGAATGTGAAGATGTCTACTATAATGTCTAACATAACAATAGGTGCTCAAAAGACGTTTACTCCCTCCCCTTGACAGCAGTATTCCTGGGAAAAGAATTTTCTCCCAGTTCAAGGAGACCATTCTTACCAATTTGCCAATTACATAGTTTCCTATACTGTTTTTAAAAAACAGAATATAAGAATCAAACTATGGGTACTGCAATAAGGATAGATATATAGGTCAATGGGATAAAAGGAAAAGTCCAGAAATAAACTCTCACATTTATGGTCAACTGATTTTCAACAAGGGTGCCAAGACATTTCAATGGGAAAAGAATAGTCTTTTCAACAAACAGTGCTGGGACAGTTGGAAAATTGTTACATGCAGAAGAATGAATATGAATCCTTACCTTACATTATACAAAAAAATTAGCTCAAAATAGGTCACAGACCTAAATGTAAATACTAAAACTATAAAGCTCCTAGAAGAACACACAGGAATAAATTTTCATGACCTTAGGTTAGGCAATAATTGCTTAGTTGTGAGACCAAAATTATATGTAACAAAAGAAAAACATACACGAATTGAATTTCATAAACTAACAATTTTTGTATGAGAAGAGGATACCATCAAAAAGTGGGGAAAAATGCCAAAGAATTGGTTAAAGTACTTGCAGAACATGTATCTGACAAGAGACTTGTATCCGGAATATATAAAGAACTCTTACAAGTAAATAATAAAAATACAACCCAATTTAAATATGGGCCAAAATCTGAATAGATATTTTTTCAAAAGAATATATACAAATGGGCAATAAGCACCTGAAAAGATGCTCAACATCATTAGTAATGAGTAAAATGCAAATGAAAACCACACAGTACATACCAGTATAACTAAAATAAGGAAGATAATAACCAGTACTGACAAAGATGTGGAGAAAGTGAAACCTTTACACATTGCTGGTGGACTGAAAATGGTGCAGTCTCTTTGATGACAAAAAGTGATAAAGACAAAATACATTCATTTTATTACTCAACCATAAAAATGAAGTACTGATACATGCTCCAACATGGATGAACTTGAAAACATTATGCCAAGTGAAAAAAGCCAGTAGCAAAAGAACACATATTGCATACCATTTATATGAAATGTCTAAAATATGCAAATCTATAGAGACAGAAAATAGATTAGTGGTTGCCTAGGGCTGAGCTGGAGGTTGGGGGTCAGGGAAGTGAGGAGTGACGGCTAATGGGTATGGATTTCTTTAGGAAGTGACAAAAGTGTTCTAAAATTGGACTGGGGTGATGGTTGCACAACTCTGTGAATATACTAAAAACCACTGAACTATATACTTGGATGAACTTTATGGTCTGAAATAAATATATCTCAATTTTTTAAAAAAATTAAGAAAAAAATGATAAGAGAAATGACTGTGTTATCAACAACCAGGAATCATCTTGATAAACATTTGCTAAAACTTGACTGTGCATAAGGGGATACAAAGAGCCTCATCAAAGAGCCTAAAATCTGGGGAATGGATACAGTTCAGTGAAGATCAGTGCATATTTTGATTGTCAGTGGAACTGGAAAAAAATAACTGTAATACATAGTATTCATCTAATAAAGGAGGCTGAGCACTGTGCTAAGCCTAGGAACATAAAGTTTGCATGTCAGAGTTTTCTAGAGGCACCCAGGCTCTGGGGGTGACAGAGGATCTAGGTAAAAGTATGCTAAAGATAAGAGCAGGTGCCGAGGGAGCCCATCAGCATTGGAAACAGGTGTCAGAGGAGGTCTTCTGGGGGTCATGACTTTGTTTTCAGGAGTGAGTAGGCATTCACTAGGTGAAAGGTAGAAGGCAGTCCACTCAGACAAAGGAGACTGCATGCACAAAGGCCCTGAAGCACCAGAGAGCTCATGGCTAAAGAACACAAGGAGAGGAAAAGTGAGAGATGAGGAGAAATTGGCTGGGGGAGGGGAGTGGATATTAGTGGAACCACCAATGGTCTTATAAGTCACATGAAGTTGTTCAATTTGAGGTCCCCTGGAAGCTTTTAAAGGTTTTAAATCCCTGGAAAGATCCAATCTTGTTTTAGAAAGATTGCTCTGGCTGCTGTGTGAGGAGATGGGTTAAAAGAGAGCAAGATAAGGAATGGAGAGACCTATCTTCCAGGAGAGTGGGGAAGAGGATCTAGATGGGTGGCAGTAGGCCTGCAGCACCAATTGGGCGGTCAGTGAAGAAAAAGTCAAGGATGTCCTCAAGGTTTCCGGACTCGGTGACGCATGGCAGGTTGTGCCAGTCACAGAGGCAGCAAACATGGGACAGATTTGGGGAGGAGGCATGAATGTGATGTTCCCTTCATAAGAGTGGAAAGAGCCATAGGCCACAGATATGCAAAACTGGAGCTTCATTCCTAGAAACTTTAAAGACCAGTATCAATCCTTTCTTTTGTCATCAGATGGTGGAGTTGTGCCCAGCTATACCTTCCTTGGCACCCAAACCCAGGCCAGGTCTTTAGGCACTAGAAGATACCAACTTCTGTCTCAATCACTCAGATTTCACCAACATTGGATAGTACTCATAAATCTTGGCATGCTGAATGCTTTCCAGCCAAATGAAAAATGTCAGCTAAAAAGCTATGGGAGAGACTCTCTTAGGGCTCGATTATCCAGGTTCTGATGGAGGCTGGGAGACTCTCTCCTTAGAAGTTTATCCAGATTGGGTTGAAACGGGTATCACTGACATTTTCATGCGGACATGTGAAATGCCCCAGTTGTCTGAGTTAGTATTCCTGATGATGATCATCACATTAGTTCAACAACTTAATAACAAGTGAAAAGAAATTTTCCCTCCTTTTGAGTTGTTCTTTTGCAGTTGTATAAAACACTACTTTCATAAATTTGTAAAGCAGATAAGGCCCTAAAATCCTAATGGAATTATTGATTCTCAAGTCAAAATAAAGTTCCAGTGCAACACTTAATGCACTTATTGATTGCTAATGGGCTCAAAATTAACATGAAAAAATAATCGATAAACATATCCTAAAAATCAAGTTACCTCAGAAACCATCTCTGTGTCTTCTAATGTGGGATTCTATCTGTCAGTGCAAAGTTCCCTTAGAAACCTGAACTTTCTTTGATCTGATAGAAAGTAGCCATTTCAACATAGAATGAAAGACAATATGATATGCCTGTTCAAAAATAAACAATTTTTAAAAGTGCATTTTAACCTCAGAGACCTAAAAGAAAAAGCAACTACCATGTTTACTGATAACACAAAAGGAACTTAGGAGAAACATTTCAAACTTAGAAAATAAATTGTTAAATCTTTCTTATTCTTTGTCTGAAACTGGCTGTGGTCCAGAAGCATAGCTTCTCTTTTTTTTAGCCCAGCACACTTCCCAGAGCTTCCAAGCTCATGACATTGTAAATAATGGAAATTTGCCAATGTCTGAAGGTAGCAATGCCAGAAACCTGCTACCATTTTAACATAAGAGATTGTTCGTGAATTTAGTGTGTCCTTCAAAGAGTTAGCTTGTGAAATCACCTGGAGAAAATGTATTTATTTCTCTCATTTCTCAACATTGCAAAATAAAACCAATTAATAATTATTGTTTATATGTATAACCTGAATATTAATGAATTTATAGTTTTATGTTTTTTAAACCCCAGTGTCACAAATCTTCATGAAAATTATCACCAATAGTTTATAGCATTTAACAAAGTACAAACTGCAGCTATGGTGGTTCAACTATTATCTTGAGTCATTTCAGGTAGTGGTGGAGTGGAAGAACAAAATGTTCATTTCTTACCTCACAGTATATTGTCCAAGCTCTAGGCAAGACCACAATTTAACCATTTTTCTAATAAGGTAACCTAATCGAACATTCTGTATGGTAACTGGATAGTGAGAAATGCTTTCAAAGGATTCACTTCCAGGTTTCATTTTATTATATCTTGAGAGAACATGTGTTGGAATATACCCCGCCCCCCAGAGGGACAAACCGATGATGAAATAATTTGCTGAGTGGAAAGTTCCAGCACAGACCAAGTAACCCCTGACCCAGGCCTTCTTCCTCAGTCAGTCCTCATAACCAATTTATGGGAACCTCTCAAGTGGCAGGTGAGTTGGAACTTTACCTCACACCATATAACATGATTGACTCAAAATGGATCAAAACCATAAATATATGAGTTAAAACTATAAAACTCTTAAAAGAAAACATGGGAGTGAGTCTTCATGAATTTGGATTAACAATGGATTCTCATGTGGCACCCAAAAGGCACAAAAATACATAAACCAAAGAGTAAGAATGGGAGAAACTGTTTGCAAATAGTGTATCTGATAAGGGTTTAGTATCCAGAACACACAGAGAGTTCTTTTACCTCAATAACAAAGAGATGAACTGTAACTCTGGGGGGAAAATATTTTCCCAGACTGGGGCAAAATACCTTTGAACTGAAATCAATCAAAGGGAGAAATAAAGTGGGAGAAATCATTTAATGCTTACAAACAGTTGTCTACCTCTGCTCTGGTGTCTCACACGACCCAGCTGCAAAAAGGGACCCCACCGAACCTCTCTGGTCCAGATACAACTTCACTCCCCCTTGTAATTACCTATGGATAGGGAGAGGAACTACTTCTCTCCACCCCTTGGAAACACCTATTGATATGGAGATGAATTGAGGCCAGGAGAGAGATTCTGGAAATGTTGCAATTTTACCCATACAAACAATCCAATTAAAACTGGACAAGGAGTCTGAATAGCTATTTCCCCAAAGAAGATATACAGATGTCCAATAAATACATAAAAAGACACTCGACATCATTAGTCATTAGGAAAATGTAAATCAAAACCGTAATGAGATACCACTGCACACCCACTAGGATGGCTATAATAGAAAACAAAGGGAAAATAACAAGTGTTGGTGAGGATACAGAAATTGGAACCCTCATATATTGCTGGTGGGGATGTAAGATGATTTAGTGGCTTAGGAAAAGTTTGGCAGTTTCTCAAAAGGTTAAACATAGGGTTAGAGCAGGACCCAATAATTCCACTCCTATGTATATACCTAAGAGAATTGAAACTTGAAAACAAGTGTTCAAACAAAAACCTGTACATGAGCATTTATAGCACCTTTATTCATTA
Organism: Manis pentadactyla; assembly: GCF_030020395.1. NCBI lineage: Eukaryota > Metazoa > Chordata > Mammalia > Pholidota > Manidae > Manis > Manis pentadactyla. The sequence continues at coordinate 80,809,396 of NC_080020.1, read as the reverse complement.
GTTAAAAAGTGTAAACTAAACAAATGTCCATGCCAATTGTGGTACATCCACGCAATGGAATATTAAGTCATAAAAAGGAATGAAGTATTGATAACATGCTAAAATATAGTAGATGTTGAAAACATGCTAAGTGAAAGTCAGACACAAAAGGCCACATATTATTTGAGTCCATTTATATGAGAAATGCAGAATAGGTAAATCTAGAGACAGAAAGCAGATTAGTAGTCTCCAAAGGCTGGGGTAATGAAAATGTTCTGAAATTACATAGTGTCAATGTACAACTTTGTGAATGTGCTGGAAGCTGTGGAATTATAAACTTTAAAATAGTTAACATGGTTAATTTTATCTGAATTAAAAAAATGTATTTTCTAAAACCAAAAGGTATTTAGTGAAGAGAGTTGTATGCTCATATTTACTTCTGCACTCAAGCTGTTGCAATGTTGTTTGGCTGAAATATAAGAAGAAAATCCACCCTCACATAGATGTGTGGTTGGAAAAAGAAATAGATTTTAACAGCCTTTCCAGATAATTGTGGATATTCTTCTTTGATATGACACCAAAATTCAAAAAAATGGTAGTCTAGAGGTTAATTGCAATGTGGAATCAGAAATCAAATCAATTAGCTTTTCCTGCTCTATTATATTCAAATCCATTGGCTTATCTTGCAAAACTAAAAAAGTAAAAGGGTGAGACTGAAGGGTGGTAGGGCTTTTTTCTTTGTACCTAAGTAATTGATTTAATTTCTATAAATATGGAAAAGGATAAATGTTATGTTTAAGGTGATTAGCTAATGATTATCAGTGGAATTGTTCAGCTTTAAGGAACATTTTATGTTGAGTAACGGGAAGAGATGCACAGGTAGGCTACAAATATTCAACTGCCTTCTGTATACCAGGAATGTGGCTGTGTGACGGCAGCAAGATGCACAAAGGAGATAGTAGGAAGCACATAACACAAACCTCTGCCTACTTCAAACGTTTTCCCAGCTGGACGGGGTTAAGGCAGCTTTCCCAGGACCAGGAAAGTTGGTAGAGAGAAGACTTCACAGCCCAGCCAGGCTGCACCAGAATGCAGACTACTCCTGGGCATGGCTGAGGCACCTGTCACTGAGCCACTGGGACGGTAGGTGTGGAAAGTTCTTTGTTGAATCATACTGAATTAGGAAAAATATACACCAGTGGAAAGATATATTTTTGCTTGACTTAAAATTTTTTTAATCCTTTTTGAAAAAAACTGTAAGTTCACTTATTTTGCTATTTCTGTGCATCTTTTTATTTTATCGATACGATACTATAGATAGCTTCACAGCTTTCTTTTTCCACTTAACACCATGACCTAAGCATATCCTTCCTGTTAGTAAAAAATTCAGTCTGCTCCAATTTTAAATCCCCTCCACCTATACAAGGTGTTTCTGTGCTCACTCATGACCAGCCCAGAGTGCACATTCCACTAGAGTCCTCACCATGTCCATCCATCTCTGCTAAGGCCCCAGATCTTTCAGTCATCATTTAAAACAACATCTTTTTCTATCACACCATGTGTCCTGCCTTGCTGTTTAATGGCGCCTTCTGCAGCCAGCCTGAAAAGGCTGAGTGGAGTGGGAAGGCCCCGCGGTGAAGCGCCTAGACCACCTGCCCAGGTTCAAATCCAGCAATGCCATGTAGTACTGTGACCTCAGACACAGTGTTTAATCTCTCTGCACTTCAGTTTCCTCCTAAATAAAAGGAGGAAAATAATAACAAGTTCTGCCTTGCAGGACTGTTGTGAGTAGGTACATATGTAATGCTTAGGACAACGCCAGCAGGTGAGAGAGTTGGGAGGGTGCTGTTTAAGGGTCCAAACTTGCAACCAGTAGATAAGTAAGTCCTGGAGATCTAATGCACAGCATAGTAATTACAGAAAACACTGTTATACACTTCAAAGTTGCTAAGAACCCAGATTTTAACTGTGCCCACAACAAAGAAATGATCATTACGGGACCTGACAGAAGTGTTAGCTAATGGTATAGTGGTAATATATACTGTTACATATACATTGCAATATATAAATGTATTGAATCAACGTTATATACTTTAAAGTTACCCACACTATATGGCAATTACATCCCAATAAAAATAAAGGAAAGAAAAAATGCTTGGCAGGTAATAAATGCTCAGTATATGTTAGCTGTTACCATTATTATTAATTAAAATCAGGCAGCTGGGATTCCAACTTACTCCCAAATATCAGTGGACACCTTGTTCAACCTCTCAATACTTGAGTTTTTTTCTCCCCTCTAAAACTGTTTCATTCCCATCTTACCAGACTATAAGGTTGCTATTTAGATGAGCCCAATGCAAAGCAGCCATGGCTTGCTCACAGTGGGTGCACAGGAAACGGCTGATGGTCTCAGGCTCCTGTCACAAGCACCCACCCCAAAGCCACAGGACAGGTGCTCAGCAAACTGAAGGGAGAGTATGGGGCACAGAGATTTTCAGGGCAAGAAGGGAGGCACAGGTGCTGGCATTCAGGAGGCTTCCTGCTCAGTGCCCAAGGCTGCTGAGTGGAGAGGCCTCAAGAACCTCCATTACCCCGGACCCACCCATCCAGGCCAGAGGAGCCACCTGGCCAGCAGACTGAGTTTTCTTCATTTGTTTCTAATCAAATGTTCTGGTTGGAGGACTTTTCTAGCTGTGGGAGGGTGGGAATGTTTCAGTGAATGTGTTATCCAAAAGATCTAGTTCCTCTGTTTGAAAAATATCTATCACCTGTGGCATCACAGAAATGGAAGGGTTTATGATGAAACAGGTGGCCCAGGCAGTTCCCAAACAGAAGGCACCTTTGTACAGTTTTCTTAGGGTGACTTTTCAAAGGCTCCCATCAGGCTGGCCTGCCCTGGGCAAGTCCCCGGAGTGTGGGAGAACAGGAGGTTCTCAGCAGGCAGGGCCCTGGTGGCTGGGCCCTCTCTCTGCCCCTTTCACCACAGCCCAGCACATTTGTGCAGACATTTGGAAACACCTAACTACTTTGGGAATTAGCTAAGGGAATAGAAGAAATCAATTAACATGGAAGTCTGGTACTCAACTCATGAGTGATTAAAACATGACTTAAGAAGTTTATCTGTCTCTCGGAGGAGGGCCCTCTATGTCCCAATTCCTCGCCAACTCCATCTTGGAATGGTTCCTTTTCTGTATTTCGCCTTCCTTCTGGCCCCCTACCCAAGTCTGGGATCTCTCCTCGAGTATCCTTGGAGCCTGGGGACTCGAGTTAGCTGCGTAGGCCAGAGGGCAGCCTCTCTCCAGGTGAAAGCTGCCTTCCCAACCCATACAGTGCAGCTCATGGCTCCTCTGCACCATCACAGGTTTGCACTCCACCTCTCCCCACTGCTGAGGACCCTGCTCTTGGCTCAGCTGGACCAAAGCGAGCTCCTGCCCCCATAGAGCTTACCTTAGCTTGTGGCTAAAAGGTATTTGAGAATCCACTGTTGCCCCTACATCCTGCCTTGGATTTCTTCCATCACGTTTCACATCTATTTTTGGTCTTACCTGCTGCATCCAGCCTGGTTCGACTAACTGGTGAATATTTACCAAGATTACTGTGGGCAAGGCATGGTGCTAGAGGCCTGAAAATAGGAGGTGATAAGATGTGGCTTCATCATTGGCTTCTGGGCTATCTTAGAGCCATATAAGACTATAAATATTAGGTGCCCCTGAAGGCACTCGTAATAGCAAGCAGGAAGGACTTTGTTCCCTGGCATGGTCAGGGAAGGCTTCCCAGAAGAGGTAGATTTGAACTGGGCGTTAATAGATTAGTGTTTTAAAGGAATGTATATATTGGGCTGTAGCCCCAGATATGTGATAACTAGGTCTGGGGTGACTCTAGGTGTTGAATTCTTCTTTTAAGTTTCATGGGTAACTGAGTTAAGTGATAAGTGTTGAGAATTGTTGGTTTTGGCCAGAGAGAAGGAAGGAAGGTATTTCAGATGGAGGAAACAGCTGTAACCAAAGACGAAAGGAAGGAAAACACAGAGCTTTTATTTTGGGGTAGGACAGGCAAAAAATAGACTAATTTAGCTGGTATAATTAGTGTTTGCAAGGTAGCTCAGAAGTTTAGATTCTGTGCTTTATGCAGTGGGAGCCATTGATAGTTTCTGAGAAGGATGGGGAGTTGTTTCTACAGCAGACACTTGCTCTGCCCAGAATTAACTCTCTCCTCAGACTTGAAGGAGGTGCACTGCCTTCCCATATCCAAGTGTTAGTGCTGGCCTCTTTTGCGAATTGCAAGTGAAGACAAAACTGGATGTCATGTTGAATCCTGCCCCAGCATGATTGGTGGTGATTATATCCATTGGTTTGTTCCCACATCCTCCAAAACACAGTAATAAAAATGAGTCTGATATTGTTATATTTCCCCAAATTTTGACCATTTGATCATGTCTATGGCGAGAGAGTTTATACAGATGTGAAGGTAAAGGTGTTGGAAGAAAAAGAAAGAAGGGACCAGTGTAAGAGATACAGCAAAGGAAGAAATGTAGGACTTACTATCCAATTGGGTTGGGAAGCAGGCAACCAATATAGTATATAAGGAACTCTTAAGGAAAATAGGGATTTTTGATTTGCAGAGCAGCTGCCTTCAAAAACCCAAAAACTGTTACAAGGTAGAAGCTTGTTGTATGTAAGCTTCCTCAAGAAGTAATAATGGGATGGGAGCATTCAGACAGCTAACAGAGGCTACCTTATAACATTGTAGGATTCCAGGTTCTATCAAGTGCTTAAATATACAGAGTCAGCCATTACATTCAGCAAAAGGCTGTTAGTAACATGGGACTGTAATGGCAGCACAGCTTACGATAATGGTGCCTTTCATTTGTCTAACGTCAGGCTTCAAACATCCTTTGAATGCTGCACAAGCCTCGCATGATTTCGGGCTGTAACAGTTCATGATGAAAAATACACTGCTTAGGGCTTCCTCCCTCCTTTAACCTAGTGGCCCAAATGAGCAAATGCACTATCCAAAAGAAAATGCTTGTTATGCTGACAGAACATAATCTTTTTCCCCTGAAAATTAAAAATCTCTTTTTCAAGTCGTGTCCACTATTATTCAGAATATATCCCAGGGCTCTATTCTCTCTAGGGTCAAAGACATACCCTAGGGACAGGTTAGATGCTTGATAATATTCATGAGCTCTGCAAGAATTCCTGATAAATAAGACCTCTATGGTAAGTGGTATAACAGCAAAACAGGAAAGGGTAGCTTGATAGCTACTTTGTGGAAATATATGTAGAGTTCTCTTCAGGAGAATGCTGAGAAAAGGTCTTTATCTGTCAGGAATGAAAGAAGTAGTCTTATATTTAAGAATGAGGTCAAGAATGACCTTCAGGAGTATGTAATAAAATATTTTCTATATAAATCTCTGAATAATGCAGTCCTCTTCTTTGAGGCTGGTGTTAAACTGGGCCCCTAGGGGTTGCACCTTAATCCTATAATTACCTTTCTTTGTGACACATGTTCTAGACTGTGAGCGCCATGAAAGCAGGTGCACTGTTGCCGCTGTTTCTATGATTATCATCACTGCACCCTCTGTATCAAGCACAGTGCCTGGTACATGTTAGGCACTCACTGAGCATTTGATTAAAGAAAGGATGGATAGGTTTGATTACATACTGCCTGAGAATATTGCATAGCTTATTTTTTATTTATGGAAAGTAAAGAAGCCAAAAAGAAAACCACCAGCACCACTAATATCCCCACATAATAAACAATTTGGCAAGTAAGGAACCTTGGACCACGGTGAAGAGCTGGAAGGAGGCAATCACTGGAAATTGTGCAGACTTGGAAAAGGACCAGAAGTGTTCAGACATATCCTAATTTCAGCCTTACAAGATTAGAGCAATAAATTGAGTATATTTATCACTTAAATGAACAACAAATGGGAATCTGAGATAAGCTGACATTCAAACTCACTTAAACTTTGTATTTGCAGAATGCACCCTTTTCAAATGGCCTCAGGGTTACAGTTATTTTAAACTTTTTACATTATTTCTCTAAGATGTGGTGGGCCTGAAATATCATGATAGTGTAATGACTGTGCCCAAAAGCAAGCAAGGTAAATAAGGGGGAAAGGAGAACCTTACCTTCTTTCCCTCCAGTTACAGGTTTCAGACAACCAGTTATATTAAAAAATGGAAAAAAATCTAAAAGTAACTTTTCTAAAATGCAAAAAGGAGATTGGTAGGAAGAAAAGCAAAGTGAAAAACTACTTGGAATAAGAAGAAAAAAGATTAAGGACAGGCAAAGAAAGAGAAAGCATGAGTACAGATAAACTTCTAGGACCTTAAAAGTGTAAGAGGAAGACCTCTGAAGGTCTATCTGCAAATACAGGAAAAACATAACCACAGAGCAGAGGTCTTTGAGAAGTCTTCAAAGTCAAAGATGTATCATATCCAAGTCCTGTGAACACAGCTGGGTGACTTAATTTACATTGTGACAGCGATCCACATTCCTATGGATTCCTTCTTCTCTTACGGAGAAATACTACCTCCTATAGGGATTACCCAGTAACACGTGCAACTTCTAAAGCTGTATGGGGGATACATGGGCACAGGCTACTCTGTAACCCCCAGTCCCATCAAAACCCTTCCTGCCAACTCCAGACAGCAGCCAAACTAAATGCCACAGGTGACCAGTGTGGACGACGACTTTTCCTCTTTTCCTTCTTGTCCACTTCCTTCATCTCCTTGATTTTAATCTGGCACATGAGTCCTTTTTTTAAATCTCCACTTTTGACCACTCATAGAACATTGACTTTTACTTAAGGCAATTGATTTTTCACACAAACCAATCAAGCATAGTAAGAACCACATCATCAGTTTCTAAAGAACTTGAACCAGCCCAGGTGATCCCTCCAGAGCTTCACAAAAGTCTGTTGGTCACTGATACATGCTCCAGCATTTACCATAAATGAACACCATTACTTCCCCTCTTTATTTTTTCCTGTTTTGTTTAAATACAGATGTGTTACTTTCTAATATTCTTCATTCCCATTACGCTTTAACTACCTTTAAATGAAGTGCCCTTTCTGAGAGCTGACCATGGCATAGAGCCAGGGCCTGGGGAAACGGTGGGCTCCCCAAGGCGCTTTGTCCGGCCTCTTTCAGTGTGCGCTGGCTGCCGATAGCCTGGCCCACGTGGCCTCCCTGCACACGTTTCCGAAGGGGCTTCTTTCTCAGTGTCTCTGTTTGAACTCTTGACCCAAACGGCACAGCACTGTCATGGCTTTACTTCCTTGAGAGGTGAAGCCTTTGCTACAGAATCCTGTCCAAATAGCTGTAGGCAGACGGGGCTGGGAGGCAAGGCAGGCTCCCCAAGGAGGGGATGCAGGGGGCATCTCTTCTGTGATGCCCTCCAGTCTTCAAGCTGATCATGTTCCATATCAGTAATGAGCAAATTCTTGCTGCTTTTGGCTTCAGGCTCTTAACCTTAATGATTAATGTAATTATCCACCAAACTAGTTATCAAACAGATTCTGTGAGAATTAGCATTGGTTTTCCAGGCTCTGTTATTCTACAGAGACAAACTCTGGGAACACATTTGGGGCTTTAAGTCCTTTCAGGTTTACCCAGGGCCAATTGTCTTGGCATAAAGACAAACCAAAGTCCTGTGTGTAGTGACTTCTAAGTGTAATCAGTTAGAACTGGCCCAGGAAAATATTCAGAGTGGTGAAGTTTCTGTGTCTCTCTTTGGGACTTCTCTCTCCCCTCCTTGCCAGTTATTATAATGGCTAACCCTTGCACAGTGCTTTACAGTTTACCACATTTTAGTATAGATTATCTCATCTCATGCATACAGACACCCTGAGAAAGGCATCATTACCATTATTATCCCCACTTTACAGTTGAAAATACTGGGACTCATTCATCTACTATTTATAAACACTGGGTGTCAGGCTCCATGGAGACACTGTGATGAACTGCACACTTCCCAACTTCTGGGAGGCCTACAACACACCACAAGTGACAACACAGCCCTCAAAAAGGCCAATGATCCAAGAACAGGAAGCTTTCCTACAAGAGGGGTTTCCTGATTTTTATAGGTACAAGGTAACAAGAGCTACAGGAAGAGCATTCTAGGCCCCCAACTCATTCTTACTGACATTTCAAAGAGGAGATCTATCAATTCAAATGAATTTCCAATAGTGGTATTTCAGACCTTATAACAAAATCAAAAAAGGGAGCAGGCAATGTGTGGGGAAGTTTGGGCTCAGAGAAGTCACCTTGTAGTCCCCAGACTGGATGCACCTCCTTCCAGGAAGCTCAGACCAGCCTCCAGGACACATTTGAGTTGGCCTGTCTGGAAACTGTAGCCTCCTCTCCAGAGGCAGACACAGAGTAACTCTTCCTGACTCCTCCCTTCAAGAGGAAAACCCACATACAGACCACGTATGCCATGTAGAGGAAAGCCATTCCAGAAGTGATAGCTGGGAAAATGATATTAGAGCTTTTCAACCACAAAGATGTAGTCTGATAAACTCAAGCACCAAGAAGTGTAGCTATCAGTTGTTTGTGGTCAGAGAATTCAACCCAGAACAACGTTTCCTCCTCCTTTAGTCTCCCTGGAAGAGAAAAAGTTAAGTCTGAGTCCCCAGATGTCCCTGCAAACAGAGATGCAAAGATGTTTGATCCCCCTGGCAGCAAACAAATCTGCAGAATTTTACCCCAAGAGACCAGGTCCAATATCTCCAGGGATTGTCAGGCATTGTCACCATGGAACACCTTTGATGTTTCTCTCAGTTGGACACATCAGAAAATTTTAATTATTTTAGGAGAAAATGAGGTATCACTTGCAGCCATGCTAACCTCCCTTTTTAAAAAACATCTGGGATATCAAAATGGGTGAGATAAGTGTAAAATAATTTTAAGAGATTCCATTCCTAGAAATAGTACAGAACTGTTTCCTTATGTGGCCTGTGTGGTGGCCAGGGGTCTGAAGGCTGCCCTGGATCCAGGCCTAGGAAGTGACTCAGATGTGGCAAAGGAGCCACGCTGTTGAAGAACATCCGGGGCTGGATTTGGGAATGGTACATGTCGATGATGATAGAAATTCTGGTTTGTGCGCATATATATTGCTTTATAAAATCCAGGGATGAGATCATTTGGCCTGAATGTTTTCTCTGAGGAGTTCTCACAGACAAATGCAGTTATCCGAATTGAGTTAGACCAGGGGAAAGGCATTTGGGGGATTATCTGATTGTGCATGTGACATGTCAACAGTTCCCAGGTCCAAAACCAAAGGTTTTCTAGAGGGCCCGCAGAGGGGGAACCCACAGATCTCTCTGATTATTTCATTTTTTTCTACTACTTTATGGAGGAGAAGTAAAACACTTTTTCCAAACCACAGACAAGGAGATAGAACAGCTGTTGTTATAATTTCTGGCAGCATTTATTTGATTAGATGGGTGGGTATTTTTGTTTGTTTTAGACTATTCTGAAAAGAGCCTTCAAAATTGCTCATGGTTTTAAGTAGGATTTTCTATCACAAGTGAAAGTCATGAATAACACTGATTTTAGCTCAGCAGTACTGCATGCTTCCAGGAGAGAATGGGCTGCCCAATCACATCACATCATTGTCATGTTTCTGACCACTCGCCATCAGAATCACCCCAGGGAAACCAGTTGAATAAACGATTCCCAGACTCCACCCCAGACAGCCTCATCCATTAGATCTGGGCCATGCTCAGGAATCTAGTTCTGATGCCCACTACACTTGCAATCTGCAGAACTTCTAATTGCCAACAAAGTGGTCACTTTCTCATTCCCCTATAGCCTTTGCTTGATTCTGCTCATAATATATATATATACACACACACACACACACACACACACATATATTGAAATACAGCGGCTTTCTAAGACTAAATCGTTAGCACTCATCAGAAAGGCAGGGGATACTTTAGCCTATTAACAATGTGAGCTACTGAAGGGCAAGAAAGAAGTTGAAGTCTAGTTGGCCCTCAGTTTCTCAAGTGGAAAGAGAGAGAAGAGAAGATGTCCTAGAGGCAGAGGCAGAAGGAGACGATGTCCAACAAAGAGCAGGCCTGTGAAAGAGCAGGCCAAGTCTGGCCGGTTTTCTCTTTCCTTTCATCTGGAAAAATGTTCACAGTCAACTTCTGCAATGAAGAGGCTTGCTTATGAGGATACATTCCAACAGGCTCAAAAATTGACTTTGCTCAGTTAAGGAGGAAAATGTGAGCAGATTTTATGAGATTTGGAAGTATGGATAGGGAGAGAATGTGCACTCCCAAATTCAGAATACTAGAACTGGGGGTTGCTTATTGAAGTTTGGAAAATGTTTTAAGTGTATATATTAGCACTGCTGAATAATATAACTATTAGTGAACCTAAGGCACTTACTTCCCTAAGAGCTTTACCAGATTGGAACTATAAATTCAATAAACATTTAGGGATTTAATAAACTTTTAGAGAAATTTAGGGATTACAGATCTATGTCAGGTTATTAAGGAAATTAGTGATATTTGAGATGCATGCCCAATGTTGAGGTTGATTTCCTTGGAGAACAATTTACATATTCCAGAAATTTTCCTTGGGTTCACAGATAAAAATATAGTATTTCTAGAATTTTCATTTCCTTAGTTCTTTGGGATATATATCAGTTATTTGGAAGCAGCCATATAGCAGTACCTGAATTTCAATTTTATTTCTCCTGCTTTTAATGTTGGATAAGTCATTTTACCTTTCTAGCCCTCATTTTCCTCATCTGTAAAATTAAATATATATATTAAATAACATATACACATGTGTATTATATACGTTATATATGCATATATGTATACATGCATATATGTACATAATAGATATGTAATATATTATCACAGAATTATCATGAGGATGAACTATGATCATATTTGTGAAAGTGACTATAAGGTGAATGTGGTGCTCAGTGAATGCTTCTGAATCATGGTATTTCAGGCTGATTTCTGAGTAAACTATGTGTTCCATGTGTCTGACCATACATAATAAATTCAGTCCACACAGTAAATATCAGACTGTCCCCACTAAAAAATATATGGGAAAATAATGGATGAATACATTTCATTAGTAAATTAAAAATACAACTTAATTCATTTATTTCTGAGTTTTAGAAATAATTTATGTTAGGTGCTCTTTGCTTAAGTAGGAAAGTAACTTAGTAAATGAGAAATGCTAAGCATCTACATTTGAGAATCCACATCAACTAGACAAGTCTGAGGGGTATCTGTGTCAAAGATTTCCTTCTCTACCACCTCTTTCCATTGGGTAGTTAAGGTTGAATTAGATTTATTCCACAATACAGGTAGGACCAAACTCTGAAGGTCCAGGTTCTGAGACAAAGGACATGACTTAGTAGCTTAGGCTGGCTGCCTGGCAGTGCTCATTAATTATGGAGGGCACAATTAATTCTCCTCCATTTGGACTACATATAACCTCTCTGTTCCCAAAGGCAATATTGTGCTTTATAGTCTGTTCCCCCACATGGTTCCAATGGAGTTAAATAATTTATATTTCTATTAAAACTTTTCTGGTGCTGTCAAAAATTCCATTGTGTAAACAGCCCTTTTTCATGCAATTAAAAGGATCGCTGGGAGGATTTCAAGAGGCATGTTCAAACTCTCGTGCAATCTAAGCAAGCAACTGAAAGCAGATGTCTGGGTTCATCCACAGATAGACTGCTCGCCTGTAGCTACTATAATGCTGCAGGGAAATCAGCATGCTAACCCCCTGGAGTGGGTGAAAGGTGCCAGGTTCTTTTTCACAGTGGAGGTACACTGGTGCTGATTTGGGACCTATGTGGCAGTTTGGTTTTTGTGGCACCAATTTCTTACACCTTTTATTTTAATAGCATTTTGATGTAATTTTCCCCAATTATCAGTTCATTTTTTTTCCTATGTAATATTGGAAAAACAAAATTTTTTAAAGAACTCTATTATCTTATAATTTCTAACCAAATCATCTCTCATGAAAGTTTTTTCCTATAATATAGGAAAATAATATAACACTTTACAGTATCTAATGTTTATTTTTTCCTTTGATGTTCACATCAAGCCTGTTAGAGAGACAGGGCAAGAATTACTACTCATATTTTACAAAGTAAGAAATAGAAGTCAGAAAGTTTGGAGAAGATGTATAAACACCTCTGGTTGTTCAATCCAAACAACTACAGATATTTCTTTCAAAGACATAACATCCTTTTTAGCTTCTGGTGGCTTCTTTGAGTTCTAAATTATCACCCAAAAGAAACCACAAAGTTAGGTCCAATGTATTTGTTCTCATATGGCTAAATCCTACTGTAACATACTATCCCAAAGAAGGTTATTAGAATAATAAAGAGTAATTAATATTAATAATTTATTATTAACTGGGTTCTATATTAAGTACTTTATATGATTTAAATTATTTAATACTCACAACATCCCAAGGCAGGGAGCCAGCATTATTTTTGCAATTTACATATGTGAGAAATAGGTTTAGAGAGATCTAGTGATTTTCCAGAATTACAGAAGCAATATTGTTGAATCCAGTAATGGACCCAGTTCGGTCTGACTCCAGGTTCATTGCTCTTAAGCAATGCTTTATACAAAGCTAATCTCTATCCCTACTGATGACACAAAATAAAGGTGTTTATTGATCTAAGATGAGTTGTGTTTGTCAAAATAACCCAGTACTATATTGCTGGTGCAAATTCAAAATGGTACAGCCACTTTGAAAAATAGTCAGTCAGTTTCTTATAAAGGTAAACACAGGGATTGGCTTAAAGATGGTGGCATGAGAGGTGAGACAGAAACATCCTCTCCAAACCACATATAATATAAAAGGAAAATATAGCAAATACAACTAATCCTGAAACAGCAACAGGAAAGAAGGCTGGGACAGACAGCCTACACCTAGAGGACAGAGCAGACCTCACAAAAAAGGGTATAGTACCAAAGCCATGATCAGACGGGACCCAAGCCCTCCCCCAACACCAGCTCACCAGTGGGAGGAAGAGAAATGGAGTGGGGAGAGGGTGGAGGCCTAGGACTGCTGAACACCCACCCCAGCAGATCTTCCCTGGGGGCATGAACCTACATTACATGGTGCTCTGGAGATTAGTGGGGTTGGAAAGTTAAACAGGCAGAATGCTTGGAGAGACTGAGATTCCAGCTGCTTGTGGAGAACAGGTACCCACAACTGGCTTCTCTGGGACAAAAGAAAGGCGGGCCCTCTGAGAGATTTCCTAACAGAGAGAGGGCTGCTAAAGGGCTACTCAGGAGAAAGGACAGGCAGACAAAATTGTCCCAGCACACTCAGCTCAGCAGGTTGGGAACTTTCAGGAGCTGCAGGCACTCATCCCCTGGCTGGCAATGCAGCTAGAGGCCCCCCACCACAACATGAAACCTGTCACTCCTTTCTCCCTGCTGGCAAGGCCTTGCAAACCAGTTGCCCCAGCCATTGTGCCAAGTCAGTCAGAGGGTGGCCCCACCTATGGCAGCTACAAATGCAAAGCATAGAAGCTTCTCTCTCTGTGCTTGGCCCTCTGGCTGTGACAGTGGAGACAGGCACTGCAGCTAGGAAGCAGGAAAGAGATCTTTCTTCCCAGCAGGCACCAGCACTGCTTGCCTACAATTCCCTGCCATCACTCCAGGGGCTGAGCAGCTCCAGAGAGTAGAGCTTCTGGGCACTAGAAGGCGCCACCTACAAATATGAAATGCCAAAGGAACCTGGTTCAAATCAAACTCCCATAAACACCAGAAAGAGGACCAAGTGCAATGAAACTCACCAATCTTCCTGAAAGAGATTTCAAAATAAAAATCAGAAACATGCCCACGGGTCTACAGAAAAATATTCAAGACCTCAGGCAGGAATTCAAGAATGAGATAGAAAGTTTGAAAAATACAGCATCTGAAATAAAACACACAGTGGCTGAAATTAAAAAGCAGATTAGATGAAGTAGAGGAGACAGTAAACGAAATAGAAATTAGAGAACAGCGATACAAAGAAGCTGAGGCCCAGAGAGAAAAAAACGATATCTCAGAATGAAAGAATATTGAGAGAACTGTGTGACCAATCCAAATGGAACAATATTCACATGATAGGGGTACCAGAAAAAGAGAGAGAAAAAGGGATAGAAAGTGTCTTTGAGGAGGTAATTGTTGAAAACTTCCCCAATGTGGGGAAGGAGACAGTCTCTCAGTCCATAGTGATGCACAGATCTCCCAACACAAGGGACCCAAGGAAGACAACACCAAGACATATAATAATTAAAATAGCAAAAGATCAAGGATAAGGACAGACTATTAAAAGCAGCCAGAGAAAGAAAAAAGATCACATACAAAGGAAAACATACAAAGGAAAACCCATCAGGCTATCATCAGACTTCTCAATAGAAACCTTACAGGCCAGAAGGGAATGGCATGATATATTTAATGCAATGAAATAGAAGGGCCTCAACCAAGAATACTCTATACAGTAAGACTATCATTTAAATTTGAAGGGGTGATTAACCAATTTCCAAATAAGCAAGAGTTGAGGAAGTTTACCTCCCACAAACTGACTCTACAGTGTATTTTGGAGGGACAGCTATAGACGGAATGTTCCTAAGGCTAAATAGCTGTAACCAGAGGAAATAAAACCACAGTAAAGAAAGTAGACCACATAATTACAAAGCAAATGCAAAATCAAATCAAGTACCCCCAAAGTCAGTCAAGGGATACACAAAGAGTACAGAATATAATACTTAATATATAAAGAATGGAGGAAGAAAAAGGAGGGAAAAAAAAAGAACCTTTAGATAGTGTTTGTAATAGCACAGTAAGTGAGTTAAATTAAACTGTTAAATAGTAAGGAAGATCCTCTTGAATCTTTGGTAACTACAAATCTAAAGCCTGCAATGCCAATATGAACATACGTATCAATAATCACCCTAAATATAAATGGTTTGAATGCACCAATCAAAAGACATAGAGACACTGAATGGGTGAAAAAACAGGACCTGTCTATAGCTGCCTACAAGAGACTCGCTTCATACCCAAAGACATGCACAGACTAAAAGTGAAGGAATGGAAAAGGTACTTCATGCAAGTAATAGGAAGAAAAAAGCAAGAGTTGCAGAACTTATATAAGACAAAACAGACTTCAAAACAAAGAAAGTAACAAGACACAAAGGACATTACATAATGATAAAGAGGTCAGTCCAACACGAGGACATAACCATTATAAATATCTATGCACCCAATACAGGAGCACTTACATATGTGAAACAAATACTAATAGAATTAAAGGGGGAAATAGAGATTTCAACACACAACTGTTTTCAAAGGACAGATCAACAAGACAGAAAATAAGTAAGGAGACAGAGACACTGAACAACACATTAGAACAGGTGGACCTAACAGACATCTACAGAACACTTTACCCAAAAGCAGCAGGATATACATTCTTCTCAAGTGCACACAGAACATTGTCAAGAACAGATTTCATACTAGGCCACAAAAAGAGCCTCAAAAAATTAAAAAATACTGAAATTGTACCAACCAGCTTCTCAGAACACAAAGGTATGAAACTAGAAATAAATTATGTGAAGAAAACGGAAAAGCCAAGAAACACATGGAGGCTTAACAACATGCTCCTAAATGATCAAAGTATCAATGATCAAATAAAAACAGAGATCAAGCGATATATGAAGACAAATGACAACAATAAGTAAACACCCCAAAATCTGTGGGATGTAGTGAAGGCTGTGTTAAGAGAGAAGTATACTGCAATATAGACTTACTTCAGGAAAGAAGAACAATCCCATATAAACAGTCTGAACTCACAATTAACAAAATTAGAAAAAGAAGAACAAATGAGGCCCAAAGTCAGTAAACGAGCTACATAATAAAGATTAAAGCAGAAATAAACAAAATTGAGAAGAATGAAACAATAGAAAGAATCAATGAAAGCAGGAGCTGGTTCTTTAAGAAGATAAACAAAATAGATAAACCCCTAGCCAGACTTATCAAGTAAAAAAGAGAGTGTACACACATAAACAGAATCAGAAATGAGAAAAGAAACATCACAATGGACACCACAGAAATACAAAGAATTATTAGAGAATACTATGAAAAATTATATGCTAACAAACTGGATAACCTAGAAGAAATGGACAACTTTCTAGAAAAATACAACCTTCCAAGGCTGACCAAGGAAGAAACAGAAAATCTGAACAGACCAATTACCAGCAACAAAATTGAACTGGTAATCAAAAAACTACCTAAAAACAAAACCCCTGGACCAGATGGCTTCACCATTGAATTTTATCAGACATTTAGAGAAGAGCTAATACCCATCCTCCTTAAAGTTTTCCAAAAGTAGAAGAGAAGGAAATACTTCCAAACTCATTCTAGGAGGCCAGCATTACTTTAACACCAAACCAAGCAAAAATACCACAAAAAAAAGAAAATTACAGACCAAGATCCCTCATGAACATAGATGCAAAGATACAAAATATTAGCAAACCAAATTTAAAAATACATCAAAAAGGTCACACAACTTGATCAAGTAGGATTTATTCCAGGGATGTAAGGACGGTACAATATTCGAAGATCCATCAATACCATACACCACATCAATGAAAAGAAGGACAAAACCACATGATCATCTCCATATAGCTGAAAAAGCATTCAACAATATTCAACATCCATTCACGATAAAAACTCTCAACAAAATGGGCATAAAGGACAAGTACCTCAACATAATAAAAGCCATATATGACAAACCCACAGCCAACATCATACTTAACAGTGAAAAGCTGAAAGCTTTTCTTCTAAGATTGGGAACAAAACAAGGATGCTCACTCTCCCCACTTTTATTTTACATAGTACAGGAGGTCCTAGTCACAGCAATCAGACAACACAAAGAAATAAAAGGCATCCAGATTGGCAAGGAAGAAGTTAAACTGTCATTGCAGATGACATGATATTGTCCATAAAAATCCCTAATGAATCCACCCCAAAACTGCTACAATAGCTGAACTCAGCAAAGTTGCAGGATACAAAATTAATACACAGAAATCTTGCATTCCTGTATACTAATGATGAACTAGCAGAAACAGAATTCAGGAAAACAATTCCACTTACAATTACATCAAAAATAATAAAATACCTAGGACTAACCCTAACCAAGGAAGTAAAAGACCTACACCCTGTAAACTGTAAGACACTCGTGAAAAAAACTAAAGAAGACACCAATAAATGGAAATACATCCCTTGTTCATGGATAGGAAGAATTAATATTGTCAAAATGGCCATCCTGCCTAAAGTAATCTACAGATTCAATGCAATCCCTATCAAAATACCAACAGCATTCTTCAATGAACTAGAGCAAATAGCAGTAAAATTCATGTGGAACCAAAAAAGACCCCAAATAGCCAAAGCAATCCTGAGAAAGAAGAAAAAAGCTGGAGGGATTATACTCCCCAACTTCAAGCTCTACTACAAAGCCACAGTAATCAAAAGAATTTGGTACTGGCACAGGAACAGACCCATAGACCAGTGGAACAGACTAGAGAGCTCAGATATAAACCCAAGCATACAGGGTCAATTAATATACAATAAAGGAGCCAGTATATACAATGGGGAAATGACAGCCTCTTCAACAACTGGTGTTGGCAAAACTGGACAGCTACATGCAAGAGAATAAAACTGGATTACTGTCTAACCCTATACACAAAAGTAAACTCAAAATGGATCAACGACCTGAATGTAAGTCATGAAACCATAAAACTCTTTGAAGAAAACATAGGCAAAAATCTCTTGAATATAAACCTGAGCAACTTCTTTCTGAACACATCTGCTTGGGCAAAGGAAACAAAGGCAAAAATGAACAAATGGGACTACATCAAACTAAAAAGCTTCTGTATGGCAAAGGACACCATCAATAGCACAAAAAGGCATCCTACAGTATAGGAGAATGTATTTGTAAATGACATATCACATATCTGACAAGGGGTTAACATCCAAAATTTATAAAGAACTCACAGGCTTCAAAATCCATAAAACAAATAACCTGATTAAAAAATGAGCAGAATATATGAACAGACAGCTCTCGAAAAAAGAAATTCAGATGGCCAACAGGGACATGAAAAGATGCTCCACATTGCTAATCATCAGAGAAATGCAAATTAAAACCACAATGAGATATCACCTCACACCAGTTAGGATGGCCACCATACAAAAGACAAACAACAACAAATATTGGTGAGGATGTGGAGAAAGGGGAATCCTCCTACACTGCTGGTGGGAATGTAAATTAGTTCAACCATTGTGAAAAGCTGTATGGAGGTTCCTCAAAAACCTGAAAATAGAAATACCATTTGACCCAGGAATTCCACTCCTAGGAACTTACCCAAAGGAAACAAGATCTCAGATTCAAAAAGACATATGCACCCCTATGTTTATCGCAGCACTATTTACAATAGCCAAGACATGGAAGCAAGCTAAGTGTCCATCCATAGATGAATGGATAAAGAAGAGGTGGTACATACACACAATGGAATATTATTCAGCCATAAGTAGAAAACAAATCCTCCCATTTGCAACAACATGGATGGAGCTAGAGGGTATTATGCTCAGTGAAATAAGCCAGGCCAAGAAAGACAAGTAACAAATGATTTCCCTCATCTGTGGAGTATAACAACAAAGCAAAACTGAAGGAACAAAACAGCAGCAGATTCATAGACTCCAAGAAGGGACTAGCAGTTACCAAAGGGGAGGGGTGAGAGAGGGTTGGTGGGGAGGGAGGGAGAAGGGGATTGAGGGTTTTATGATTAGTACACATGGTGTTGGCGGCGGGGGTGGGGTTGTCACAGGGAAGACAGTGTAACACAGAGAAGACAAGTAGTGACTCTGTGGCATCTTACTATGCTGATGGACAGTGACTTCACTGGGGTATTGGAGGGACTTGATAATATGGGTGAATATAGTAACCAGAATGTTTTTCATGTGAAATCTTCATAAGAGGATATATATCAATGATACCTTAATAAAAAAAATAGTAAACATACACAGCATGTAACGCAACAATCCCATTACCAAGAGAAATGAAAATTCATGTCGACACCGTTACCTGAATGGGAGCATTAATAGAGGCATTATTCAAAATAATCCTAAACTGGAAACAACCCAAATGTCTATTAACTAATGAAAGGATAAGCAATGGTATGTCCCTGCAGTGGAATACTGCTCAGCAAAGCAAAGGAAAACTGACTAATAGATGTAACCGTGTTAGAGGAATCTCAAAAACATGCTATGTAAAAGAAACTAGACACAAAACGGTGTATTCTGTGTGGTCCTGTTTACATGGAATTCTAGAATTTAAAATTCTACTGACAGAAAATAAATCAATGGCCTCTGGGGACTAGGAATTGCAAAAGGAATTGACTAAAACGGGTTAGGGGAATTTTGATGTAATGGAAATGTTCTGCACCTTGATTGTTGTAGTGGTTACATGAGTTTATACATTCATCAAAACTTATCCAATATTCTAGTTAAAAAGGGTGATTTTATGTGTGTAAATTACACTTCAGTTAGTTTGACTTAAAAAAGAAATCTAGCATTAAAAATAGGCCTCATCCTCTGTCCCTGTTTTCCAAAAGTATATGATTATAGGCTGTTGTCCCAGCAAAGTTACCCCAAAGTTATCTAGCACTTTTGTTTACTTATGAAGCAACAATTACCTTTCACTCCCCTCATCCCTTAAGAAGAATACTATAGTTCTCATTGTTTTTCCTCTTCTCAGATATTCTATGAACACCCCTCAAGGAAGGACCAGTGCTGCAGTTTAAGGCTGAAGGCCCTCTGCTGAAGAATTCACTCTTGCTTGGGACAGGTCAGCCCTTTTGTTCTATTTAGGCCTTCCACTGATTGGAGGAGACCCACCCACATTTTGGGGGGCAATCCACTTTACTCAAAGTCCAGTGATTTAAATGTTAATCTCATCCAAAAATACACTGATTTAAACATTAATCTCATCCAAAACTACAGAAACATCCAGAATAGCGTTGGGCCACAAATCTGGGCACTGTAGCCCAGCCAGGTTGACACACATAATTAACCATCACAATCTTCATTCAGCTCTGTTTCCCCTCCAATTTTTAAAGACAAGGAATGGAATGGCAGGCAACAAGCTCCTCAAAACAGTGTTTTCCAAACTCGGGTGATGATGAGAACCCCTTTGAGAGGCTTACTAAAACTGCAGATCCTTCCCCTGCATATTCTGACTCAGGAAGTCTCAGGGGGGGTAATCCAGGACTCTGTAGTTTAAATAAATTCCCCAAGGGATTAGGATCAGGCAAACTTGGGCAATGGCACCATAAAACAAACCTCTTTGCAATGAAGGAACAGAGCTATTTGGTGGGGTTTATATGGACATTTGCTCAGTGTGAATCCTATCACCTGAAGCTGCTTTAATGGCACATAACAAAGTCTATTTAAGAACTGTTTTATTAAACAATTAATCCTACCCAGGACTCAGCTGGGTCTCCTCCTGAAGGAGCGCCATTAAGTGGTTTAAGTTCAGAGGCTGATACACTAGATGCTCCCACCTCATTCTGGCCCATCTTAGCCCTTCACAAAAGTGGGTTTGGGGCAGAATCATAGCTGTGCTCTGGGCAGTGGCTTCCAACCACACACTGACAAGATCCAGCGTATGCCTTGTTATGAGGCTGACCCAGTGGTCCTGCAGTGCCACAGGTAGGAAAAGAACTTAGAAACAAGGAGGAAATGCACTCAATACCTTTGAAACAGATACTGATTTTTTCTTTTAAGGAAGTTTTATTTAGCCTGGAATGGAAAGGACATCAGATAAATATCTTGAAACAGCTGAAGAATGGTCATGAGCAAGAGAGGTTTGGCTTTTCACTCAGTGCTCTCAAGAGAGAGAAATGGCCCCAGGGTGTGGAAGCTGTAGCCAGGGGTTATTGTGGGCTTGACAATAAGAACAAGCAGGAAGAGTGAGGAGTTTCTGCCAGTGAGAATGCTACTCACCTCCTGGCCCTGCCACTCACTAGCTGTGGGATCTTGGGCAGGCAGTTAATTTCTCTGAGTTTTCCAAATTGGAAAATGGAAGTAATAACATTTCTGGGGCTGTGGAGAAGATTAAATGAGGTGTTTGCAAAGGTCTCAGCAGAGAGCTGAGCCCAACTGGTGCTTAGTATGCTGTAGATGATAAAAATAAGAACAGTTAAAGCTGTGAAGGGCAAAGAAGTTGCATAAAGGAAGAGTGAAGTTCCATCACCGGAGGTGTTCAAGAACTGTCTCAACCCCACTTTATAGGGTGGAGGGGGTGGTGACAGGGAGGAAGGGGCTCTACACATTGCATGAAGGCTGCATTGGACAACTTTTGAAGCCCTTTTCACCCTGAGCAATTTTAAGGCTCTTAAAAGGGTAAAGAACACAGTTTTGTGCTTGCAAAAAGATTGTTCTTTGCTTTGAGTTTAAAAATCTGAGGGCTTATAATTTGGATTTCTGCTGGGAAGTTATGACATTACACACTGTTCACTCTTATTTCACCCTTAATGCCAAAGGAATATGAATATGGAACATGAATTGGAATATGTTTGCAATACAAATCACAAAACAAGGTAATGGCAGAGTACATCCCAGGACAGCAAAGAAAAGAGCTGACCCAGAGTCTTGACTGAGGTGCACAGTGCATGGAGACTGTTACATTCGGGACAGTTAAGGGAACAGTGTGATCAGCGAGTTATGGGATGCTCAGGTGCCTATTAAAAACACAACTGCAACTGCAATTTTCCCTAACTGTGTCATAAGAGGAATAAGATAAGGGGAAATTAGTATGTTCTTTCTGTAAACTCCCTGAAAATTCATTCAGGGATTTTCAATGATACATAGTACATTAAAACATACATACATTTGTATTTCTTCTGTCTGAAAGAACAGCAGTAAAGACATTTAAATATATATCTACAGGCAGAGAAAAAGGAGACAACAGTCACTTAGTGGTAACAAAAGTGATGTAGGAGCAGTGACTAATATAGCAGAACTGAAGTCTAAATACTGGCAGGGAGAGGCACCAGTGACTGAAGAGCAAGCAATTCACACTGCAGAACTCTGGGAAGTCCGAGGAATCAGAGTGTTAGGGTTTGTGGAAGATGTGGGTCAATCACAGAAATGAATGCAGAGGATGAGTTGAAAGTTGCATAAAGTGAATTCATAACCCATGTCTTCCCCCACCCCCATCCAGCAGGAAACTACCTCCTACCCCCACCCGCAAGCTGGGAAATTAGATGTTTGTTCTCTGAAAATTTTGAAAAAGTAGAGAGAAAAATGAGAATACATGGAGTGGGAAACAGAATGGCATCAGATTTACCATCTGCAGCATCAGAATCTAGAGGTCAATAGAGGAGTGCCACTCACATTATAATCAAAGGGCTGGGAGAAGCTATACCCAACCAAACTATCAAATGCTGTGGTAGAATAATTACATTTGAAGACATAGTTCTCAAAAACTACATTCTAAGTGCTGTATCTAATGAACTACCGAGAATGTGTTCCACCAAAATGACAGAGTAAACAACAAAGAGGAAAATACGGGATTCAGAAAATGGGATCTGTGCAGACCTGGAAATGGGCTGCTCAGACCTCTTCAGGAAATGACTTGTCGCCCATCTGAAAGGGCCGTGGTTGGCCGATAGCCTCTTGCTGCTAGCTTCTTTGGGATTTGCCTCAGTTTTTGAGCTAAGTTCACATTCCTCTTTGGGTGGCCTTTAGTCAGCAACTGAGCAAGGTGGAGATAAAAGTACCCAGCCATTTCTACCAGCATGGGGTCTTTCCAAAGAACACTGTGCGCTGGCATTTCCCCAATCCCCACATTGGGCTGGCATCGTTGCCAGGTTTGCCACACAGTCTGACAGCTCCCCTGGCCAATCCTGCTCTGCCCCTTCTTGTCATATGTATTACTCCTCCGTAAGCTTTTCCACTCAGAACTGTCTCCTTCTCAAAAACCAACTAGCCCAGGACTTAACATAGGAGAGAAGTAAAGAACAGACCTAGAAGGATGGCTGTGTAGCAGACCTGGAAGAGTAACCACCCACTTCAGACTAAATAGCTGAAGAACAGTCATGTGGCAGAGGAGTTGGCTTTTACCTCCCAGAAGGTAACCTCCAGGTTAAAAAAAGAAAAATAGATTAGATAATCTGATAGAATTTACCATGTGGAACTTTAAGAGGAATTTTACCATTTTGTGGGAGAGTCTAGGAAGATTCAGGGACAAGAATACACAAGACTAAGAGAAAGGAAAGGCAAATAACTACAAATAAGACAAAAGCTGTGGAAGAAAAGAAATAGGATCACACTATGCCACTTGGCTTGACTGAGAACATAAAAATATAAAAGCTCATGTAATTTAATTAATTTTTTAAAAGCTGTGATTCTGTATTGGAGGAGGTATAGGGATGGTAGTGAAGGAGTTAAATCCCCATTCTACCACTGGTTAGAAAATCAGCAGGTACTGTTGATAAGTCTAAAATTGATACTGCTATAATAGAAGAATAAGAGGGCAAATATCAGTGGAAGCCAGTAAAGCAGCTAAAAATTGTTGCCTCTGGGAAGGGGACTGAAGTGGAAGGTGGAGGAATGGGGTTTTCCTTCATGAGTCTTGTAATACAATTTGACATTAACTTCATGCATGTAGATAAAAGAGTTAAATGAATTTATAAAAGAAAGGAAACTCACAGGCAGAAAGAGGAAGTCTCATCAGTAGGCACTGGTGCCTAGCTGGAATCTGCACAAATACCAAAGGCAGGCAGGCCAGAAATTGCCCTTGTCCCAGGGGCCATCCCGAGAGAGTGCGGGGAAGCGAGCTCCCCTCTACCCAGCACTCTGATTCTATATGTTGTAAACTCAGAGTCCCTGATCAGCAAGGCCTTCCTCCATTAACCCCTCCACCTGTCAAAGTTGGAATTTCCCAGCCTCTTCAGGAGACATTATGGATCCTGGCTGGAATTTACTTATTGGAAAAGAAGAGAAAAACAAAGAATTAGTATTGACCAGCTGGCTAGAGAAAATCCATATATGATCACCAAAGAAGGACAGGATGTATATACAAATATTTTTACCTGCTGCCCAGTGGCCAGTGTCTGTGGTGAGGGGAAGCAAGGCAAGCTTGGACAGAGATTTCAGAGCAGACTGCAGACGAGGAACCCCGTGTCTGCTCCCCACGCTGATGAATAGATTGTCATAGGAAGATTAGGGGAACACTTGCTCAAGATAAGGCATGGTGAAGGGAGCCAGACAGAGGTTACATAAACACGGCAGACAGATGGAGAATCGTGTGAACGGCATCTTCGATGATGGTTCTCAGAAGAAAGAGATTGCACAGGGACAGGGGGCACGGTGATGAGGCTGAGCAACTGTGGGGGCTCTGATTTGGAACATAGCCTTTTATGAAGGGTGATTTAGGAGATAATAGCATGGAAGTTAGGCTCTGTGCTGAGTTTGGTGGAGAAGGTATAAGAGTAATTATGGTTTTTCACTTTTCCACTTTTTTCCTGAAACTTTTCAATTTCTTTTACCTTTACCGTTTTGTGAGGTCAATTATAGGTCCACAAGAAGTTGCAAAGATGGAATAGAGATCCCAGTTTCCCCTGATGGTTACATACATCTTAAGTATAGTATATCAGAAGCATGAAAGTGACACTGATATAATGTGTATATCTAGTTCTATTCCATTGTCACATGCACAGGTTCGTGAAACCACCTCCGAGATCAGGACACTGAATATTCTATCACCACAAGGTCTTCCTCTTGCTGCCTCTTTAAAGTCACACCCACCACTCCTCTTCCTCCCTTATGGTCACACTCACCACCACTCTTACCCCTACCATCCCTTGTCCTTGACAACCACTAATATGTCCTCTATAATTTTATCACTTGCAAAATGTAATGTAAATAGAGTCATACAATATGTGACCTTTTGTGACTGGCTTTTTTGTCTTGACATGCGTCTTTTGAGGTCCATCCAAATTTCTGGCTGAATCAACAATTAAATCACAGAAGTTTAACCATTCATCTATTGAAGGACATTTCGGGTGTTTCTAACTGTTGGCTATTACAGATAAATCTGCTATGAACATTGTGTCCAGGTTTTGTGTGCACCTAAGTTTTCACTTCCCTGGGATAAATTCCCAGGAGTGTGATTACTATGTGCAGTTAGTTTTGTAAGAAACGTCCATATTATCTTCCAGAGTGGCCATGACATGGTAGATTCCCAGCATCTCTGCATGAAAGATCCAGTATTTCTACATTCTTGCTAGCAGTTAGTGTTATTTCTTTTATTGAAAAGTCAGGAACTTCCTGTTGTCTTCCCAGTTTTTTATCCTTTAAAAAAATCCGGTATTACATATAGTTTTGTATATGTGTGTTTCGGTGTGTGTGTATAATCTATTTAATCTCAAAGCATAATAAGACAAACACCATTAACAGACTACCCAATTTAAAGACCAGAGCATATCAGACCCAATCCCTCCCCTCTGCCTTCCCCACTAAGAGAGAAATCACACCCCTGACGGGGTACACCAGTTCCCTGGGGAAACAAGTTCCAGTTCACAGTGCTTGTTGCTATCTGTGGTGTAAACACTTCTACATGACTGAGCACAAGCTACCAATCTGAAATAACTGAGCATGGAGCTGAGATGGCCGCAGAATCAGTTCCTGCAGGACTGTCCAAGCCTGTTCCAGTGCCACAGATTCTAAACTCAGTATTTATCATCCTAGGAAGAATATATTTCTTTTACAGTGGTAGGCTGGATAATGGACCCCCACCCCACCCCTAGGTATTTTCATCCTTGTAACCTGTGAATGTTACTTTACATGACAAAGACTTTACAGATGTGATTAAGAAAAGGATCTTGAGATGGGGAGGATTATCTTATCCAGGTAGGCCCTAAATACAATAATAAGTGGGCCCTAAGTACAGTCCTTAGAAAAAAGAAGCAGAGGGAGGTTTTACTACAGAAGAGCAGAAAACAATGCAGCCATGGAGGCAGACGTGAGAGGGATGTGGCCAAGGAATGTTGGCAGCCTCAAGAAGCTGGAAGACTCAAGGGAGGGATTCTTTCCTAGAAGGAAGCACAGCCCTGCTGACACCTTGATTTTAGCTCAGTGAAACTGATATCAGATTTCTGGCCTCCAGAATTGAGAGAAAAATAATCTGTCATTTTAAGCCATCAAGTTTCTGGTGATTTGTTATAGCAGCCACTGGGCACTAATACACATACACAGCATTTTACACATATGTGTGACTACTAAAATATCGGTCTAGTTCATTTAGCTAGATCTTATCTTTATAAAATTGCTGTATTATTATATATGTACATTCTTGAAGTTACTATTTTTGCTCAATGTTGTTTCTAAGACTTATCTATCCTGTTGCATGGCGATAGTTCATTTATTTTTACTGCTGGGTAATATTCCATTATGTACTGATTCAGTCTCTGTGGGATTTGGGTAGATACCCTTTCTCAGATTAAAGAAGACTGTTTTTTTTCCCCGAACTGAGTTTATACCCAGAATGTCACGTTTCCTATGTTCCTCTACTTCACAATGGGGTGAGATAAACATTGTGGAAGATAACAAGTTAAAATGAACATTATGAGGTTATGGGATTCCAATTACGCCACCAAGGGTAAATGTGACTGAATTAACTCACTGATAGGAAGGGAGATCTCGTAGGGACCCTGGGGTGTGGTGTAGACAGGATCTTCCTCTGCCCCTGTGCTCAGTGGAGGGAGAAAAAATGTCCACCCTGCTCCCCTCAAGTCCCATCCCACTCAGTACCGTGCTTAGTGAGGAACTAGGAGCACCCAGCTGAGGAAGAGGAAGGTGGGCTAGAAGGCCCATCTGAAACACGGTGAGTCACCACTGCGACCCATTAGACGAAAATAAAGAATAAAATGACCTCAAAAAGATTTCTGACTTCTGGTTGGACACAGGATCCCTTCCTTCTTCCCCTGAATGTCCAGGAAGATAAAAGGCATGAACGAATCTGAGTAAACCAAGGATGACTCAGCCTGGGAGGACATGGATAAGTGCTCATGAGACATGTTTTCCTTCTCCCTTCAAGAGTTTGCCTTGGACAAAGTTGTGCCTGACTGGCAGATGAATCAGTTCACAAACGTGCAAGTCATCATCCCAGCTCCCACTATTCAACCACCCATTTCCCCACCTCTCTCCTTGTATGTGAGATCTTATCTCAGCTGCCACTAATATTATCCCCTTTCATGAGAATCATGGAAGTTACCGGTGATTTTGGGGGGACATAGAAGATAGATTTCATTTTATACCACAGCCCAGGCAACTGAAAACTCCAATTTTCAAATTAACGATCTCTCAGGTTTTCACCAGGAATTGCTGAGCCAATTGCAGTGTAATTTCGGCATTGCTGACAAACGCAGGTGCACTTCCTATTTGACAAATCTACTTTATCTTGGAGCATGGCCACACTTTAGCCCATGAGTCCCTGAACACTTTACATGATGGAACACCTCCTTACTTCTCTAGAGGCAGAGCCACAAAGACAACCTTCGTAAGGAAGGACACTAAGCTGGGCAGGTCAGCCTGGCAGGATCCAGGTGGGTCAAGAGTAAGCACCTGAGCTCCAGGTAAAAGCTTCCTATGGTCATCCTCACGGCGCCATCTCTGGGGCTAGAAAGCTGAGCTGAGCTCATCCCTCACCATCGTCCTTTCTCCATATTAACCAGCTACTTTCAGCTGTTTAGGAGGTGGTCCTCCAGCCTGAGAATGACTTAAGTTTTTTCTTTCACTCTTTTCCACTGCTTGTCTTTTGACCACTAATTTTTCATGTGCTATACTTCACATGAAATCTGGTTGATTTGTGAGGAAGAAAGGTAAGTAGGCTTCACTATCCACATTATCCTTGGCCCTTATTATTTAGAGGCAATCTAGAAGAGACTTTATGCTACACCCTCCTATTTATGAGTTACTTAGCAGCTTCTCTCTGCAGATCCTGGTGAGAAATTCCACCTAGCCAGAGCACATCAAGACTATATTTAGGTCTTCCAATTGTGCACCCAAAGCTCTCTTTCCATTATACCATATCCTAATTTTTAGAGTTGAAACTGAAGACACGTTTTCCACCAGGGGTTCTAAAGGACATGGGACAGTCACTCCTGGCTCTTGTCATGAACAGGCAGATGGTAACTCTGAAAGTCTTTACCAAACAGCTGTCAGCAGTTTTTACTCCTTATCATAGTCTGAGACAATAAACTCACTTGCAAGGTAATATCTAATGCCTTTAGTAACAACACTAAGATTGGCTATGTCCCCAAAAGCTTCTAACATTTCTAGATCTATTCAAAAATCAATGGCTCTCTTTGCAAAGCACAAAGGCAAATACCAAATCATCCAAAATCAATAATGAGTGATAGGGAAATGGGACTGGGTAGCACAAAGGATAAATAAATAACAAAGTCAAAGGTTATGGAGCAATTGCCTTCTAATTTGTCTTTATAAAAAGGAAAAAGAATCAAATGAAAAATTGGCAAGTCGCAGAGTGAAAATGTCAGAAACGTTTTATATTCTAAGGCTTTGCCACACACTGTCTTGTACAATGTTAGAGGAAGCGGGATTGACATGGAGAATATTTTCACAAGTCTGAGCCAGCCAGGAAGCCAGGGAAAATGCTCTTAAATTTGGGAAAATTACAGGCCTGGTATTTGACATTAGTTGGAGAAAAACGCTAAACCTCAGAACTTAATTCTGAGAACTTGATCAAGAGAAGTACTTCAAGCCCTGTGTTTGGCCCAAGGGAGAGTGAATCTCTGTAGGACTTAGAAGCACTCTTGGAGGAGGCAT
This sequence comes from Manis pentadactyla, assembly GCF_030020395.1. Classification (NCBI taxonomy): domain Eukaryota; kingdom Metazoa; phylum Chordata; class Mammalia; order Pholidota; family Manidae; genus Manis; species Manis pentadactyla. The sequence goes on along the minus strand of NC_080020.1, from coordinate 80,780,511 downwards.
CTAGAGAAGCCCTTGACAGGGGGATGGGTAAAGGGGGCTCACGTTCCTGTAAACCAACTTCCAAAGGTGCACAGAGCGCAAGGGCATGGAGAACCCGACTCAGGACTGGGGCCTGGGAAGAACAGATGAGGTAGGTGGGAGAGCCAGATCTCCCCTTAGATATGGGCTCAACATCGCAGTTAAATTAAAAACAAACAAGCTTACTATTTTGAAAAAGGACAAGTGATTGGGCTTATCTGATAATAAAACATGTTATCAAAATACAATAAGCAAAATTATGTGGTACTGACACATAATCATTGTAAAGTTCAATGAAAGGTCCAGAAATAGGCCCAAACAGAAATTTTGTATAGTCAGTTAGCATTTGAAATCAGTAGAGAAAATGACTTATTTTAAAGTCATTGGTACATATTGGCACAACTAAGTAGTCATTCAAACAAAGTAAATTCTAGAAAACTGGAGGACTTAAAAAACCATAATTACTAAAAGAAACACAGGCAATTTTAAATTTTGTAGTCTAGCTGCATAGGAGGCCTAAGAATAGCACAAGGCTTTGAAACCCTAAAAGACAAGATTGACAAACGTCACTACATGGAAAGAAAACAATTTCTGTGTGGCAACCCCTCTGCACAAGCAAGGTGAAAAAGGAAGAAAAAGACAACTGGGGGAGTGGTGGTGTTGGGGGTGGAATTTGCAGTTCAAATTATAAGCAAAAGGGTAAAATCCTTTAATATAGAAAAATCCCTACACATCATTAGGAGACTGACAACCCATGTTTACTCTTTTTCAGAACATGAGAAAGGCAGATTAAACTATTATAAAATAATCCTTTCATCTGTTAGATAAATTGGCATTTATTAGATATATTGGCAAAGATAAAAAATTCTGATAGGGATTAAGGAAAAACAGGTAACTCCTATTGGTGGTAGTGTGAATTTGTTCAACTTCCTGGAAGGCAGTTTGGAAAACACCTATCCAATTTACAACTGCATGAACCCTTAGATACAGAAATTTCACCCTTAGAAACTTAATGGACAGATATTCTTGCACATGTGTGAAATAAAGTATGTGTAAAGATGTGTTTTATAGCACTAGAAAAATCTGAAAACCTAAATGCCTATCAGTGCAGTTGGGTAAATAAATCTTATTTCACTCAGTCAATGGAAAACAATGTAGGCATTGAAAGAACAAGGCAGGTCTTTATCTACTAATGTGGCATGGTCTGGAAGATATATATATATATGTATGTATATATATTTAATTTTGTTATCATTAATCTACAATTACATGCATAACATTATGTTTACTAGGCTCCCCCCTTCACCAAGTCCCCCCCACATACCCCTTCACAGTCACTGTCCATTAGCATAGTAAGATGCTGTAGAATCACTACTTGTCTTCTCTGTGTTGTACAGCCCTCCCCATTCCCCCCACCACATTATACATGCTAATCGTAATGCCCTCTTCCTTTTTCCCTGCCCTTATCCCTCCCTTCCCACCCATCCTCCCTAGTACCTTTCCCTTTGGTAACTGTTAGTCCATTCTTGGGTTCTGTGAGTCTGCTGCTGTTTTGTTCCTTCAGTTTTTCTTTGTTCTTATACTTCACAGATGAGTGAAATCATTTGGTACTTGTCTTTCTCCACCTGGCTTATTTCACTGAGCATAATACCCTCTAGCTCCATCCATGTTGTTGCAAATGGTAGGATTTGTTTTCTTCTTATGGCTGAATAATATTCCATTGTGTATATGTACCACCTTTTCTTTTTCCAATCATCTACCGATGGACACTTCGGTTGCTTCCATTTCTTGGCTATTGTAAATAGTGCTGTGATAAACATAGGGGTGCATCTGTCTTTTTCAAACTGGGCTGCTCCATTCTTAGGGTAAATTCCTAGAAGTGGAATTCCTGGGTCAAATGGTATTTCTATTTTGAGCTTTTTGAGGAACTTCCATACTGCTTTCCACAATCGTTGAACTAATTTACAATCCCACCAGCAGTGTAGGAGGGTTCCCCTTTCTCTGCAACCTTGCCAACATTTGTTGTTGTTTGTCTTTTGGATGGTGGCGATCCTTACTGGTGTGAGATGATATCTCACTGTGGTTTTAATTTGCATTTCTCTGATGACTAGCAATGTGGAGCATCTTTTCATGTGTCTGTTGGCCATCTGAATTTCTTCTTTGGAGAACTGTCTGTTCAGTTCCTCTGCCCATTTTTAAATTGGATTATTTGCTTTTTGTTTGTTGAGGTGCGTGAGCTCTTTATATATTTTGGATGTCAACCCTTTATCAGATCTGCCGTTTGGAAGATATGTTTTTAAGCAAAAAAATATCAAGATACAAAATGATATGAGTGTGTACATATAGACTATTACACTTGTAGTTCCAAGGTTGATTTTTAGAAGGGCATATAAGAGACTGATAACAGTGGGACAGTTTGTTCACTGCAAACCCTTTTGTAACTTTGACCTTTGTACCATGACCATGAATTACCTATTTAAAATATATAAAGTAATCTTGAAATGAAACTGACTATTTTGAACTATCTTAAGAATTTAATGTCAGAACCATGCATGGGAAAAGTAAATGTCAAGATAGTTAAGTTTTTCAAAATTATTTTATACATTTGATCATATACAACCAAACTATCAAATGCTTTTTTTTCTATTTAGAACAAGACCATATGATTTTTTTAGTTGGACTAAAAGAATAAATAGGTGAAATAATTTTTTAAAAGGAGACAGTATGTTACAGTCATTAAAAGAATAGACTTTGGAATCCTGCAGGTCTGAGTTTGAATCCTAGCTCTTTTACTTACTAGCTTGTGATCCTGAGTAAGCACCCAATTTCTCTGAACCTCTCACTTTTTACCTATAAAATGGGAATATTTCCCACTTCATATGAGTAATGGGAGAAGTGACTTAATCGAAGTGATGATCTTAGCCATGTGTCTAGGTCATAGTAAGTATGCAGAAAACACTAGTTTTCTTCTTCCTCATCTAGCAATAAAGAATCACTAGTGTTATTGAAATACATTACGTAGTTATCGAAATACATTATAAAGCTGTAAAAATTAAATTGATGTGATAGAAGCACAAGACTAAGAACAGAGAACAACAGAGTCAGGTAACTTAGAGACCCCAGAATTTTTAGAGTTTAATGAATACTGTAAGAGGTGCCACAGGTTAGTGGGGCTGGGAAGTATTAGCCAAGATATAATACTGGGACCTTGGCTAACCGTATAGATGTAAATCAATTCAGAGTCTCACCTCATACCATACACAAAATAGATTTATAGATTAAAGATTTAAATGTTTTTTAAACCTTTTTAAAAAATAATTATAGACTCACAGAAAATTGCAAAAATAGTAGAGTCCTGTGTGCCCTTTATTCAGCTTCCCCAATGACAACATTTTCCATAGTTGTAGTACAAACCAACAGACAATGAAAAGTTACTGTTAAACCAAACTATACACTAGACTCAGTTCTACCATTTTTAATTCCACTTGTATTTGTGGTATGTGTGTTGCGTAATTCTGTGCAATATGATCCCATGAACAGATTTACATAACCACCACCATCAATAAGGCATGGAACTGTTCTGTCAAAAGAACTTATACTATCTCTTCATGTTCTCACTCATCCCCACCTATTCCCAATGCTGTTCAACACCCTCTCCTCCCCAGCACTCTGCCACCAGCCTTGTCTCCCGACAAACACTAACCTGTTCTCTATCTTATCCTTTTGTCATTTAAAAAATGTTATAAACAATTGGGATCACACAGAGTAACCTCCTGAGATGGTCCTTTTTCACTAAGAATAATGCCCTTACTAGCAGTTACCAAGGAGGAGGGGTGTGGGAGGGTGGGTGGGGAGTGAGGGAGAAAGGGATTGAGGGGTATTATGATTAGTACACATGGTATGTCGGGGGTCATGGGAAGACAGTGTAGCATAGAGAAAACAAGTAGTGACTCTTGGCATCTTACTACACTGATGGATAGTGACTTCAGTGGGATGTGGGAGGGGACTTGATAATATGGGTGAATATAATGTTTTTCATGTGAAACCTTCATAATAGTGTATATCAATGATACCTTAATAAAAAATAAAAATAAGAAATAATGATTAAAAAAAAGAAAACAAGAAAAGAATAATGCCCTTGAGGTCCATGTAGTTGCATGCATCAACAGGTGATTCCTTTTATGGCTGAGTAGCATTTTTTTCTGTTGTAAGATGCTCATCAGTTGGTTCAGCTATTCACCAGTTGAGTAACATTTAGGCTGTTCTCAGTGTTTTGCTATTATGAATAAAACCATTCGCATATAGGTTTTTGTTAAATGTTAAGTTTTTATTTCTCTGGGAGAAAGCCTAAGAATGCAATTGCTGGTTGTATGGTTGTATGTAAGAAACTAACAAACTGTTTTCTATCATATCCATACGATTTTACATTCCCACCAGCAACGCATGAGAGATCCAGTTTCTCCACATTCTCACCAGCACTTGGTATTATTACATTTTTTATGTTAACTGTTTGATAGGTGTGTAGAGTTAAATGGTTTCAAAATATCAAATCTTTGGGGGAAAAAAACTGGAAGAAAATATGGATGGAAATTTTCTGATTTCCACTAGGGGAATGACTTCCTAAAGCCAACAGATTTAACCAGATAAAAATTTTAAATTTACAATGCCCTGAAACATCATTAACAATAATAACAACAACAAATACAAAAACAAATGAGAGAGAAATGACCATGAAAAGTCAGACACCCAAGTCAGGCTCCCTGTCCAGGGCCACTGGTCCAGTTTGTCTCAGACAGATTTCAGCAGGTGGAAGCATTTTTAAAGTTCTTGAAATGCACTGCAAAAGGTTTTCTAGAAATGGTGTGTCAATGTTTAGCCCACCAGTAATGTATGAATGACTATGAAAATGATTGTTTGAAGATCTGAAGATATTTTTAAAAAATACAACCTGGACCTTTGTACATTATGGACAGAAAGAAAAGAATTGCAAACAGAATAACAATTGAAAAAAAAACAAGAAAAAGATTGCCACTTCATTAGAAATAAGAATTCAAAATTACCCAGAAAGGACATACTTATCAAAATATTAAAAGCATGAATAGTGCCTAACACTGCAGCTCAGTAGGAGTGGGAGAGGCAAACATCACTGGGCTCTGCATTCTTCCAGTGGCTTCCCTCCTTCCTGCTCCCATCTGACTGGCTCCCCATGCCTGCTCCTCAGGATCCCTCCTAGTGAACCAATGACACAAGCCTTTGTCGAAGATTCCGCTTTTAGGAGAACCAAGGCTAAGAGAGTTGGTAGCAGTGGTCCTGAAAAGCAGCCTGTCTGGCTGGCATCCTGGGGTGGGGTGGGGGTAGCCCTGGGCACGCAGTCGTGCCACAGTCACTAAGACTCTACACGTACAGGTAGATGGGGAAGCACTGGGTGAGGTGGCAGCTGTGACAACTGAATGGAATGAGGGTAATGAAAATCACAAAGCCTTGAAAAACAAATGATTCAGGTTAGTTAACTACCAACTGAGGGTTTGATAGCCAGAAGGCCTTCAACAGTTGCAGGGTAGAATGGGATCGAATTTGGTCCCAGGGTCTAACTGTAAGAGTGGCAGAGCTGCAAAGGAAATTAATTGCAGTTTCAACAAACCTCTGATGTCAAAAGTCAGGATGGGAAAAGGGTAAGACCCAAAGATTTGGCTTGAGGACATTCAGACGGATGAACCTTAAGCACAAGCCCCCGTGCCCCTCTGAACCCTCTCCCTGCCAGAGGAGAGCCTCCGAGGGCCCTTCAGGGAGACCACACTGAAGCCTCACTTGGCATCTGTGTTCCTCAACTCTACCCTGCCTCTTTGTGTTGCCTCCAGTGAATAACAAAGATGCGGCCTCAGCAGCCTGATTAGAAAACTGTTATTTCTCCAGTAATAAAAATTACACACACCAAAGACATGGCGGGACTTGGTCCTCTGTACCAGTAGGAACCAAGGACCACATAAGGGTGTGGGTCTCAAAGGAGACAGATAGGGGAGGAGGTGGGATTGGTGACAAGAGCAGAATATAAGGCTGGAGGGTGAGAATTTATTGATATAGGCGCCCTCTCCCATTATTTGAACATCGGGGAAAGGTTACACAGGACCAATCCTAATATACTGCTGTGATAGCTCCTTGAAGTTTGGAGCTAACAGTGACCACAAGAGAAGAGGTGGAAATGCTGGAATTTGTGTTGTTGAATGGGTCAGAAAGCTCAGGCATGTGGGAATGTTGGCATAGATGTACTGGGCAAAGCCATCAGAGCCACCAATGCACTACAGTCCTCAGGAAGACAGAGAGCATGTTCCCTTCACTAAGGCAATCAGGAGTGACAGGTGAGGGAGGCACTGGCCTCCCAGAGAAGTCTGATGGTGCTGTCCTTGGTAGGAACCAGGGTTGAGAGGAGGAGATGCTGTCATGGAAATAGTCTCCCTAGTATCAGTGGAAATGACAGCATTCTGAAACAACAAGACCAGATGGTGACAGCTAACCATCAGAGCAAAAGAGGCAGAATTAGCATAATGGGCAACAGGGCCAGGGCCGCATTTGGGGTGCTTCAGTGGATAAGCAAGGATCTGTGGCAGTGGCCAATAGATCATGAGGTTCTAGGAGCAAGATACCAGCATAGTCTGCCAGGATGTTACTTCACTTGTCAAGAATCATGAAGAGTCTCATTTTGCCCTAATAGCAAACTAACTGGATAGCTTGCCATTGCTACATGGATGCTGGCAGAAGACCTGAGACTCCTGAGTGAGAAGCAAAGAATTTTATTGTTTATGGCATAGCAAGAGGCATAAGCTTCGTATCTATACTGGTGTCTCTTGGCCCTCAAGTCTCACTGGGGAAATGCTGAGGAATACAGGTGAATGTTGCACACACAGTGGCTTTGTGTCTGTGGGGAAGTTGGGGTTCCTATGGTCAGGATCCTCACTGAACTTAAACCACCTGATGATGTAACTGGACTGTTGCTAGGCTACTGCTTCCACACGCATAGGCAATAAGCTATTATTGCACTATATAGAGAGCTCGGCCCAGTGCTCTGGGAGGAGGCAGAGACACTAGTGCTTGACCTACGGCCAGGAGAACAAGCCGGGTAATAAACCCTTTCACCCCAAAGAAACATTTTACTGTCATTTCTTTGGTCACACTGAATCCATAGCAAACTTGCTGGGGGCTGAAACCCATTGGCAAGACAGTGTCATAACTGAGAAACCCTGGGCTTGGGAATTTGCATATTTTATAAAGGGCAATAAGCAAATTCGTCTGACTTTTGCTCTGTATGAAGACATCTGCTCTCTCCTCCCAGGGAGCCATGATCTCTATCTTCCAAGGCTATTTGCCATATGAGCACACTTGAAAATATAATTAGGAACAAATGGTAGTTAGTGCCTCCACTTGGAAGAAATGAAGAAATGGGAGAGTTCCATGGAGAATTAGCTCCCAACACTTGCCTAAAAAATACAAAAACACAACTTTGTGACAAACACTTTTTAAAATAAACATTCCAACAAAGACATATTCCTCTAGATCATTCATGGGAACAAAGATTTGACTTTCTTGGTTGTACTTGTCCAACTTTGGGGTTGCTATCTTGGGAGTTTTTCTTCTCTATGGAATGGTGTCTTGCCAATAGGTTTCAGACCCCCAGACAAATTCGCTATGGATTCAGTGTGACCAAAAAAATGACAATAGAACGTTCTTGGGGTGAAAGGGTTTATTAGCCGGCTTGTTCTCCCAGTTCTCCCAGGTAGGTCGAGCACTGGGCTGAGCTCTCTATATAGTGCAATAATAGCTTATTGCCTAAAGGTGTGGAAGCAGTAGCCTAGCAACAGGCCAGTTACATCATCAGGTGGTTTAAGTTCAGTGAGGATCCTGGCCATAGGAACCCCAACTTCCCCACACTTCACCCCTCCAGGATTCTTACCTTACAATCTACACACTCTCAATCTTCCACAATGGTCCCTGTGTGAGAAAGCTGGAGCACTGTAACCAGATTCCACAAGAGCAACAGAGAATAACAACACTTAGAGGTAGTAACAAAAATTAAGATACAACAACATTTTGATACAGGTAACAAAAATTATAATAATCCTCAAGCCAGAGGAGGTTCCTAATCCGCAAAGACCTTAGGGGCGATAAGACACATGTTTTAATGACACCAACATAGGCAAATCTTGTCCATCAGGTAGGATGCATGCAAGAGAGTGGTTCTGTCATAGGACTGTAGCAGGAAGGGGGTCCCTTCCAGGTCTAGTATACCATACTTTTACTCCTTTCCCCATGGGGGTTACTGAAGGGTCTATATATAGTGCTACTGGAGGTGCATGCACTGGCCATAATGATAAAACAAAACTCCCTGGTAAGATGCTTCTACCTTCTGGCCATTCAAGATATACTACTGTGACCTGTGGGGGCCACTCTGCTATTATTCCAGGAATACACAGGAGGCCAGTTTCCAGGCCTTGTCCCCAAGGTGCCAGGAGAGCCAGCCATCATTGGTCCATATGTTGAAAGGTCGAGTCTCCGGGGTTCAGTGCAGTTGGTGCTAGCAGAAAATCTCTTCATCTGGGCCATAATTCTCGGGACTATAGATGGCATTTCTTATGCCTAGCTCTTGTAACACCTGTTGGAGCTCAGCATACATCTGCCATCTAACAGGACAGTATGGTAGATCACCCTGATTGGGCCACACAGCAAGAAGTGCAGCCATAAGCCAATTGAGCAGGGAGTGATTGATTCCCTGGGGTCTGATGTGCACTTTGTAACCAGTGCCTCAATGTGGGCTGCACTGTCAGGGAAGCCAGCTTTTCCATCTCTGATCCCGACAGACCAACTCCATTGTCTTGCCAATGGGTTTCAGCCCTGGGCAAGTTTGCTATGAATTCAATATGACCAAAGAAAATGACAGCAAAACATTCTTGGGGTGAAAGGGTTATACCCAACTTTATTTCCAGGTGGTAGGTCAGTCACTAAAGTCCTGTTCACTCAGAGCGAGTCTTCATGCAGCAAGCCGATCTCTGTCTCTGGGCCCCTCTGTCCACACAGCCATCCTCTGGGCCCCTCTGTCTGCACAGCTGTCCCGCACACCCATTCTCTGGGTCTCTGTCCTCGGTGCTGCCACCACTCCAGCCTCTGCTCTGCTCTCCTGCAGCCTTGCAGCCCTGCCACTGTGTCGTGCCCAGAGCACTGGGCGGAGCTCTTTTTATAGAGTTAACAGCCATGTATTGCCCACAGGTGTGCAGTGAGCTAGTTAACCAGGGCCAGGTGAGAATCCTGGCCACAAGAACTCTCATTTTATCCACATCCATCCACCCTTAAGTCTCACAGACATAGGAACCAAGCTGATATTGACTCTGAGGGCTTCTGCCTAAACCAGGAGCCCAAATCCACCAGCTCAGCCTGAGTATAGGGGCAGAGCACAGAGTGCTCCACAACCTGGGGAGAGGGCTGCTCCTCTCCTTGGGGAGCTCTCAGCTGCTGGGTCTTTATTTTCTTTATAACCACTGGGTGTGCTTTCAATACAGGACAGGTCAGTGCCTCTGGCACCACCCCTTCATCCTTCCCCAGCTCCTCCATTTCCAGGGCTGATGGCACCTTTCTCTCCCCTCCCTTAAGTGCCTCCTCTGCTACAACCTTTACCTTTTCTACTGTGCCTCACAGCAGTGCTAACACAGTCTTCAGCAGCTCTCTTACCTTCACCTCAATGCTTCACAGCTGGTGTTCTCCTGCCACCTCCACCTGTGCTTCCCTCAGGAGCTCATCTTTTTCCTTGACGGCCTTTTCCTCCTTCAGAGCACCTGGCAGCACTGCCGTCTCATTCTGTAAGGAATCTTTTACCACTTCAATGGCACCTCGCTGCCAGCATTCTCATGCTGCCTCCTTTCACATCAATACCATTTCCTTCTTCAGGGAATCCACAGAAGTTTGCAGCTCACATTCTCATGCCACTATTTCTTTGGTCTCTTTCAGGACCATGTCCTTCTCTTCTGTAGACTTCTTAAATACTGTGATAAGCAGCAAACCCACAGTCCCCGCTGCCTCACAGACACTCTGCTTCTCAAAAGACCTACTTACTATACCAAGGGCAACCCCTACTGCCTCAGGTATCACTTCTACCTGCCTCCAGTCCTGGGGTGGGCCCAGTCCTCTAGGAGGCAAGCCACCTCAGACCACATACCCATTGGGGGATGATCCACTGTCTCCCCATTCACAGGGGCAGCCTGCTGAAGCACCCCTCCCATAAGGGCAGCCTGTCTTTTTCCTTGGTCAACAATGAACCCTGCCGACTTCGCCAATTGTCTTGCCAGTGGGTTTCAGCCCCCAGCAAGTTCGCTATGGATTCAGTGTGACCAAAGAAATGACAGTAAAATGTTTCTTTGGGGTGAAAGGGTTTATTACTCAGCTTGTTCCCCGGGCGGTAGGTCGAGCACTAGTGTCTCTGCCTCTGCCCAGAGCACTGGGCCGAGCTCTCTCTATAGTGTGATAATAGCTTATTGCCTAAAGATGTGGAAGCAGTAGGCTAGCAACAGTCCAGTTACATCATCAGGTGGTTTAAGTTCAGTGAGGATCCTGGCCACAGGAACCCCAACTTCCCCACAAGTGGTCCTAACACTAATTGGAACCAGGACGAGGGTAGTGTTTGCAACATTCCCTGTATACCCAACATTCTTTGCATGTTACTCTGAAGTTCCTTTCACTACAGAGGCCATCTATTTCCCTATTCCTTGAATCTGGGCTTGGCTGTGGAACTTAATTTGGCTAGCAGAATGTTAGCAACAGCTGACAGAGGATCAAACAGCTTGCATGATTCCAGCCCCTCTCTTGTGCTCCTCTACCATGTCATGAGAACATGCCCAGACTAGCCTGCTGAAGGATGAGAGAGCTGTGCAGCTGAGCTGAGTCACCTCAGTCAGCCAGTCAACAGCCAACTGCCAACCAACCCTAGACCTGTAACACACCCCAGCAAAGCTGCTGAGCCGACCACCCCAGATGCACATAAAACAAATGGTTACTGTTACGTTGCTTAGGTTTTGTGTTTATTTACTTTGTAGGATTATTGTGGTAAGAGATAAGTAATACTGTGAGGTGACATACAAGGATGACAATGGCTTTAAAACAGGAAGCTGTGATTAACTTAAGGAGCTTTCCTTGTCTGCAATTGCAGAGTTGGACAGAAGGAAGAATATGAGCAGTGGGGTTTAACAATAAGAACCACACACATTAACCCCATATGTCTAATCAAGGACTAGGTTAGAACACAGCTGCATTTCACCTACTCCCTGAGGCATGACTGTGCTGATAGGACAGGAGGGGGTGGTGTGGAGTCCTGGGAACAGGGAACCAGGAGGCATGACAATGCCAGGTTTATTCAGGGAGGAAGAACTTGGCTAGACGGTGGGCATTCTGGGGGCACCAGGTTTCACCTGGCCGAAACCCCTCAGGGCTGGTCCTGCACCATGGCTTCCTTCCCTCCTGCTCAATGGGAAATGCACACTCTTGCTTTGGGTCTGCCCCTGGCCACGTGGGCAAGTGCCTCATCTGGCTCTTCCTAGCCCAGCAGCCCAATGCCCTGGTGGCAGAGGCTTGCTGGGTTTGTCCAGGTCACTTTCAGAACTATGCTGAGATATCACATCATCAAACAGCTTCCAGTGACAGGTTCAGCCTCGACACCCCAGCCCCCGATCAGCACAGAGATCCCCTGCTTAGAGGCCCAGGTTTGCTGGCACCCTGTGTAGCTGTTATTCCGTAGGAACAGCTTTAGAGGGGACATTTGATACAGGGTGGGGTTTAGAAAACTCTGACCCCTGCAGAACTGTTCAGACCTGTGACTAGTGTCACACTATAGTAGAAACAGATTATGCCCTCTTCTAGACCCTGGTGGACACTGAAGGGATCTGGGGAAGGCCAGATTTCCTGTAAATACTATATGTATGGACAGGAGCTAAAGACAAGTCTGTCTGGTAACCACGATTATGGGCACTCAGTCCTTGGGGTTAAGGACAGAAGAGGGTGCCTTTTCCTCTTCTGGTACCAAGACACCTGGTTCAGTCCACTCTGCCAGGACCCTGGCATGGTGCAGAGTCCCCACCCACCCCCACCCCTGCAGCACCAAATCTCTCTCCAGCCCCAGCTGGGCACTTTCTCACAGTTTCTAGCAGATCCATGGCAGCTAAGCAGACAGTGCTTTTAAATCCCTGTTGTGGTTCCACTTGGGTCCCACTCCAAGCCCTTGGCAAAACTCAGGGCTGCCAGCACCATCATGAGTTCAGCTGGCCTTGCCCTGTGTATAAACAGGAAATGTTAAGGTTCCAGGAGGCACCTTCTTTAAGCAATAAAGGCTCTTAACAAGCTCTGCAGTAAAAGACACTGAAACAGAAAAGTAAACTTTCACAGAGGGGAGACTGCATTAATAGAGTTGACCAGTCATTAGTACTAACCCTCTAACTTTAATGATTTGCACAGATGACCCAGACAGGAAAAATAAAAGCAGGCCATCCAAAGAGATACAGAGCAGCAGAATCCGAGAAGCAGCCCCAAGGGGGAAATGCCAAGTAATTAATGAAGGGAATGAAAGAGGAAAAAGAAGAATCTCACTAAAACTCCAGGAGGCATTGAAGGAAACTAAAAGTTGGAAGGAACAATGAACCAAAGAAAAGCAAACAAAACAAAAGAAAAATAAGTTCATCTTTTCTGGGGAAGAATGATCACAGACCAGGAAAGCCAAATGGGTATTGTTAGCAGGTGACTTCCCAGTGCCAACACCCAACAAACAGCTGTGGGAGGAAAGGTCAACAGAGGCCACAGTGACGGAGAAGATGGTACAATGGAGAGGGCTCTTACTCCTATAGAAGGTTTCCATTAAAACCTCATTTATGATTGCCACTTTATTACCTCTTCAGCCTTTCTCTCATGTCAACAATTCATAAAATGCCCCTTTAGAAAAGTCACATCTGTCATATTTGAAAATGAACCCTCCCCCCGCAACAAATACCTGCATAGAAACAATACCATTATGATTTTGAAATTTGAAGCCGCATTCTCTCCAACGCTTGATTTTCTATATGATAATGAATTAAAAACTTCGAGAAGAATATTCATTCTTTCACTGGATGCTCTTCTTTTTTTTGGAAAGAGAGAGGGGGCTGATTCCAAAAAACAACCTGGAGAGGAGTTCTTACATGGCATTTACTGTATGCTAAGCGCTCTTCTCAATGGTTTACATATGTTAACTATTTTAATCCGAACACCAATTGTATGAGGCAGCTATTATTATTATTTCCTCTTTACAAGTGTGGAAAACCAAAGCACAGAGAGATTAAGGGGCTGCTCAAGGTCACACTCCAGTTAGTGAAGCTGGGGTTTGAACGCAGGTAGTCTGGTCTGGAGTCTGAGCTTTTGCACACTCCAGAGTGCTGCTAGCAAGAACACTGCAAAACACAGGCATTGTGCTGGCAGCAAAGAACTGACTTTAAGTGAATGTTTGACTGAACTATTAGAACACAAGTGAGGCTGCAACACAGTGTTCATTCAAACTTAATTTTAGAGGATCCCAAACATTTTATCCTAAAGCTTGAAGAGTCAACTTTACCCTGTTTTGTTTTCCCTAAACTTACCTTCCTTCTGAAGTGAGAGGAATCTCCAGTACATAATGCCTTCTAGGAACAAGAGAGACACTTCAGTGTGTCACACTTACATCAGTTTATCTCTGAAGCAACTCTGACAGAGCCATCATTATATAAGAGTTTGAGGAAGGAGAAACTGGACCATAAAATCATTTAAGTCTTGGGCAATAATCTTAATCCTTTCAGTTCTCCCTTCTCCACTTTGATTTTTAAATATTTATTTTAGTTACATTAAAGAACAATTTCTAGACCAAAGGCCATCTGTAGCTGCCAGCAAGTCAAGCTTATTCCTACCGCTGTGCTGTGGAACTCCTCAATGCCTCTAGTCCCCAAGGAGACCCCATCCCATCCCAGGTCCCATCTGGAAGCATGAGTCTCAAGTGAGTCAGTCTTAAAAACCACTTTACTGTGAACATTTTCACCATGTAATCTTAAACCCAGCAATGAAATAGAAAACAGCATGTTTGTATGACTTGCATCAAGTTAGAAAGAAACAAAATCTGATGACTACCCAACCAACAGAGTCAAGGAAAACAGAATTTATTGTCTTGGAAACATTAAGATGCTTACTGAAAATCTTATCCTACACATTAAATAATTACTGGTCACAAACTATAATTCAGAGTTATTATTTCCTTAAGTCCTATAACAACAACTTAAGTGCTTTAGAGGGTAATTTTGACTTGTGTGAATGTCTTTGATCAGTTGTATCAATCTCTCAACCATTTGAAAAGCAATTTTAGTTGACTGTGATTATGAGTTAAAAAGCAGTGCTTAATCTTACTATGCTGATGGACAGTGACTGTAATGGGGTATGTGGGGGGGACTTGATAATGGGGGGAGTCAATAACTATAATGTTTTTTAAGCAATTGTACATTAATGATGTCAAAATAAAAAACTGAAAAAAAAAAAAAAAGCAGTGCTTAACTGCTCTAGAAATTTTGCCCAAATTCCCTTGTCTCCAGACTTCTCTGAGAGTTCTTCTGCAATACTGTAGGGGAAATGGATTTCCATCAGTGGTGGTTACTTTTATTTTTCCAAACTATACAGATGCTAATGGTGATTTGCTGGTTGCTTGTTCAAAGAAACTCATTAAAGCATTTTAATGATGGGCCTCGTGCCATGCGCTTTCTTCTGTATACTTGGACACAGAGAGAGGGCAAATACCAATAATATGGGAGCAATTCTAATAATACATATTTGTTAATATTTACAGCATTTTCTGAATATTGTTGATTATGTCACCTAAAGTGACTTTTTTTCTACAGTGAAAAGGAGCAGGTAAGTCAATCACTGTGGAAAATCAGAATCTGAATGATTTTTAAAATAAGTTATTCTTAATGTTTCAATATATTCATTGTAGAAAATATTAAAAATACAAAAAAAGTACAAAGAAAACTTTAAAGTCATTCCTAACTCCACCTTCCAGAAAAAAAAATCAGCATTTTGTCTCACTCCTTTTCTATACACACACACTTATTTTTAAAATCTGTTTTGTGACCCAGAGCTCTGCCCAGGTTTGCCCCTTTCTCCAGAGATCAAGGTTTGATGACAAGTCAAGCAGGTCACCTTAGTCTTTTTCTTCTGTCTGTTTGAATTTTTTTTCCTAATCAGATCTTCAGAGCATCTTTGAAGCAGACTTCTGATGGACATACCCCAACAGTTTCCAGAAAAGACCAGGCATTTATGCATTTTAGCTTAGACTCAGTCTGGGCCATCCTCCTGCACCCTCATCCCTACATTAAGTGTGAAGTAACAAAACATGACAGTGCCTTTCAAATGTTAGAAAGGTGACTATGGAGGAGAAGGAGCACTATGGTTCTGTCTAGTTGTAGGGAATAAAGCTGGGACTGATGGGAAGTAAAATCATCTCACTTGAGAAGCACTGAGTTCCCTACTATTGGCTATATTCACTGTCAGGATGGTTGTGGGATGGAGGGTGGAGATGGAAGACAGTTGTTGACAGTGTCCCTGCCATAAGGAACTGAGACTGTATTTCTCTCTAAGGTTGACTTTATATCTGTATGATGTGATTTATGGATGTCTAGAACCTTCTACTTCCACATTAACGTTTTGATCACAGCTGTAGCCACAGGGCCCAGAACCATGTCCGGCACATAGTAGGTGCTCAGTACAAGGTTGGCTGAATGAATGAATGAATGAATGAATAAACAAACAAATGAACGAACCTGGCTGCTGTGATTGCTTCTTTGCTCTCCACTTCAGGAGACTGTGGGAAAGCAAATATGAGAATCTGAACTGCCTTTGGTGCGAAGGAAGAGAACTGTTGGTTTCTTAGCTCACAGAGTTACCCATTTTCTGTTGTTTCTTGGAAGGACCCTGGGTCTTGGCGTTCACACAGTGGTACGTGGTGTGGGCTGGGGGACAGTCAGTTTGGGCTTTTCCATCGACCAAACCAAACAAACCCAAACATTTGGTTTGATGGATGGAATCCCCGTCCTTTAAACAATGGAGTGAGACACTGGCCTCCTGCAGGCTTTCTCTTGGTGGGGGGTGAGGGAGCAGTGGTGAGCTGGAATAGGGAGATAACAAATGTAAAAGGATGAAAAAGAGAATTACTTTAAACCAGCAAACACCCTTTTCAGGTATCAAAGGCCACACAAAACCCAATCTCACAATATAAAGATCTAAAATCAAGTATTGCTATATTTTGGTGGCATAAGGAAACAATATATTTTAACTTCTCTACTAAATGACATTTTTGGAGTTTACAACATTAATATTTTCGGGTCTGCTTCAATGATTACAAAGAGAAATTCCATAAGTGGACACCAATGTGCTTATACTGAATTTGAAGTGATAGCTTTAGAAAATTACATACCTGAGCTAATTCATGCCTAAAACAGGAGGTGAAACCATGCATGGGGGCAAGTGTTTTTGCATCGTGATGGGCAAGTAGCCAGGCCTAGGAATCTCCACGCAGCTGAGGTCAGCCAGGGCTTCAGTTTGGAAGAGTGGGAAGGGATGGTGGTGTTTCTCAGGTAGGTGGCCTCAGAGGTGAGCCAGGTAACTGGATATACCTTTCCCCACCCTAGGCAAGAATGCCAAACATCAGCCATAGCTCCCCCTTTACTCATACCAGTGTAGTTTACAGAGATGAACATTAGTGGCCACATTCTTGGGGTTTTTAGGGGACACACTCTACCTTCAGGCATTTCATCTGTAGAAC
Organism: Manis pentadactyla; assembly: GCF_030020395.1. Taxonomy (NCBI): domain Eukaryota; kingdom Metazoa; phylum Chordata; class Mammalia; order Pholidota; family Manidae; genus Manis; species Manis pentadactyla. The sequence continues at coordinate 80,763,659 of NC_080020.1, read as the reverse complement.
CTGTTTAGTAGGACACTGTTGGACATTTACTTAGGACAAATAAAAACTTGTATATGTCATTTGAAAGGAAATATGCCCACTGTTTCTTTCTGGAACTGGCAGTTACCATAACATGCACTTGGCTTTTAGACCAGTTGGCTACAAGTAAGCTCAACTAAACATACTCAGAACCTATCAACTAGTTATATGAAGATAGCACTTTCAACTAAAATGTAATTATTAGTATTTATTGACTAGGACAATAATACAGTTATATCCATTAGCAAAATATCCAGGAGACAGGGGGAAATCATAGGGCAGTAATATTGAATCTGATTAGTACAACAGCCCAAAGTCATCTGAGCAGGAAGAACACAAACTGCAGATTTTAGTGGGGGATCCTCAGCACCTTATCTGCCGTCAGCCAGGAAGTAGCCTGAGGCTTTGATGCTCTTATGAAATTGAAACTCCATGCCTGCTCCCCACCACTTCCCCCCAGCCACCATCAGTCTGCCTACCCTCTTCTCTCCCCAGTAACTGGATCACTCCAACCAGACTTTGCCTACCAACGTTTTTTTAAAAAAGACAATACAAATTAATTTCTTACAATTCTGGATATCAGAAGCCAAAACAACTTTTTTTTTCCTCATGCTTTTTCCAAACTAAGGAGCTAAGCAACAATGCAGAACTGTCATTGTGATTTTTCTAAGGCTGCTAAGCTCAGCTCTCCCCTTCATTTCAGTGAGCTCTGTAGAAGCTTACCTGTCCATTGTAACAAGGCTGCTGTTGTAGGGCAGCTGCATCTGGGGAGGTCTCTCCCTGTGCACTAGGTGAAACTTTAAACTGGATGGGGGAGGGTTCTTGACCTGATCAAGAAAGAATTCTCCAACAGGTCTGACAAGGGTAGGTAAGGAAGAATTCATAAGCAGAGCATGGCAGCAGCTGTGCAGGCAGCAGAGAGCAAGAAAGAACACAGGGAGGAAAGAGACGCTCATTAAACTCTGGCTCGGCATAGGGCAGAACCCTTGCCAGTCCCTGAAGCCAGTCATCTGGTGTCCAGTGCCCACTTGAATCTGCACAGCATGGGAACTAAGTCTCTACTGCCCCAGTATTTGGGGGAGCCACAGAGCACTGGATGGAGTGTGATTATGTCCTGAGAACTTCTGAGAGCAAAGAAAGGAGATTTTTGGGCAGGCTACTAAAGAGCATGATCATAGAGCTTCAGTCACCCAGGCAACGGGAACTTGCAAGCCCAAATTAGAGATCTCAATAGTCCTTCCCTGCTTGCCTGAAGTGGAACAGAGAAAGTGAAGACTTGTGCTTAAATCTAGAAAATGGAGTGAAATAGCGAAGTAACAAAGATGCTTACTGCTGGAAGAGTGCAGAGACAAAACTCAGTAAGTTGAGCAGGCAAAAATACACACTTGAAGAAAGGGGAGCATGGGCAACCTCAGAGAGGAAGGGCATTTAAGGGCTTAGGTTCTTGTCTTTTAAGGCTTTCATGAATGGGGCAAAGGGCAGGGGCAGGATGGGGAGTGGGCATAGGCTTGACAGGTGGCCTCATGGTGTCTATCTCCAGTGAGAGGCATTATGTCACTATCCATAGTTTGTCCTCTAGATATTCTGTAAGATAAACTTAACACAAGGAATTTCTTGATTCTTTTCTTCTCCAAGATAGTGGTTTCCCTCAAGCAGTGGAGACCATATCATTTAGGACTACACACCTGCCTTAGGATAAGGTCTGTTATTGGCTGATTATCATGAAGTATGTTTGGAATCTTACCTCTTAACTCCCTGGTTTTTAAAATGGAATCTTAGCCTTAAGATAGCTTCCCTCCTGTTCATACTATACTGTTCGAATTTCTGCGTTTTTCTTCATAGGCAGGAAAAATTAATCATGATGCTTGTCCCATGTCCCTGCCCTACCTCACTACCATATACTACCCTGACCTCCCATCCTCTGCCCTATCTCTTGACCAAACACTTCTCTTCATCCCCGCCCACCCACTCCACCACCACCCAGCAAGTTCACTCCACAGATTGCTGAGAAATTGTTCTTTTACCAGAGATTTCCTGGGGTGAGGGCTGGGAATGGGGTTGAGGTGGGATTAGGGAGGCAGGGAGTTACATCATCCACACAGAGAATGTCACTTAGAAAAGTCCCCTTAGACATTTATTTTCCCAAAAATCTTTGTCTTTGGAGCCTTAGCCCAAAAGCAACCTCAGCATCAGTATCCTAACCTTTCCTCTTATCCCAAGTCCCCCATCCCTATCCCTTGCTCCTATACTTATGCAAAGTAATTTAGCTCCTGGGTCTGCAGAGGCGAGATGACTCTGGGGTCTCAAAACAATAGCTCCCCCAGCCACCAGGAGCATACCTGATGGAGAAATTTTAAATATCTCCTGTCATTTTTCTGTTTTACCTTTTTTACCATCACCTACATTAACTCGTCTGAGCAACCTTCCTATTATTCCCTTGAGGTTCCTTTGCCAAACCCATAGCTCTGAAGGTGGCAGCTTCTCTTCGTGCCACACTGATTCCTGGAACCAAATGAGCCCACAAATAGACACCTAGTGATGCAAGCTCACACAGTCCCTCAGATCTGATTCAAGGCTTTTGGGGACATATCCCAATCAGGGCCAGCCCCATGGGCATGCAGCCTGTGTGGTGGCACTGGGCCCCACGTTTGGAAGGGCTCTGACATGGTTTAATGCTCTGCTGTCACCATCATGAAATTCTAAGTTTGAACAAGGGGTCTCACATTTGAATTTTGTACTAGGCCCTGAAAATTATGTACCCAGTTCTGCTCACACAAGACCCTCCCAGGAAACCTCCCTTCCTTCAGAACAGTCTCTCCGCCACTCCCTGCAAGCCTTCACCTCCAGGTGCCCACTCACGGCGGGGCGCTGGGCCTGGGAAGGGCAGTGTAGGCCGGGGTGCTGAGGGCCTTCCTCTGCTCTAAAGAAGCCACAGAAACAGGGGTCTTGGGGAAGAGGTGAGAGGGCAAAGGCAGGGAGATTTGAGGGTGGGAGAAGAGCCCCTGCAAAATTCCCCACCCTACCTCCCCGCCCATTCCACAGATTCCACCAGTAGAGAGAATCCTTTTGTGGTAAAGCTCTTTCCAACTGTTTTTTAAAAAAGGCTATTCCTGAGAGGTCAACACCCTACATTTTTGGGTCTCTACCACACTGTGAACAAGTTCGTCAGATGTTGTAAGGTGATTGCTGGTGGGAGTCTTGGCACAGGGGGAACCTGAAGGGGGAAGGAGGACCCTTCCTGAGCCTGGAGTCGGGGAGGCGCCGAGGAGGAGCCGGAGGGAGGCCCTGCGGAGGGGGCGCTGCGGGCGGAGTCGGAGTGAGGCGGTGCGGCCGCCGGGGAGGAAGCTGCTGCCGAAGTATTTCTTTTACATCGCAATTTTGCTGGAATCAGAACAAAAGCTTTTCTGCTCAGTCTCTCTTGACGGGTAAAAGGGTCTGTATTTTTTCCCGTAGCTGCCACTTTTTGGCCAATAACAAATTACCACAACCTGGGTGGCTCGCACAGCAGAAACTCATCTCTTACAGCTCTGCAGACAAAACGGAGTCTGACATCAAGGTGTCCGCAAGCTGGTTCTCTCTGGAGGCTCCGGGGAGAACGCATTTCCCAGCCGCCTGCGTGCTGTCAGTCAGTGCCTGGCACTCACCGGCGCCCCTCAGCTCGGGGACACATGAGTCCTGTCTCTCTGTCTTCCCAGTGTCTTCTCCTCTGGGTCCGTGTATCAAATCTCCCTCTCCTTTCTCTTATAAGCACACCAGGCATCAGATTAAGGGCCCACTCTAAACATAGGGTGATCTCATCTTGAGAAAGTAATGACATCTGAAAACTCCCTATTTCCAACTGTCAACAATGCTGAATTATATACTTCAGTATATTTTATTGCTGAGAAACTAGATTTTAAATGGTCTCACCACAAAAAAAGAAACGATAATTATGTGACATGACAGAGGCTTTAGCTACTGCTATAGTGGTAGTCATGCTACAGTATATAAACATATCAAATAAACACATTGCACATCTTAAAATTAATGTATATGTAAATTATATCTCAATTAAAAAAGAAAAAGAAAAAAAGAAAGACCTTATTTTCAAGTGAGGTCACATCACACCTATGGAGGGTAGGACTTGGACACATCTTTTTGGACCCACAATTTAACTCACTACGAAGTCTTCACATTTTTAGTTTCTGTTTGTTTTTTATTCATGCTTTACTTGAACTTTTGAGTTTTGGTTTTTCCCTTGATAGAAATCCTGAAATCCTGAGACCCATTATCAAATTTGCAGATATGGAAAAATATCTGCAAATCTAAGGCATTTTACAAGTATGTACCGCCGAGACTCTGCAGGATCTCCGTGTATCCCAGGAGAATGGGAAGGGACAATAGCAAAGTGTCTTTGATCCCCTCAGTAGGAAAGTGTCAATACGAGCCAAGTCCTATGCTTTAAACATTGTTTTATGTTAGTCAGTACATAGAAATGTGAGTGTTCACAATTCTGAAATGGAAATGCAAAAGCAACAAAAATGTGGTTCTAGGAGATTTTCATTAGATTCATTGATATGTTGAAAAATATGGGAAAGCCTAACACAATATTTGTGAATAAGACCTCTAATGACAAATCCCATCTACCTCTCCCTTACCACGCTTTCAGGAAAAATGTGCTTTTTAGTAAACTATACCCAAACAGTACCACAGATGAATAGTTATGCATGATTCTTAATTATTAAGGAAAGATTCAATTACCCTGAGAGATTTAGGATACGGAAATTATTAAAAGATGAAAATGATCTTATAATAAGTAGGACCTTTTTTTTCTCCATCACTCTGGGTCATTTCTGTTCAAGTAAAATCAGGTCTTGGAGCAAAGCCACAAAGCATTCTGTGGATTTGAGATTTAAATTTGTCCCTCTGAGTGCCAGTTTTCTTTTTAGGATTCCAGGTCACCTCCCATTTCCTTCTTTTATGTGCCTACACCAGTTTAACAAATAGGAAAATCCCAAACACCCTAATGTGTCATCCTAACCACATTTCATGACCAGTAATATCACCATACAAGTAAGAAATTGTTTTCATGGAAAAACAAACTAGAAAGAATAACCCAGAAAATTACGGAAATGATAAATAAAGGAAATAGCCCAACTAGATATTAAAATGCCTTATGTGGCTACAATTCTTACAATAGTGTGGAACTACCACTTAAAGACTCACATGAACAAGTGAGACTTAAGACAATGTATAGACCTCATGAATGTGACATGATACAGACAATATTTCAAGTCAACTGGATAGCCATTGGAAAAAAGGACATTTGAATCCATACTTCACAACTTAAAGTTAAAATACTAAATGCATCAAATATAAAAATGGAAAAACCCAAACAAACCAAATACACATGAACACAGTGGTAGAAAATAATGGGAAAACGTTCACAATTTCAGAGTGAGAGATGCTAAAAGAAAAGGGAAATTTCACCACACAAGAATGATTTTTTTTTTTTTTCAGGGAAAAACCACCATAAGCAAAGTCAAAAGGTGAAAAATAAACTGGAAAAGAACGTTTATAACTTACATCCCAGACAAGACTAATTTGCTGGCTTGCTTTCTCTCCCTGCCCCTGACACATCAGTTTAACAAATAGGAAAATGGGCAAAGGCTGTAAAGATGGCCCAAGAGGAAATGAACACTCAAAAGATATTTGCCTCATACTAAGAGAAATGCAAATTTAAAAGGACAATTTGATTATATTCAGAAGGAAGTTTATTTTTAAAAATAGAAAGCCATGTTTCACTCACAAGATGGGACAAGTACAAAGCTTAGCACATCTCCAAAACACTCTTTGTAGACTGGCACTATTCCTATCAAGATGGAGCTCCCTTCTCTCCATTCCCTCCCCTTACTCTGGGTGGGCTTTTAACTGTTGGGAAGAATAGAGTGTGGAAGGGATACTATGTGACATATAAACAGGGCTGGGACTAAAGAGAGGCAAGAGAGTTGCCAGGGCACAAAATGTAAGCAAGCCCTCATTTGCAGGGTCATGCAAGTGCAGGATGAGCCTTGAAAAGGAGTGCCTCCTTACACCGTGTGCCCTGGGTTCCTCTCTTGCCTCTTGCTTCCAAGGGAGTCTGTCTACCTTGATGCCACCAGGCTGGAGAAACTATGTGGAGAAACCACACAAGGACAGAGACACATGATGGTCCTAGTGAATCTATCGCCTGGCAACTCAGCTCTTCCCAGGCCTGCCCCAGATGAGTGATGGAGGAAGTCCTCAAAATGACCCCAGCCACCATCTGAATGCAACCTCCTGAGACTCAAGTCCCATGCCACACCAACCAAGCCAAGCACTCCCCTTCTGGACCCACAAAAACTATGAAAGATAACAAATGATTATTGTTATTTGAAGTCACTAAGTTTTGTGATGATTTTATAGATAACTAATAAAGGCACCCTTATACCTTGCTGGTGGTAGATTGAATTAGAACATCCTCCTTGCAGATGAGCAATTTACTAATGTCTAATCAAAATAATACGCACACAGACCCTTTGCCCAGACAATGCAGTTTTAGAAGCTTCCCAACAAATATATTCACACACATGCAAAGTAATATACATACATTTATCACTGTGCTATTTAATAGAAACAACCTAAAGGGTCATCCATATGGGCCTATTTAAGCAAATTGTAATATTTAATGGAATATTGTTCAGTCCAACAAAGAATGAGGTATTTTTATATGATAAGAAAAAAATCTCCAAGGTCATTTCTAAGCAAAACAATAACAAAAATGTAAGGTGCAAGGCAGTGTGTACAGCACAGTGGCGGCTGAAAGAGGAGGAAGAAAGGGCACCTTTGTTCATAACTGCATGAATAAGCATAGATTATCTTCACAAATTACACAAGGAAACTTCATGGCCATTGCCTGGAAACGAGAACTGATGGCCAACAGACAAGAGCAGGCAGGTGGAGGCTGACTGCATACCCTTCAATACCTCTTAACTTTATACCAGGTAAATGTATTACCTAATCAGAAATAAAGAAATAAAATTAACTTAAAAAAAAAAAAGGAATTCCTATCAGTTGCCTTTGCTTTAACTTAACACTACCTGGACATGTAGACGTTAGAGCTGGGACTTCACACTGAGGTCTGCATGGTCCTGAGGAGCAGGAAGATTTTCTTCCAGGGTTAGGAGGTTAAGGGAATCAGTAGAGAATGAATGTAAGTGACCTTGCCTGAGATTCCTTTGTCTGGGAAAGTACCTTGCCAGTCTGGTTCTGCCTTCTTCTCTCTCTGGCTTTTTCCTTCTCTCACCAGATAGAAGGCAGTCAGACCTCTCTCCTATCCTGCATTTCACTCTGCGGGCTGCTGCAGAGTGGAAAGACCCCTGGGAGGGAAAACAAAGTAACAGCTTGAAATATTGGCATTGGTTCTGAGAAAGTGAGCAACTTTCAAGATTGGGAAATAATCCTTTTGCAAGTCTTACTCTTGCAAAAGGTAGTTTCTAAGTTTTACTTTCAAAAAAGTTGAAAGAGGATCTATTGAGTTGTCAACCAGTGGCACATTAAAAAATATTTTTGATAATGGATGACAGGGCCATTTTTCACATAGAACGCAGGACTTCAAAGAAATGAGTGATATTGGTATAAGAAAACTTCCATTGCTGAGACAGGGACTACGGGTGCAGTTAGAGTAGGGTGAGGGCCTCTGGAAAAAGCAAGGCAGGATATTTGCAGTCAGAGCAATGTAACTACATGCAAGGAAACCCCCTACCAAAACTCTGTGTTAAACATTAAGCTCTAGAGTCATTCTTCAGTGAGATCAGTTGATACTCCCCAGATAAAGGAAAGTAGTCCATGTTTTTATTATGCTAATCATTTGTAATCATGTGTAAGATTCACTTTAGCATGCTAAAAGGGACTTAATATCTCATCAAGGACAAACATCCTAAGACCACTTTAAACAAGTCCATACCCTAAGCCCTTTATGAGTTCCCAAAAATCCTCAACCCCTAGACAACGCACCACCCCATGCTCTCTTGTCAGGAGCTCTGTCCTCTCACTGTCTCTCTCAATAAAAGCCTCTCCCTGGCTCTCCTACCTTGGGTGTTTGTTAAGTTCATTCTTTGACTCCACAAACAAGAACCCTGGCATCATTGCCATCTGCTTATTTATATAAATAACATTTTTTAAAAAGTAAGGTAATAAAATAGATATTATAATTATATTCAACCATAAATAACTGAACTTGCTTAAAAACCAGACTTACCCATCTTACTGACACATTTCCAATAATATTTTGTTTATGTTTAATGATTATAGTTGGTCAAAGTAATTGTAGTGAATTCCACCTGAAGTATTGTTTACCCTTGAGCTTTACAGTCACAGGAAATTTTTTAAATTTCAATTTGTTTATATGCTTTTGTTGCATCGAAATATGAGAGAGTGATTTTTTAAAAAGACTTTAGAGTATGTACATTTATCAGAGGTAAAATTCTTTGGGGGAAGCAGAATGAAATGACTTCAAAGTGAAAAGGGAACAATGCAAAATTTTTGATGTATTTTAAAAATGATGATGGTGGGTATAAAATGGTTGTGGCATTTGGATGTATCTTAGTGCTGTAACAAAGTTTTTAAAATGTCCATATTTATTATGTGTTGAAAAGTACATCTTTTGTAGAAAAAACATTTAAAATAAGGTAAAACTACATAAGGGAGAAAGTTCTTCAAGTTCTTTAAGCAGTACACAAACAAATAATTTAAACTATTGCCTTGGGGGCTATCTTCCACTCTCTTTACTTTGCAGATGAAGAATTTGTCCATCAAAGTGAAAGTGATTTTCTCAAGGTCACCAAGGGACAAATGGGGCCAGACCCTGGTCTCCTGCCTCCAGGTCCAGGCAGCCAGATGTAACCCAGGCAACCTGCCCTGCCTAGGAGGCGTGCGGCCTCTAGGGTCCTTGGCAGAAACACCTGAGTGGTAAGGAAAAAAGGGAATCAGCCCAGAGCACAGCGTTGTGCCCCTTG